>NC_135489.1:61615292-62337792 GCF_052094955.1 Ictidomys tridecemlineatus
GAAGCAGGGCCCAGGGAAGCAGGACCAGGTGGAGCAGGGTACAGGGGGAGCAGGGCCCAGGGGGAGTGGGGCCAAGGGGGGACCAGGGCCTAGGAGGAGCAGAAATAGCAGAAGCAGGGTGCAGAGGAGAAAGAATAGGGGGACTAGGGCCCAGTGGAGCAGGGCCATGAGGAGCAGGGCCTGCGGGGAGCAAGATCAGTTGGAGTACTGCCCAGGGAAAGGAAGAACACGGGGAGCAGGGCACAGGATATAAGGGCTAGGGGGATCATAGGCTACAGGTGTAAGGCCAGGGGGAGCCAGATCAGGGGAGCAAGGCCTATGGGGAGAAGGACCAGGGGAAGCAGGGCCCAGGGGGAGTGAGGCACAGGAATCCAGGGCAATGGGGGAGTAGAACCAGGAGTAGCAGTGTCCAGGGAGTAGGGTCATGGAGAGCAGGGCCAGAGGGAACGGGGCCCAGAGAATCAGGACCAAGAAGAGTATATCCAAGGGGGAGCACGACTTAGGGGGAGTGGAGCCTAGGGAGGAGCAAGGCCCAGGACAGCAAGGCCAGGAGTAGCCGGGGCAAGGAGAAGCAGGGATCAGGGCAAGCATGGCCCAAGTTAGCATGGCCCATGTGGAGCAAGAGCATGGGGAGAAGGGCCCAGAGGGAGCAAGGCCCTGAGGGAGCAAGGCACAGGGGTTCAGGGCCCAGGTTGAGAAGGGCCAGGGGGAGGAGGGCCCATGGGGAGTAGTGCCATAGGGAGGAGGGACCAGGAAAGCAGGACCAGAGAAAGCAAGGCCCAGGGATCAGGGCCCAGGGGGAAAACGGCCAGGGGGAGCAGGGCCAAAGGGAGCAGGGCCAAGGGGGAGCAGGGCTCAGAGGAGCAGGGCCAAGGGGATTGGGGACAAGGGAGTAGGGAACATGGGAAGCAGGGCCAGGGAGAGCAGGGCTCAGAGGAGCAGGACCAAAAGGAGTGGGGACAAGGGAGTAGGGAACATTGGGAACAGGGCCAGGGAGACCAGGGCACAGAGGAGCAGGGCCAAGGAGAGTTTTGACAAGGGAGTAGGGAACATGTGGAGCAGGTCCAGTTTGAGCAGGTCCAGGGGAAGTATGGCCCAGAGGGGGCATGGCCCAGGGGAGCAGGGACAGAGGAGCAGGGCCAGGGGGAGCAAGTTATGGGAGCAGGGCAGGGGGAGCAGGGCCCAGGGAAGCAGGAACATGGGGAGCAGGAATCGGGGTAGCAAAGCCCAGGGGGAGCAGGACACAGGAAAACTGATGCCCAGGCAGAGAAGAACCTGAGAGAGCAGGGCCCAGAGGAGCAGGTCCAGGGGGAGCAAGTCATGGGAGCAGGGCAGGGGGAACAGGGCCCAGGGAAGCAGGAATATGGGGAGCAGGAATCAGGGGTAGCAAAGCCCAGGGGGAGCGGGACACAGGAAAACTGATGCCCAGGCAGAGACCAACCAGGGAGAGCAGGGCCCAGAGGAGCAGGGCCAGGGGGAGCAAGTCAGGGGAGCAAGTCAGGGGAGCAAGTCAGGGGAGCAGGGCATGGGTAGCAGGGCCCAGGGAAGCAGGAACATGGGGAGCAGGAATCAGGGGTAGCAAAGCCCAGGGGGAGCAGGACACAGGAAAACTGATGCCCAGGCAGAGAAGAACCAGGGAGAGCAGGGCGCAGAGGAGCAGGGCCTGGGGGAGCAAGTCAGGGGAGCAAGTCAGGGGAGCAACTCAGGGGAGCAGGGCATGGGGAGCAGGGCCCATGGAAGCAGGAACATGGGGAGCAGGACTCAGGGGTAGCAAGGCCCAGGGGGGAGCGGGACACAGAATAACCGATGGCCAGGCAGAGAAGAACCAGGGAGAGCAGGGCACAGGGGAGCAGGGCCAGGGGGAAGCAGGGCCCTGGGGAGCAGGGCCAGGAAGTGCAGGGCCCGGGGAAGCAAGACCAGAGGGAGCAGGGCAAAGAGGAGCAGAGCCAGGGGGAACAAGGTAGGGGCAGCTGGGCCAGAGGTATGGGGTCCGGGGAAGCAGGACCAGGGGGGCAGAGCCCAGGGGAAGCAGGTTTCAAGGGGGAATGGAGCCCAAGTGGGGAGCAAGGCCCAGAAGAGCAGGGCCAGGTGGAGCAGGGCCCAGGAGGGAACAGGTTCAGAGGGAGAACAGCCCAGAAGAGCAGGGCCAGGCGGAGCAGGACACAGGGGGAGCAAGGACTAGGGGAGCAGGTACAGGGGAAGAAGAGTAGGGCGCAGGGAGCAGGGCCAGGGAGAGCAGGTCCCAGGGGAGCATATAGCAGGGAAGCAGGGCCAGGGAGAGAAGGGTCCAGGAGAAGAAGGGAACAGGGGGAGCAGAGCCCAGGGGAGTAGTCCTATGGGAAGCAGGGGCACGGGAGCAGGGCCCAGGAGAAGCAGGGAACAGAGAGCATGGAGGCCTACAAGGAATAGAGCCATGAAATTATAACAGGGGGAGCTGGGTCCATGGGGAGCAGGGCCATGGTTATCACGATCAAGTGGAGCAGAGCACAAGGAGAACAGGACCAGGGAATTAGTGCCAGGGGGAGCAGGGCTCATGGGGAGCTGTGCCTGGAAAGTTGGACCAGAGAAGCAGGGCTCAGGGGAGTAGGGCCTAGTGGGAACACGGCCCAGGAGAGCAGGGCCAGAAGGAGTGGGGCCAAGGGGGACCAGGTTCCTGGGGGACCTGGGGCCAGAAGGAGCAGAACAAGGAAGAGAAGGGCCCAGGGGAGCAGGACTGGGGAGAGAAGGACCCAGGGGAACAGGGCCAGGGAAGAAGGGCCCAGGGAGAGGAGAACCAGGGGGAGCAAGACTTAGCAAAGCCGGGCTAGGTGGAGCAGAGCCCATAGGGAGTAGGGCGAGGGGGAGCAGGGCAGTGGAGCAGGGAACATTGTGAGCAGGGCCAGGGAGAGCAGGACTCAGAGGAGCAGGGCCAAGGGGAGTGGGGGCAAGGGAGTAGGGAACATGGGGAGCAGGTCCAGGGGGAGTAGGCCTAAGGGGAGTATGGACCGGGGGAGAATGGCGAAGGGGAGCCCAGCTCAGAGGAGCAGGGCCAGGGGGAGCAAGTCATGGGAGCAGGGCAGGGGGAGTAGGGCCCAGGGAAGCAGGAACATGGGGAGCAAGGAGAGGAGGCCTACATGGAACAGGACCCAGGAGATCCAGGCTAGGGTGTGAAGGGCTCACAGGAAATAGGGTCGGGGTAGCAGGGTCAGTGGAGAAGGGCCCATGGGGAGAAGGACCATGGCAAACAGGGCCCAAAGGAAGCAAGGCCCAGGGGAGCAGGGCACAGGGAAACCAGTGCAGAGGGAGTAGAACCATTTGGAGGAGGGCCCAAGGAGCATGGCTGGGGAGAGCTGGGCCCAGGGGAGCATGGTCAGGAGAATCAGGGTCCAGAAATGCAGGGTCAGGGGGAGCAGGGCCCAGGGGAAGCAGGGCCCAGGGGGAGCAGAACCCAGGGTAGCAGGGCTCAGGGAGCACGGCCAAGGTGGAGCAGGTCCAGGGGAACAGGGCCAGGAGGAGCAGGACCCAGGAAAGCAGGACCATGGGGAGCAGGACACATGGGTGCAGGGCTCAGGGGAGTAGGTACAGGGGGAACAGTACACAGTGATAGCAGGGCCCAAGGGAGTAGGACCAGGGAGAGAAGATGTCAGAGGAGCAAGGCTCAGGGAAGCAGAGCCAGGGGAGCAGATCCAGAGAGAAAAGGGCCAGAGGGAGCAGGGCCAGAGGGAGAAGGGCCCAGGGTGAGCCGTACCAGGGTGAGCAGGGCACGGGGAAGCAGGCCCAGGAGAAGCAGGGAAAGGGGGAGCAGGGCCTATGGGAAACAGGGCCATGGTTATCAGGACCAGGTGGAGCAGGTCCCAAGGAGAGCAGGAAAGGGGATTAGAGCCAGGGGGAGCAGGTCACAAGGAGAACAGGAAAGGTATTAGGGCCACAGGGAGCAGAGCCCATGGGGAGCAGTGCCATGGGGAGCAGGGACCAAGAAAGCAAGACCAGAGGGAGCACAGCCTAGAGGAACAGGACCCAGGGGAGTAGGGGCACGGGGGAGCAGGGCCCAGGGTGCAGGGTCAGGAGGGAGTAGGGCCCAGGAGAGCAGGGCTAGGAGGAGCAGGGCACAGGGAAGCAGGACCAGAGAGAGAAGGGACCAGGGGAGCAAGACCCAGGTGAGCAGAGCCAGGAGGAACAGGTCCAGGGGGAGCAGGGCCAGAGGGAGTGGGTCCTGGGGAAGTAGGACCAGGGGGAGCAGGGCCAAGTGGGAACAGGGCTCTGGGTGAGTGGAGCCCATGGGGGAGCAGGGCCCAGGAAAGCAGGGACAGATAGAACAGAGCCCTGGGGAGCAGGACCAGAGGGAGAACAGCCCAGGGGAGCAGGGCCAGGTAGAGCAGGGCCGGGGGAGAAGGGCACACAGGGAGTAGGGCCCAGGAGAGCAGGGCCAGGGGGAGCAGGCCACAGGGGAACCAGGGCCCTGGGGAGCAGGGCCAGGGGGAGAAGGACCTAGCAGGAGTACGGCCCAGGGGAGAAGGGCCAGTGAGTGCAGGGTACAGGGGAGCAGAGCCAGAGGGAACAGAGCCAGGAGAAAAAGGCCTGGGGGAGCAGGGCCCAGGGGGAGCTGTGCCTAGGGGGAGCAGAGCCCAGGGCAAGCAGAACCAGGGGGAGCAGGGCCAAGGGAGCAGGGCCAGCGTGAGCACGGCCCAGTGGGAGCAAGCCTCAGTGGGAGATGGGCACAGGGGAACCAGGGCCCAGGAGGAGCAGAACCAGGGGAAGCAAGGCCCAGGGGTGCAGTACTGCTGGTGTAGGGCCAAGGGGAGCAGCGCCAGGGAAAGAAGGGCCCTGGAGGTGCAGGATAAGTTGGAGCAAGGCCAAGGGAGAAGAGGACCAGAGAGAGCAGGGCCAAGGAGAGCAGGGCTAGAAGGAGCACAGCCCATAGAAAGTAGGGCCAGAGGGAGCAGGGCAAGGGGAGCAGGGCCAGGGAGTGCAGGGCCAGGGAGAACAGGGCCAGGGAGGGCAGAGCCAGGGAGAGTAGAGCCAGGAGAAAAGGGCCAGGGGGATCAGGCCAGGGGGAGAAAGGGCCAGGGGGAGAAGGGCCAAGGGAGTGCAGCGCCCAAGAGGAGTGAAGCATAGGTGGAAACAGGGTCCAGAGAACGGGGCCCAGGGGAGCAGGGCCAGGTGCAGCAGGGCCCAGGGAGAGCAGGACACAGGGGGAGCAGGGCCCGGGGAAGCGGGCGCAGGAGAAGCAGGGAAAGGGGGAGCAGAGCCAGGGTTAGCAGGGCAAAGGAGTGTAGGACGCAGGTGGACTGGGGCTCATTGGAGCAGGGCCAGGGAGAGCAAGTTCCAGAGTAGTATCACCCAGTTGAGAAGCACCAGGGGGAACAGGGCCAGAGGGAGAAGGGCCAGGGGGAGCATGGCCAGGGGGAGAAGGACCCAGGGAAAGCAGTGGCAGGGGAAGCAGTGCCTCCAGGATCAGGCCCAGGGGAAGCAGGGCCAAGGGGAGGAGGGCCAGGGGAAGCAGGGCCCAGGGAAGCAGGGCAAGGTGGAGCAGGGTACAGGGGGAGCAGAGCCCAGGGGGAGCAGGATCCAGGGGGGACCAGGTCCCAGGAGGAGCAGAAAAAGGGGAAGCAGGGCCCAGGGGAGCAAGAATGGGGGGACTAGGGCCCAGTGGATGAGGGCCATGAGGAGCAGGGCCTGGGGGGGAGCAAGACCAGTTGGAGCAGTACCCAGGGAAAGAAAGACCATGGTGAGCAGGACAGAGGATATAAGGGCTAGGGGGATCATAGGCTGCAGGTGTAAGGCCAGGGGGAGCAGGACCAGGGGAGTAAGGCCTATGGGGAGAAGGACCAGGGGGAGCAGGGCCCAGGGGGATTGAGGCACAGGAATACAGGGCAATGGGGTAGTAAAACCAGGAGTAGCAGTGTCTAGGGATTACGGTCAAGGGGAACAGGGCCAGAGAGAACAGGGCCCAGAGAAGCAGGACCAAGGAGAGTAGAACCAACGGGGAGCACGACTCAGGGGGAGCAAGGCCCAGGAGAGCAGGGCCAGGAGTAGCAGGGCCCAGGAGAAGTAGGGATCAGGGCAAGCATGGCCCAAGTTAGCATGGCCCATGTGGAGCAAGAGAATGGGGAGAAGGGCCCAGGGGGAGCAAGGCCCTGAGAGAGCAAGGCACAGGGGAACAGGGCCCAGGTGAGCAGGGCCAGGGGGAGGAGGGCCCATGGGGAGTAGTGCTATGGGGAGCAGGGACCAGGAAAGCAGGACCAGAGGAAGCAAGGCCCAGGGAGCAGGGCCCAGGGAGAAAACGGCCAGGGGGAGCAGGGCCAGAGGGAGGTGAGCCAAGGGGGAGCAGGTCCCAGGGGGACCTGCATCCGGAAAGAGCAGAAGCAGGGGGAGAATGGCCCAGGGGATTAGGACTGGGGAGAATAGGATCCAGGGGAACAGGGCCAGGGGGATCAGGGCCCAGGGAGAGGAGAAACACGGGGAGCAAAACTCAGCAAAGCAGGGCTAGGGGTAGCAGAGCCCACAGGGAGTAGGGCCACGGGGAGCAGGGCATGGGAGAAGGAAACGGGGAGCAGGGCCAGCGAGAGCAGGGCTCAGAGGAGCAGGGCCAAGGGGAGTGGGGACAAGGGAGTAGGAAACATGGGGAGCAGGTCCAGGGGGACCAGGCCCAGGGGGAGTATGGCCCAGGGTGAGCATGGCCAAGGGGAGCAGGGCCCAGAGGAGCAAGGCCAGGGGGAGCAAGTCATGGGAGCAGGGCTGGAGGAGCAGTGCCCAGGGAAGCAGGAACATGGGGAGCAGTAATCATGGGTAGCAAAGCCCAGGGGGAGCGGGACACAGTAAAACTGATGCCCAGGCAGAGAAGAACCAGGGAGAGCAGGGCCCAGAGGAGCAGGGCCTGGGGGAGCAAGTCAGGGGAGCAAGTCAGGGGAGCAAGTTAGGGGAGCAAGTCAGGGGAGCAGGGCATGGGGCGCAGGGCCCATGGAAGCAGGAACATGGGGAGCAGGATTCAGGGGTAGCAAGACCCAGGGGGAGCGGGACACAGAATAACCGATGGCCAGGCAGAGAAGAACCAGGGAGAGCAGGGCACAGGGGAGCAGGGCCAGGGGGAAGCAGGGCCCTCGGGAGAAGGGCCAGGAAGTGCAGGGCCCGGGAGGGAGCAAGGACCAAGAGGGAGCAGGACCAAGAGGAGCAGAGCCAGGGGGACCACGGTAGGGGGAGCTGGGCCAGAGGTATGGGGTTTAGGGAAGCAGGACCAGGGGGAGCAGAGCCAAGGGGGAGCAGGGTTCAAGGGGAATGGAGCCCAAGTGGGGAGCAAGGCCCAGAAGAGCAGGGCCAGGTGGAGCAGGTTCCAGGAGGGAACAGGACCAGAGGGAGAACAGCCCAAAGAGCAGGGCCAGGCGGAGCAGGACACAGGGGTAGCAAGGCCTAGGGGAGCAGGGACAGGGGGAAAAGAGTAGGGCGCAGGGAGCAGTGCCAGGGAGAGCAGGTCCCAGGGGAGTATATAGCAGGGAAGCAGGGCAAGGGAGAGAAGGGGCCAGGAGAAGCAGGGAACAGGGTTAGCAGAGCTCAGGAGAGTAGGCCCATGGGAAGCATGACCAGGGATTGCAGGGGCAGGGGAGCAGGGCCCAGGAGAAGCAGGGAACAGAGAGCAGTATGCCTATGGGGAGCAGAGCCAGGGGATTATCGCAGGGGGAGCAGGGCCCATGGGGAGCACGGCCATGGTTATCAGGACCAAGTGGAACAGAGCCCAAGGGGAACAGGACCAGGGAATTAGGGCCAGGGGGAGCAGGGCCCATGGATAGCTGTGCGAGGAGGAACAGGGCCTGGAAAGTGGGACCAGAGAAGCAGGGTTCAGGGGAGTAGGGCCTAGGGGAGTAGGGCCAAGGGAAACATTGACAGGGGGAGCAGGGCCAGAAAGAACTGGGCCAAGGGACGCAGCACCAGGGGGAGCAGGGACAAGGGGTGCAGGGCCCAGAGGGAGCTGGGCCCAAGGGGGAGCAGGATCCAAGGGAGTATGGCCGGGAAGAGGAGGGCCCAGGGGGGAGCAGGACCACAGGGAGCACAGCCCAAGGGAGCACAGCCAGGGGAGAACAGGCCCCAGGGGAGCGGGGTGCAGGGGGAGGAGGTCCAGTTACAGCAGGGCCCAGGAGAGCAGGCCTAGAGGGAGCAGAGCCCACAGGGAGTTGGGCCAGGGGTAGCAAGGCCAGGGGAACAGGGCCCATGGGGAGCAGGACCAATAAGAGCAGGGCCTAGTGGGAGCAGGCCTTGGGGGAGCAGAACCAGAGGGAGCAGGACAAAGAACAGGGCCAAGGGGGAGCAGGGCCAAGGGAATCAGGGTCAGAAGCACCAGGGCTCCGGGGGAGCAGGAACAGTGTGAGCAGGGCCCAGGGGAATAAGTTCCAGGGAAGATGGGCCAGAGGAAACAGGGCCAGGGGGAGCATGGCCAGAGGCAGTGGGGGGAGGGAAGCAGGACCAGGGGGAGCAGGGCCAAGGAGGAGCAGAACTCAGGGGGAGAGGAGCCCAGTGGGGAGCAGGGCCCAGGAAGAGAGGGCCATGAAGAGCATGGACTGGGAGGGGCAGGACAAGAGGGAAAATAGTCCAGGGAAGAAAGGCCAGGGGGAAAAGGACACATTGGGAGCAGGGACCAGGGGAGCAGGGTCAGGGGAAGTAAAGACCAGGGGAGCAGGGCCAGGGGAAGCAGGGCCCAGAAGAGGAGGGCGCATGGGAGCAGGACTCCGGCGAGTAGTACCTAGGGGAGCAGGGCCAGGGGGAGCAGGGCCCAGGAGGAGCCGGACCAGGTGGAGCATGAACCAAGAAGAGGAGGCCTACTGGGAACAGGGCCCAGGAGAGCAAGTCTAGGAGAAGAGCCCACAGGAAGTAGGGCCAGGGTGAGCAGGGCCAGGGAAAGGAGGGCCCAGGAGGAGCTGGACCAGGCGGAGCATGGCTCAAGGAGAGGAGGCCTACAGGAACAGGACCCAGGAGATCCAGGCTAGGGTGAGAAGGGCTCACAGGAAATAGAGTCAGGGTAGCAGGGTCAGGGGAGCAGGGCCCATGGGGAGAAGGACCATGGTGAACAGGGCCCAAAGGAAGCAGGGCCCAGGAGAGCAGGACACAGGGAAACCAGTGCAGGGGGAGTAGAACCATGGGGAGGAGGGCCCAGGGAGCATGGCTCAGGGTAGCTGGGCCTAGGGGAGCATGGTCAGGAGAATAAGGGCCCAGAAATGCAAGACCAGGGGGAGCAAGGGCCCAGGGGAAACAGGGCCCAGGTGGAGCAGAACCCAGGGTAGCAGGGCTCAGGGAGCACGGCCAAGGTGGAGCAGGGCCAGGGGAGCAGGGCCAGGAGGAGCAGGGCCCAGGAAAGCAGGACCATGGGGACCAGGACACATGGGTGCAGGGCTCAGGGGAGTAGGTACAGGGGGAACAGTACACAGTGATAGCAGGGCCCAGGGTAGTAGGACCAGGGAGAGAAGATGCCAGAGGAGCAAGGCCCAGGGAAGCAGAGCCAGGGGAGCAGATCCAGAGAGAAAAGAGCCAGAGGCAGCAGGGCCAGGGGGAGAAGGGCCCAGGGTGAGCAGTACCAGGGGGAGCAGGGCCCGGGGAAGCAGGGCCCAGGGGTAGCAGAACCCAGGGGAGCAGGGCTGAGGGAGCACGGCCAAGGGGTACCAGGGTCAGGTAGAACAGGGCCCGGTGAGCAGGGCCCATGAAGAGCAAGACCAGGGGAGCAGGGCCCAAGGGAAGAACGGTCAATGGGGAGTAGGTCACAGGGAAGCAGGGCCTGGAAGTAGCATGGCCCAGGGGAGCAGGGACAAGGGCAGCAGGACCCAGGAGAGCAGGGATAGGGCGAGCAGGGCCAGGGGATTAGGGCCAGGAAGAGCAGGGCCCATGGGGAGCAGGGCCAGGCGAAGCAGGACACAGGGGTTGCTGGGCACAGAGGTGCAGGGCCAGGGGGAGAAATACTCAGGGGGAGCAGGGCCCAGGGTAGCAGGGAAAGGGTGAGCAGGTTGCAGAGGAGCAGGGTCCAGGGGAGCAGAACCAGAGGGAGTAGAGCCAGAGATACAAGGGTCAGGGGGAGCAGGGTCAGAGGCAAGCGCTCAGGGAGAGTAGCACCAAGGTGAGCAGGGCCTGGGGAAGCACGCCCAGGAGAAGCAGGGACAGGGGGAGCAAGGCCAGGGGAACAGGGCCCTGGAGATGCAGAGTAAGTGGTTAAGTGACTTGGGGAGCAGGTCCCAGGGAGAGAAGGGACCAGGGGGAGCAGGGCTCAGAAGAGCAGGGCTCAGCAGGAGCAGAACCCAGCAGAGCAGGTCCAGGAGAAGCAGGCCTAGGAAAGCAAGGCCCAAGGGAGAAGGGCCTGAGGGAGCAAGGACCAGGAAACCAGGACCAGAGGGAGTAAGGCCTAGGTGAGCAGGGCCCAGGGGAGCAGGGCTAGGGGAAACACAGCCAGAAGGAGCAGGGCCAGGGGAGCAGAGCTTGGGGAACAGTGCCTAGAAAAGCAGAACTAGAGGAAGCAGGGGCCAGAAAGAGCCGGGCTCATGGGAGCAATGCCAGGGGGATCAGCGCCCAGGGAAGCAGGACCAGAGGGAGCAGGCCCCAGGGAGTAACAGGGTCGAGGGGAGCAGGACAGGGTGAACAGGGCCAGAAGAACAGGGCCAGAGGGAGCAGGTTGCTATGAACCTGGACCAGGGGAACAGAACCCAGGGTGTACAGGGCCCAGGGGGTGTGGAGCACAAAGGGGAGCAGGGCCCAGAGGAGCAGGGCCAGAGGGGAGCAGGGCCGAGGGGAACAGGGCTAGAGGGAGTAGGGCCTAGGGGAGCAGGGCCAGAGGAAGTGGGGTCTGGTGAAGCTGGATTAGGGCGAGCAGGATCTCGGGGAAGCAGGACCAGAGGGAGCATGCCCCAGCGGAGCAGAGCCTATGAAAGCAGGGCCAGGGGGAGCAGGACACAGGGGTTGCAGGTCCCAGAGGAGCAGGGCCAGGGGAAGCAGGGCCCAGGAGAGGAGGGCCCATGGGAGCAGGAACCGGGCAAGTAGTGCCTAGGGGAGCAGGGCCAGGGCGAGCAGGGCCCAGGAGGAGCTGGACCTGGTGGAGCATGACCCATGAAGAGGAGGACTACGGGAAACAGGGCCCAGGAGAGCCAGGCTAGGAGAAGAGCCCACAGGAAGTAGGGCCAGGGTGAGCAGGGCCAGGGAAAGCAGGGCCCAGGATGAGCTGGACCAGGTGGAGCATGGCTCAAGGAGAGGAGGCCTACGGGGAACAGGACCCAGGAGATCCAGGCTAGGGTGAGAAGGGCTCACAGGAAATAGGGTCGGGGTAGCAGGGTCAGTGGAGCAGGGCCCATGGAGAGAAGGACCATGGTGAACAGGGCCCAAAGGAAGCATGGCCCAGGAGAGCAGGACACAGGGAAACCAGTGCAGGGGGAGTAGAACCATGGGGAGGAGGGCCCAGGGAGCATGGCTCAGGGTAGCTGGGCCTAGGGGAGCATGGTCAGGAGAATAAGGGCCCAGAAATGCAGGACCAGGGGGAGCAGGGCCCAGGGGGAAGCAGGGCCCAGGTGGAGCAGAACCCAGGGTAGCAGGGCTCAGGGAGCATGGCCAAGGTGGAGCAAGGCCAGTGGAACAGGGCCAGGAGGAGGAGGGCCCGAGAAAGTAGGACCATGGGGATCAGGAATCATGGGTGCAGGGCTCAGGGGAGTACGTACAGGGGTAACAGTACACAGTGATAGCAGGGTCCAGAGTAGTAGGACCAGGGAGAGAAGATGCCAGAGGAGCAAGGCCCAGGGAAGCAGAGTCAGGGGAGCATATCCAGAGAGAAAAGGGCCAGAGGGAGCAGGGCCAGGGGGAGAAGGGCCCAGGGTGAGCAGTATCATGAGGAGCAGGGCCCGGGGAAGCAGGGCCCAGTTGGAGCAGAATTCAGGAGAGCAGGGCTCAGGGAGTATGGCCAAGGGGGACCAGGGTCAGGGGGAACAGGGCCTGGTGAGCAGGGCCCATGAGGAGTAAGACCAGGGGAGCAGGGCCCAAGGGAAGAAGGGTCCATGGGGAGTAGGGCACAGGGAAGCAGGGCCTGGAAGTAGCATTACCCAGGGGCGCAGGGACAGGAGAAGCAGGGCCCAGGAGAGGAGGGACAGGGCGAGCAGGGCCAGGGGATTAGGGCCAGGAAGAGCAGGGCCCATGGGGATCAAGGCCAGGTGAAGCAGGACACAGGGGTTGCTGGGCACAGGGGTGCAGGGCCAGGGGAAGAAATACTCAGGGGGATCAAAGCGCAGGGTAGCAGGGACAGGGCGAGCAGGTCTCAGAGGAGCAGGGTCCAGGGGAGCAGAACCAGAGGGAGCAGAGCCAGGGATACAAGGGCTAGGGGGAGCAGGGTCAGTGGCAAGTGCTCAGGGAGAGCAGCACCAAGGGGAGCAGGGCCTGGGGAAGCAGGCCCAGGAGAAGCAGGGAAAGGGAGAGTAGGGCCAGGGGAAACAGGGCCCTGGAGTTGCAGATTAAGTGGTTAAGGGCCTGGGGGAGCAGGGCCCAGGGAGAGAAGGGACCAGGGGGAGCAGGGCTCAGAAGAGCAGGGCTCAGCAGGAGCAGTGCCCAGCAGAGCAGGTCCAGGAGAATCAGGCCCAGGAAAGCAGGGCCCAAGGGAGAAGGGCCTGAGGGAACAAGGCCCAAAAAATCAGGACCAGAAGAAGTATGGCCTAGGTGAGCAGGGCCCAGGGAGCAGGGCTAGGGGAAACACAGCCTGAGGGAGCAGGGCCAAGTGGAGCAGGGTCCAGTGAAGCAGGACAAGAAGGAGCAGGGTCAAAGGAGAGCAGGGCACAGATGGGGCAGATCCTAGGGGGAAGCAGGCCCAAGGGGAGCAGAGTCAGGAGTATCAGGGCCTAGGGGGAGCAGGACCAGAGGGAGCATGGCCTAGGGGACCTTGGCCAGAGTATAGCATGGCCCCGGGGAGTAGGGTCCAGGAAAGCAGGATCAGGGGGAGCCAGACACAGGAGTAGCAGGACCCAGGGAGCAGGGCCATGGAGAGAAGGTCCCAGGGGACCAGGGCCCAGGGGAGCAGAGCTTGGGGGAGCAGTGCCTAGGAAAGTAGAATCATAGGGAGCAGCGACCAGGGAGAGCAGGGCCCATGGGACCAATGCCCGGGAGAGCAGCGCCCAGGGAAGCAGGACCAGAGGGAGCAGGACCCAGGGAGGAACAGGGCCCAGGGGAGCAGGACAGGGTGAACAGGGCCAGGGGAACAGGGCCAGAAGGAGCAGCGAACAAAACAGAAGTATGAACCTGGACTGGGGGAACAGAACCCAGGGTGTGCAGGGCCCAGGGGGAGTGGAGCACAAATAGGAGCAGGGCCCAGAGGAGCAGGGACAGAGGGAAGTAGGGTTCAGGGGAGCAGGGCTAGAGGGAGTAGGTCCTAGGGGAGCAGGGCCAGAGGGAGTGGTGTCTGGTGAAGCAGGACCAGGGGGAGCAGGAACCTGAAGAAGCAGGGCCAGAGGGAGCATTGCCCAGTGGAGCAGAGCCCATGGGAGCAGGGCCAGGGGTAGCAGGACATAGGGGTTTCAGGGCCCACTTTAGCAGGGCCAGGGGGAACAGGTATCAGAGGAGTAGAGTTATGGGGAGCACTGGCCAGGAAAGCAGGACCTGAGGGAGCAGGGCCCCAGGAAGCTGTGCCCATGGCGAGCAGGGCCATGGGTAGCAGGAAAAGGTGAATCAGGGCCCAAGGATAGCAGGACCAGGGGATTAGGCCATGGGAACAGAGGCTATGGGGAGCAATGCCATGGTGAGAAGTCCCCAGGAAATTAGGACCAGAGGGAGCACAGCTCTGGGGAGACCATGTCCAGGGGGAGCAGGGTCAAGGGAGAGCTTAGTCCAGGGAGGAGCAGGGTTCAGGGGAGAAAGGCCAGGAGGAGCAGGGTCGGGAGAGCAGTGTGCTTGAAAGCAGGACCATGGGGAGCAGGACCAGGTGTAGTAGGGCCCAAGGAGATCAGGACCAGGTGATTAGGGCCAGAGGAGGCAGTGCCCAGAAAAGCAGCACCAGAGGGAGCCTGGCCTAGGGGAGCAGTGCCCAGGGGAGAAGGACCAGGGGAAGTAAGACACAGGGGAAAAAGGGCTGAGGGGAGCAGGGCCAGGGAAAGCAGGTCCCAGAGGACCTGTTATATGGAGAGATTTTAGGGCAATGTTCAAAATCAGGTTGCTAAGGTCAAGGGGGCGAGCTCTCTGGGATAGAAGACTGGTTTGTGCATTCTCCTAGGAACCTGACCCACCACACGTGACAGAACTCCCTCCAGTACTGTGTCCCAGTTGTACTTTTTGTATTTCATGAAGCAAATACCAAACTCCCAGTGCAGCAGCAAGAAACATTACGACAAGTAGAGGATGACCAAATGGCTTCACATCCACACGGGGAGACACTTAGCCTCCAGTGGCCACTGTTTACCTACAAAGAGAGAATTCAGCACTTCTGCCTCATGTTCATTGGAAAATCAGAAACCTTGTCCTCCAGGTCACATAGATGCAGACCCAGCTTTAATGGTCTTACTACAAAGGCAGCTAAAGCTCCTGACAAAACATATATTTCAAGTGCCCAAACTCAGAGGCAGTTTCTCACGAACTCTAGGCCAGCAGAGCTCCATCTTTGTGGAGTGTTTACCCTGTCCCTTCCTTATGGAAACTTCTCTACCACCTCCAAGGTTGTGAACTCCTGAGCATTATCCATTTGGCATATGTATTCACTGCTTTTCTAACTCTTCTCCTGGAATTGAGTCTTAGTTGCTACGAAGGTACTGTCCAAGCATTGTTCTGGATGAGAGTGGGAAGATTTGTGTGTAGTCTGTATTTGCATACACATTCGATTCATTTTCATAGTTTCCATTTTAAAAACTGAATCTCTGACACTAACTTATACCCTACTAAACTCTGACTATGAATCCTAATATGATGGAGAAAAATAACCCAAACAGAATAGAAATACAAGCAGTTCAGAGGAGTCATGGTGTATAGTTGCACTTGCCTTTTGCATTATAAAAGGTAGGTGTTATAAATCTAGTCGAAATTAATAGAAATAGTTCTCCATGTGTTTTTCAAGTTAACAAATATGAGAATTCCTGTCTCCATTTCTCTGTAGCCTATTAATCACATGTATTTTTTATGCACATATAGAATCCTACTTGGTATCCCATATACCTTCTTGTGAGTTGTCTGACTTGGCAGATACAAATTGTGAGAAGAGATCACTTCTCCTAAACGCTGTTGGAACTGAAAATTCTACCTTTGGGTGAGCTTCCTACTTGAACAACATGATACATAAATCCATGTTCAGTAAAATAAATATTTATGGATCTGTGGATGATATATATTTCATAGTGAATTTCCATTGGCATATATATTTCGACTTTTTAATGTCTGTGTGTGTTTTGTGTGTATATATATATACACACACACACTCTGCAGATTTTTCAAAATAGGAAATATATGTGTCTTATTATACAATCCCTACATTTATTCATGTTCATATATGTGGATTTATAATCAATGTTTCACTAGATTATTTTCAGAAATATTCATCCACCTGAGATACATATTTGTTTCCTACTACTGAAAACTAACTTCAGTGGATGAAGCATAGGAATCCTAATCTTTCTACAGTAACTGACCCAGTTTAACATCAATCCAAGTAGATTTCTATGGGACATGATATGTATTTTGACCTTCATTTTTATTCAACACTGGTACATTACAATTTCTTCAGTTGATGCACATCATAGGATATATATTTCATCCTCAAGTTCCAAAGTTCTAGGTATCTGGTTCACTTTCAATCACTTCCTGCTTCAGAACACATGTATTCCTCCATGTTTCTTGACTGGTTTGTTCATGGGACTTCTTTCCAAACACATTATTTTCCATTTCCATAATCACTTTTGAATCAAAACTCACACACCCTTCATGGTAAACCATAACCCTAATATTGTCATTAGATGTATAACTGGTTAGAATGAATGATTGTGTATCAATATAAGATTTCTGATATATTTTCAGATATCAATTCAATTCAATGCATTATTTATATTGGAAACAGTTATATTATTTATTCACTCTATGGTCTATTCATGCATTATCTCTATATTCATATACCCAGGTTACACCTATTTGTACCCCCAAATACTAATTAATACATCTTCAACATATTCCTCCAGGAAATAGGGGAAGAAATACTCATGTCACCTGATCTACATATACATTTTACCACAGTGATATTCTGGATACAAAATGCAAAGGTCACACTTTTGATTGTACCAAAGCCTAAATGGAAAGTGAGCATGGATTACTAAAAACATCCTTGTCCAGTGCCTAATGCTCTCAAATGTCAATTTTATTCGTGACTAGATATTTTTTCCTCCTAATATTATATATTCAATATCTACCTTGTTGAAAATGTCTAAACCTATCACTCACTTTATACTTTGCCTGATTTCCTAATGTCTCTATTGATATCTGCTTTCCTACATATTTTTCCCCATTTCATCATTGTGACTGATTCTTCACATGTGCTGATATTTACATTCACTCTCTAAATGACACCCTATTGCTAAAAAACTTTTGGTCAAAATTTTATACTCACTCTTCTTCCTAAACCTACTGACTATCTTCCTAATCTTACCTACTATCTCTTTTTGACTGGATATTTTCTTCTACATGATATCATCCAAGGTACAAGGTCCTATGCCATTACATATCAATTTATCTGAGACATCTGTGCAGAATATCATTCAAAGCTAACTATCATATTCAAAGGCCCTATGCCCTTCTGGCCTTCAAATCTTACTTAGATTTCTGTTTTCATACATATATTTCACCTATATATTATTATAAATATTGCAGGTTCCCAATATCATTCTTCATTCAGCAGAATGATTCCTGACCCAAATTGAAAATGTCCTTAACCATAACCATACACTGTACCCTCAATCTAACTTTACCTAAGAGCAGAAACAGAGTTGAGTGTTTAAAAATACAGGAATAGAGGGGATATCCTACCTGTTGAGAACCACAAATATCCATGCAAAAATGATCCCTGGAGAAGATGTAGGCAGGTATGAAAGACCGAAGAGAGCAAAAGTCATCTTCCATCGCAAACAACCTGGTCAGGATGAAGAGATGTGTCTGAATCAGCCTCTCTCTTCTTAATGTAGACAAGATGGACCAAACCAGGCCTGTGTGGAGAGCTTTTCCTGGGTGCCTATGGTTGATATATTATTCTAACTTGTGAAAGTGTCACAGGAAGCAGGGGGCATCCTCCATCTCATGGGACCCTTGGAAGCAACAGTTAGGACAGAGTGGTTTCCAAGGCAGTGACCTCATTAAGTTCCTGAAGGAAGTGACCTCACCACACTTCCTTGGTGATGGAACTCTCTGAACTTGGGATCCAGGAAGCCAGGCACCCAGAGGCAGTCCCAGTGCCAGTCCCAGTGGGCTCACTTGTTTGGATTTACCAAGGACAGAGTCAGTCTTTCTTGGTACCTACAGATGTGAGGATGGCCAATTGCCAAGGAAGCTCTGAAGGGGGTCTTTCCTGAGAAAGCAGGTAGTGGCTCACCCCTGGCTCCTGATAACTTCACAGAATTGGCCAAGGAGTCCAGATCTGAGACGGGACAGGCCATTTCGGGGGAACATAGTATGGCCCACCAGTCAGAGGACACTGCGGGTAGTCACAGACCTACTTTGGGGAAAGAGGTGGCTTTGTGGGTGTGGGTGTGAGTCTGTGGATTGCTCTCATGTTCTGAGAAGAGCTAGGAAAGGCGGTTTGTTTGGTTTGGAGTGGACTGTTTCTAGCAAGTCTTTTGACAAGGCGTGTGTTGCTATGTCTGTGTATCGCACTGTGTCCGTGGTTGTAGACATTAGAAAAGAGAATGCATCAATGGATGTGTCCTGTCTAGTAGAAAGCTTCTAGCATTCATCCTGCCGAATTTATGAATGGACTGGGGCTTGCCTTATCCATGGGCAAAACCTACTATCTTCCTAAATTTCTGTTTTTTTCCTGAATTCTGGCCACTCTTCAGAATAGGCTCATGGTTTTGTGTCCAAGATATGTACCACCTCCAAGCTTGGTGACATTGCCATGTACTAGATAGCTGAAATGAATAGTGAGCATCTCAGAAAACTCAGATATCAGTGGGCCCATTAAAGTCTCAGTGGAGAAACCCTGCTTTGGGCCTTTTGCTTACCTATTGTTCTGTTTCCCTGGATGTCAGCAAGGTCTTTGCCTCAGGACACCCCTTTGTGAAGCCTGAAGAAAACAGTTTTCAAATGCAAACGAACGGGCATCACTTGTGGCTCTTTGCTTAATTGCTTTGCAAAGGGATGTGTCTGAATCAGCCTCTTGGCCCTGTGTAAGGCTGTGGCTTAGATTGTCAGCACCTGATGGATCTCAAGAAAGATCCCATATGTGCATCCATAGCCAATATGGCAAAAAAGCAGTCAATGTGGATGAAGTCTCTTGCCTTCCTCTGTAAGGTTCCTGTCCTCCATCAAGTGAGAATAGGGATCCTTTGGGTCAAATGAGTTTTTCAAAGCCCTGCAGAGGCTAGCCATTATGTGCTTGGGTTTTCTCATGACTCCAATTCACACAAAGAATCTATACCCCAAGATCAGCAGGCCTCCAAGCGGAGAAGCTGAGCAGTATTAAAGGCAGGCCTATTTGATCACTCCTGGTTCAAAGGAAGGGTGTCCAGGCCACCCTGACATTAGGCAAATGATGGGCAAGGGAGCTTATTGTGGACACTGTCTTAGGCTGCGCCCCTCATGGAAACCTCCAGCCAGAGGTTATGAGTATTGTCTATATGGAAGAAGATGAGGGCCTTTTGGCAGTGTTTTGGTTTGAATTGTGGTCATTTGTGTGGCGGTGGAAGAGAGGACTGGGTCCGCCTGGGCTTGAACTCTGGTGTGATTCCCTTGGAGACTGAGTTCTGGAACTGAACTCAGAGAAGTATTGCCATGAATTGAGTTGGGATTTTCCGAGGCCACTCATGAGAGCCCCCCCTGGAAACTGAGATCGAAGCCCAGGGTGACTTTCCACAGAACACTGGGAATCTCAGCCAGGATATCACATGATTTTATTCTTAAAGACCTGGCAGCCATAGTTGAGAGTCAAAACACACATGGACCTCACATTGTACACCTCAGTGGGCCTGGTTTCATGTGACGTTTTGGCCACTCTTTGGGAAGCCTTGTTTGTTAGAGTTCTCCAGAGATTTCATTGAAATGATCTTTCTCACCATTTAATGGTTCCTGAATGAATGGAAACCCACAGTGCCTCCAACTTCATCCTTTAAAAACGGCTAGATAAATACCATGCAATCTTTGAAATTCCCATGACCAGGTGGCACTGGAGAACCTTTGGATGTCCTGTTGCTGATCATGAGTGTACCAGACAGGTGCCTTGATTGACGGGTTTCATGAAAATGATGAAGAACAGAGATGCCAGTATGGTGGGGCCTGCTGAGTAGTGGGCCTAGAGGAGTGGTGTGCAGGTGTGTGATAAAACATCTGTGGTGGGGCCATGTGGATCTGCGATGGGCTTCCAAATGGCTTGTGACTGACATGGTGCACCCAGCAGACCCTTATATGTAAAGGCATCTTGTTACATGAAGAGGTTTCAGAACAATGTTCAGAATCAGGTTGCTATGGTCAAGGGGCCACGCTCTGTAAGATAGAATCATGGTTGGTGCATTCTCCTAGGACCCTGACCCACCACACGTGACAGAACTCCCTCCAGCACTGTGTCCCAGTTAAACTCCTTGTATTTCGTGAAGCAAATACCAAACTCCTAGTGCAGCAGCAAGAAACACCACGAAAAGTGGAGGATGACCAAATGGCTTCAGAGTCCCCACGGGGAGACACTTAGCCCCCAATGGCCACAGTTTACCTACAAAGAGAGAATTCAGCACTTCTGCCTCATGTTCATTGGAAAATCAGAAACCATATCCTCCAGGTCACATAGATGAAGACCCAGCTTTGATGGTCTCACTACAAAAGAAGCTAAAGCTCCTGACAACAACATATATTTCAAAAGCCCATTCTCAGAGGCAGTTTCTCAAGAAGTCTTTAGGCCAGCAGAGCTCCATGTTTGTGGAGTGTTTATCCTGTCCCTTACTTCTGGAAACTCCTCTACCACCTCCAAAGTTGTGAACTCCTGAGCATTTTTCATTCCACATATGTATTCAATGATTTTCTAACTCTTCTTCTCGAATTGCGTCTTACATGGGGCAAGGGTATTGTCAAGGGATTTTTCTGGATGATTGTGGGAAGATTTTGTGTAGAACATATTTGCATAAACATTGGATTTATTTTCCTATTTTCCATTCCAAAAACTGAATCCCTGACACTAACCCATACCCTACTAGACTCTGACTACGAATCATAATATGATAGAGAAAAATAACCCAAACAGAATAAAAATACTAGCAGTACAGAGGAGGCATGAGGCATAGTTGGACAGGCCTTTTGAATTATAAAGGGTACATGTTATGAATCCAGTCCAATGTAATAGAACTCCATGTGTTTTTAAACTTAACAAATATGTGAATTCCTGTCTCCCTTTCTTTGCAGCCTATTCAGCACATGTCTTTTTACATGCACATACAGAATCCTACCTGGTTTCCCAGCTACATTCTTTTGAGGTGGCTAACTTGGGAGATACAATCTGTGAGAAGAAATCACTCCTCCTAAATGCTGTTTGAACTGAAAATCAACCTATGGGTGAGCTTCCTACTTGAACAACATGATACATACATCCATGTTCAGTAAAATAAATATTTTTGGATCTTTAAATGATCTATATTTCATGATGAATTTCAATTGGCATATATATTTTTACTTCTTAATGTCTCTGTGTTTGTGTTGTGTATATATATCTATGTATATATACACACACACAGTCTCCAGATTTTTCAAAATACAAAATATATGTGTCTTATTTTACACTCCCTAAATTCATGTTCATGTATGTGGATTTATAATCAACTTTTCACAAGATTATTCTCAGAAATATTCATCCACCTGAAATACGTATTTGTTTCCTAGTACTGAAAACTAACTTCAGTGAATGGTGAATAGAAGTCCTAACATTTCTTCAGTAACTGACCCTGTTTAACATCAATGCAAGTAGACTCCTATGGGACATGATGTGTATTTAGACATTTATTTTTATTCAACACTGGCACATTACTATTTCTTCACTTGATGCACATCATAGGATATATATTTCATCCTCATGTTCACAAATTTCTAGGCATTTGGTTCACTTTCCATCAAATCCTGCTTCAGAACACATGTATTCCTCCATGTTTCTTGACTGGTCTTTTCATGAGACTTCTTTCCAAGCATATTATTTTGGATTTCCATAATCACTTTGGAACCAAAACTCACACACCCCTCATGGTAAACCATCACCCTAATATTACCATTAGATGTATAACTGGTTGGAATGAATGATCCTGTATCAATATAAGATTTCCTATATATTTTCAGATATCAATTCAATCCATTATTTAAATTGGAACCAGTTATATTCTTTATTCACAATGTGGTCTATTCATGCATTATCTCTATACACATAGACCCTGGGTATACCTAATTGTACCCCCGAATGCTAATTTATACGTCTTCTATACATTGCTCCCACAAATATTTGAAGAAATACTCAAGTCACCTGATCTACATATATATTTTATCACAGTGATATTCTGGACACAAAATGCAAAGGTCACACTTATGATTGTACCAAAGCCTAATTGGAAAGTTAGCATGGATTACTAAAACCATCCTTGTCCAGGTTGCCTAATGCTCTCAAATGTCAATCCTATTGGTGACTACACATTTGTTTCTGCCTTAGATTATATATTCAACCTCAACCCTGTTGACAATGTCAAATCCTATCACTCACTTTATACTTTTCCTGATTTCCTAATGTCTATATTCATATCTGCTTTCCTACATATCTTCCCCAGTTCATCATTGTGACTGACTCTTCACATGTGCTGACATTTACATTCACTCTCTAACAGACACCCTATTGCTAAAGAACTTTTGGTCCAAATATTATACCCACTCTTCTTCCTAAACCTACTGACTATCTTCCTAATCCTACCTACTATCCCTTTTTGACTGGATCTTCTCTTCTACATTCAATCATCCAAGGTACAAGGTCCTATGCCATTGTATATGGATTTGTCAGAGACATCTGTACAGAATGTAATTCAAAGCTAAGTATTTCAATCAAGGGCCCAATGCCCTTCTGGCCTTCAAATCTTACTTAGATTTCTGTTTTCATACATATATTTCACCTCTATATTATTATAAATATCACAGGTTCCCAATACCATTCTTCATCCAGCAGAATGAATTCTAACCCAAATCAAACATGTTCTTAACCCCAAGCATTTACTTTTCCCTCAATCTAACTTTACAGAAGAGCAGGGACAGATTTGGTCTTACAATACAGGAATGTAGGGGATCTTCCACCTGCTGAGAATCTCAAAGGTCCATGCAGAAATGATCCCTGGAGAAGATGTAGGCCGCCAGGAAGGACCTGAGAGAGCAGAAGTCATCTTCTGTGGCAAACAACCAGGTCAGGATGAAAAGATGTGTCTGAATGAGCCTCTCTCTTCTTTATGTAGACAATATGGACCAAACCAGGCCTGTGTGGAGAGCTTTTCCTGGGTTCCTATGGTTGATATACCATTCTAACTTGTGAAAGTGTCACAGGAAACAGGGGGAAGCCTCCATCTCATGGGACCCTTGGAAGCAACAGAGTGGTTTCCAAGGCAGTGACCTCATTCAGTTCCTGAAGGAAGTGACCTCACCACACTTCCTTGGTGATGGAACTCTCTGAACTTGGGATCCAGGAAGCCAGGCACCCAGAGGCAGTCCCAGTGCCAGTCCCAGTGGGCTCACTTGTTAAGATTTACCGAGGACAGAGTCAGTCTTTCTTGGTACCTACAGATGTGAGGATGGCCAATTGCCAAGAAAGCTCTGAAGGGGGTCTTTCCTGAGAAAGCAGGTAGTGGCTCACCCCTGGCTCCTGATAACTTCACAGAATTGGCCAAGGAGTCCAGATCTGATACAGGACAGGCCATTTCGGGGGAACATAGTATGGCCCACCAGTCAGAGGACAATGCGGGTAGTCACAGACCTACTTGGGGGAAAGAGGTGGCTTTGTGGGTGTGGGTGTGAGTCTGTGGTTTGGTCTCATGTTCTGAGAAGAGCTAGGAAAGGCGGTTTGTCTGGTTTGGAGTGGACTGTTTCTAGCAAGTCTTTTGACAAGGCGAGTGTTGCTATGTCTGTGTATCGCACTGTGTCCATGGTTGTAGACATTAGAAAAGAGAATGCATCAATGGATGTGTCCTGTCTAGTAGAAAGCTTCCAGCATTCATCCTGCCCAATTTATGAATGGACTGGGGCTTGCCTTATCCATGGGCAAAACCTACTATCTTCCTAAATTTCTGGTTTTTTCCTGAATTCTGGCCCCTCTTCAGAATAGGCTCATGGTTTTGTGTCCAAGATATGTACCACCTCCAAGCTTGGTGACATTGCCATGTACTAGATAGCTGAAATGAATAGTGAGCATCTCAGAAAACTCAGATATCAGTGGGCCCATTAAAGTCTCAGTGGAGAAACCCTGCTTTGGGCCTTTTGCTTACCTATTGTTCTGTTTCCCTGGATGTCAGCAAGGTCTTTGCCTCAGGACACCCCTTTGTGAAGCCTGAAGAAAACAGTTTTCAAATGCAAACAAACGGGCATCACTTGTGGCTCTTTGCTTAATTGCTTTGCAAATGGATGTGTCTGAATCAGCCTCTTGGCCCTGTGTAAGGCTGTGGCTTAGATTGTCAGCACCTGATGGATCTCAAGAAAGATCCCATATGTGCATCCATAGCCAATATGGCAAAAAAGCAGTCAATGTGGATGAAGTCTCTTGCCTTCCTCTGTAAGGTTCCTGTCCTCCATCAAGTGAGAATAGGGATCCTTTGGGTCAAATGAGTTTTTCAAAGCCCTGCAGAGGCTAGCCATTATGTGCTTGGGTTTTCTCATGACTCCAATTCACACAAAGAATCTATACCCCAAGATCAGCAGGCCTCCAAGCGGAGAAGCTGAGCAGTATTAAAGGCAGGCCTATTTGATCACTCCTGGTTCAAAGGAAGGGTGTCCAGGCCACCCTGACATTAGGCAAATGATGGGCAAGGGAGCTTATTGTGGACACTGTCTTAGGCTGCGCCCCTCATGGAAACCTCCAACCAGAGGTTATGAGTATTGACTATATGGAAGAAGATGAGGGCCTTTTGGCAGTGTTTTGGTTTGAATTGTGGTCATTTGTGTGGCGGTGGAAGAGAGGACTGGGTCCGCCTGGGCTTGAACTCTGGTGTGATTCCCTTGGAGACTGAGTTCTGGAACTGAACTCAGAGAAGTATTGCCATGAATTGAGTTGGGATTTTCCGAGGCCACTCATGAGAGCCCCCCCTGGAAACTGAGATCAAAGCCCAGGGTGACTTTCCACAGAACACTGGGAATCTCAGCCAGGATATCACATGATTTTATTCTTAAAGACCTGGCAGCCATAGTTGAGAGTCAAAACACACATGGACCTCACATTGTACACCTCAGTGGGCCTGGTTTCATGTGACGTTTTGGCCACTCTTTGGGAAGCCTTGTTTGTTAGAGTTCTCCAGAGATTTCATTGAAATGATCTTTCTCACCATTTAATGGTTCCTGAATGAATGGAAACCCACAGTGCCTCCAACTTCATCCTTTAAAAACGGCTAGATAAATACCATGCAATCTTTGAAATTCCCATGACCAGGTGGCACTGGAGAACCTTTGGATGTCCTGTTGCTGATCATGAGTGTACCAGACAGGTGCCTTGATTGACGGGTTTCATGAAAATGATGAAGAACAGAGATGCCAGTATGGTGGGGCCTGCTGAGTAGTGGGCCTAGAGCAGTGGTGTGCAGGTGTGTGATAAAACATCTGTGGTGGGGCCATGTGGATCTGCGATGGGCTACCAAATGGCTTGTGACTGACATGGTGCACCCAGCAGACCCTTATATGTAAAGGCATCTTGTTATATGAAGAGGTTTCAGAACAATGTTCAGAATCAGGTTGCTATGGTCAAGGGGCCACGCTCTGTAAGATAGAATCATGGTTGGTGCATTCTCCTAGGACCCTGACCCACCACACGTGACAGAACTCCCTCCAGCACTGTGTCCCAGTTAAACTCCTTGTATTTCGTGAAGCAAATACCAAAACTCCTAGTGCAGCAGCAAGAAACACCACGAAAAGTGGAGGATGACCAAATGGCTTCAGAGTCCCCACGGGGAGACACTTAGCCCCCAATGGCCACAGTTTACCTACAAAGAGAGAATTCAGCACTTCTGCCTCATGTTCATTGGAAAATCAGAAACCATATCCTCCAGGTCACATAGATGAAGACCCAGCTTTGATGGTCTCACTACAAAAGAAGCTAAAGCTCCTGACAAGAACATATATTTCAAAAGCCCATTCTCAGAGGCAGTTTCTCAAGAAGTCTTTAGGCCAGCGGAGCTCCATGTTTGTGGAGTGTTTCTCCTGTCCCTTACTTCTGGAAACTCCTCTACCACCTCCAAAGTTGTGAACTCCTGAGCATTTTTCATTCCACATATGTATTCAATGATTTTCTAACTCTTCTTCTCGAATTGCGTCTTACATGGGGCAAGGGTATTGTCAAGGCATTTTTCTGGATGATTGTGGGAAGATTTTGTGGAGAACATATTTGCATAAACATTGGATTTATTTTCCTATTTTCCATTCCAAAAACTGAATCCCTGACACTAACCCATACCCTACTAGACTCTGACTACGAATCATAATATGATAGAGAAAAATAACCCAAACAGAATAAAAATACTAGCAGTTCAGAGGAGGCATGAGGCGTAGTTGGACAGGCCTTTTGAATTATAAAGGGTACATGTTATGAATCTAGTCCAATGTAATAGATCTCCATGTGTTTTTAAACTTAACAAATATGTGAATTCCTGTCTCCCTTTCTTTGCAGCCTATTCGGCACATGGCTTTTTACATGCACATACAGAATCCTACCTGGTTTCCCAGCTACATTCTTTTGAGGTGGCTGACTTGGCAGATACAATCTGTGAGAAGAAATCACTCCTCCTAAATGCTGTTTGAACTGAAAATCAACCTATGGGTGAGCTTCCTACTTGAACAACATGATACATACATCCATGTTCAGTAAAATAAATATTTTTGGATCTTTAAATCATATATATTTCATGATCAATTTCAATTGGCATATATATTTTTACTTCTTAATGTCTCTGTGTTTGTGTTTGTGTATATATATCTATGTATATATACACACACACACTCTCCAGATTTTTCAAAATATAAAATATATGTGTCTTATTTTACACTCCCTAAATTCATGTTCATGTATGTGGATTTATAATCAACTTTTCACAAGATTATTCTCAGAAATATTCATCCACCTGAAATACGTATTTGTTTCCTAGTACTGAAAACTAACTTCAGTGAATGGTGAATAGAAGTCCTAACATTTCTTCAGTAACTGACCCTGTTTAACATCAATGCAAGTAGACTCCTATGGGACATGATGTGTATTTAGACATTTATTTTTATTCAACACTGGCACATTACTATTTCTTCACTTGATACACATCATAGGATATATATTTCATCCTCATGTTCACAAATTTCTAGGCATTTGGTTCACTTTCCATCAAATCCTGCTTCAGAACACATGTATTCCTCCATGTTTCTTGACTGGTCTTTTCATGAGACTTCTTTCCAAGCATATTATTTTGGATTTCCATAATCACTTTGGAACCAAAACTCACACACCCCTCATGGTAATCCATCACCCTAATATTTCCATTTGATGTGTAACTGGTTGGAATGAATGATCCTGTATCAATATAAGATTTCCTATATATTTTCAGATATCAATTCAATCCATTATTTAAATTGGAACCAGTTATATTCTTTATTCACAGTGTGGTCTATTCATGCATTTTCTCTATACTCATAGACCCTGGGTATACCTATTTGTACCCCCGAATGCTAATTTATACGTCTTCAATACATTGCTCCCAAAAATAGTTGAAGAAATACTCATGTCACCTGATCTACATATATATTTTATCACAGTGATATTCTGGACACAAAATGCAAAGGTCACACTTATGATTGTACCAAAGCCTAATTGGAAAGTTAGCATGGATTACTAAAACCATCCTTGTCCAGGTTGCCTAATGCTCTCAAATGTCAATCCTATTGGTGACTACACATTTGTTTCTGCCTTAGATTATATATTCAACCTCAACCCTGTTTAAAATGTCAAAGCCTATCACTCACTTTATACTTTTCCTGATTTCCTAATGTCTATATTCATATCTGCTTTCCTACATATCTTCCCCAGTTCATCATTGTGACTGACTCTTCACATGTGCTGACATTTACATTCACTCTCTAACAGACACCCTATTGCTAAAGAACTTTTGGTCCAAATATTATACCCACTCTTCTTCCTAAACCTACTGACTATCTTCCTAATCCTACCTACTATCCCTTTTTGACTGGATCTTCTCTTCTACATTCAATCATCCAAGGTACAAGGTCCTATGCCATTGTATATGGATTTGTCAGAGACATCTGTACAGAAAGTAATTCAAAGCTAAGTATTTCAATCAAGGGCCCAATGCCCTTCTGGCCTTCAAATCTTACTTAGATTTCTGTTTTCATACATATATTTCACCTCTATATTATTATAAATATCACAGGTTCCCAATACCATTCTTCATCCAGCAGAATGATTTCTAACCCAAATCGAACATGTTCTTAACCCCAAGCATTTACTTTTCCCTCAATCTAACTTTACAGAAGAGCAGGGACAGAGTTGGTCTTACAATACAGGAATGTAGGGGATCTTCCACCTGCTGAGAACCTCAAAGGTCCATGCAGAAATGATCCCTGGAGAAGATGTAGGCAGCCAGGAAGGACCTGAGAGAGCAGAAGTCATCTTCTGTGGCAAACAACCTGGTCAGGATGAAAAGATGTGTCTGAATGAGCCTCTCTCTTCTTAATGTAGACAAGATGGACCAAACCAGGCCTGTGTGGAGAGCTTTTCCTGGGTGCCTATGGTTGATATACCATTCTAACTTGTGAAAGTGTCACAGGAAGCAGGGGGCAGCCTCCATCACATGGGACCCTTGGAAGCAACAGAGTGGTTTCCAAGGCAGTGACCTCATTCAGTTCCTGAAGGAAGTGACCTCACCACACTTCCTTGGTGATGGAACTCTCTGAACTTGGGATCCAGGAAGCCAGGCACCCAGAGGCAGTCCCAGTGCCAGTCCCAGTGGGCTCACTTGTTTGGATTTACCTAGGACAGAGTCACTCTTTCTTGGTACCTACAGATGTGAGGATGGCCAATTGCCAAGAAAGCTCTGAAGGGGGTCTTTCCTGAGAAAGCAGGTAGTGGCTCTGCCCTGGCTCCTGATAACTTCACAGAATTGGCCAAGGAGTCCAGATCTGAGACAGGACAGGCCATTTCGGGGGAACATAGTATGGCCCACCTGTCAGAGGACACTGCGGGTAGTCACAGACCTACTTGGGGGAAGGAGGTGGCTTTGTGGGTGTGGGTGTGAGTCTGTGGTTTGGTCTCATGTTCTGAGAAGAGCTAGGAAAGGCGGTTTGTTTGGTTTGGAGTGGACTGTTTCTAGCAAGTCTTTTGACAAGGCGAGTGTTGCTATGTCTGTGTATCGCACTGTGTCCGTGGTTGTAGACATTAGAAAAGAGAATGCATCAATGGATGTGTCCTGTCTAGTAGAAAGCTTCCAGCATTCATCCTGCCCAATTTATGAATGGACTGGGGCTTGCCTTATCCATGGGCAAAACCTACTATCTTCCTAAATTTCTGGTTTTTTCCTGAATTCTGGCCCCTCTTCAGAATAGGCTCATGGTTTTGCGTCCAAGATATGTACCACCTCCAAGCTTGGTGACATTGCCATGTACTAGATAGCTGAAATGAATAGTGAGCATCTCAGAAAACTCAGATATCAGTGTGCCCATTAAGTTCTCAGTGGAGAAACCCTGCTTTGGGACTTTTGCTTACCTATTGTTCTGTTTCCCTGGATGTCAGCAAGGTCTTTGCCTCAGGACACCCCTTTGTGAAGCCTGAAGAAAACAGTTTTCAAATGCAAACGAACGGGCATCACTTGTGGCTCTTTGCTTAATTCCTTGCAAAGGGATGTGTCTGAATCAGCCTCTTGGCCCTGTGTAAGGCTGTGGCTTAGATTGTCAGCACCTGATGGATCTCAAGAAAGATCCCATATGTGCATCCATAGCCAATATGGCAAAAAAGCAGTCAATGTGGATGAAGTCTCTTGCCTTCCTCTGTAAGGTTCCTGTCCTCCATCAAGTGAGAATAGGGATCCTTTGGGTCAAATGAGTTTTTCAAAGCCCTGCAGAGGCTAGCCATTATGTGCTTGGGTTTTCTCATGACTCCAATTCACACAAAGAATCTATACCCCAAGATCAGCAGGCCTCCAAGCGGAGAAGCTGAGCAGTATTAAAGGCAGGCCTATTTGATCACTCCTGGTTCAAAGGAAGGGTGTCCAGGCCACCCTGACATTAGGCAAATGATGGGCAAGGGAGCTTATTGTGGACACTGTCTTAGGCTGCGCCCCTCATGGAAACCTCCAGCCAGAGGTTATGAGTACTGTCTATATGGAAGAAGATGAGGGCCTTTTGGCAGTGTTTTGGTTTGAATTGTGGTCATTTGTGTGGCGGTGGAAGAGAGGACTGGGTCCGCCTGGGCTTGAACTCTGGTGTGATTCCCTTGGAGACTGAGTTCTGGAACTGAACTCAGAGAAGTATTGCCATGAATTGAGTTGGGATTTTCCGAGGCCACTCATGAGAGCCCCCCCTGGAAACTGAGATCGAAGCCCAGGGTGACTTTCCACAGAACACTGGGAATCTCAGCCAGGATATCACATGATTTTATTCTTAAAGACCTGGCAGCCATAGTTGAGAGTCAAAACACACATGGACCTCACATTGTACACCTCAGTGGGCCTGGTTTCATGTGACGTTTTGGCCACTCTTTGGGAAGCCTTGTTTGTTAGAGTTCTCCAGAGATTTCATTGAAATGATCTTTCTCACCATTTAATGGTTCCTGAATGAATGGAAACCCACAGTGCCTCCAACTTCATCCTTTAAAAACGGCTAGATAAATACCATGCAATCTTTGAAATTCCCATGACCAGGTGGCACTGGAGAACCTTTGGATGTCCTGTTGCTGATCATGAGTGTACCAGACAGGTGCCTTGATTGACGGGTTTCATGAAAATGATGAAGAACCGAGATGCCAGTATGGTGGGGCCTGCTGAGTAGTGGGCCTAGAGCAGTGGTGTGCAGGTGTGTGATAAAACATCTGTGGTGGGGCCATGTGGATCTGCGATGGGCTTCCAAATGGCTTGTGACTGACATGGTGCACCCAGCAGACCCTTAAATGTAAAGGCATCTTGTTATATGAAGAGGTTTCAGAACAATGTTCAGAATCAGGTTGCTATGGTCAAGGGGCCACTCTCTGTAAGATAGAATCATGGTTGGTGCATTCTCCTAGGACCCTGACCCACCACACGTGACACAACTCCCTCCAGCACTGTGTCCCAGTTAAACTCCTTGTATTTCGTGAAGCAAATACCAAACTCCTAGTGCAGCAGCAAGAAACACCACGAAAAGTGGAGGATGACCAAATGGCTTCAGAGTCCCCACGGGGAGACACTTAGCCCCCAATGGCCACAGTTTACCTACAAAGAGAGAATTCAGCACTTCTGCCTCATGTTCATTGGAAAATCAGAAACCATATCCTCCAGGTCACATAGATGAAGACCCAGCTTTGATGGTCTCACTACAAAAGAAGCTAAAGCTCCTGACAACAACATATATTTCAAAAGCCCATTCTCAGAGGCAGTTTCTCAAGAAGTCTTTAGGCCAGCAGAGCTCCATGTTTGTGGAGTGTTTATCGTGTCCCTTACTTCTGGAAACTCCTCTACCACCTCCAAAGTTGTGAACTCCTGAGCATTTTTCATTCCACATATGTATTCAATGATTTTCTAACTCTTCTTCTCGAATTGCGTCTTACATGGGGCAAGGTTATTGTCAAGGCATTTTTCTGGATGATTGTGGGAAGATTTTGTGTAGAACATATTTGCATAAACATTGGATTTATTTTCCTATTTTCCATTCCAAAAACTGAATCCCTGACACTAACCCATACCCTACTAGACTCTGACTACGAATCATAATATGATAGAGAAAAATAACCCAAACAGAATAAAAATACTAGCAGTTAAGAGGAGGCATGATGCGTAGTTGGACAGGCCTTTTGAATTATAAAGGGTACATGTTATGAATCTAGTCCAATGTAATAGATCTCCATGTGTTTTTAAACTTAACAAATATGTGAATTCCTGTCTCCCTTTCTTTGCAGCCTATTCGGCACATGTCTTTTTACATGCACATACAGAATCCTACCTGGTTTCCCAGCTACATTCTTTTGAGGTGGCTGACTTGGCAGATACAATCTCTGAGAAGAAATCACTCCTCCTAAATGCTGTTTGAACTGAAAATCAACCTATGGGTGAGCTTCCTACTTGAACAACATGATACATACATCCATGTTCAGTAAAATAAATATTTTTGGATCTTTAAATGATATATATTCCATGATGAATTTCAATTGGCATATATATTTTTACTTCTTAATGTCTCTGTGTTTGTGTTTGTGTATATATATCTATGTATATATACACACACACACTCTCCAGATTTTTCAAAATATAAAATATATGTGTCTTATTTTACACTCCCTAAATTCATGTTCATGTATGTGGATTTATAATCAACTTTCAGAAGCTTATTCTCAGAAATATTCATCCACCTGAAATACGTATTTGTTTCCTAGTACTGAAAACTAACTTCAGTGAATGGTGAATAGAAATCCTAACATTTCTTCAGTAACTGACCCTATTTAACATCAATGCAAGTAGACTCCTATGGGACATGATGTGTATTTAGACATTTATTTTTATTCAACACTGGTACATTACTATTTCTTCAGTTGATGCACATCATAGGATATATATTTCATCCTCATGTTCACAAATTTCTATGCATTTGGTTCACTTTCAATCAAATCCTGCTTCAGAACACATGTATTCCTCCATGTTTCTTGACTGGTCTTTTCATGAGACTTCTTTCCAAGAATATTATTTTGGATTTCCATAATCACTTTGGAACCAAAACTCACACACCCCTCATGGTAAACCATCACCCTAATATTACCATTAGATGTATAACTGGTTGGAATGAATGATCCTGTATCAATATAAGATTTCCTATATATTTTCAGATATCAATTCAATCCATTATTTAAATTGGAACCAGTTATATTCTTTATTCACAGTGTGGTCTATTCATGCATTATCTCTATACTCATAGACCCTGGGTATACCTATTTGTACCCCCGAATGCTAATTTATACGTCTTCAATACATTGCTCCCAAAAATAGTTGAAGAAATACTCATGTCACCTGATCTACATATATATTTTATCACAGTGATATTCTGGACACAAAATGCAAAGGTCACACTTATGATTGTACCAAAGCCTAATTGGAAAGTTAGCATGGATTACTAAAACCATCCTTGTCCAAGTTTCCTAATGCTCTCAAATGTCAATCCTATTGGTGACTGCACATTTGTTTCTGCCTTAGATTATATATTTAACCTCAACCCTGTTGAAAATGTCAAATCCTATCACTCACTTTATACTTTTCCTGATTTCCTAATGTCTATATTTATATATGCTTTCCTACATATCTTCCCCAGTTCATCATTGTGACTGACTCTTCACATGTGCTGACATTTACATTCACTCTCTAACAGACACCCTATTGCTAAAGAACTTTTGGTCTAAATATTATACCCACTCTTCTTCCTAAACCTACTGACTATCTTCCTAATCCTACCTACTATCCCTTTTTGACTGGATCTTCTCTTCTACATTCAATCATCCAAGGTACAAGGTCCTATGCCATTGTATATGGATTTGTCAGAGACATCTGTACAGAATGTAATTCAAAGCTAAGTATTTCAATCAAGCTCCCAATGCCCTTCTGGCCTTCAAATCTTACTTAGATTTCTGTTTTCATACATATATTTCACCTCTATATTATTATAAATATCACAGGTTCACAATACCATTCTTCATCCAGCAGAATGATTTCTAACCCAAATCGAACATGTTCTTAACCCCAAGCATTTACTTTTCCCTAAATCTAACTTTACAGAAGAGCAGGGACAGAGTTGGTCTTACAATACAGGAATGTAGGGGAACTTCCACCTGCTGAGAAACTCAAAGGTCCATGCAGAAATGATCCCTGGAGAAGATGTAGGCAGCCAGGAAGGACCTGAGAGAGCAGAAGTCATCTTCTGTGGCAAACAACCTGGTCAGGATGAAAAGATGTGTCTGAATGAGCCTCTCTTTTCTAATGTAGACAATATGGACCAAACCAGGCCTGTGTGGAGAGCTTTTCCTGGGTGCCTATGGTTGATATACCATTCTAACTTGTGAAAGTGTCACAGGAAGCAGGGGCAGCCTCCATCTCATGGGAACCTTGGAAGCAACAGTTAGGACAGAGTGGTTTCCAAGGCAGTGACCTCATTCAGTTCCTGAAGGAAGTGACCTCACCACACTTTCTTGGTGATGGAACTCTCTGAACTTGGGATCCAGGAAGCCAGGCACCCAGAGGCAGTCCCAGTGCCAGTCCCAGTGGGCTCACTTGTTTGGATTTACAGAGGACAGAGTCAGTCTTTTTTGGTACCTAAAGATGTGAGTATGGCCAATTGCCAAGAAAGCTCTGAAGGGGGTCTTTCCTGAGAAAGCAGGTAGTGGCTCACCCCTGGCTCCTGATAACTTCACAGAATTGGCCAAGGAGTCCAGATCTGAGACAGGACAGGCCATTTCGGGGGAACATAGTATGGCCCACCTGCCAGAGGACACTGCGGGTAGTCACAGACCTACTTCGGGGAAGGAGGTGGCTTTGTGGGTGTGGGTGTGAGTCTGTGGTTTGGTCTCATGTTCTGAGAAGAGCTAGGAAAGGCGGTTTGTTTGGTTTGGAGTGGACTGTTTCTAGCAAGTCTTTTGACAAGGCGAGTGTTGCTATGTCTGTGTATCGCACTGTGTCCGTGGTTGTAGACATTAGAAAAGAGAATGCATCAATGGATGTGTCCTGTCTAGTAGAAAGCTTCCAGCATTCATCCTGCCCAATTTATGAATGGACTGGAGCTTGCCTTATCCATGGGCAAAACCTACTATCTTCCTAAATTTCTGGTTTTTTCCTGAATTCTGGCCCCTCTTCAGAATAGGCTCATGGTTTTGTGTCCAAGATATGTACCACCTCCAAGCTTGGTGACATTGCCATGTACTAGATAGCTTAAATGAATAGTGAGCATCTCAGAAAACTCAGATATCAGAGGGCCCATTAAGTTCTCAGTGGAGAAACCCTGCTTTGGGCCTTTTGCTTACCTATTGTTCTGTTTCCCTGGATGTCAGCAAGGTCTTTGCCTCAGGACACCCCTTTGTGAAGCCTGAAGGAAACAGTTTTCAAATGCAAACGAACAGGCATCACTTGTGGCTCTTTGCTTAATTGCTTTGCAAAGGGATGTGTCTGAATCAGCCTCTTGGCCCTGTGTAAGGCTGTGGCTTAGATTGTCAGCACCTGATGGATCTCAAGAAAGATCCCATATGTGCATCCATAGCCAATATGGCAAAAAAGCAGTCAATGTGGATGAAGTCTCTTGCCTTCCTCTGTAAGGTTCCTGTCCTCCATCAAGTGAGAATAGGGATCCTTTGGGTCAAATGAGTTTTTCAAAGCCCTGCAGAGGCTAGCCATTATGTGCTTGGGTTTTCTCATGACTCCAATTCACACAAAGAATCTATACTCCAAGATCAGCAGGCCTCCAAGCGGAGAAGCTGAGCAGTATTAAAGGCAGGCCTATTTGATCACTCCTGGTTCAAAGGAAGGGTGTCCAGGCCACCCTGACATTAGGCAAATGATGGGCAAGGGAGCTTATTGTGGACACTGTCTTAGGCTGCGCCCCTCATGGAAACCTCCAGCCAGAGGTTATGAGTATTGTCTATATGGAAGAAGATGAGGGCCTTTTGGCAGTGTTTTGGTTTGAATTGTGGTCATTTGTGTGGCGGTGGAAGAGAGGACTGGGTCCGCCTGGGCTTGAACTCTGGTGTGATTCCCTTGGAGACTGAGTTCTGGAACTGAACTCAGAGAAGTATTGCCATGAATTGAGTTGGGATTTTCCGAGGCCACTCATGAGAGCCCCCCCTGGAAACTGAGATCGAAGCCCAGGGTGACTTTCCACAGAACACTGGGAATCTCAGCCAGGATATCACATGATTTTATTCTTAAAGACCTGGCAGCCATAGTTGAGAGTCAAAACACACATGGACCTCACATTGTACACCTCAGTGGGCCTGGTTTCATGTGACGTTTTGGCCACTCTTTGGGAAGCCTTGTTTGTTAGAGTTCTCCAGAGATTTCATTGAAATGATCTTTCTCACCATTTAATGGTTCCTGAATGAATGGAAACCCACAGTGCCTCCAACTTCATCCTTTAAAAACGGCTAGATAAATACCATGCAATCTTTGAAATTCCCATGACCAGGTGGCACTGGAGAACCTTTGGATGTCCTGTTGCTGATCATGAGTGTACCAGACAGGTGCCTTGATTGACGGGTTTCATGAAAATGATGAAGAACCGAGATGCCAGTATGGTGGGGCCTGCTGAGTAGTGGGCCTAGAGCAGTGGTGTGCAGGTGTGTGATAAAACATCTGTGGTGGGGCCATGTGGATCTGCGATGGGCTTCCAAATGGCTTGTGACTGACATGGTGCACCCAGCAGACCCTTAAATGTAAAGGCATCTTGTTATATGAAGAGGTTTCAGAACAATGTTCAGAATCAGGTTGCTATGGTCAAGGGGCCACTCTCTGTAAGATAGAATCATGGTTGGTGCATTCTCCTAGGACCCTGACCCACCACACGTGACACAACTCCCTCCAGCACTGTGTCCCAGTTAAACTCCTTGTATTTCGTGAAGCAAATACCAAACTCCTAGTGCAGCAGCAAGAAACACCACGAAAAGTGGAGGATGACCAAATGGCTTCAGAGTCCCCACGGGGAGACACTTAGCCCCCAATGGCCACAGTTTACCTACAAAGAGAGAATTCAGCACTTCTGCCTCATGTTCATTGGAAAATCAGAAACCATATCCTCCAGGTCACATAGATGAAGACCCAGCTTTGATGGTCTCACTACAAAAGAAGCTAAAGCTCCTGACAACAACATATATTTCAAAAGCCCATTCTCAGAGGCAGTTTCTCAAGAAGTCTTTAGGCCAGCAGAGCTCCATGTTTGTGGAGTGTTTATCGTGTCCCTTACTTCTGGAAACTCCTCTACCACCTCCAAAGTTGTGAACTCCTGAGCATTTTTCATTCCACATATGTATTCAATGATTTTCTAACTCTTCTTCTCGAATTGCGTCTTACATGGGGCAAGGTTATTGTCAAGGCATTTTTCTGGATGATTGTGGGAAGATTTTGTGTAGAACATATTTGCATAAACATTGGATTTATTTTCCTATTTTCCATTCCAAAAACTGAATCCCTGACACTACCCCATACCCTACTAGACTCTGACTACGAATCATAATATGATAGAGAAAAATAACCCAAACAGAATAAAAATACTAGCAGTTAAGAGGAGGCATGATGCGTAGTTGGACAGGCCTTTTGAATTATAAAGGGTACATGTTATGAATCTAGTCCAATGTAATAGATCTCCATGTGTTTTTAAACTTAACAAATATGTGAATTCCTGTCTCCCTTTCTTTGCAGCCTATTCGGCACATGTCTTTTTACATGCACATACAGAATCCTACCTGGTTTCCCAGCTACATTCTTTTGAGGTGGCTGACTTGGCAGATACAATCTCTGAGAAGAAATCACTCCTCCTAAATGCTGTTTGAACTGAAAATCAACCTATGGGTGAGCTTCCTACTTGAACAACATGATACATACATCCATGTTCAGTAAAATAAATATTTTTGGATCTTTAAATGATATATATTCCATGATGAATTTCAATTGGCATATATATTTTTACTTCTTAATGTCTCTGTGTTTGTGTTTGTGTATATATATCTATGTATATATACACACACACACTCTCCAGATTTTTCAAAATATAAAATATATGTGTCTTATTTTACACTCCCTAAATTCATGTTCATGTATGTGGATTTATAATCAACTTTCAGAAGCTTATTCTCAGAAATATTCATCCACCTGAAATACGTATTTGTTTCCTAGTACTGAAAACTAACTTCAGTGAATGGTGAATAGAAATCCTAACATTTCTTCAGTAACTGACCCTATTTAACATCAATGCAAGTAGACTCCTATGGGACATGATGTGTATTTAGACATTTATTTTTATTCAACACTGGTACATTACTATTTCTTCAGTTGATGCACATCATAGGATATATATTTCATCCTCATGTTCACAAATTTCTATGCATTTGGTTCACTTTCAATCAAATCCTGCTTCAGAACACATGTATTCCTCCATGTTTCTTGACTGGTCTTTTCATGAGACTTCTTTCCAAGAATATTATTTTGGATTTCCATAATCACTTTGGAACCAAAACTCACACACCCCTCATGGTAAACCATCACCCTAATATTACCATTAGATGTATAACTGGTTGGAATGAATGATCCTGTATCAATATAAGATTTCCTATATATTTTCAGATATCAATTCAATCCATTATTTAAATTGGAACCAGTTATATTCTTTATTCACAGTGTGGTCTATTCATGCATTATCTCTATACTCATAGACCCTGGGTATACCTATTTGTACCCCCGAATGCTAATTTATACGTCTTCAATACATTGCTCCCAAAAATAGTTGAAGAAATACTCATGTCACCTGATCTACATATATATTTTATCACAGTGATATTCTGGACACAAAATGCAAAGGTCACACTTATGATTGTACCAAAGCCTAATTGGAAAGTTAGCATGGATTACTAAAACCATCCTTGTCCAAGTTTCCTAATGCTCTCAAATGTCAATCCTATTGGTGACTGCACATTTGTTTCTGCCTTAGATTATATATTTAACCTCAACCCTGTTGAAAATGTCAAATCCTATCACTCACTTTATACTTTTCCTGATTTCCTAATGTCTATATTTATATATGCTTTCCTACATATCTTCCCCAGTTCATCATTGTGACTGACTCTTCACATGTGCTGACATTTACATTCACTCTCTAACAGACACCCTATTGCTAAAGAACTTTTGGTCTAAATATTATACCCACTCTTCTTCCTAAACCTACTGACTATCTTCCTAATCCTACCTACTATCCCTTTTTGACTGGATCTTCTCTTCTACATTCAATCATCCAAGGTACAAGGTCCTATGCCATTGTATATGGATTTGTCAGAGACATCTGTACAGAATGTAATTCAAAGCTAAGTATTTCAATCAAGCTCCCAATGCCCTTCTGGCCTTCAAATCTTACTTAGATTTCTGTTTTCATACATATATTTCACCTCTATATTATTATAAATATCACAGGTTCACAATACCATTCTTCATCCAGCAGAATGATTTCTAACCCAAATCGAACATGTTCTTAACCCCAAGCATTTACTTTTCCCTAAATCTAACTTTACAGAAGAGCAGGGACAGAGTTGGTCTTACAATACAGGAATGTAGGGGAACTTCCACCTGCTGAGAAACTCAAAGGTCCATGCAGAAATGATCCCTGGAGAAGATGTAGGCAGCCAGGAAGGACCTGAGAGAGCAGAAGTCATCTTCTGTGGCAAACAACCTGGTCAGGATGAAAAGATGTGTCTGAATGAGCCTCTCTTTTCTAATGTAGACAATATGGACCAAACCAGGCCTGTGTGGAGAGCTTTTCCTGGGTGCCTATGGTTGATATACCATTCTAACTTGTGAAAGTGTCACAGGAAGCAGGGGCAGCCTCCATCTCATGGGAACCTTGGAAGCAACAGTTAGGACAGAGTGGTTTCCAAGGCAGTGACCTCATTCAGTTCCTGAAGGAAGTGACCTCACCACACTTTCTTGGTGATGGAACTCTCTGAACTTGGGATCCAGGAAGCCAGGCACCCAGAGGCAGTCCCAGTGCCAGTCCCAGTGGGCTCACTTGTTTGGATTTACAGAGGACAGAGTCAGTCTTTTTTGGTACCTAAAGATGTGAGTATGGCCAATTGCCAAGAAAGCTCTGAAGGGGGTCTTTCCTGAGAAAGCAGGTAGTGGCTCACCCCTGGCTCCTGATAACTTCACAGAATTGGCCAAGGAGTCCAGATCTGAGACAGGACAGGCCATTTCGGGGGAACATAGTATGGCCCACCTGCCAGAGGACACTGCGGGTAGTCACAGACCTACTTCGGGGAAGGAGGTGGCTTTGTGGGTGTGGGTGTGAGTCTGTGGTTTGGTCTCATGTTCTGAGAAGAGCTAGGAAAGGCGGTTTGTTTGGTTTGGAGTGGACTGTTTCTAGCAAGTCTTTTGACAAGGCGAGTGTTGCTATGTCTGTGTATCGCACTGTGTCCGTGGTTGTAGACATTAGAAAAGAGAATGCATCAATGGATGTGTCCTGTCTAGTAGAAAGCTTCCAGCATTCATCCTGCCCAATTTATGAATGGACTGGAGCTTGCCTTATCCATGGGCAAAACCTACTATCTTCCTAAATTTCTGGTTTTTTCCTGAATTCTGGCCCCTCTTCAGAATAGGCTCATGGTTTTGTGTCCAAGATATGTACCACCTCCAAGCTTGGTGACATTGCCATGTACTAGATAGCTTAAATGAATAGTGAGCATCTCAGAAAACTCAGATATCAGAGGGCCCATTAAGTTCTCAGTGGAGAAACCCTGCTTTGGGCCTTTTGCTTACCTATTGTTCTGTTTCCCTGGATGTCAGCAAGGTCTTTGCCTCAGGACACCCCTTTGTGAAGCCTGAAGGAAACAGTTTTCAAATGCAAACGAACAGGCATCACTTGTGGCTCTTTGCTTAATTGCTTTGCAAAGGGATGTGTCTGAATCAGCCTCTTGGCCCTGTGTAAGGCTGTGGCTTAGATTGTCAGCACCTGATGGATCTCAAGAAAGATCCCATATGTGCATCCATAGCCAATATGGCAAAAAAGCAGTCAATGTGGATGAAGTCTCTTGCCTTCCTCTGTAAGGTTCCTGTCCTCCATCAAGTGAGAATAGGGATCCTTTGGGTCAAATGAGTTTTTCAAAGCCCTGCAGAGGCTAGCCATTATGTGCTTGGGTTTTCTCATGACTCCAATTCACACAAAGAATCTATACTCCAAGATCAGCAGGCCTCCAAGCGGAGAAGCTGAGCAGTATTAAAGGCAGGCCTATTTGATCACTCCTGGTTCAAAGGAAGGGTGTCCAGGCCACCCTGACATTAGGCAAATGATGGGCAAGGGAGCTTATTGTGGACACTGTCTTAGGCTGCGCCCCTCATGGAAACCTCCAGCCAGAGGTTATGAGTATTGTCTATATGGAAGAAGATGAGGGCCTTTTGGCAGTGTTTTGGTTTGAATTGTGGTCATTTGTGTGGCGGTGGAAGAGAGGACTGGGTCCGCCTGGGCTTGAACTCTGGTGTGATTCCCTTGGAGACTGAGTTCTGGAACTGAACTCAGAGAAGTATTGCCATGAATTGAGTTGGGATTTTCCGAGGCCACTCATGAGAGCCCCCCCTGGAAACTGAGATCGAAGCCCAGGGTGACTTTCCACAGAACACTGGGAATCTCAGCCAGGATATCACATGATTTTATTCTTAAAGACCTGGCAGCCATAGTTGAGAGTCAAAACACACATGGACCTCACATTGTACACCTCAGTGGGCCTGGTTTCATGTGACGTTTTGGCCACTCTTTGGGAAGCCTTGTTTGTTAGAGTTCTCCAGAGATTTCATTGAAATGATCTTTCTCACCATTTAATGGTTCCTGAATGAATGGAAACCCACAGTGCCTCCAAATTCATCCTTTAAAAACGGCTAGATAAATACCATGCAATCTTTGAAATTCCCATGACCAGGTGGCACTGGAGAACCTTTGGATGTCCTGTTGCTGATCATGAGTGTACCAGACAGGTGCCTTGATTGACGGGTTTCATGAAAATGATGAAGAACAGAGATGCCAGTATGGTGGGGCCTGCTGAGTAGTGGGCCTAGAGCAGTGGTGTGCAGGTGTGTGATAAAACATCTGTGGTGGGGCCATGTGGATCTGCGATGGGCTTCCAAATGGCTTGTGACTGACACGGTGCACCCAGCAGACTTTTATATGTAAAGGCATCTTGTTATATGAAGAGGTTTCAGAACAATGTTCAGAATCAGGTTGCTATGGTCAAGGGGCCACGCTCTGTAAGATAGAATCATGGTTGGTGCATTCTCCTAGGACCCTGACCCACCACACGTGACAGAACTCCCTCCAGCACTGTGTCCCAGTTAAACTCCTTGTATTTCGTGAAGCAAATACCAAACTCCTAGTGCAGCAGCAAGAAACACCACGAAAAGTGGAGGATGACCAAATGGCTTCAGAGTCCCCACGGGGAGACACTTAGCCCCCAATGGCCAAACTTTACCTACAAAGAGAGAATTCAGCACTTCTGCCTCATGTTCATTGGAAAATCAGAAACCATATCCTCCAGGTCACATAGATGAAGACCCAGCTTTGATGGTCTCACTACAAAAGAAGCTAAAGCTCCTGACAAGAACATATATTTCAAAAGCCCATTCTCAGAGGCAGTTTCTCAAGAAGTCTTTAGGCCAGCGGAGCTCCATGTTTGTGGAGTGTTTCTCCTGTCCCTTACTTCTGGAAACTCCTCTACCACCTCCAAAGTTGTGAACTCCTGAGCATTTTTCATTCCACATATGTATTCAATGATTTTCTAACTCTTCTTCTCGAATTGCGTCTTACATGGGGCAAGGTTATTGTCAAGGCATTTTTCTGGATGATTGTGGGAAGATTTTGTGGAGAACATATTTGCATAAACATTGGATTTATTTTCCTATTTTCCATTCCAAAAACTGAATCCCTGACACTACCCCATACCCTACTAGACTCTGACTACGAATCATAATATGATAGAGAAAAATAACCCAAACAGAATAAAAATACTAGCAGTTCAGAGGAGGCATGAGGCGTAGTTGGACAGGCCTTTTGAATTATAAAGGGTACATGTTATGAATCCAGTCCAATGTAATAGATCTCCATGTGTTTTTAAACTTAACAAATATGTGAATTCCTGTCTCCCTTTCTTTGCAGCCTATTCGGCACATGGCTTTTTACATGCACATACAGAATCCTACCTGGTTTCCCAGCTACATTCTTTTGAGGTGGCTGACTTCGCAGATACAATCTGTGAGAAGAAATCACTCCTCCTAAATGCTGTTTGAACTGAAAATCAACCTATGGGTGAGCTTCCTACTTGAACAACATGATACATACATCCATGTTCAGTAAAATAAATATTTTTGGATCTTTAAATCATATATATTTCATGATCAATTTCAATTGGCATATATATTTTTACTTCTTAATGTCTCTGTGTTTGTGTTTGTGTATATATATCTATGTATATATACACACACACACTCTCCAGATTTTTCAAAATATAAAATATATGTGTCTTATTTTACACTCCCTAAATTCATGTTCATGTATGTGGATTTATAATCAACTTTTCACAAGATTATTCTCAGAAATATTCATCCACCTGAAATACGTATTTGTTTCCTAGTACTGAAAACTAACTTCAGTGAATGGTGAATAGAAGTCCTAACATTTCTTCAGTAACTGACCCTGTTTAACATCAATGCAAGTAGACTCCTATGGGACATGATGTGTATTTAGACATTTATTTTTATTCAACACTGGCACATTACTATTTCTTCACTTGATACACATCATAGGATATATATTTCATCCTCATGTTCACAAATTTCTAGGCATTTGGTTCACTTTCCATCAAATCCTGCTTCAGAACACATGTATTCCTCCATGTTTCTTGACTGGTCTTTTCATGAGACTTCTTTCCAAGCATATTATTTTGGATTTCCATAATCACTTTGGAACCAAAACTCACACACCCCTCATGGTAATCCATCACCCTAAGATTTCCATTTGATGTGTAACTGGTTGGAATGAATGATCCTGTATCAATATAAGATTTCCTATATATTTTCAGATATCAATTCAATCCATTATTTAAATTGGAAACAGTTATATTCTTTATTCACAGTGTGGTCTATTCATGCATTATCTCTATACTCATAGACCCTGGGTATACCTATTTGTACCCCCGAATGCTAATTTATACGTCTTCAATACATTGCTCCCAAAAATAGTTGAAGAAATACTCATGTCACCTGATCTACATATATATTTTATCACAGTGATATTCTGGACACAAAATGCAAAGGTCACACTTATGATTGTACCAAAGCCTAATTGGAAAGTTAGCATGGATTACTAAAACCATCCTTGTCCAGGTTGCCTAATGCTCTCAAATGTCAATCCTATTGGTGACTACACATTTGTTTCTGCCTTAGATTATATATTCAACCTCAACCCTGTTTAAAATGTCAAAGCCTATCACTCACTTTATACTTTTCCTGATTTCCTAATGTCTATATTCATATCTGCTTTCCTACATATCTTCCCCAGTTCATCATTGTGACTGACTCTTCACATGTGCTGACATTTACATTCACTCTCTAACAGACACCCTATTGCTAAAGAACTTTTGGTCCAAATATTATACCCACTCTTCTTCCTAAACCTACTGACTATCTTCCTAATCCTACCTACTATCCCTTTTTGACTGGATCTTCTCTTCTACATTCAATCATCCAAGGTACAAGGTCCTATGCCATTGTATATGGATTTGTCAGAGACATCTGTACAGAAAGTAATTCAAAGCTAAGTATTTCAATCAAGGGCCCAATGCCCTTCTGGCCTTCAAATCTTACTTAGATTTCTGTTTTCATACATATATTTCACCTCTATATTATTATAAATATCACAGGTTCCCAATACCATTCTTCATCCAGCAGAATGATTTCTAACCCAAATCGAACATGTTCTTAACCCCAAGCATTTACTTTTCCCTCAATCTAACTTTACAGAAGAGCAGGGACAGAGTTGGTCTTACAATACAGGAATGTAGGGGATCTTCCACCTGCTGAGAACCTCAAAGGTCCATGCAGAAATGATCCCTGGAGAAGATGTAGGCAGCCAGGAAGGACCTGAGAGAGCAGAAGTCATCTTCTGTGGCAAACAACCTGGTCAGGATGAAAAGATGTGTCTGAATGAGCCTCTCTCTTCTTAATGTAGACAAGATGGACCAAACCAGGCCTGTGTGGAGAGCTTTTCCTGGGTGCCTATGGTTGATATACCATTCTAACTTGTGAAAGTGTCACAGGAAGCAGGGGGCAGCCTCCATCTCATGGGACCCTTGGAAGCAACAGAGTGGTTTCCAAGGCAGTGACCTCATTCAGTTCCTGAAGGAAGTGACCTCACCACACTTCCTTGGTGATGGAACTCTCTGAACTTGGGATCCAGGAAGCCAGGCACCCAGAGGCAGTCCCAGTGCCAGTCCCAGTGGGCTCACTTGTTTGGATTTACCTAGGACAGAGTCAATCTTTCTTGGTACCTACAGATGTGCGGATGGCCAATTTCCAAGGAAGCTCTGAAGGGGGTCTTTCCTGAGAAAGCAGGTAGTGGCTCACCCCTGGCTCCTGATAACTTAACAGAATAGGCCAAGGAGTCCAGATCTGAGACAGGACAGGCCATTTCGGGGGAACATAGTATGGCCCACCTGTCAGAGGACACTGCGGGTAGTCACAGACCTACTTGGGGGAAGGAGGTGGCTTTGTGTGTGTGGGTGTGAGTCTGTGGTTTGGTCTCATGTTCTGAGAAGAGCTAGGAAAGGCGGTTTGTTTGGTTTGGAGTGGACTGTTTCTAGCAAGTCTTTTGACAAGGCGAGTGTTGCTATGTTTGTGTATCGCACTGTGTCCGTGGTTGTAGACATTAGAAAAGAGAATGCATCAATGGATGTGTCCTGTCTAGTAGAAAGCTTCCAGCATTCATCCTGCCCAATTTATGAATGGACTGGGGCTTGCCTTATCCATGGGCAAATCCTACTATCTTCCTAAATTTCTGGTTTTTTCCTGAATTCTGGCCACTCTGCAGAATAGGCTCATGGTTTTGTGTCCAAGATATGTACCACCTCCAAGCTTGGTGACATTGCCATGTACTAGATAGCTGAAATGAATAGTGAGCATCTCAGAAAACTCAGATATCAGTGGGCCCATTAAGTTCTCAGTGGAGAAACCCTGCTTTGGGCCTTTTGCTTACCTATTGTTCTGTTTCCCTGGATGTCAGCAAGGTCTTTGCCTCAGGACACCCTTTTGTGAAGCCTGAAGAAAACAGTTTTCAAATGCAAACGAACGGGCATCACTTGTGGGTCTTTGCTTAATTGCTTTGCAAAGGGATGTGTCTGAATCAGCCTCTTGGCCCTGTGTAAGGCTGTGGCTTAGATTGTCAGCACCTGATGGATCTCAAGAAAGATCCCATATGTGCATCCATAGCCAATATGGCAAAAAAGCAGTCAATGTGGATGAAGTCTCTTGCCTTCCTCTGTAAGGTTCCTGTCCTCCATCAAGTGAGAATAGGGATCCTTTGGGTCAAATGAGTTTTTCAAAGCCCTGCAGAGGCTAGCCATTATGTGCTTGGGTTTTCTCATGACTCCAATTCACACAAAGAATCTATACCCCAAGATCAGCAGGCCTCCAAGCGGAGAAGCTGAGCAGTATTAAAGGCAGGCCTATTTGATCACTCCTGGTTCAAAGGAAGGGTGTCCAGGCCACCCTGACATTAGGCAAATGATGGGCAAGGGAGCTTATTGTGGACACTGTCTTAGGCTGCGCCCCTCATGGAAACCTCCAGCCAGAGGTTATGAGTATTGTCTATATGGAAGAAGATGAGGGCCTTTTGGCAGTGTTTTGGTTTGAATTGTGGTCATTTGTGTGGCGGTGGAAGAGAGGACTGGGTCCGCCTGGGCTTGAACTCTGGTGTGATTCCCTTGGAGACTGAGTTCTGGAACTGAACTCAGAGAAGTATTGCCATGAATTGAGTTGGGATTTTCCGAGGCCACTCATGAGAGCCCCCCCTGGAAACTGAGATCGAAGCCCAGGGTGACTTTCCACAGAACACTGGGAATCTCAGCCAGGATATCACATGATTTTATTCTTAAAGACCTGGCAGCCATAGTTGAGAGTCAAAACACACATGGACCTCACATTGTACACCTCAGTGGGCCTGGTTTCATGTGACGTTTTGGCCACTCTTTGGGAAGCCTTGTTTGTTAGAGTTCTCCAGAGATTTCATTGAAATGATCTTTCTCACCATTTAATGGTTCCTGAATGAATGGAAACCCACAGTGCCTCCAACTTCATCCTTTAAAAACGGCTAGATAAATACCATGCAATCTTTGAAATTCCCATGACCAGGTGGCACTGGAGAACCTTTGGATGTCCTGTTGCTGATCATGAGTGTACCAGACAGGTACCTTGATTGACGGGTTTCATGAAAATGATGAAGAACCGAGATGCCAGTATGGTGGGGCCTGCTGAGTAGTGGGCCTAGAGCAGTGGTGTGCAGGTGTGTGATAAAACATCTGTGGTGGGGCCATGTGGATCTGCGATGGGCTTCCAAATGGCTTGTGACTGACATGGTGCACCCAGCAGACCCTTATATGTAAAGGCATCTTGTTATATGAAGAGGTTTCAGAACAATGTTCAGAATCAGGTTGCTATGGTCAAGGGGCCACGCTCTGTAAGATAGAATCATGGTTGGTGCATTCTCCTAGGACCCTGACCCACCACACGTGACAGAACTCCCTCCAGCACTGTGTCCCAGTTAAACTCCTTGTATTTCGTGAAGCAAATACCAAACTCCTAGTGCAGCAGCAAGAAACACCACGAAAAGTGGAGGATGACCAAATGGCTTCAGAGTCCTCACGGGAAGACACTTAGCCCCCAATGGCCACAGTTTACCTACAAAGAGAGAATTCAGCACTTCTGTCTCATGTTCATTGGAAAATCAGAAACCATATCCTCCAGGTCACATAGATGAAGACCCAGCTTTGATGGTCTCACTACAAAAGAAGCTAAAGCTCCTGACAACAACATATATTTGAAAAGCCCATTCTCAGAGGCAGTTTCTCAAGAAGTCTTTAGGCCAGCAGAGCTCCATGTTTGTGGAGTGTTTATCCTGTCCCTTACTTCTGGAAACTCCTCTACCACCTCCAAAGTTGTGAACTCCTGAGCATTTTTCATTCCACATATGTATTCAATGATTTTCTAACTCTTCTTCTCGAATTGCGTCTTACATGGGGCAAGGGTATTGTCAAGGCATTTTTCTGGATGATTGTGGGAAGATTTTGTGTAGAACATATTTGCATAAACATTGGATTTATTTTCCTATTTTCCATTCCAAAAACTGAATCCCTGACACTAACCCATACCCTACTAGACTCTGACTACGAATCATAATATGATAGAGAAAAATAACCCAATCAGAATAAAAATACTAGCAGTACAGAGGAGGCATGAGGCGTAGTTGGACAGGCCTTTTGAATTATAAAGGGTACATGTTATGAATCTAGTCCAATGTAATAGATCTCCATGTGTTTTTAAACTTAACAAATATGTGAATTCCTGTCTCCCTTTCTTTGCAGCCTATTCAGCACATGTCTTTTTACATGCACATACAGAATCCTACCTGGTTTCCCAGCTACATTCTTTTGAGGTGGCTGACTTGGCAGATACAATCTGTGAGAAGAAATCAGTCCTCCTAAATGCTGTTTGAACTGAAAATCAACCTATGGGTGAGCTTCCTACTTGAACAACATGATACATACATCCATGTTCAGTAAAATAAATATTTTTGGATCTTTAAATGATATATATTTCATGATGAATTTCAATTGGCATATATATTTTTACTTCTTAATGTCTCTGTGTTTGTGTTTGTGTATATATATCTATGTATATATACACACACACACTCTCCAGATTTTTCAAAATATAAAATATATGTGTCTTATTTTACACTCCCTAAATTCATGTTCATGTATGTGGATTTATAATCAACTTTTCACAAGATTATTCTCAGAAATATTCATCCACCTGAAATACGTATTTGTTTCCTAGTACTGAAAACTAACTTCAGTGAATGGTGAATAGAAATCCTAACATTTCTTCAGTAACTGACCCTATTTAACATCAATGCAAGTAGACTCCTATGGGACATGATGTATATTTGGACATTTATTTTTATTCAACACTGGCACATTACTATTTCTTCAGTTGATGCACATCATAGGATATATATTTCATCCTCATGTTCACAAATTTCTAGGCATTTGGTTCACTTTCAATCAAATCCTGCTTCAGAACACATGTATTCCTCCATGTTTCTTGACTGGTCTTTTCATGAGACTTCTTTCCAAGCATATTATTTTGGATTTCCTTAATCACTTTGGAACCAAAACTCACACACCCCTCATGGTAAACCATCACCCTAATATTACCATTAGATGTATAACTGGTTGGAATGAATGATCCTGTATCAATATAAGATTTCCTATATATTTTCAGATATCAATTCAATCCATTATTTAAATTGGAACCAGTTATATTCTTTATTCACAGTGTGGTCTATTCATGCATTATCTCTATACTCATACACCCTGGGTATACCTATTTGTACCCCCGAATGCTAATTTATACGTCTTCAATACATTGCTCCCAAAAATAGTTGAAGAAATACTCATGTCACCTGATCTACATATATATTTTATCACAGTGATATTCTGGACACAAAATGCAAAGGTCACACTTATGATTGTACCAAAGCCTAATTGGAAAGTTAGCATGGATTACTAAAACCATCCTTGTCCAGGTTGCCTAATGATCTCAAATGTCAATCCTATTGGTGACTACACATTTGTTTCTGCCTTCGATTATATATTCAACCTCAACCCTGTTGAAAATGTCAAAGCCTATCACTCACTTTATACTTTTCCTGATTTCCTAATGTCTATATTCATATCTGCTTTCCTACATATCTTCCCCAGTTCATCATTGTGACTGACTCTTCACATGTGCTGACATTTACATTCACTCTAACAGACACCCTATTGCTAAAGAACTTTTGGTCCAAATATTATACCCACTCTTCTTCCTAAACCTACTGACTATCTTCCTAATCCTACCTACTATCCCTTTTTGACTGGATCTTCTCTTCTACATTCAATCATCCAAGGTACAAGGTCCTATGCCATTGTATATGGATTTGACAGAGACATCTGTACAGAATGTAATTCAAAGCTAAGTATTCCAATCAAGGGCCCAATGCCCTTCTGGCCTTCAAATCTTACTTTGATTTCTGTTTTCATACATATATTTCACCTCTATATTATTATAAATATCACAGGTTCCCAATACCATTCTTCATCCAGCAGAATGATTTCTAACCCAAATCGAACATGTTCTTAACCCCAAGCATTTACTTTTCCCTCAATCTAACTTTACAGAAGAGCAGGGACAGAGTTGGTCTTACAATACAGGAAGGTAGGGGATCTTCCACCTGCTGAGAACCTCAAAGGTCCATGCAGAAATGATCCCTGGAGAAGATGTAGGCAGAAAGGAAGGACCTGAGAGAGCAGAAGTCATCTTCTGTGGCAAACAACCTGGTCAGGATGAAAAGATGTGTCTGAATGAGCCTCTCTCTTCTTAATGTAGACAAGATGGACCAAACCAGGCGTGTGTGGAGAGCTTTTCCTGGGTGCCTATGGTTGATATACCATTCTAACTTGTGAAAGTGTCACAGGAAGCAGGGGCAGCCTCCATCTCATGGGACCCTTGGAAGCAACAGTTAGGACAGAGTGGTTTCCAAGGCAGTGACCTCATTCAGTTCCTGAAGGAAGTGACCTCACCACACTTCCTTGGTGATGGAACTCTCTGAACTTTGGATCCAGGAAGCCAGGCACCCAGAGGCAGTCCCAGTGGCAGTTTCAGTGGGCACACTTGTTTGGATTTACCAAGGACAGAGTCAGTCTTTCTTGGTACCTACAGATGTGCGGATGGCCAATTGCCAAGGAAGCTCTGAAGGGGGTCTTTCCTGAGAAAGCAGGTAGTGGCTCACCCTTGGCTCCTGATAACTTAACAGAATAGGACAAGGAGTCCAGATCTGAGACAGGAGAGGCCATTTCGGGGGAACATAGTATGGCCCACCTGTCAGAGGACACTGCGGGTAGTCACAGACCTACTTGGGGGAAGGAGGTGGCTTTGTGGGTGTGGGTTTCAGTCTGTGGTTTGGTCTCATGTTCTGAGAAGAGCTAGGAAAGGCGGTTTGTTTGGTTTGGAGTGGACTGTTTCTAGCAAGTCTTTTGACAAGGCGAGTGTTGCTATGTCTGTGTATCGCACTGTGTCCGTGGTTGTAGACATTAGAAAAGAGAATGCATCAATGGATGTGTCCTGTCTAGTAGAAAGCTTCCACCATTCATCCTGCCCAATTTATGAATGGACTGGGGCTTGCCTTATCCATGGGAAAATCCTACTATCTTCCTAAATTTCTGGTTTTTTCCTGAATTCTGGCCACTCTTCAGAATAGGCTCATGGTTTTGTGTCCAAGATATGTACCACCTCCAAGCTTGGTGACATTGCCATGTACTAGATAGCTGAAATGAATAGTGAGCATCTCAGAAAACTCAGATATCAGTGGGCCCATTAAGTTCTCAGTGGAGAAACCCTGCTTTGGGCCTTTTGCTTACCTATTGTTCTGTTTCCCTGGATGTCAGCAAGGTCTTTGCCTCAGGACACACCTTTGTGAAGCCTGAAGTAAACAGTTTTCAAATGCAAACGAACGGGCATCACTTGTGGCTCTTTGCTTAATTGCTTTGCAAAGGGATGTGTCTGAATCAGCCTCTTGGCCCTGTGTAAGGCTGTGGCTTAGATTGTCAGCACCTGATGGATCTCAAGAAAGATCCCATATGTGCATCCATAGCCAATATGGCAAAAAAGCAGTCAATGTGGATGAAGTCTCTTGCCTTCCTCTGTAAGGTTCCTGTCCTCCATCAAGTGAGAATAGGGATCCTTTGGGTCAAATGAGTTTTTCAAAGCCCTGCAGAGGCTAGCCAATATGTGCTTGGGTTTTCTCATGACTCCAATTCACACAAAGAATCTATACCCCAAGATCAGCAGGCCTCCAAGCGGAGAAGCTGAGCAGTATTAAAGGCAGGCCTATTTGATCACTCCTGGTTCAAAGGAAGGGTGTCCAGGCCACCTTGACATTAGGCAAATGATGGGCAAGGGAGCTTATTGTGGACACTGTCTTAGGCTGCGCCCCTCATGGAAACCTCCAGCCAGAGGTTATGAGTATTGTCTATATGGAAGAAGATGAGGGCCTTTTGGCAGTGTTTTGGTTTGAATTGTGGTCATTTGTGTGGCGGTGGAAGAGAGGACTGGGTCCGCCTGGGCTTGAACTCTGGTGTGATTCCCTTGGAGACTGAGTTCTGGAACTGAACTCAGAGAAGTATTGCCATGAATTGAGTTGCGATTTTCCGAGGCCACTCATGAGAGCCCCCCCTGGAAACTGAGATCGAAGCCCAGGGTGACTTTCCACAGAACACTGGGAATCTCAGGCAGGATATCACATGATTTTATTCTTAAAGACCTGGCAGCCATAGTTGAGAGTGAAAACACACATGGACCTCACATTGTACACCTCAGTGGGCCTGGTTTCATGTGACGTTTTGGCCACTCTTTGGGAAGCCTTGTTTGTTAGAGTTCTCCAGAGATTTCATTGAAATGATCTTTCTCACCATTTAATGGTTCCTGAATGAATGGAAACCCACAGTGCCTCCAACTTCATCCTTTAAAAACGGCTAGATAAATACCATGCAATCTTTGAAATTCCCATGACCAGGTGGCACTGGAGAACCTTTGGATGTCCTGTTGCTGATCATGAGTGTACCAGACAGGTGCCTTGATTGACGGGTTTCATGAAAATGATGAAGAACAGAGATGCCAGTATGGTGGGGCCTGCTGAGTAGTGGGCCTAGAGCAGTGGTGTGCAGGTGTGTGATAAAACATCTGTGGTGGGGCCATGTGGATCTGCGATGGGCTTCCAAATGGCTTGTGACTGACATGGTGCACCCAGCAGACCCTTATATGTAAAGGCATCTTGTTATATGAAGAGGTTTCAGAACAATGTTCAGAATCAGGTTGCTATGGTCAAGGGGCCACGCTCTGTAAGATAGAATCATGGTTGGTGCATTCTCCTAGGACCCTGACCCACCACACGTGACAGAACTCCCTCCAGCACTGTGTCCCAGTTAAACTCCTTGTATTTCTTGAAGCAAATACCAAACTCCTAGTGCAGCAGCAAGAAACACCACGAAAAGTGGAGGATGACCAAATGGCTTCAGAGTCCTCACGGGAAGACACTTAGCCCCCAATGGCCACAGTTTACCTACAAAGAGAGAATTCAGCACTTCTGCCTCATGTTCATTGGAAAATCAGAAACCATATCCTCCAGGTCACATAGATGAAGACCCAGCTTTGATGGTCTCACTACAAAAGAAGCTAAAGCTCCTGACAACAACATATATTTGAAAAGCCCATTCTCAGAGGCAGTTTCTCAAGAAGTCTTTAGGCCAGCAGAGCTCCATGTTTGTGGAGTGTTTATCCTGTCCCTTACTTCTGGAAACTCCTCTACCACCTCCAAAGTTGTGAACTCCTGAGCATTTTTCATTCCACATATGTATTCAATGATTTTCTAACTCTTCTTCTCGAATTGCATCTTACATGGGGCAAGGGTATTGTCAAGGCATTTTTCTGGATGATTGTGGGAAGATTTTGTGTAGAACATATTTGCATAAACATTGGATTTATTTTCCTATTTTCCATTCCAAAAACTGAATCCCTGACACTAACCCATAACCTACTAGACTCTGACTACGAATCATAATATGATAGAGAAAAATAACCCAAACAGAATAAAAATACTAGCAGTTCAGAGGAGGCATGATGCATAGTTGGACAGGCCTTTTGAATTATAAAGGGTACATGTTATGAATCTAGTCCAATGTAATAGATCTCCATTTTTTTTTAAACTTAACAAATATGTGAATTCCTGTCTCCCTTTCTTTGCAGCCTATTCAGCACATGTCTTTTTACATGCACATACAGAATCCTACCTGGTTTCCCAGCTACATTCTTTTGAGGTGGCTGACTTGGCAGATACAATCTGTGAGAAGAAATCAGTCCTCCTAAATGCTGTTTGAACTGAAAATCAACCTATGGGTGAGCTTCCTACTTGAACAACATGATACATACATCCATGTTCAGTAAAATAAATATTTTTGGATCTTTAAATGATATATATTTCATGATGAATTTCAATTGGCATATATATTTTTACTTCTTAATGTTTCTGTGTTTGTGTTTGTGTATATATATCTATGTATATATACACACACACACTCTCCAGATTTTTCAAAATATAAAATATATGTGTCTTATTTTACACTCCCTAAATTCATGTTCATGTATGTGGATTTATAATCAACTTTTCACAAGATTATTCTCAGAAATATTCATCCAACTGAAATACGTATTTGTTTCCTAGTACTGAAAACTAACTTCAGTGAATGGTGAATAGAAATCCTAACATTTCTTCAGTAACTGACCCTATTTAACATCAATGCAAGTAGACTCCTATGGGACATGATGTGTATTTGGACATTTATTTTTATTCAACACTGGCACATTACTATTTCTTCAGTTGATGCACATGATAGGATATATATTTCATCCTCATGTTCACAAATTTCTAGGCATTTGGTTCACTTTCCATCAAATCCTGCTTCAGAACACATGTATTCCTCCATGTTTCTTGACTGGTCTTTTCATGAGACTTCTTTCCAAGCATATTATTTTGGATTTCCTTAATCACTTTGGAACCAAAACTCACACACCCCTCATGGTAAACCATCACCCTAATATTACCATTAGATGTATAACTGGTTGGAATGAATGATCCTGTATCAATATAAGATTTCCTATATATTTTCAGATATCAATTCAATCCATTATTTAAATTGGAACCAGTTATATTCTTTATTCACAGTGTGGTCTATTCATGCATTATCTCTATACTCATAGACCCTGGGTATACCTATTTGTACCCCCGAATGCTAATTTATACGTCTTCAATACATTGCTCCCAAAAATAGTTGAAGAAATACTCATGTCACCTGATCTACATATATATTTTATCACAGTGATATTCTGGACACAAAATGCAAAGGTCACACTTATGATTGTACCAAAGCCTAATTGGAAAGTTAGCATGGATTACTAAAACCATCCTTGTCCAGGTTGCCTAATGCTCTCAAATGTCAATCCTATTGGTGACTACACATTTGTTTCTGCCTTAGATTATATATTCAACCTCAACCCTGTTGAAAATGTCAAATCCTATCACTCACTTTATACTTTTCCTGATTTCCTAATGTCTATATTCATATCTGCTTTCCTACATATCTTCCCCAGTTCATCATTGTGACTGACTCTTCACATGTGCTGACATTTACATTCACTCTCTAACAGACACCCTATTGCTAAAGAACTTTTGGTCCAAATATTATACCCACTCTTCTTCCTAAACCTACTGACTATCTTCCTAATCCTACCTACTATCCCTTTTTGACTGGATCTTCTCTTCTACATTCAATCATCCAAGGTACAAGGTCCTATGCCATTGTATATGGATTTGTCAGAGACATCTGTACAGAATGTAATTCAAAGCTAAGTATTTCAATCAAGGGCCCAATGCCCTTCTGGCCTTCAAATCTTACTTAGATTTCTGTTTTCATACATATATTTCACCTCTATATTATTATAAATATCACAGGTTCCCAATACCATTCTTTATCCAGCAGAATGATTTCTAACCCAAATCGAACATGTTCTTAACCCCAAGCATTTACTTTTCCCTCAATCTAACTTTACAGAAGAGCAGGGACAGAGTTGGTCTTACAATACAGGAATGTAGGGGATCTTCCACCTGCTGAGAACCTCAAAGGTCCATGCAGAAATGATCCCTGGAGAAGATGTAGGCAGCCAGGAAGGACCTGAGAGAGCAGAAGTCATCTTCTGTGGCAAACAACCTGGTCAGGATGAAAAGATGTGTCTGAATGAGCCTCTCTCTTCTTAATGTAGACAAGATGGACCAAACCAGGCCTGTGTGGAGAGCTTTTCCTGGGTGCCTATGGTTGATATACCATTCTAACTTGTGAAAGTGTCACAGGATGCAGGGGCAGCCTCCATCTCATGGGACCCTTGGAAGCAACAGTTAGGACAGAGTGGTTTCCAAGGCAGTGACCTCATTCAGTTCCTGAAGGAAGTGACCTCACCACACTTCCTTGGTGATGGAACTCTCTGAACTTGGGATCCAGGAAGCCAGGCACCCAGAGGCAGTCCCAGTGCCAGTCCCAGTGGGCTCACTTGTTTAGATTTACCGAGGACAGAGTCAGTCTTTCTTGGTACCTACAGATGTGAGGATGGCCAATTGCCAAGAAAGCTCTGAAGGGGATCTTTCCTGAGAAAGCAGGTAGTGGCTCACCCCTGGCTCCTGATAACTTCACAGAATTGGCCAAGGAGTCCAGATCTGAGACAGGACAGGCCATTTCGGGGAAACATAGTATGGCCCACCAGTCAGAGGACACTGCGGGTAGTCACAGACCTACTTGGGGGAAGGAGGTGGCTTTGAGGGTGTGGGTGTGAGTCTGTGGTTTGGTCTCATGTTCTGAGAAGAGCTAGGAAAGGCGGTTTGTTTGGTTTGGAGTGGACTGTTTCTAGCAAGTCTTTTGACAAGGCGAGTGTTGCTATGTCTGTGTATCGCACTGTGTCCGTGGTTGTAGACATTAGAAAAGAGAATGCATCAATGGATGTGTCCTGTCTAGTAGAAAGCTTCCAGCATTCATCCTGCCCAATTTATGAATGGACTGGGTCTTGCCTTATCCATGGGCAAAACCTACTATCTTCCTAAATTTCTGTTTTTTTCCTGAATTCTGGCCCCTCTTCAGAATAGGCTCATGGTTTTGTGTCCAAGATATGTACCACCTCCAAGCTTGGTGACATTGCCATGTACTAGATAGCTGAAATGAATAGTGAGCATTTCAGAAAACTCAGATATCAGTGGGCCCATTAAGTTCTCAGTGGAGAAACCCTGCTTTGGGCCTTTTGCTTACCTATTGTTCTGTTTCCCTGGATGTCAGCAAGGTCTTTGCCTCAGGACACCCCTTTGTGAAGCCTGAAGAAAACAGTTTTCAAATGCAAACGAACGGGCATCACTTGTGGCTCTTTGCTTAATTGCTTTGCAAAGGGATGTGTCTGAATCAGCCTCTTGGCCCTGTGTAAGGCTGTGGCTTAGATTGTCAGCACCTGATGGATCTGAAGAAAGATCCCATATGTGCATCCATAGCCAATATGGCAAAAAAGCAGTCAATGTGGATGAAGTCTCTTGCCTTCCTCTGTAAGGTTCCTGTCCTCCATCAAGTGAGAATAGGGATCCTTTGGGTCAAATGAGTTTTTCAAAGCCCTGCAGAGGCTAGCCACTATGTGCTTGGGTTTTCTCATGACTCCAATTCACACAAAGAATCTATACCCCAAGATCAGCAGGCCTCCAAGCGGAGAAGCTGAGCAGTATTAAAGGCAGGCCTATTTGATCACTCCTGGTTCAAAGGAAGGGTGTCCAGGCCACCCTGACATTAGGCAAATGATGGGCAAGGGAGCTTATTGTGGACACTGTCTTAGGCTGCGCCCCTCATGGAAACCTCCAGCCAGAGGTTATGAGTATTGTCTATATGGAAGAAGATGAGGGCCTTTTGGCAGTGTTTTGGTTTGAATTGTGGTCATTTGTGTGGCGGTGGAAGAGAGGACTGGGTCCGCCTGGGCTTGAACTCTGGTGTGATTCCCTTGGAGACTGAGTTCTGGAACTGAACTCAGAGAAGTATTGCCATGAATTGAGTTGGGATTTTCCGAGGCCACTCATGAGAGCCCCCCCTGGAAACTGAGATCGAAGCCCAGGGTGACTTTCCACAGAACACTGGGAATCTCAGGCAGGATATCACATGATTTTATTCTTAAAGACCTGACAGCCATAGTTGAGAGTCAAAACACACATGGACCTCACATTGTACACCTCAGTGGGCCTGGTTTCATGTGACGTTTTGGCCACTTTTTGGGAAGCCTTGTTTGTTAGAGTTCTCCAGAGATTTCATTGAAATGATCTTTCTCACCATTTAATGGTTCCTGAATGAATGGAAACCCACAGTGCCTCCAACTTCATCCTTTAAAAACGGCTAGATAAATACCATGCAATCTTTGAAATTCCCATGACCAGGTGGCACTGGAGAACCTTTGGATGTCCTGTTGCTGATCATGAGTGTACCAGACAGGTGCCTTGATTGACGGGTTTCATGAAAATGATGAAGAACAGAGATGCCAGTATGGTGGGGCCTGCTGAGTAGTGGGCCTAGAGCAGTGGTGTGCAGGTGTGTGATAAAACATCTGTGGTGGGGCCATGTGGATCTGCGATGGGCTTCCAAATGGCTTGTGACTGACATGGTGCACCCAGCAGACCCTTATATGTAAAGGCATCTTGTTATATGAAGAGGTTTCAGAACAATGTTCAGAATCAGGTTGCTATGGTCAAGGGGCCACGCTCTGTAAGATAGAATCATGGTTGGTGCATTCTCCTAGGACCCTGACCCACCACACGTGACAGAACTCCCTCCAGCACTGTGTCCCAGTTAAACTCCTTGTATTTCGTGAAGCAAATACCAAACTCCTAGTGCAGCAGCAAGAAACACCACGAAAAGTGGAGGATGACCAAATGGCTTCAGAGTCCCCACGGGGAGACACTTAGCCCCCAATGGCCACAGTTTACCTACAAAGAGAGAATTCAGCACTTCTGCCTCATGTTCATTGGAAAATCAGAAACCATATCCTCCAGGTCACATAGATGAAGACCCAGCTTTGATGGTCTCACTACAAAAGAAGCTAAAGCTCCTGACAACAACATATATTTCAAAAGCCCATTCTCAGAGGCAGTTTCTCAAGAAGTCTTTAGGCCAGCAGAGCTCCATGTTTGTGGAGTGTTTCTCCTGTCCCTTACTTCTGGAAACTCCTCTACCACCTCCAAAGTTGTGAACTCCTGAGCATTTTTCATTCCACATATGTATTCAATGCTTTTCTAACTCTTCTTCTCGAATTGCGTCTTACATGGGGCAAGGGTATTGTCAAGGCATTTTTCTGGATGATTGTGGGAAGATTTTGTGGAGAACATATTTGCATAAACATTGGATTTATTTTCCTATTTTCCATTCCAAATACTGAATCCCTGACACTAACCCATACCCTACTAGACTCTGACTACGAATCATAATATGATAGAGAAAAATAACCCAAACAGAATAAAAATACTAGCAGTTCAGAGGAGGCATGAGGCGTAGTTGGACAGGCCTTTTGAATTATAAAGGGTACATGTTATGAATCTAGTCCAATGTAATAGATCTCCATGAGTTTTTAAACTTAACAAATATGTGAATTCCTGTCTCCCTTTCTTTGCAGCCTATTCAGCACATGTGTTTTTACATGCACATACAGAATCCTACCTGGTTTCCCAGCTACATTCTTTTGAGGTGGCTGACTTGGCAGATACAATCTGTGAGAAGAAATCACTCCTCCTAAATGCTGTTTGAACTGAAAATCAACCTATGGGTGAGCTTCCTACTTGAACAACATGATACATACATCCATGTTCAGTAAAATCAATATTTTTGGATCTTTAAATCATATATATTTCATGATGAATTTCAATTGGCATATATATTTTTACTTCTTAATGTCTCTGTGTTTGTGTTTGTGTATATATATCTATGTATATATACACACACACACTCTCCAGATTTTTCAAAATATAAAATATATGTGTCTTATTTTACACTCCCTAAATTCATGTTCATGTATGTGGATTTATAATCAACTTTTCACAAGATTATTCTCAGAAATATTCATCCACCTGAAATACGTATTTGTTTCCTAGTACTGAAAACTAACTTCAGTGAATGGTGAATAGAAATCCTAACATTTCTTCAGTAACTGACCCTATTTAACATCAATGCAAGTAGACTCCTATGGGACATGATGTGTATTTAGACATTTATTTTTATTCAACACTGGTACATTACTATTTCTTCAGTTGATGCACATCATAGGATATATATTTCATCCTCATGTTCACAAATTTCTAGGCATTTGGTTCACTTTCCATCAAATCCTGCTTCAGAACACATGTATTCCTCCATGTTTCTTGACTGGTCTTTTCATGAGACTTCTTTCCAAGCATATTATTTTGGATTTCCATAATCACTTTGGAACCAAAACTCACACACCCCTCATGGTAAACCATCACCCTAATATTACCATTAGATGTATAACTGGTTGGAATGAATGATCCTGTATCAATATAAGATTTCCTATATATTTTCAGATATCAATTCAATCCATTATTTAAATTGGAACCAGTTATATTCTTTATTCACAGTGTGGTCTATTCATGCATTATCTCTATACTCATAGACCCTGGGTATACCTATTTGTACCCCCGAATGCTAATTTATACGTCTTCAATACATTGCTCCCAAAAATAGTTGAAGAAATACTCATGTCACCTGATCTACATATATATTTTATCACAGTGATATTCTGGACACAAAATGCAAAGGTCACACTTATGATTGTACCAAAGCCTAATTGGAAAGTTAGCATGGATTACTAAAACCATCCTTGTCCAGGTTGCCTAATGCTCTCAAATGTCAATCCTATTGGTGACTACACATTTGTTTCTGCCTTAGATTATATATTCAACCTCAACCCTGTTGAAAATGTCAAATCCTATCACTCACTTTATACTTTTCCTGATTTCCTAATGTCTATATTCATATCTGCTTTCCTACATATCTTCCCCAGTTCATCATTGTGACTGACTCTTCACATGTGCTGACATTTACATTCACTCTCTAACAGACACCCTATTGCTAAAGAACTTTTGGTCCAAATATTATACCCACTCTTCTTCCTAAACCTACTGACTATCTTCCTAATCCTACCTACTATCCCTTTTTGACTGGATCTTCTCTTCTACATTCAATCATCCAAGGTACAAGGTCCTATGCCATTGTATATGGATTTGTCAGAGACATCTGTACAGAATGTAATTCAAAGCTAAGTATTTCAATCAAGGGCCCAATGCCCTTCTGGCCTTCAAATCTTACTTAGATTTCTGTTTTCATACATATATTTCACCTCTATATTATTATAAATATCACAGGTTCCCAATACCATTCTTTATCCAGCAGAATGATTTCTAACCCAAATCGAACATGTTCTTAACCCCAAGCATTTACTTTTCCCTCAATCTAACTTTACAGAAGAGCAGGGACAGAGTTGGTCTTACAATACAGGAATTTAGGGGATCTTCCACCTGCTGAGAACCTCAAAGGTCCATGCAGAAATGATCCCTGGAGAAGATGTAGGCAGCCAGGAAGGACCTGAGAGAGCAGAAGTCATCTTCTGTGGCAAACAACCTGGTCAGGATGAAAAGATGTGTCTGAATGAGCCTCTCTCTTGTTAATGTAGACAAGATGGACCAAACCAGGCCTGTGTGGAGAGCTTTTCCTGGGTGCCTATGGTTGATATACCATTCTAACTTGTGAAAGTGTCACAGGAAGCAGGGGCAGCCTCCATCTCATGGGACCCTTGGAAGCAACAGTTAGGACAGAGTGGTTTCCAAGGCAGTGACCTCATTCAGTTCCAGAAGGAAGTGACCTCACCACACTTCCTTGGTGATGGAACTCTCTAAACTTGGGATCCAGGAAGCCAGGCACCCAGAGGCAGTCCCAGTGCCAGTCCCAGTGGGCTCACTTGTTTGGATTTACCAAGGACAGAGTCAGTCTTTCTTGGTACCTACAGATGTGAGGATGGCCAATTGCCAAGGAAGCTCTGAAGGGGGTCTTTCCTGAGAAAGAAAGGTAGTGGCTCACCCCTGGCTCCTGATAACTTCACAGAATTGGCCAAGGAGTCCAGATCTGAGACAGGACAGGCCATTTCGGGGGAACATAGTATGGCCCACCAGTCAGAGGACACTGCGGGTAGTCAGAGACCTACTTGGGGGAAGGAGGTGGCTTTGAGGGTGTGGGTGTGAGTCTGTGGTTTGGTCTCATGTTCTGAGAAGAGCTAGGAAAGGCGGTTTGTTTGGTTTGGAGTGGACTGTTTCTAGCAAGTCTTTTGACAAGGCGAGTGTTGCCATGTCTGTGTATCGCACTGTGTCCGTGGTTGTAGACATTAGAAAAGAGAATGCATCAATGGATGTGTCCTGTCTAGTAGAAAGCTTCCAGCATTCATCCTGCCCAATTTATGAATGGACTGGGGCTTGCCTTATCCATGGGCAAAACCTACTATCTTCCTAAATTTCTGGTTTTTTCCTGAATTCTGGCCACTTTTCAGAATAGGCTCATGGTTTTGTGTCCAAGATATGTACCACCTCCAAGCTTGGTGACATTGCCATGTACTAGATAGCTGAAATGAATAGTGAGCATCTCAGAAAACTCAGATATCAGTGGGCCCATTAAGTTCTCAGTGGAGAAACCCTGCTTTGGGCCTTTTGCTTACCTATTGTTCTGTTTCCCTGGATGTCAGCAAGGTCTTTGCCTCAGGACACCCCTTTGTGAAGCCTGAAGAAAACAGTTTTCAAATGCAAACGAACGGGCATCACTTGTGGCTCTTTGCTTAATTGCTTTGCAAAGGGATGTGTCTGAATCAGCCTCTTGGCCCTGTGTAAGGCTGTGGCTTAGATTGTCAGCACCTGATGGATCTCAAGAAAGATCCCATATGTGCATCCATAGCCAATATGGCAAAAAAGCAGTCAATGTGGATGAAGTCTCTTGCCTTCCTCTGTAAGGTTTCTGTCTTCCATCAAGTGAGAATAGGGATCCTTTGGGTCAAATGAGTTTTTCTAAGCCCTGCAGAGGCTAGCCATTATGTGCTTGGGTTTTCTCATGACTCCAATTCACACAAAGAATCTATACCCCAAGATCAGCAGGCCTCCAAGCGGAGAAGCTGAGCAGTATTAAAGGCAGGCCTATTTGATCACTCCTGGTTCAAAGGAAGGGTGTCCAGGCCACCCTGACATTAGGCAAATGATGGGCAAGGGAGCTTATTGTGGACACTGTCTTAGGCTGCGCCCCTCATGGAAACCTCCAGCCAGAGGTTATGAGTATTGTCTATATGGAAGAAGATGAGGGCCTTTTGGCAGTGTTTTGGTTTGAATTGTGGTCATTTGTGTGGCGGTGGAAGAGAGGACTGGGTCCGCCTGGGCTTGAACTCTGGTGTGATTCCCTTGGAGACTGAGTTCTGGAACTGAACTCAGAGAAGTATTGCCATGAATTGAGTTGGGATTTTCCGAGGCCACTCATGAGAGCCCCCCCTGGAAACTGAGATCGAAGCCCAGGGTGACTTTCTACAGAACACTGGGAATCTCAGCCAGGATATCACATGATTTTATTCTTAGAGACCTGGCAGCCATAGTTGAGAGTCAAAACACACATGGACCTCACATTGTACACCTCAGTGGGCCTGGTTTCATGTGACGTTTTGGCCACTCTTTGGGAAGCCTTGTTTGTTAGAGTTCTCCAGAGATTTCATTGAAATGATCTTTCTCACCATTTAATGGTTCCTGAATGAATGGAAACCCACAGTGCCTCCAACTTCATCCTTTAAAAACGGCTAGATAAATACCATGCAATCTTTGAAATTCCCATGACCAGGTGGCACTGCAGAACCTTTGGATGTCCTGTTGCTGATCATGAGTGTACCAGACAGGTGCCTTGATTGACGGGTTTCATGAAAATGATGAAGAACAGAGATGCCAGTATGGTGGGGCCTGCTGAGTAGTGGGCCTAGAGCAGTGGTGTGCAGGTGTGTGATAAAACATCTGTGGTGGGGCCATGTGGATCTGCGATGGGCTTCCAAATGGCTTGTGACTGACATGGTGCACCCAGCAGACCCTTATATGTAAAGGCATCTTGTTATATGAAGAGGTTTCAGAACAATGTTCAGAATCAGGTTGCTATGGTCAAGGGGCCACGCTCTGTAAGATAGAATCATGGTTGGTGCATTCTCTTAGGACCCTGACCCACCACACGTGACAGAACTCCCTCCAGCACTGTGTCCCAGTTAAACTCCTTGTATTTCGTGAAGCAAATACCAAACTCCTAGTGCAGCAGCAAGAAACACCACGAAAAGTGGAGGATGACCAAATGGCTTCAGAGTCCCCACGGGGAGACACTTAGCCCCCAATGCCCACAGTTTACCTACAAAGAGAGAATTCAGCACTTCTGCCTCATGTTCATTGGAAAATCAGAAACCATATCCTCCATGTAACATAGATGAAGACCCAGCTTTGATGGTCTCACTACAAAAGAAGCTAAAGCTCCTGAAAACAACATATATTTCAAAAGCCCATTCTCAGAGGCAGTTTCTCAAGAAGTCTTTAGGCCAGCAGAGCTCCATGTTTGTGGAGTGTTTATCCTGTCCCTTACTTCTGGAAACTCCTCTACCACCTCCAAATTTGTGAACTCCTTAGAATTTTTCATTCCACATATGTATTCAATGATTTTCTAACTCTTCTTCTCGAATTGCGTCTTACATGGGGCAAGGGTATTGTCAAGGCATTTTTCTGGATGATTGTGGGAAGATTTTGTGTAGAACATATTTGCATTAACATTGGATTTATTTTCCTATTTTCCATTCCAAAAACTGAATCCCTGACACTAACCCATACCCTACTAGACTCTGACTACGAATCATAATATGATAGAGAAAAATAACCCAAACAGAATAAAAATACTAGCAGTTCAGAGGAGGCATGATGCATAGTTGGACAGGCCTTTTGAATTATAAAGGGTACATGTTATGAATCTAGTCCAATGTAATAGATCTCCATTTTTTTTTAAACTTAACAAATATGTGAATTCCTGTCTCCCTTTCTTTGCAGCCTATTCAGCACATGTCTTTTTACATGCACATACAGAATCCTACCTGGTTTCCCAGCTACATTCTTTTGAGGTGGCTGACTTGGCAGATACAATCTGTGAGAAGAAATCACTCCTCCTAAATGCTGTTTGAACTGAAAATCAACCTACGGGTGAGCTTCCTACTTGAACAACATGATACATACATCCATGTTCAGTAAAATAAATATTTTTGGATCTTTAAATGATATATATTTCATGATGAATTTCAATTGGCATATATATTTTTACTTCTTAATGTCTCTGTGTTTGTGTATATATATCTATGTATATATACACACACACACACTCCAGATTTTTCAAAATATAAAATATATGTGTCTTATTTTACACTCCCTAAATTCATGTTCATGTATGTGGATTTATAATCAACTTTTCACAAGATTATTCTCAGAAATATTCATCCACCTGAAATACGTATTTGTTTCCTAGTACTGAAAACTAACTTCAGTGAATGGTGAATAGAAGTCCTAACATTTCTTCAGTAACTGACCCTGTTTAACATCAATGCAAGTAGACTCCTATGGGACATGATGTGTATTTGGACATTTATTTTTATTCAACACTGGCACATTACTATTTCTTCAGTTGATGCACATCATAGGATATATATTTCATCCTCATGTTCACAAATTTCTAGGCATTTGGTTCACTTTCCATCAAATCCTGCTTCAGAACACATGTATTCCTCCATGTTTCTTGACTGGTCTTTTCATGAGACTTCTTTCCAAGCATATTATTTTGGATTTCCATAATCACTTTGGAACCAAAACTCACACACCCCTCATGGTAAACCATCACCCTAATATTACCATTAGATGTATAACTGGTTGGAATGAATGATCCTGTATCAATATAAGATTTCCTATATATTTTCAGATATCAATTCAATCCATTATTTAAATTGGAACCAGTTATATTCTTTATTCACAGTGTGGTCTATTCATGCATTATCTCTATACTCATAGACCCTGGGTATACCTATTTGTACCCCCGAATGCTAATTTATACGTCTTCAATACATTGCTCCCAAAAATAGTTGAAGAAATACTCATGTCACCTGATCTACATATATATTTTATCACAGTGATATTCTGGACACAAAATGCAAAGGTCACACTTATGATTGTACCAAAGCCTAATTGGAAAGTTAGCATGGATTACTAAAACCATCCTTGTCCAGGTTGCCTAATGCTCTCAAATGTCAATCCTATTGGTGACTACACATTTGTTTCTGCCTTAGATTATATATTCAACCTCAACCCTGTTGAAAATGTCAAATCCTATCACTCACTTTATACTTTTCCTGATTTCCTAATGTCTATATTCATATCTGCTTTCCTACATATCTTCCCCAGTTCATCATTGTGACTGACTCTTCACATGTGCTGACATTTACATTCACTCTCTAACAGACACCCTATTGCTAAAGAACTTTTGGTCCAAATATTGTACCCACTCTTCTTCCTAAACCTACTGACTATCTTCCTAATCCTACCTACTATCCCTTTTTTTACTGGATCTTCTCTTCTACATTCAATCATCCAAGGTACAAGGTCCTATGCCATTGTATATGGATTTGTCAGAGACATCTGTACAGAATGTAATTCAAAGCTAAGTATTTCAATCAAGGGCCCAATGCCCTTCTGGCCTTCAAATCTTACTTAGATTTCTGTTTTCATACATATATTTCACCTCTATATTATTATAAATATCACAGGTTCCCAATACCATTCTTTATCCAGCAGAATGATTTCTAACCCAAATCGAACATGTTCTTAACCCCAAGCATTTACTTTTCCCTCAATCTAACTTTACAGAAGAGCAGGGACAGAGTTGGTCTTACAATACAGGAATTTAGGGGATCTTCCACCTGCTGAGAACCTCAAAGGTCCATGCAGAAATGATCCCTGGAGAAGATGTAGGCAGCCAGGAAGGACCTGAGAGAGCAGAAGTCATCTTCTGTGGCAAACAACCTGGTCAGGATGAAAAGATGTGTCTGAATGAGCCTCTCTCTTGTTAATGTAGACAAGATGGACCAAACCAGGCCTGTGTGGAGAGCTTTTCCTGGGTGCCTACGGTTGATATACCATTCTAACTTGTGAAAGTGTCACAGGAAGCAGGGGCAGCCTCCATCTCATGGGACCCTTGGAAGCAACAGTTAGGACAGAGTGGTTTCCAAGGCAGTGACCTCATTCAGTTCCTGAAGGAAGTGACCTCACCACACTTCCTTGGTGATGGAACTCTCTGAACTTGGGATCCAGGAAGCCAGGCACCCAGAGGCAGTCCCAGTGCCAGTCCCAGTGGGCTCACTTGTTTGGATTTACCAAGGACAGAGTCAGTCTTTCTTGGTACCTACAGATGTGAGGATGGCCAATTGCCAAGAAAGCTCTGAAGGGGGTCTTTCCTGAGGAAGAAAGGTAGTGGCTCACCCCTGGCTCCTGATAACTTCACAGAATTGGCCAAGGAGTGCAGATCTGAGACAGGACAGGCCATTTCAGGGGAATATAGTATGGCCCACCTGTCAGAGGACACTGCGGGTAGTCACAGACCTACTTGGGGGAAGGAGGTGGCTTTGTGGGTGTGGGTGTGAGTCTGTGGTTTGGTCTCATGTTCTGAGAAGAGCTAGGAAAGGCGGTTTGTTTGGTTTGGAGTGGACTGTTTCTAGCAAGTCTTTTGACAAGGCGAGTGTTTCTATGTCTGGGTATCGCACTGTGTCCGTGGTTGTAGACATTAATAAAGAGAATGCAACAATGGATGTGTCCTGTCTAGTAGAAAGCTTCCAGCATTCATCCTGACCAATTTATGAATGGACTGGGGCTTGCCTTATCCATGGGCAAAACCTACTATCTTCCTAAATTTCTGGTTTTTTCCTGAATTCTGGCCATTTTTCAGAATAGGCTCATGGTTTTGTGTCCAAGATATGTACCACCTCCAAGCTTGGTGACATTGCCATGTACTAGATAGCTGAAATGAATAGTGAGCATCTCAGAAAACTCAGATATCAGTGGGACCATTAAAGTCTCAGTGAAGAAACTCTGCTTTGGGCCTTTTGCTTACCTATTGTTCTGTTTCCCTGGATGTCACCAAGGTCTTTGCCTTAGGACACCCCTTTGTGAAGCCTGAAGAAAACAGTTTTCAAATGCAAACGAACGGGCATCACTTGTGGCTCTTTGCTTAATTGCTTTGCAAAGGGATGTGTCTGAATCAGCCTCTTGGCCCTGTGTAAGGCTGTGGCTTAGATTGTCAGCACCTGATGGATCTCAAGAAAGATCCCATATGTGCATCCATAGCCAATATGGCAAAAAAGCAGTCAATGTGGATGAAGTCTCTTGCCTTCCTCTGTAAGTTTCCTGTCCTCCATCAAGTGAGAATAGGGATCCTTTGGGTCAAATGAGTTTTTCAAAGCCCTGCAGAGGCTAGCCATTATGTGCTTGGGTTTTCTCATGACTCCAATTCACACAAAGAATCTATACCCCAAGATCAGCAGGCCTCCAAGCGGAGAAGCTGAGCAGTATTAAAGGCAGGCCTATTTGATCACTCCTGGTTCAAAGGAAGGGTGTCCAGGCCACCCTGACATTAGGCAAATGATGGGCAAGGGAGCTTATTGTGGACACTGTCTTAGGCTGCGCCCCTCATGGAAACCTCCAGCCAGAGGTTATGAGTATTGTCTATATGGAAGAAGATGAGGGCCTTTTGGCAGTGTTTTGGTTTGAATTGTGGTCATTTGTGTGGCGGTGGAAGAGAGGACTGGGTCCACCTGGGCTTGAACTCTGGTGTGATTCCCTTGGAGACTGAGTTCTGGAACTGAACTTAGAAGTATTGCCATGAATTGAGTTGGGATTTTCCGAGGCCACTCATGAGAGCCCCCCCTGGAAACTGAGATCGAAGCCCAGGGTGACTTTCCACAGAACACTGGGAATCTCAGCCAGGATATCACATGATTTTATTCTTAAAGACCTGGCAGCCATAGTTGAGAGTCAAAACACACATGGACCTCACATTGTACACCTCAGTGGGCCTGGTTTCATGTGACGTTATGGCCACTCTTTGGGAAGCCTTGTTTGTTAGAGTTCTCCAGAGATTTCATTGAAATGATCTTTCTCACCATTTAATGGTTCCTGAATGAATGGAAACCCACAGTGCCTCCAACTTCATCCTTTAAAAACGGCTAGATAAATACCATGCAATCTTTGAAATTCCCATGACCAGGTGGCACTGGAGAACCTTTGGATGTCCTGTTGCTGATCATGAGTGTACCAGACAGGTGCCTTGATTGACGGGTTTCATGAAAATGATGAAGAACCGAGATGCCAGTATGGTGGGGCCTGCTGAGTAGTGGGCCTAGAGCAGTGGTGTGCAGGTGTGTGATAAAACATCTGTGGTGGGGCCATGTGGATCTGCGATGGGCTTCCAATTGGCTTGTGACTGACATGGTGCACCCAGCAGACCCTTATATGTAACGGCATCTTGTTACATGAAGAGGTTTCAGAACAATTTTCAGAATCAGGTTGCTATGGTCAAGGGGCCACGCTCTGTAAGATAGAATCATGGTTGGTGCATTCTCCTAGGACCCTGACCCACCACACGTGACAGAACTCCCTCCAGCACTGTGTCCCAGTTAAACTCCTTGTATTTCGTGAAGCAAATACCAAACTCCTAGTGCATCAGCAAGAAACACCACGAAAAGTGGAGGATGACCAAATGGCTTCAGAGTCCCCACGGGGAGACACTTAGCCCCCAATGGCCACAGTTTACCTACAAAGAGAGAATTCAGCACTTCTGCCTCATGTTCATTGGAAAATCAGAAACCATATCCTCCAGGTCACATAGATGAAGACCCAGCTTTGATGGTCACACTACAAAAGAAGCTAAAGCTCCTGACAACAACATATATTTCAAAAGCCCATTCTCAGAGGCAGTTTCTCAAGAAGTCTTTAGGCCAGCAGAGCTCCATGTTTGTGGAGTGTTTATCCTGTCCCTTACTTCTGGAAACTCCTCTACCACCTACAAAGTTGTGAACTCCTGAGCATTTTTCATTCCACATATGTATTCAATGATTTTCTAACACTTCTTCTCGAATTGCGTCTTACATGGGGCAAGGGTATTGTCAAGGCATTTTTCTGGATGATTGTGGGAAGATTTTGTGTAGAACACATTAGCATAAACATTGGATTTTTTTTTCCTATTTTCCATTCCAAAAACTGAATCCCTGACACTAACCCATACCCTACTAGACTCTGACTACGAATCATAATATGATAGAGAAAAATAACCCAAACAGAATAAAAATACTAGCAGTTCAGAGGAGGCATGATGCGTAGTTGGACAGGCCTTTTGAATTATAAAGGGTACATGTTATGAATCTAGTCCAATGTAATAGATCTCCATGTGTTTTTAAACTTAACAAATATGTGAACTCCTGTCTCCCTTTCTTTGCAGCCTATTCAGCACATGTCTTTTTACATGCACATACAGAATCCTACCTGGTTTCCCAGCTACATTCTGTTGTGGTGGCTGACTTGGCAGATACAATCTGTGAGAAGAAATCACTCCTCCTAAATGCTGTTTGAACTGAAAATCAACCTATGGGTGAGCTTCCTACTTGAACAACATGATACATACATCCATGTTCAGTAAAATAAATATTTTTGGATCTTTAAATGATCTATATTTCATGATGAATTTCAATTGGCATATATATTTTTACTTCTTAATGTCTCTGTGTTTGTGTTTGTGTATATATATCTATGTATATATATACACACACACTCTCCAGATTTTTCAAAATATAAATATATGTGTCTTATTTTACACTCCCTAAATTCATGTTCATGTATGTGGATTTATAATCAACTTTTCACAAGATTATTCTCAGAAATATTCATCCACCTGAAATACGTATTTGTTTTCTAGTACTGAAAACTAACTTCAGTGAATGGTGAATAGAAATCCTAACATTTCTTCAGTAACTGACCCTGTTTAACATCAATGCAAGTAGACTCCTATGGGACATGATGTGTATTTGGACATTTATTTTTATTCAACACTGGCACATTACTATTTTTTCAGTTGATGCACATCATAGGATATATATTTCATCCTCATGTTCACAAATTTCTAGGCATTTGGTTCACTTTCCATCAAATCCTGCTTCAGAACACATGTATTCCTCCATGTTTCTTGACTGGTCTTTTCATGAGACTTCTTTCCAAGCATATTATTTTGGATTTCCATAATCCCTTTGGAACCAAAACTCACACACCCCTCATGGTAAACCATCACCCTAATATTACCATTAGATGTATAACTGGTTGGAATGAATGATCGTGTATCAATATAAGATTTCCTATATATTTTCAGATATCAATTCAATCCATTATTTAAATTGGAACCAGTTATATTCTTTATTCACAGTGTGGTCTATTCATGCATTATCTCTATACTCATAGACCCTGGGTATACCTATTTGTAGCCCCGAATGCTAATTTATACGTCTTCAATATATTGCTCCCAAAAATAGTTGAAGAAATACTCATGTCACCTGATCTACATATATATTTTATCACAGTGATATTCTGGACACAAAATGCAAAGGTCACACTTATGATTGTACCAAAGCCTAATTGGAAAGTTAGCATGTTTTACTAAAACCATCCTTGTCCAGGTTGCCTAATGCTCTCAAATGTCAATCCTATTGGTGACTACACATTTGTTTCTGCCTTAGATTATATATTCAACCTCAACCCTGTTGAAAATGTCAAATCCTATCACTCACTTTATACTTTTCCTGATTTCCTAATGTCTATATTCATATCTGCTTTCCTACATATCTTCCCCAGTTCATCATTGTGACTTACTCTTCACATATGCTGACATTCACTCTCTAACAGACACCCTATTGCTAAAGAACTTTTGGTCCAAATATTATACCCACTCTTCTTCCTAAACCTGCTGACTATCTTCCTAATCCTACCTACTATCCCTTTTTGACTGGATCTTCTCTTCTACATTCAATCATCCAAGGTACAAGGTCCTATGCCATTGTATATGGATTTGTCAGAGACATCTGTACAGAATGTAATTCAAAGCTAAGTATTTCAATCAAGGGCCCAATGCCCTTCTGGCCTTCAAATCTTACTTAGATTTCTGTTTTCATACATATATTTCACCTCTATATTATTATAAATATCACAGGTTCCCAATACCATTCTTCATCCAGCAGAATGATTTCTAACCCAAATCGAACATGTTCTTAACCCCAAGCATTTACTTTTCCCTCAATCTAACTTTACAGAAGAGCAGGGACAGAGTTAGTCTTACAATACAGGAATGTAGGGAATCTTCCACCTGCTGAGAACCTCAAAGGTCCATGCAGAAATGATCCCTGGAGAAGATGTAGGCAGCCAGGAAGGACCTGAGAGAGCAGAAGTCATCTTCTGTGGCAAACAACCTGGTCAGGATGAAAAGATGTGTCTGAATGAGCCTCTCTCTTCTTAATGTAGACAAGACGCACCAAACCAGGCCTGTGTGGAGAGCTTTTCCTGGGTGCCTATGGTTGATATACCATTCTAACTTGTGAAAGTGTCACAGGAAGCAGGGGCAGCCTCCATCTCATGGGACCCTTGGAAGCAACAGTTAGGACAGAGTGGTTTCCAAGGCAGTGACCTCATTCAGTTCCTGAAGGAAGTGACCTCACCACACTTCCTTGATGATGGAACTCTCTGAACTTGGGATCCAGGAAGCCAGGCACCCAGAGGGAGTCCCAGTGCCAGTCCCAGTGGGCTCACTTGTTTGGATTTACCGAGGAGAGAGTCAGTCTTTCTTGGTACCTACAGATGTGAGGATGGCCAATTGCCAAGAAAGCTCTGAAGGGGGTCTTTCCTGAGAAAGCAGGTAGTGGCTGACCCCTGGCTCCTGATAACTTCACAGAATTGGACAAGGAGTCCAGATCTGAGACAGGACAGGCCATTTCGGGGCAACATAGTATGGCCCACCTGTCAGAGGACACTGCGGGTAGTCACAGACCTACTTGGGGGAAGGAGGTGGCTTTGTGGGTGTGGGTGTGAGTCTGTGGTTTGGTCTCATGTTCTGAGAAGAGCTAGGAAAGGCGGTTTGTTTGGTTTGGAGTGGACTGTTTCTAGCAAGTCTTTTGACAAGGCGAGTGTTGCTATGTCTGTGTATCGCACTGTGTCCGTGGTTGTAGACATTAGAAAAGAGAATGCATCAATGGATGTGTCCTGTATACTAGAAAGCTTCCAGCATTCATCCTGCCCAATTTATGAATGGACTGGGGCTTGCCTTATCCATGGGAAAATCCTACTATCTTCCTAAATTTCTGTTTTTTTCCTGAATTCTGGCCACTCTGCAGAATAGGCTCATGGTTTTGTGTCCAAGATATGTACCACCTCCAAGCTTGGTGACATTGCCATGTACTAGATAGCTGAAATGAATAGTGAGCATCTCAGAAAACTCAGATATCAGTGGGCCCATTAAGTTCTCAGTGGAGAAACCCTGCTTTGGGCCTTTTGCTTACCTATTGTTCTGTTTCCCTGGATGTCAGCAAGGTCTTTGCCTCAGGACACCCCTTTGTGAAGCCTGAAGAAAACAGTTTTCAAATGCAAACGAACGGGCATCACTTGTGGCTCTTTGCTTAATTGCTTTGCAAAGGGATGTGTCTGAATCAGCCTCTTGGCCATGTGTAAGGCTGTGGCTTAGATTGTCAGCACCTGATGGATCTCAAGAAAGATCCCATATGTGCATCCATAGCCAATATGGCAAAAAAGCAGTCAATGTGGATGAAGTCTCTTGCCTTCCTCTGTAAGTTTCCTGTCCTCCATCAAGTGAGAATAGGGATCCTTTGGGTCAAATGAGTTTTTCAAAGCCCTGCAGAGGCTAGCCATTATGTGCTTGGGTTTTCTTATGACTCCAATTCACACAAAGAATCTATACCCCAAGATCAGCAGGCCTCCAAGCGGAGAAGCTGAGCAGTATTAAAGGCAGGCCTATTTGATCACTCCTGGTTCAAAGGAAGGGTGTCCAGGCCACCCTGACATTAGGCAAATGATGGGCAAGGGAGCTTATTGTGGACACTGTCTTAGGCTGCGCCCCTCATGGAAACCTCCAGCCAGAGGTTATGAGTATTGTCTATATGGAAGAAGATGAGGGCCTTTTGGCAGTGTTTTGGTTTGAATTGTGGTCATTTGTGTGGCGGTGGAAGAGAGGACTGGGTCCGCCTGGGCTTGAACTCTGGTGTGATTCCCTTGGAGACTGAGTTCTGGAACTGAACTCAGAGAAGTATTGCCATGAATTGAGTTGGGATTTTCCGAGGCCACTCATGAGAGCCCCCCCTGGAAACTGAGATCGAAGCCCAGGGTGACTTTCCACAGAACACTGGGAATCTCAACCAGGATATCACATGATTTTATTCTTAAAGACCTGGCAGCCATAGTTGAGAGTCAAAACACACATGGACCTCACATTGTACACCTCAGTGGGCCTGGTTTCATGTGACGTTTTGGCCACTCTTTGGGAAGCCTTGTTTGTTAGAGTTCTCCAGAGATTTCATTGAAATGATCTTTCTCACCATTTAATGGTTCCTGAATGAATGGAAACCCACAGTGCCTCCAACTTCATCCTTTAAAAACGGCTAGATAAATACCATGCAATCTTTGAAATTCCCATGACCAGGTGGCACTGGAGAACCTTTGGATGTCCTGTTGCTGATCATGAGTGTACCAGACAGGTGCCTTGATTGACGGATTTCATAAAAATGATGAAGAACAGAGATGCCAGTATGGTGGGGCCTGCTGAGTAGTGGGCCTAGAGCAGTGGTGTGCAGGTGTGTGATAAAACATCTGTGGTGGGGCCATGTGGATCTGCGATGGGCTTCCAAATGGCTTGTGACTGACATGGTGCACCCAGCAGACCCTTATATGTAAAGGCATCTTGTTATATGAAGAGGTTTCAGAACAATGTTCAGAATCAGGTTGCTATGGTCAAGGGGCCACGCTCTGTAAGATAGAATCATGGTTGGTGCATTCTCCTAGGACCCTGACCCACCACACGTGACAGAACTCCCTCCAGCACTGTGTCCCAGTTAAACTCCTTGTATTTCGTGAAGCAAATACCAAACTCCTAGTGCAGCAGCAAGAAACACCACGAAAAGTGGAGGATGACCAAATGGCTTCAGAGTCCCCACGGGGAGACACTTAGCCCCCAATGGCCACAGTTTACCTACAAAGAGAGAATTCAGCACTTCTGCCTCATGTTCATTGGAAAATCAGAAACCATATCCTCCAGGTCACATAGATGAAGACCCAGCTTTGATGGTCTCACTACAAAAAGAGCTCAATGTTTGTGGAGTGTTTCTCCTGTCCCTTACTTCTGGAAACTCCTCTACCACCTACAAAGTTGTGAACTCCTGAGCATTTTTCATTCCACATATGTATTCAATGATTTTCTAACTCTTCTTCTCGAATTGCGTCTTACATGGGGCAAGGGTATTGTCAAGGCATTTTTCTGGATGATTGTGGGAAGATTTTGTGGAGAACATATTTGCATAAACATTGGATTTATTTTCCTATTTTCCATTCCAAAAACTGAATCCCTGACACTAACCCATACCCTACTAGACTCTGACTACGAATCATAATATGATAGAGAAAAATAACCCAAACAGAATAAAAATACTAGCAGTTCAGAGGAGGCATGAGGCGTAGTTGGACAGGCCTTTTGAATTATAAAGGGTACATGTTATGAATCTAGTCCAATGTAATAGATCTCCATGTGTTTTTAAACTAAACAAATATGTGAATTCCTGTCTCCTTTTCTTTGCAGCCTATTCGGCACATGTCTTTTTACATGCACATACAGAATCCTACCTGGTTTCCCAGCTACATTCTTTTGAGGGGGCTGACTTGGCAGATACAATCTGTGAGAAGAAATCACTCCTCCTAAATGCTGTTTGAACTGAAAATCAATCTATGGGTGAGCTTCCTACTTGAACAACATGATACATACATCCATGTTCAGTAAAATAAATATTTTTGGATCTTTAAATGATATATATTTCATGATGAATTTCAATTGGCATATATATTTTTACTTCTTAATGTCTCTGTGTTTGTGTTTGTGTATATATATCTATGTATATATACACACACACACTCTCCAGATTTTTCAAAATATAAAATATATGTGTCTTATTTTACACTCCCTAAATTCATGTTCATGTATGTGGATTTATAATCAACTTTTCACAAGATTATTCTCAGAAATATTCATCCACCTGAAATACGTATTTGTTTCCTAGTACTGAAAACTAACTTCAGTGAATGGTGAATAGAAATCCTAACATTTCTTCAGTAACTGACCCTTTTTAACATCAATGCAAGTAGACTCCTATGGGACATGATGTGTATTTGGACATTTATTTTTATTCAACACTGGCAGATTACTATTTCTTCAGTTGATGCACATCATAGGATATATATTTCATCCTCATGTTCACAAATTTCTAGGCATTTGGTTCACTTTCCATCAAATCCTGCTTCAGAACACATGTATTCCTCCATGTTTCTTGACTGGTCTTTTCATGAGACTTCTTTCCAAGCATATTATTTTGGATTTCCTTAATCACTTTGGAACCAAAACTCACACACCCCTCATGGTAAACCATCACCCTAATATTACCATTAGATGTATAACTGGTTGGAATGAATGATCCTGTATCAATATAAGATTTCCTATATATTTTCAGATATCAATTCAATCCATTATTTAAATTGGAACCAGTTATATTCTTTATTCACAGTGTGGTCTATTCATGCATTATCTCTATACTCATAGACCCTGGGTATACCTATTTGTACCCCCGAATGCTAATTTATACGTCTTCAATACATTGCTCCCAAAAATAGTTGAAGAAATACTCATGTCACCTGATCTACATATATATTTTATCACAGTGATATTCTGGACACAAAATGCAAAGGTCACACTTAGGCTTTCATAATTGGAAAGTTAGCATGGATTACTAAAACCATCCTTGTCCAGGTTGCCTAATGCTCTCAAATGTCAATTTTATTGGTGACTACACATTTGTTTCTGCCTTAGATTATATATTCAACCTCAACCCTGTTGAAAATGTCAAATCCTATCACTCACTTTATACTTTTCCTGATTTCCTAATGTCTATATTCATATCTGCTTTCCTACATATCTTCCCCAGTTCATCATTGTGACTGACTCTTCACATGTGCTGACATTTACATTCACTCTCTAACAGACACCCTATTGCTAAAGAACTTTTGGTCCAAATATTATACCCACTCTTCTTCCTAAACCTACTGACTATCTTCCTAATCCTACCTCCTATCCCTTTTTGACTGGATCTTCTCTTCTACATTCAATCATCCAAGGTACAAGGTCCTATGACATTGTATATGGATTTGACAGAGACATCTGTACATAATGTAATTCAAAGCTAAGTATTCCAATCAAGGGCCCATTGCCCTTCTGGCCTTAAAATCTTACTTAGATTTCTGTTTTCATACATATATTTCACCTCTATATTATTATAAATATCACAGGTTCCCAATACCATTCTTCATCCAGCAGAATGATTTTTAACCCAAATCGAACATGTTCTTAACCCCAAGCATTTACATTTCCCTCAATCTAACTTTACAGAAGAGCAGGGACAGAGTTGGTCTTACAATACAGGAATGTAGGGGATCTTCCACCTGCTGAGAACCTCAAAGGTCCATGCAGAAATGATCCCTGCAGAAGATGTAGGCAGAAAGGAAGAACCTGAGAGAGCAGAAGTCATCTTCTGTGGCAAACAACCTGGTCAGGATGAAAAGATGTGTCTGAATGAGCCTCTCTCTTCTTAATGTAGACAAGATGGACCAAACCAGGCATGTGTGGAGAGCTTTTCCTGGGAGCCTATGGTTGATATACCATTCTAACTTGTGAAACTGTCACAGGAAGCAGGGGCAGCCTCCATCTCATGGGACTCTTGGAAGCAACAGTTAGGACAGAGTGGTTTCCAAGGCAGTGACCTCATTCAGTTCCTGAAGGAAGTGACCTCACCACACTTCCTTGGTGATGGAACTCTCTGAACTTTGGATCCAGGAAGCCAGGCACCCAGAGGCAGTCCCAGTGGCAGTTTCAGTGGGCACACTTGTTTGGATTTACCAAGGACAGAGTCAGTCTTTCTTGGTACGTACAGATGTGCGGATGGCCAATTGCCAAGGAAGCTCTGAAGGGGGTCTTTCCTGAGAAAGCAGGTAGTGGCTCACCCCTGGCTCCTGATAACTTCACAGAATTGGCCAAGGAGGCCAGATCTGAGACAGGACAGGCCATTTCGGGGGAACATAGTATGGCCCACCTGTCAGAGGACACTGCGGGTAGTCACAGACCTACTTGGGGGAAGGAGGTGGCTTTGTGGGTGTGGGTGTGAGTCTGTGGTTTGGTCTCATGTTCTGAGAAGAGCTAGGAAAGGTGGTTTGTTTGGTTTGAAGTGGACTGTTTCTAGCAAGTCTTTTGACAAGGCGAGTGTTGCTATGTCTGTGTATCGCACTGTGTCCGTGGTTGTAGACATTAGAAAAGAGAATGCATCAATGGATGTGTCCTGTATACTAGAAAGCTTCCAGCATTCATCCTGCCCAATTTATGAATGGACTGGGGCTTGCCTTATCCATGGGAAAATCCTACCATCTTCCTAAATTTCTGGTTTTTTCCTGAATTCTGGCCACTCTGCAGAATAGGCTCATGGTTTTGTGTCCAAGATATGTACCACCTCCAAGCTTGGTGACATTGCCATGTACTAGATAGCTGAAATGAATAGTGAGCATCTCAGAAAACTCAGATATCAGTGGGCCCATTAAGTTCTCAGTGGAGAAACCATGCTTTGGGCCTTTTGCTTACCTATTGTTCTGTTTCCCTGGATGTCAGCAAGGTCTTTGCCTCAGGACACCCCTTTGTGAAGCCTGAAGAAAACAGTTTTCAAATGCAAACGAACGGGCATAACTTGTGGCTCTTTGCTTAATTGCTTTGCAAAGGGATGTGTCTGAATCAGCCTCTTGGCCCTGTGTAAGGCTGTGGCTTAGATTGTCAGCACCTGATGGATCTCAAGAAAGATCCCATATGTGCATCCATAGCCAATATGGCAAAAAAGCAGTCAATGTGGATGAAGTCTCTTGCCTTCCTCTGTAAGGTTCCTGTCCTCCATCAAGTGAGAATAGGGATCCTTTGGGTCAAATGAGTTTTTCAAAGCCCTGCAGAGGCTAGCCATTATGTGCTTGGGTTTTCTCATGACTCCAATTCACACAAAGAATCTATACCCCAAGATCAGCAGGCCTCCAAGCGGAGAAGCTGAGCAGTATTAAAGGCAGGCCTATTTGATCACTCCTGGTTCAAAGGAAGGGTGTCCAGGCCACCCTGACATTAGGCAAATGATGGGCAAGGGAGCTTATTGTGGACACTGTCTTAGGCTGCGCCCCTCATGGAAACCTCCAGCCAGAGGTTATGAGTATTGTCTATATGGAAGAAGATGAGGGCCTTTAGGCAGTGTTTTGGTTTGAATTGTGGTCATTTGTGTGGCGGTGGAAGAGAGGACTGGGTCCGCCTGGGCTTGAACTCTGGTGTGATTCCCTTGGAGACTGAGTTCTGGAACTGAACTCAGAGAAGTATTGCCATGAATTGAGTTGGGATTTTCCGAGGCCACTCATGAGAGCCCCCCCTGGAAACTGAGATTGAAGCCCAGGGTGACTTTCCACAGAACACTGGGAATCTCAGCCAGGATATCACATGATTTTATTCTTAAAGACCTGGCAGCCATAGTTGAGAGTCAAAACACACATGGACCTCACATTGTACACCTCAGTGGGCCTGGTTTCATGTGACGTTTTGGCCCCTCTTTGGGAAGCCTTGTTTGTTAGAGTTCTCCAGAGATTTCATTGAAATGATCTTTCTCACCATTTAATGGTTCCTGAATGAACGGAAACCCAGAGTGCCTCCAACTTCATCCTTTAAAAACGGCTAGATAAATACCATGCAATCTTTGAAATTCCCATGACCAGGTGGCACTGGAGAACCTTTGGATGTCCTGTTGCTGATCATGAGTGTACCAGACAGGTGCCTTGATTGACGGGTTTCATGAAAATGATGAAGAACAGAGATGCCAGTATGGTGGGGCCTGCTGAGTAGTGGGCCTAGAGCAGTGGTGTGCAGGTGTGTGATAAAACATCTGTGGTGGGGCCATGTGGATCTGCGATGGGCTTCCAAATGGCTTGTGACTGACATGGTGCACCCAGCAGACGCTTATATGTAAAGGCATCTTGTTATATGAAGAGGTTTCAGAACAATGTTCAGAATCAGGTTGCTATGGTCAAGGGGCCACGCTCTGTAAGATAGAATCATGGTTGGTGCATTCTCCTAGGACCCTGACCCACCACACGTGACAGAACTCCCTACAGCACTGTGTCCCAGTTAAACTCCTTGTATTTCGTGAAGCAAATACCAAACTCCAAGTGCAGCAGCAAGAAACACCACGAATTGTGGAGGATGACCAAATGGCTTCAGAGTCCCCACGGGGAGACACTTAGCCCCCAATGGCCACAGTTTACCTACAAAGAGAGAATTCGGCACTTCTGCCTCATGTTCATTGGAAAATCAGAAACCATATCCTCCAGGTCACATAGATGAAGACCCAGCTTTGATGGTCTCACTACAAAAAGAGCTCCATGTTTGTGGAGTGTTTCTCCTGTCCCTTACTTCTGGAAACTCCTCTACCACCTCCAAAGTTGTGAACTCCTGAGCATTTTTAATTCCACATATATATTCAATGATTTTCTACCTCTTCTTCTCGAATTGCGTCTTACATGGGGCAAGGGTATTGTCAAGGCATTTTTCTGGATGATTGTGGGAAGATTTTGTGGAGAACATATTTGCATAAACATTGGATTTATTTTCCTATTTTCCATTCCAAAAACTGAATCCCTGACACTAACCCATACCCTACTAGACTCTGACTAAGAATCATAATATGATAGAGAAATATAACCCAAACAGAATAAAAATACTAGCAGTTCAGAGGAGGCATGAGGCGTATTTGGACAGGCCTTTTGAATTATAAAGGGTACATGTTATGAATCCAGTCCAATGTAATTGATCTCCATGTGTTTTTAAACTTAACAAATATGTGAATTCCTGTCTCCCTTTCTTTGCAGCCTATTTAGCACATGTCTTTTTACATGCACATACAGAATCCTACCTGGTTTCCCAGCTACATTCTTTTGAGGTGGCTGACTTGGCAGATACAATCTGTGAGAAGAAATCACTCCTCCTAAATGCTGTTTGAACTGAAAATCAACCTATGGGTGAGCTTCCTACTTGAACAACATGATACATACATCCATGTTCAGTAAAATAAATATTTTTGGATCTTTAAATGATATATATTTCATGATGAATTTCAATTGGCATATATATTTTTACTTCTTAATGTCTCTGTGTTTGTGTTTGTGTATATATATCTATGTATATATACACACACACACACTCTCCAGATTTTTCAAAATATAAAATATATGTGTCTTATTTTACACTCCCTAAATTCATGTTCATGTATGTGGATTTATAATCAACTTTTCACAAGATTATTCTCAGAAATATTCATCCACCTGAAATACGTATTTGTTTCCTAGTACTGAAAACTAACTTCAGTGAACGGTGAATAGAAGTCCAAACATTTCTTCAGTAACTGACCCTATTTAACATCAATGCAAGTAGACTCCTATGGGACATGATGTGTATTTAGACATTTATTTTTATTCAACACTGGTACATTACTATTTCTTCAGTTGATGCACATCATAGGATATATATTTCATCCTCATGTTCACAAATTTCTAGGCATTTGGTTCACTTTCCATCAAATCCTGCTTCAGAACACATGTATTCCTCCATGTTTCTTGACTGGTCTTTTCATGAGACTTCTCTCCAAGCATATTATTATGGATTTCCGTAATCACTTTGGAACCAAAACTCACACACCCCTCATGGTAAACCATCACCCTAATATTACCATTACATGTATAACTGGTTGGAATGAATGATCCTGTATCTATATAAGATTTCCTATATATTTTCAGATATCAATTCAATCCATTATTTAAATTGGAACCAGTTATATTCTTTATTCACAGTGTGGTCTATTCATGCATTATCTCTATACTCATAGACCCTGGGTATAACTATTTGTACCCCCGAATGCTAATTTATACGTCTTCAATACATTGCTCCCAAGAATAATTGAAGAAATACTCATGTCACCTGATCTACATATATATTTTATCACAGTGATATTCTGGACACAAAATGCAAAGGTCACACTTATGATTGTACCAAAGCCTAATTGGAAAGTTAGCATGGATTACTAAAACCATCCTTGTCCAGGTTGCCTAATGCTCTCAAATGTCAATCCTATTGGTGACTACACATTTGTTTCTGCCTTAGATTATATATTCAACCTCAACCCTGTTGAAAATGTCAAATCCTATCACTCACTTTATACTTTTCCTGATTTCCTAATGTCTATATTCATATCTGCTTTCCTACATATCTTCCCCAGTTCATCATTATGACTGACTCTTCACATGTGCTGACATTTACATTCACTCTCTAACAGACACCCTATTGCTAAAGAACTTTTGGTCCAAATATTATACCCACTCTTCTTCCTAAACCTACTGACTATCTTCCTAATCCTACCTACTATCCCTTTTTGACTGGATCTTCTCTTCTACATTCAATCATCCAAGGTACAAGGTCCTATGCCATTGTATATGGATTTGTCAGAGACATCTGTACAGAATGTAATTCAAAGCTAAGTATTTCAATCAAGGGCCCAATGCCCTTCTGGCCTTCAAATCTTACTTAGATTTCTGTTTTCATACATATATTTCACCTCTATATTATTATAAATATCACAGGTTCCCAATACCATTCTTCATCCAGCAGAATGATTTTTAACCCAAATCGAACATGTTCTTAACCCCAAGCATTTACTTTTCCCTCAATCTAACTTTACAGAAGAGCAGAGACAGAGTTGGTCTTACAATACAGGAATGTAGGGGATCTTCCACCTGCTGAGAACCTCAAAGGTCCATGCAGAAATGATCCCTGGAGAAGATGTAGGCAGCCAGGAAGGATCTGAGAGAGCAGAAGTCATCTTCTGTGGCAAACAACCTGGTCAGGATGAAAAGATGTGTCTGAATGAGCCTCTCTCTTCTTAATGTAGACAAGATGGACCAAACCAGGCCTGTGTGGAGAGCTTTTCCTGGGTGCCTATGGTTGATATACCATTCTAACTTGTGAAAGTGTCACAGGAAGCAGGGGCAGCCTCCATCTCATGGGACCCTTGGAAGCAACAGTTAGGACAGAGTGGTTTCCAAGGCAGTGACCTCATTCAGTTCCTGAAGGAAGTGACCTCACCACACTTCCTTGGTGATGGAACTCTCTGAACTTGGGATCCAGGAAGCCAGGCACCCAGAGGCAGTCCCAGTGCCAGTCCCAGTGGGCTCACTTGTTTGGATTTACCAAGGACAGAGTCAGTCTTTCTTGGTACCTACAGATGTGAGGATGGCCAATTGCCAAGAAAGCTCTGAAGGGGATCTTTCATGAGAAAGCAGATAGTGGCTCACCCCTGGCTCCTGATAACTTCACAGAATTGGCCAAGGAGTCCAGATCTGAGACAGGACAGGCCATTTCCGGGGAACATAGTATGGCCCACCAGCCAGAGGACACTGCGGGTAGTCACAGACCTACTTGGGGGAAGGAGGTGGCTTTGTGGGTGTGGGTTTCAGTCTGTGGTTTGGTCTCATGTTCTGAGAAGAGCTAGGAAAGGCGGTTTGTTTGGTTTGGAGTGGACTGTTTCTAGCAAGTCTTTTGACAAGGCGAGTGTTGCTATGTCTGGGTATCGCACTGTGTCCGTGGTTGTAGACATTAGAAAAGAGAATGCATCAATGGATGTGTCCTGTCTAGTAGAAAGCTTCCAGCATTCATCCTGCCCAATTTATGAATGGACTGGGGCTTGCCTTATCCATGGGCAAAACCTACTATCTTCCTAAATTTCTGGTTTTTTCCTGAATTCTGGCCCCTCTTCAGAATAGACTCATGGTTTTGTGTCCAAGATCGGTACCACCTCCAAGCTTGGTGACATTGCCATGTACTAGATAGCTGAAATGAATAGTGAGCATCTCAGAAAACTCAGATATCAGTGGCCCATTAAGTTCTCAGTGGAGAAACCCTGCTTTGGGCCTTTTGCTTACCTATTGTTCTGTTTCCTTGGATGTCAACAAGGTCTTTGCCTCAGGACACCCCTTTGTGAAGCCTGAAGAAAACAGTTTTCAAATGCAAACGAACGGGCATCACTTGTGGCTCTTTGCTTAATTGCTTTGCAAAGGGATGTGTCTGAATCAGCCTCTTGGCCCTGTGTAAGGCTGTGGCTTAGATTGTCAGCACCTGATGGATCTCAAGAAAGATCCCATATGTGCATCCATAGGCAATATGGCAAAAAAGCAGTCAATGTGGATGAAGTCTCTTGCCTTCCTCTGTAAGGTTCCTGTCCTCCATCAAGTGAGAATAGGGATCCTTTGGGTCAAATGAGTTTTTCAAAGCCCTGCAGAGGCTAGCCATTATGTGCTTGGGTTTTCTCATGACTCCAATTCACACAAAGAATCTATACCCCAAGATCAGCAGGCCTCCAAGCAGAGAAGGTGAGCAGTATTAAAGGCAGGCCTATTTGATCACTCCTGGTTCAAAGGAAGGGTGTCCAGGCCACCCTGACATTAGGCAAATGATGGGCAAAAGAGCTTATTGTGGACACTGTCTTAGGCTGCGCCCCTCATGGAAACCTCCAGCCAGAGGTTATGAGTATTGTCTATATGGAAGAAGATGAGGGCCTTTTGGCAGTGTTTTGGTTTGAATTGTGGTCATTTGTGTGGCGGTGGAAGAGAGGACTGGGTCCGCCTGGGCTTGAACTCTGGTGTGATTCCCTTGGAGACTGAGTTCTGGAACTGAACTCAGAGAAGTATTGCCATGAATTGAGTTGGGATTTTCCGAAGCCACTCATGAGAGCCCCCCCTGGAAACTGAGATCGAAGCCCAGGGTGACTTTCCACAGAACACTGGGAATCTCAGCCAGGATATCACATGATTTTATTCTTAAAGACCTGGCAGCCATAGTTGAGAGTCAAAACACACATGGACCTCACATTGTACACCTCAGTGGGCCTGGTTTCATGTGACGTTTTGGCCCCTCTTTGGGAAGCCTTGTTTGTTAGAGTTCTCCAGAGATTTCATTGAAATGATCTTTCTCACCATTTAATGGTTCCTGAATGAATGGAAACCCACAGTGCCTCCAACTTCATCCTTTAAAAACGGCTAGATAAATACCATGCAATCTTTGAAATTCCCATGACCAGGTGGCACTGGAGAACCTTTGGATGTCCTGTTGCTGATCATGAGTGTACCAGACAGGTGCCTTGACGGGTTTCATGAAAATGATGAAGAACGGAGATGCCAGTATGGTGGGGCCTGCTGAGTAGTGGGCCTAGAGCAGTGGTGTGCAGGTGTGTGATAAAACATCTGTGGTGGGGCCATGTGGATCTGCGATGGGCTTCCAAATGGCTTGTGACTGACATGGTGCACCCAGCAGACCCTTATATGTAAAGGCATCTTGTTATATGAAGAGGTTTCAGACCAATGTTCAGAATCAGCTTGCTATGGCCAAGGGGCCACGCTCTGTAAGATGGAATCATGGTTGGTGCATTCTCCTAGGACCCTGACCCACCACACGTGACAGAACTCCCTCCAGCACTGTGTCCCAGTTAAACTCCTTGTATTTCGTGAAGCAAATACCAAACTCCTAGTGCAGCAGCAAGAAACACCACGAAAAGTGGAGCATGACCAAATGGCTTCAGAGTCCCCACGGGGAGACACTTAGCCCCCAATGGCCACAGTTTACCTACAAAGAGAGAATTCAGCACTTCTGCCTCATGTTCATTGGAAAATCAGAAACCATATCCTCCAGGTCACATAGATGAAGACCCAGCTTTGATGGTCTCACTACAAAAGAAGCTAAAGCCCCTGACAACAACATATATTTCAAAAGCCCATTCTCAGAGGCAGTTTCTCAAGAAGTCTTTAGGCAAGCAGAGCTCCATGTTTGTGGAGTGTTTATCCTGTCCCTTACTTCTGGAAACTCCTCTACCACCTCCAAAGTTGTGAAATCCTGAGCATTTTTCATTCCACATATGTATTCAATGATTTTCTAACTCTTCTTCTCGAATTGCGTCTTACATGGGGCAAGGGTATTGTCAAGGCATTTTTCTGGATGATTGTGGGAAGATTTTGTGTAGAACATATTTGCGTACACCTTGGATTCATTTTCATATTTTCCATTCCAAAAACTGAATCCCTGACACTAACCCATACCCTACTAGACTCTGACTACGAATCATAATATGATAGAGAAAAATAACCCAAACAGAATAAAAATACTAGCAGTTCAGAGGAGGCATGAGGCATAGTTGGATAGGCCTTTTGAATTATAAAGGGTACATGTTATGAATCTAGTCCAATGTAATAGATCTCCATGTGTTTTTAAACTTAACAAATATGTGAATTCCTGTCTCCCTTTCTTTGCAGCCTATTCGGCACATGTCTTTTTACATGCACATACAAAATCCTACCTAGTTTCCCAGCTACATTTTTTGAGGTGGCTGACTTGGCAGATACAATCTGTGAGAAGAAATCACTCCTCCTAAATGTTTTTTGAACTGAAAATCAACCTATGGGTGAGCTTCCTACTTGAACAACATGATACATACATCCATGTTCAGTAAAATAAATATTTTTGGATCTTTAAATGATATATATTTCATGATGTATTTCAATTGGCATATATATTTTTACTTCTTAATGTCTCTGTGTTTGTGTTTGTGTATATATATCTATGTATATATACACACACACACTCTCCAGATTTTTCAAAATATAAAATATATGTGTCTTATTTTACACTCCCTAAATTCATGTTCATGTATGTGGATTTATAATCAACTTTTCACAAGATTATTCTCAGAAATATTCATCCACCTGAAATACGTATTTGTTTCCTAGTACTGAAAACTAACTTCAGTGAATGGTGAATAGAAGTCCTAACATTTCTTCAGTAACTGACCCTGTTTAACATCAATGCAAGTAGACTCCTATGGGACATGATGTGTATTTGGACATTTATTTTTATTCAACACTGGCACATTACTATTTCTTCAATTGATGCACATCATAGGATATATATTTCATCCTCATGTTCACAAATTTCTAGGCATTTGGTTCACTTTCCATCAAATCCTGCTTCAGAACACATGTATTCCTCCATGTTTCTTGACTGGTCTTTTCATGAGACTTCTTTCCAAGCATATTATTTTGGATTGCCTTAATCACTTTGGAACCAATACTCACACACCCCTCATGGTAAACCATCACCCTAATATTACCATTAGATGTATAACTGGTTGGAATGAATGATCCTGTATCAATATAAGATTTCCTATATATTTTCAGATATCAATTCAATCCATTATTTAAATTGGAAACAGTTATATTCTTTATTCACAGTGTGGTCTATTCATGCATTATCTCTATACTCATAGACCCTGGGTATACCTATTTGTACCCCCGAATGCTAATTTATACGTCTTCAATACATTGCTCCCAAAAATAGTTGAAGAAATACTCATGTCACCTGATCTACATATATATGTTATCACAGTGATATTCTGGACACAAAATGCAAAGGTCACACTTATGATTGTACCAAAGCCTAATTGGAAAGTTAGCATGGATTACTAAAACCATCCTTGTCCAGGTTGCCTAATGCTCTCAAATGTCAATCCTATTGGTGACTACACATTTGTTTCTGCCTTAGATTATATATTCAACCTCAACCCTGTTGAAAATGTCAAATCCTATCACTCACTTTATACTTTTCCTGATTTCCTAATGTCTATATTCATATCTGCTTTCCTACATATCTTCCCCAGTTCATCATTGTGACTGACTCTTCACATGTGCTGACATTTACATTCACTCTCTAACAGACACCCTATTGCTAAAGAACTTTTGGTCCAAATATTATACCCACTCTTCTTCCTAAACCTACTGACTATCTTCCTAATCCTACCTCCTATCCCTTTTTGACTGGATCTTCTCTTCTACATTCAATCATCCAAGGTACAAGGTCCTATGCCATTGTATATGGATTTGTCAGAGACATCTGTACAGAATGTAATTCAAAGCTAAGTATTTCAATCAAGGGCCCGATGCCCTTCTGGCCTTGAAATCTTACTTAGATTTCTGTTTTCATACATATATTTCACCTCTATATTATTATAAATATCACAGGTTCCCAATACCATTCTTCATCCAGCAGAATGATTTCTAACCCAAATCGAACATGTTCTTAACCCCAAGCATTTACTTTTCCCTCAATCTAACTTTACAGAAGAGCAGGGACAGAGTTGGTCTTACAATACAGGAATGTAGGGGATCTTCCACCTGCTGAGAACCTCAAAGGTCCATGCAGAAATGATCCCTGGAGAAGATGTAGGCAGCCAGGAAGGACCTGAGAGAGCAGAAGTCATCTTCTGTGGCAAACAACCTGGTCAGGATGAAAAGATGTGTCTGAATGAGCCTCTCTCTTCTTAATGTAGACAAGATGGACCAAACCAGGCCTGTGTGGAGAGCTTTTCCTGGGTGCCTATGGTTGATATACCATTCTAACTTGTGAAAGTGTCACAGGAAGCAGGGGCAACCTCCATCTCATGGGACCCTTGGAAGCAACAGTTAGGACAGAGTGGTTTCCAAGGAAGTGACCTCAATCGGTTCCTGAAGGAAGTGACCTCACCACACTTCCTTGGTGATGGAACTCTCTGAACTTGGGATCCAGGAAGCCAGGCACCCAGAGGCAGTCCCAGTGCCAGTCCCAGTGGGCTCACTTGTTTGGAATTACCGAGGAAAGAGTCAGTCTTTCTTGGTACCTACAGATGTGAGGATGGCCAATTGCCAAGAAAGCTCTGAAGGGGGTCTTTCCTGAGAAAGCAGGTAGTGGCTCACCCCTGGCTCCTGATAACTTCACAGAATTGGCCAAGGAGTCCAGATCTGAGACAGGACAGGCCATTCCAAGGGAACATAGTATGGCCCACCTGTCAGAGGACACTGCGGGTAGTCACAGACCTATTTGGGGGAATTAGGTGGCATTGTGGGTGTGGGTGTGAGTCTGTGGTTTGGTCTCATGTTCTGAGAAGAGCTAGGAAAGGCGGTTTGTTTGGTTTGGAGTGGGACTGTTTCTAGCAAGTCTTTTGACAAGGCGAGTGTTGCTATGTCTGTGTATCGCACTGTGTCCGTGGTTGTAGACTTTAGAAAAGAGAATGCATCAATGGATGTGTCCTGTCTAGTAGAAAGCTTCCAGCATTCATCCTGCCCAATTTATGAATGGACTGGGGCTTGCCTTATCCATGAGCAAAACCTACTATCTTCCTAAATTTCTGTTTTTTTCTGAATTCTGGCCACTCTTCAGAATAGGCTCATGGTTTTGTGTCCAAGATATGTACCACCTCCAAGCTTGGTGACATTGCCATGTACTAGATAGCTGAATTTCATTTCAGCTATCAGTGGGCCCATTAAGTTCTCAGTGGAGAAACCCTGCTTTGGGCCTTTTGCTTACCTATTGTTCTGTTTCCCTGGATGTCAGCAAGGTCTTTGCCTCAGGACACCCCTTTGTGAAGCCTGAAGAAAACAGTTTTCAAATGCAAACGAACAGGCATCACTTGTGGCTCTTTGCTTAATTGCTTTGCAAAGGGATGTGTCTGAATCAGCCTCTTGGCCCTGTGTAAGGCTGTGGCTTAGATTGTCAGCACCTGATGGATCTCAAGAAAGATGCCATATGTGCATCCATAGCCAATATGGCAAAAAAGCAGTCAATGTGGATGAAGTCTCATGCCTTCCTCTGTAAGGTTCCTGTCCTCCATCAAGTGAGAATAGGGATCCTTTGGGTCAAATGAGTTTTTCAAAGCCCTGCAGAGGCTAGCCATTATGTGCTTGGGTTTTCTCATGACTCCAATTCACACAAAGAATCTATACCCCAAGATCAGCAGGCCTCCAAGCGGAGAAGCTGAGCAGTATTAAAGGCAGGCCTATTTGATCACTCCTGGTTCAAAGGAAGGGTGTCCAGGCCACCCTGACATTAGGCAAATGATGGGCAAGGGAGCTTATTGTGGACACTGTCTTAGGCTGCGCCCCTCATGGAAACCTCCAGCCAGAGGTTATGAGTATTGTCTATATGGAAGAAGATGAGGGCCTTTTGGCAGTGTTTTGGTTTGAATTGTGGTCATTTGTGTGGCGGTGGAAGAGAGGACTGGGTCCGCCTGGGCTTGAACTCTGGTGTGATTCCCTTGGAGACTGAGTTCTGGAACTGAACTCAGAGAAGTATTGCCATGAATTGAGTTGGGATTTTCCGAGGCCACTCATGAGAGCCCCCCCTGGAAACTGAGATCGAAGCCCAGGGTGACTTTCCACAGAACACTGGGAATCTCAGCCAGGATATCACATGATTTTATTCTTAAAGACCTGGCAGCCATAGTTGAGAGTCAAAACACACATGGACCTCACATTGTACACCTCAGTGGGCCTGGTTTCATGTGACGTTTTGGCCACTCTTTGGGAAGCCTTGTTTGTTAGAGTTCTCCAGAGATTTCATTGAAATGATCTTTCTCACCATTTAATGGTTCCTGAATGAATGGAAACCCACAGTGCCTCCAACTTCATCCTTTAAAAACGTCTAGATAAATACCATGCAATCTTTGAAATTCCCATGACCAGGTGGCACTGGAGAACCTTTGGATGTCCTGTTGCTGATCATGAGTGTACCAGACAGGTGCCTTGATTGACGGGTTTCATGAAAATGATGAAGAACAGAGATGCCAGTATGGTGGGGCCTGCTGAGTAGTGGGCCTAGAGCAGTGGTGTGCAGGTGTGTGATAAAACATCTGTGGTGGGGCCATGTGGATCTGCGATGGGCTTCCAAATGGCTTGTGACTGACACGGTGCACCCAGCAGACCCTTATATGTAAAGGCATCTTGTTATATGAAGAGGTTTCAGAACAATGTTCAGAATCAGGTTGCTATGGTCAAGGGGCCACGCTCTGTAAGATAGAATCATGGTTGGTGCATTCTCCTAGGACCCTGACCCACCACACGTGACAGAACTCCCTCCAGCACTGTGTCCCAGTTAAACTCCTTGTATTTCGTGAAGCAAATACCAAACTCCTAGTGCAGCAGCAAGAAACACCACGAAAAGTGGAGGATGACCACATGGCTTCAGAGTCCCCACGGGGAGACACTTAGCCCCCAATGGCCACAGTTTACCTACAAAGAGAGAATTCAGCACTTCTGCCTCATGTTCATTGGAAAATCAGAAACCATATCCTCCAGGTCACATAGATGAAGACCCAGCTTTGATGGTCTCACTACAAAAGAAGCTAAAGCTCCTGACAACAACATATATTTCAAAAGCCCATTCTCAGAGGCAGTTTCTCAAGAAGTCTTTAGGCCAGCAGAGCTCCATGTTTGTGGAGTGTTTATCCTGTCCCTTACTTCTGGAAACTCCTCTACCACCTCCAAAGTTGTGAACTCCTGAGCATTTTTCATTCCACATATGTATTCAATGATTTTCTAACTCTTATTCTCGAATTGCGTCTTACATGGGGCAAGGGTATTGTCAAGGCATTTTTCTGGATGATTGTGGGAAGATTTTGTGTAGAACATATTTGCATAAACATTGGATTTATTTTCCTATTTTCCATTCCAAAAACTGAATCCCTGACACTAACCCATACCCTACTAGACTCTGACTACGAATCATAATATGATAGAGAAATATAAGCCAAACAGAATAAAAATACTAGCAGTTCAGAGGAGGCATGATGCGTAGTTGGACAGGCCTTTTGAATTATAAAGGGTACATGTTATGAATCTAGTCCAATGTAATAGATCTCCATGTGTTTTTAAACTTAACAAATATGTGAATTCCTGTCTCCCTTTCTTTGCAGCCTAATCAGCACATGTCTTTTTACATGCACATACAAAATCCTACCTGGTTTCCCAGCTACATTCTTTTGAGGTGGCTGACTTGGCAGATACAATCTGTGAGAAGAAATCACTCCTCCTAAATGCTGTTTGAACTGAAAATCAACCTATGGGTGAGCTTCCTACTTGAACAACATGATACATACATCCATGTTCAGTAAAATAAATATTTTTGGATCTTTAAATGATATATATTTCATGATGAATTTCAATTGGCATATATATTTTTACTTCTTAATGTCTCTGTGTTTGTGTTTGTGTTTATATATCTATGTATATATACACACACACACTCTCCAGATTTTTCAAAATATCAAATATATGTGTCTTATTTTACACTCCCTAAATTCATGTTCATGTATGTGGATTTATAATCAACTTTTCACAAGATTATTCTCAGAAATATTCATCCACCTGAAATACATATTTGTTTCCTAGTACTGAAAACTAACTTCAGTGAATGGTGAATAGAAGTTTTAACATTTCTTCAGTAACTGACCCTGTTTAACATCAATGCAAGTAGAGTCCTATGGGACACGATGTGTATTTGGACATTTATTTTTATTCAACACTGGCACATTACTATTTCTTCAGTTGATGCACATCATAGGATATATATTTCATCCTCATGTTCACAAATTTCTAGGCATTTGGTTCACTTTCCATCAAATCCTGCTTCAGAACACATGTATTCCTCCATGTTTCTTGACTGGTCTTTTCATGAGACTTCTTTCCAAGCATATTATTTTGGATTTCCTTAATCACTTTGAAACCAAAACTCACACACCCCTCATGGTAAACCCTCACCCTAATATTACCATTAGATGTATAACTGGTTGGAATGAATGATCCTGTATCAATATAAGATTTCCTATATATTTTCAGATATCAATTCAATCCATTATTTAAATTGGAAACAGTTATATTCTTTATTCACAGTGTCTTCTATTCATGCATTATCTCTATACTCATAGACCCTGGGTATACCTATTTGTACCCCCGAATGCTAATTTATACGTCTTCAATACATTGCTCCCAAAAATAGTTGAAGAAATACTCATGTCACCTGATCTACATATATATTTTATCACAGTGATATTCTGGACACAAAATGCAAAGGTCACACTTTTGATTGTACCAAAGCCTAATTGGAAAGTTAGCATGGATTACTAAAACCATCCTTGTCCAGGTTGCCTAATGCTCTCAAATGTCAATCCTATTGGTGACTACACATTTGTTTCTGCCTTAGATTATATATTCAACCTCAACCCTGTTGAAAATGTCAAATCCTATCACTCACTTTATACTTTTCCTGATTTCCTAATGTCTATATTCATATCTGCTTTCCTACATATCTTCCCCAGTTCATCATTGTGACTGACTCTTCACATGTGCTGACATTTACATTCACTCTCTAACAGACACCCTATTGCTAAAGAACTTTTGGTCCAAATATTATACCCACTCTTCTTCCTAAACCTACTGACTATCTTCCTAATCCTACCTCCTATCCCTTTTTGACTGGATCTTCTCTTCTACATTCAATCATCCAAGGTACAATGTCCTATGCCATTGTATATGGATTTGTCAGAGACATCTGTACAGAATGTAATTCAAAGCTAAGTATTTCAATCAAGGGCCCAATGCCCTTCTGGCCTTCAAATCATACTTAGATTTCTGTTTTCATACATATATTTCACCTCTATATTATTATAAATATCACAGGTTCCCAATACCATTCTTCATCCAGCAGAATGATTTCTAACCCAAATCGAACATGTTCTTAACCCCAAGCATTTACTTTTATCTCAATCTAACTTTACAGAAGAGCAGGGACAGAGTTGGTCTTACAATACAGGAATGTAGGGGATCTTCCACCTGCTGAGAACCTCAAAGGTCCATGCAGAAATGATCCCTGGAGAAGATGTAGGCAGCCAGGAAGGACCTGAGAGAGCAGAAGTCATCTTCTGTGGCAAACAACCTGGTCAGGATGAAAAGATGTGTCTGAATGAGCCTCTCTCTTCTTAATGTAGACAAGATGGACCAAACCAGGCCTGTGTGGAGAGGTTTTCCTGGGTGCCTATGGTTGATATACCATTCTAACTTGTGAAAGTGTCACAGGAAGCAGGGGGCAGCCTTCATCTCATGGGACCCTTGGAAGCAACAGAGTGGTTTCCAAGGCAGTGACCTCATTCAGTTCCTGAAGGAAGTGACCTCACCACACTTTCTTGGTGATGGAACTCTCTGAACTTGGGATCCAGGAAGCCAGGCACCCAGAGGCAGTCCCAGTGCCAGTCCCAGTGGGCTCACTTGTTTGGATTTACAGAGGACAGAGTCAGTCTTTTTTGGTACCTAAAGATGTGAGGATGGCCAATTGCCAAGAAAGCTCTGAAGGGGGTCTTTCCTGAGAAAGCAGGTAGTGGCTCACCCCTGGCTCCTGATAACTTCACAGAATTGGCCAAGGAGTCCAGATCTGAGACAGGACAGGCCATTTCGGGGGAACATAGTATGGCCCACCTGCCAGAGGACACTGCGGGTAGTCACAGACCTACTTCGGGGAAGGAGGTGGCTTTGTGGGTGTGGGTGTGAGTCTGTGGTTTGGTCTCATGTTCTGAGAAGAGCTAGGAAAGGCGGTTTGTTTGGTTTGGAGTGGACTGTTTCTAGCAAGTCTTTTGACAAGGCGAGTGTTGCTATGTCTGTGTATCGCACTGTGTCCGTGGTTGTAGACATTAGAAAAGAGAATGCATCAATGGGTGTGTCCTGTCTAGTAGAAAGCTTCCAGCATTCATCCTGCCCAATTTATGAATGGACTGGGGCTTGCCTTATCCATGGGCAAAACCTACTATCTTCCTAAATTTCTGGTTTTTTCCTGAATTCTGTCCCCTCTTCAGAATAGGCTCATGGTTTTGTGTCCAAGATATGTACCACCTCCAAGCTTGGTGACATTGCCATGTACTAGATAGCTGAAGTGAATAGTGAGCATCTCAGAAAACTCAGATATCAGTGGGCCCATTAAAGTCTCAGTGGAGAAACCCTGCTTTGGGCCTTTTGCTTACCTATTGTTCTGTTTCCCTGGATGTCAGCAAGGTCTTTGCCTCAGGACACCCCTTTGTGAAGCCTGAAGAAAACAGTTTTCAAATGCAAACGAACGGGCATCACTTGTGGCTCTTTGCTTAATTGCTTTGCAAAGGGATGTGTCTGAATCAGCCTCTTGGCCCTGTGTAAGGCTGTGGCTTAGATTGTCAGCACCTGATGGATCTCAAGAAAGATCCCATATGTGCATCCATAGCCAATATGGCAAAAAAGCAGTCAATGTGGATGAAGTCTCTTGCCTTCCTCTGTAAGGTTCCTGTCCTCCATCAAGTGAGAATAGGGATCCTTTGGGTCAAATGAGTTTTTCAAAGCCCTGCAGAGGCTAGCCATTATGTGCTTGGGTTTTCTCATGACTCCAATTCACACAAAGAATCTATACCCCAAGATCAGCAGGCCTCCAAGCGGAGAAGCTGAGCAGTATTAAAGGCAGGCCTATTTGATCACTCCTGGTTCAAAGGAAGGGTGTCCAGGCCACCCTGACATTAGGCAAATGATGGGCAAGGGAGCTTATTGTGGACACTGTCTTAGGCTGCGCCCCTCATGGAAACCTCCAGCCAGAGGTTATGAGTATTGTCTATATGGAAGAAGATGAGGGCCTTTTGGCAGTGTTTTGGTTTGAATTGTGGTCATTTGTGTGGCGGTGGAAGAGAGGACTGGGTCCGCCTGGGCTTGAACTCTGGTGTGATTCCCTTGGAGACTGAGTTCTGGAACTGAACTCAGAGAAGTATTGCCATGAATTGAGTTGGGATTTTCCGAGGCCACTCATGAGAGCCCCCCCAGAAACTGAGATCGAAGCCCAGGGTGACTTTCCACAGAACACTGGGAATCTCAGCCAGGATATCACATGATTTTATTCTTAAAGACCTGGCAGCCATAGTTGAGAGTCAAAACACACATGGACCTCACATTGTACACCTCAGTGGGCCTGGTTTCATGTGACCTTTTGGCCACTCTTTGGGAAGCCTTGTTTGTTAGAGTTCTCCAGAGATTTCATTGAAATGATCTTTCTCACCATTTAATGGTTCCTGAATGAATGGAAACCCACAGTGCCTCCAACTTCATCCTTTAAAAACGGCTAGATAAATACCATGCAATCTTTGAAATTCCCATGACCAGGTGGCACTGGAGAACCTTTGGATGTCCTGTTGCTGATCATGAGTGTACCAGACAGGTGCCTTTATTGATGGGTTTCATGAAAATGATGAAGAACAGAGATGCCAGTATGGTGGGGCCTGCTGAGTAGTGGGCCTAGAGCAGTGGTGTGCAGGTGTGTGATAAAACATCTGTGGTGGGGCCATGTGGATCTGCGATGGGCTTCCAAATGGCTTGTGACTGACACGGTGCACCCAGCAGACCCTTATATGTAAAGGCATCTTGTTATATGAAGAGGTTTCAGAACAATGTTCAGAATCAGGTTGCTATGGTCAAGGGGCCACGCTCTGTAAGATAGAATCATGGTTGGTGCATTCTCCTAGGACCCTGACCCACCACACGTGACAGAACTCCCTCCAGCACTGTGTCCCAGTTAAACTCCTTGTATTTCGTGAAGCAAATACCAAACTCCTAGTGCAGCAGCAAGAAACACCACGAAAAGTGGAGGATGACCAAATGGCTTCAGAGTCCCCACGGGGAGACACTTAGCCCCCAATGGCCACAGTTTACCTACAAAGAGAGAATCAGCACTTCTGCCTCATGTTCATTGGAAAATCAGAAACCATATCCTCCAGGTCACATAGATGAAGACCCAGCTTTGATGGTCTCACTACAAAAGAAGCTAAAGCTCCTGACAACAACATATATTTCAAAAGCCCATTCTCAGAGGCAGTTTCTCAAGAAGTCTTTAGGCCAGCAGAGCTCCATGTTTGTGGAGTGTTTATCCTGTCCCTTACTTCTGGAAACTCCTCTACCACCTCCAAAGTTGTGAACTCCTGAGCATTTTTCATTCCACATATGTATTCAATGATTTTCTAACTCTTATTCTCGAATTGCGTCTTACATGGGGCAAGGGTATTGTCAAGGCATTTTTCTGGATGATTGTGGGAAGATTTTGTGTAGAACATATTTGCATAAACATTGGATTTATTTTCCTATTTTCATTTCCAAAAACTGAATCCCTGACACTAACCCATACCCTACTAGACTCTGACTATGAATCATAATATGATAGAGAAAAATAACCCAAACAGAATAAAAATACTAGCAGTTCAGAGGAGGCATGATGCGTAGTTGGACAGGCCTTTTGAATTATAAAGGGTACATGTTATGAATCTAGTCCAATGTAATAGATCTCCATGTGTTTTTAAACTTAACAAATATGTGAATTCCTGTCTCCCTTTCTTTGCAGCCTAATCAGCACATGTCTTTTTACATGCACATACAAAATCCTACCTGGTTTCCCAGCTACATTCTTTTGAGGTGGCTGACTTGGCAGATACAATCTGTGAGAAGAAATCACTCCTCCTAAATGCTGTTTGAACTGAAAATCAACCTATGGGTGAGCTTCCTACTTGAACAACATGATACATACATCCATGTTCAGTAAAATAAATATTTTTGGATCTTTAAATGATATATATTTCATGATGAATTTCAATTGGCATATATATTTTTACTTCTTAATGTCTCTGTGTTTGTGTTTGTGTATATATATCTATGTATATATACACACACACACTCTCCAGATTTTTCAAAATATAAAATATATGTGTCTTATTTTACACTCCCTAAATTCATGTTCATGTATGTGGATTTATAATCAACTTTTCACAAGATTATTCTCAGAAATATTCATCCAACTGAAATACATATTTGTTTCCCAGTACTGAAAACTAACTTCAGTGAATGGTGAATAGAAATCCTAACATTTCTTCAGTAACTGACCCTATTTAACATCAATGCAAGTAGAGTCCTATGGGACATGATGTGTATTTGGACATTTATTTTTATTCAACACTGGCACATTACTATTTCTTCAGTTGATGCACATCATAGGATATATATTTCATCCTCATGTTCACAAATTTCTAGGCATTTGGTTCACTTTCCATCAAATCCTGCTTCAGAACACATGTATTCCTCCATGTTTCTTGACTGGTCTTTTCATGAGACTTCTTTCCAAGCATATTATTTTGGATTTCCTTAATCACTTTGGAACCAAAACTCACACACCCCTCATGGTAAACCATCACCCTAATATTACCATTAGATGTATAACTGGTTGGAATGAATGATCCTGTATCAATATAAGATTTCCTATATATTTTCAGATATCAATTCAATCCATTATTTAAATTGGAAACAGTTATATTCTTTATTCACAGTGTGGTCTATTCATGCATTATCTCTATACTCATAGACCCTGGGTATACCTATTTGTACCCCCGAATGCTAATTTATACGTCTTCAATACATTGCTCCTAAAAATAGTTGAAGAAATACTCATGTCACCTGATCTACATATATATTTTATCACAGTGATATTCTGGACACAAAATGCAAAGGTCACACTTATGATTGTACCAAAGCCTAATTGGAAAGTTAGCATGGATTACTAAAACCATCCTTGTCCAGGTTGCCTAATGCTCTCAAATGTCAATCCTATTGGTGAATACACATTTGTTTCTGCCTTAGATTATATATTCAACCTCAACCCTGTTGAAAATGTCAAATCCTATCACTCAATTTATACTTTTCCTGATTTCCTAATGTCTATATTCATATCTGCTTTCCTACATATCTTCCCCAGTTCATCATTGTGACTGACTCTTCACATGTGCTGACATTTACATTCACTCTCTAACAGACACCCTATTGCTAAAGAACTTTTGGTCCAAATATTATACCCACTCTTCTTCCTAAACCTACTGACTATCTTCCTAATCCTACCTCCTATCCCTTTTTGACTGGATCTTCTCTTCTACATTCAATCATCCAAGGTACAAGGTCCTATGCCATTGTATATGGATTTGTCAGAGACATCTGTACAGAATGTAATTCAAAGCTAAGTATTTCAATCAAGGGCCCAATGCCCTTCTGGCCTTCAAATCTTACTTAGATTTCTGTTTTCATACATATATTTCACCTCTATATTATTATAAATATCACAGGTTCCCAATACCATTCTTCATCCAGCAGAATGATTTCTAACCCAAATCGAACATGTTCTTAACCCCAAGCATTTACTTTTCCCTCAATCTAACTTTACAGAAGAGCAGGGACAGAGTTGGTCTTACAATACAGGAATGTAGGGGATCTTCCACCTGCTGAGAACCTCAAAGGTCCATGCAGAAATGATCCCTGGAGAAGATGTAGGCAGCCAGGAAGGACCTGAGAGAGCAGAAGTCATCTTCTGTGGCAAACAACATGGTCAGGATGAAAAGATGTGTCTGAATGAGCCTCTCTCTTCTTAATGTAGACAAGATGGACCAAACCAGGCCTGTGTGGAGAGCTTTTCCTGGGTGCCTATGGTTGATATACCATTCTAACTTGTGAAAGTGTCACAGGAAGCAGGGGAAGTCTCCATCTCATGGGACCCTTGGAAGCAACAGTTAGGACAGAGTGGTTTCCAAGGCAGTGACCTCATTCAGTTCCTGAAGGAAGTGACCTCACCACACTTCCTTGGTGATGGAACTCTCTGAACTTGGGATTCAGGAAGCCAGGCACCCAGAGGCAGTTCCAGTGCCAGTCCCAGTTGGCTCACTTGTTTGGATTTACCGAGGACAGAGTCAGTCTTTCTTGGTACCTACAGATGTGAGGATGGCCAATTGCCAAGAAAGCTCTGAAGGGGGTCTTTCCTGAGAAAGCAGGTAGTGGCTGACCCCTGGCTCCTGATAACTTCACAGAATTGGACAAGGAGTCCAGATCTGAGACAGGACAGGCCATTTCGGGGGAACATAGTATGGCCCACCTGTCAAAGGACACTGCGGGTAGTCAGAGACCTACTTGGGGGAAGGAGGTGGCTTTGTGGGTTGGGGTGTGAGTCTATGGTTTGGTCTCATGTTCTGAGAAGAGCTAGGAAAGGCAGTTTGTTTGGTTTGGAGTGGACTGTTTCTAGCAAGTCTTTTGACAAGGCGAGTGTTGCTATGTCTGTGTATCGCACTGTGTCCGTGGTTGTAGACATTAGAAAAGAGAATGCATCAATGGATGTGTCCTGTCTAGTAGAAAGCTTTCAGCATTCATCCTGCCCAATTTATGAATGGACTGGGGCTTGCCTTATCCATGGGCAAAACCTACTATCTTCCTAAATTTCTGGTTTTTTCCTGAATTCTGGCCCCTCTTCAGAATAGGCTCATGGTTTTGTGTCCAAGATATGTACCACCTCCAAGCTTGGTGACATTGCCATGTACTAGATAGCTTAAATGAATAGTGAGCATCTCAGAAAACTCAGATATCAGAGGGCCCATTAAGTTCTCAGTGGAGAAACCCTGCTTTGGGCCTTTTGCTTACCTATTGTTCTGTTTCCCTGGATGTCAGCAAGGTCTTTGCCTCAGGACACCCCTTTGTGATGCCTGAAGAAAACAGTTTTCAAATGCAAACGAACGGGCATCACTTGTGGCTCTTTGCTTAATTGCTTTGCAAAGGGATGTGTCTGAATCAGCCTCTTGGCCCTGTGTAAGGCTGTGGCTTAGATTGTCAGCACCTGATGGATCTCAAGAAAGATCCCATATGTGCATCCATAGGCAATATGGCAAAAAAGCAGTCAATGTGGATGAAGTCTCTTGCCTTCCTCTGTAAGGTTCCTGTCCTCCATCAAGTGAGAATAGGGATCCTTTGGGTCAAATGAGTTTTTCAAAGCCCTGCAGAGGCTAGCCATTATGTGCTTGGGTTTTCTCATGACTCCAATTCACACAAAGAATCTATACCCCAAGATCAGCAGGCCTCCAAGCGGAGAAGCTGAGCAGTATTAAAGGCAGGCCTATTTGATCACTCCTGGTTCAAAGGAAGGGTGTCCAGGCCACCCTGACATTAGGCAAATGATGGGCAAGGGAGCTTATTGTGGACACTGTCTTAGGCTGCGCCCCTCATGGAAACCTCCAGCCAGAGGTTATGAGTATTGTCTATATGGAAGAAGATGAGGGCCTTTTGGCAGTGTTTTGGTTTGAATTGTGGTCATTTGTGTGGTGGTGGAAGAGAGGACTGGGTCCGCCTGGGCTTGAACTCTGGTGTGATTCCCTTGGAGACTGAGTTCTGGAACTGAACTCAGAGAAGTATTGCCATGAATTGAGTTGGGATTTTCCGAGGCCACTCATGAGAGCCCCCCCTGGAAACTGAGATCGAAGCCCAGGGTGACTTTCCACAGAACACTGGGAATCTCAGCCAGGATATCACATGATTTTATTCTTAAAGACCTGGCAGCCATAGTTGAGAGTCAAAACACACATGGACCTCACATTGTACACCTCAGTGGGCCTGGTTTCATGTGACGTTTTGGCCAATCTTTGGGAAGCCTTGTTTGTTAGAGTTCTCCAGAGATTTCATTGAAATGATCTTTCTCACCATTTAATGGTTCCTGAATGAATGGAAACCCACAGTGCCTCCAAATTCATCCTTTAAAAACGGCTAGATAAATACCATGCAATCTTTGAAATTCCCATGACCAGGTGGCACTGGAGAACCTTTGGATGTCCTGTTGCTGATCATGAGTGTACCAGACAGGTGCCTTGATTGACGGGTTTCATGAAAATGATGAAGAACAGAGATGCCAGTATGGTGGGGCCTGCTGAGTAGTGGGCCTAGAGCAGTGGTGTGCAGGTGTGTGATAAAACATCTGTGGTGGGGCCATGTGGATCTGCAATGGGCTTCCAAATCGCTTGTGACTGACACGGTGCACCCAGCAGACCCTTATATGTAAAGGCATCTTGTTATATGAAGAGGTTTCAGAACAATGTTCAGAATCATGTTGCTATGGTCAAGGGGCCACGCTCTGTAAGATAGAATCATGGTTGGTGCATTCTCCTAGGACCCTGACCCACCACACGTGACAGAACTCCCTCCAGCACTGTGTCCCAGTTAAACTCCTTGTATTTCGTGAAGCAAATACCAAACTCCTAGTGCAGCAGCAAGAAACACCACGAAAAGTGGAGGATGACCAAATGGCTTCAGAGTCCCCACGGGGAGACACTTAGCCCCCAATGGCCAAAGTTTACCTACAAAGAGAGAATTCAGCACTTCTGCCTCATGTCCATTGGAAAATCAGAAACCATATACTCCAGGTCACATAGATGAAGACCCAGCTTTGATGGTCTCACTACAAAAGAAGCTAAAGCTCCTGATAACAACACATATTTCAAAAGCCCATTCTCAGAGGCAGTTTCTCAAGAAGTCTTTAGGCCAGCAGAGCTCCATGTTTCTGGAGTGTTTCTCCTGTCCCTTACTTCTGGAAACTCCTCTACCATCTCCAAAGTTGTGAACTCCTGAGCATTTTTCATTCCACATATATATTCAATGATTTTCTAACTCTTCTTCTCGAATTGCATCTTACATGGGGCAAGGGTATTGTCAAGGCATTTTTCTGGATGATTGTGGGAAGATTTTGTGGAGAACATATTTGCATAAACATTGGATTTATTTTCCTATTTTCCATTCCAAAAACTGAATCCCTGACACTAACCCATACCCTATTAGACTCTGACTACGAATCATAATATGATAGAGAAAAATAACCCAAACAGAATAAAAATACTAGCAGTTCAGAGGAGGCATGATGCGTAGTTGGACAGGCCTTTTGAATTATAAAGGGTACATGTTATGAATCTAGTCCAATGTAATAGATCTCCATGTGTTTTTAAAATTAACAAATACGTGAATTCCTGTCTCCCTTTCTTTGCAGCCTATTCAGCACATGTCTTTTTACATGCACATACAGAATCCTACCTGGTTTCCCAGCTACATTCTTTTGAGGTGGCTGACTTGGCAGATATAATATGTGAGAAAAAATTACTCCTCCTAAATGCTGATTGAACTGAAAATCAACCTATGGGTGAGCTTCCTTCTAGAACAACATGATACATACATTAATGTTCAGTAAAAAATATTTTTGGATCTTTAAATGATATATATTTCATGATGAATTTCAATTGGCATATATATTTTTACATCTTAATGTCTCTGTGTTTGTGTTTGTGTATATATATCTATGTGTATATACACACACACACTCTCCAGATTTTTTAAAATATAAAATATATGTGTCTTATTTTACACTCCCTAAATTCATGTTCATGTATGTGGATTTATAATCAACTTTTCACAAGATTATTCTCAGAAATATTCATCCAACTGTAATACGTATTTGTTTCCTAGTACTGAAAACTAACTTCAGTGAATGGTGAATAGAAATCCTAACATTTCTTCAGTAACTGACCATGTTTAACATCAATGCAAGTAGACTCCTATGGGACATGATGTGTATTTGGACATTTATTTTTATTCAACACTGGCACATTACTATTTCTTCAGTTGATGCACATCATAGGATATATATTTCATCCTCATGTTCACTAATTTCTAGGCATTTGGTTCACTTTAATCAAATCCTGCTTCAGAACACATGTATTCCTCCATGTTTCTTGACTGGTCTTTTCATGAGACTTCTTTCCAAGCATATTATTTTGGATTTCCTTAATCACTTTGGAACCAAAACTCACACACCCCTCATGGTAAACCATCACCCTAATATTACCATTAGATGTATAACTGGTTTGAATGAATGATCCTGTATCAATATAAGATTTCCTATATATTTTCAGATATCAATTCAATGCATTATTTAAATCGGAAACAGTTATATTCTTTATTCACAGTGTGGTCTATTCATGCATTATCTCTATACTCATAGACCCTGGGTATACCTATTTGTACCCCCGAATGCTAATTTATACGTCTTCAATACATTGCTCCCAAAAATAGTTGAAGAAATACTCATGTCACCTGATCTACATATATATTTTATCACAGTGATATTCTGGACACAAAATGCAAAGGTCACACTTATGATTGTACCAAAGCCTAATTGGAAAGTTAGCATGGATTACTAAATCCATCCTTGTCCAGGTTGCCTAATGCTCTCAAATGTCAATCCTATTGGTGACTACACATTTGTTTCTGCCTTAGATTATATATTCAACCTCAACCCTGTTGAAAATGTCAAATCCTATCACTCACTTTATACTTTTCCTGATTTCCTAATGTCTATATTCATATCTGATTTCCTACATATCTTCCCCAGTTCATCATTGTGACTGACTCTTCACATGTGCTGACATTTACATTCACTCTCTAACAGACACCCTATTGCTAAAGAAATTTTGGTCCAAATATTATACCCACTCTTCTTCCTAAACCTACTGACTATCTTCCTAATCCTACCTCCTATCCTTTTTTGACTGGATCTTCTCTTCTACCTTCAATCATCCAAGGTACAAGGTCCTATGCCATTGTATATGGATTTGTCAGAGACATCTGTACAGAATGTAATTCAAAGCTAAGTATTTCAATCAAGGGCCCAATGCCCTTCTGGCCTTCAAATCTTACTTAGATTTCTGTTTTCATACATATATTTCACCTCTATATTATTATAAATATCACAGGTTCCCAATACCATTCTTCATCCAGCAGAATGATTTCTAACCCAAATCGAACATGTTCTTAACCCCAAGCATTTACTTTTCCCTCAATCTAACTTTACAGAAGAGCAGGGACAGAGTTGGTCTTACAATACAGGAATGTAGGGGATCTTCCTCCTGCTGAGAACCTCAAAGGTCCATGCAGAAATGATCCCTAGAGAAGACGTAGGCAGCCAAGAAGGACCTGAGAGAGCAGAAGTCATCTTCTGTGGCAAACAACCTGGTCAGGATGAAAAGATGTGTCTGAATGAGCCTCTCTCTTCTTAATGTAGACAAGATGGACCAAACCAGGCCTGTGTGGAGAGCTTTTCCTGGGTGCCTATGGTTGATATACCATTCTAACTTGTGAAAGTGTCACAGGAAGCAGGGGCAGCCTCCATCTCATGGGACCCTTGGAAGCAACAGTTAGGACAGAGTGGTTTCCAAGGCAGTGACCTCATTCAGTTCCTGAAGGAAGTGACCTCACCACACTTTCTTGGTGATGGAACTCTCTGAACTTGGGATCCAGGAAGCCAGGCACCCAGAGGCAGTCCCAGTGCCAGTCCCAGTGGGCTCACTTGTTTGGATTTACCGAGGACAGAGTCAGTCTTTCTTGGTACCTACAGATGTGAGGATGGCCAATTGCCAAGAAAGCTCTGAAGGGGGTCTTTCCTGAGAAAGCAGGTAGTGGCTCACCCCTGGCTTCTGATAACTTCACAGAATTGGCCAAGGAGTCCAGATCTGAGACAGGACAGGCCATTTCGGGGGAACATAGTATGGCCCACCTGCCAGAGGACACTGCGGGTAGTCACAGACCTACTTGGGGGAAGGAGGTGGCTTTGTGGGTGTGGGTGTGAGTCTGTGGTTTGGTCTCATGTTCTGAGAAGAGCTAGGAAAGGCGGTTTGTTTGGTTTGGAGTGGACTGTTTCTAGCAAGTCTTTTGACAAGGCGAGTGTTGCTATGTCTGTGTATCGCACTGTGTCCGTGGTTGTAGACATTAGAAAAGAGAATGCATCAATGGATGTGTCCTGTCTAGTAGAAAGCTTCCAGCATTCATCCTGCCCAATTTATGAATGGACTGGGGCTTGCCTTATCCATGGGCAAAACCTACTATCTTCCTAAATTTCTAGTTTTTTCCTGAATTCTGGCCCCTCTTCAGAATAGGATCATGGTTTTGTGTCCAAGATATTTACCACCTCCAAGCTTGGTGACATTGCCATGTACTAGATAGCTAAAGTGAATAGTGAGCATCTCAGAAAACTCAGATATCAGTGGGCCCATTAAAGTCTCAGTGGAGAAACCCTGCTTTGGGCCTTTTGATTACCTATTGTTCTGTTTCCCTGGATGTCAGCAAGGTCTTTGCCTCAGGACACCCCTTTGTGAAGCCTGAAGAAAACAGTTTTCAAATGCAAAGGAACGGGCATCACTTGTGGCTCTTTGCTTAATTGCTTTGCAAAGGGATGTGTCTGAATCAGCCTCTTGGCCCTGTGTAAGGCTGTGGCTGAGATTGTCAGCACCTGATGGATCTCAAGAAAGATCCCATATGTGCATCCATAGCCAATATGGCAAAAAAGCAGTCAATGTGGATGAAGTCTCTTGCCTTCCTCTGTAAGGTTCCTGTCCTCCATCAAGTGAGAATAGGGATCCTTTGGGTCAAATGAGTTTTTCAAAGCCCTGCAGAGGCTAGCCATTATGTGCTTGGGTTTTCTCATGACTCCAATTCACACAAAGAATCTATACCCCAAGATCAGCAGGCCTCCAAGCGGAGAAGCTGAGCAGTATTAAAGGCAGGCCTATTTGATCACTCCTGGTTCAAAGGAAGGGTGTCCAGGCCACCCTGACATTAGGCAAATGATGGGCAAGGGAGCTTATTGTGGACACTGTCTTAGGCTGCGCCCCTCATGGAAACCTCCAGCCAGAGGTTATGAGTATTGTCTATATGGAAGAAGATGAGGGCCTTTTGGCAGTGTTTTGGTTTGAATTGTGGTCATTTGTGTGGCGGTGGAAGAGAGGACTGGGTCCGCCTGGGCTTGAACTCTGGTGTGATTCCCTTGGAGACTGAGTTCTGGAACTGAACTCAGAGAAGTATTGCCATGAATTGAGTTGGGATTTTCCGAGGCCACTCATGAGAGCCCCCCCTGGAAACTGAGATCGAAGCCCAGGGTGACTTTCCACAGAACACTGGGAATCTCAGCCAGGATATCACATGATTTTATTCTTAAAGACCTGGCAGCCATAGTTGAGAGTCAAAACACACATGGACCTCACATTGTACACCTCAGTGGGCCTGGTTTCATGTGACGTTTTGGCCACTCTTTGGGAAGCCTTGTTTGTTAGAGTTCTCCAGAGATTTCATTGAAATGATCTTTCTCACCATTTAATGGTTCCTGAATGAATGGAAACCCACAGTGCCTCCAAATTCATCCTTTAAAAACGGCTAGATAAATACCATGCAATCTTTGAAATTCCCATGACCAGGTGGCACTGGAGAACCTTTGGATGTCCTGTTGCTGATCATGAGTGTACCAGACAGGTGCCTTGATTGACGGGTTTCATGAAAATGATGAAGAACAGAGATGCCAGTATGGTGGGGCCTGCTGAGTAGTGGGCCTAGAGCAGTGGTGTGCAGGTGTGTGATAAAACATCTGTGGTGGGGCCATGTGGATCTGCGATGGGCTTCCAAATGGCTTGTGACTTACATGTTACATCCAGCAGACCCTTATATGTAAAGGCATCTTGTTATATGAAGAGGTTTCAGAACAATGTTCAGAATCATGTTGCTATGGTCAAGGGGCCACGCTCTGTAAGATAGAATCATGGTTGGTGCATTCTCCTAGGACCCTGACCCACCACACGTGACAGAACTCCCTCCAGCACTGTGTCCCAGTTAAACTCCTTGTATTTCATGAAGCAAATACCAAACTCCTAGTGCAGCAGCAAGAAACACCACGAAAAGTGGAGGATGACCAAATGGCTTCAGAGTCCCCACGGGGAGACACTTAGCCCCCAATGGCCACAGTTTACCTACAAAGAGAGAATTCAGCACTTCTGCCTCATGTTCATTGGAAAATCTGAAACCATATCCTCCAGGTCACATAGATGAAGACCCAGCTTTGATGGTCTCACTACAAAAGAAGCTAAAGCTCCTGACAACAACATATATTTCAAAAGCCCATTCTCAGAGGCAGTTTCTCAAGAAGTCTTTAGGCCAGCAGAGCTTCATGTTTGTGGAGTGTTTCTCCTGTCCCTTACTTCTGGAAACTCCTCTACCACCTCCAAAGTTGTGAACTCCTGAGCATTTTTCATTCCACATATGTATTCAATGATTTTCTAACTCTTCTACTCGAATTGCATCTTACATGGTGCAAGGGTATTGTCAAGGCATTTTTCTGGATGATTGTGGGAAGATTTTGTGTAGAACATATTTGCATAAACATTGGATTTATTTTCCTATTTTCCTTTCCAAAAACTGAATCCCTGACACTAGCCAATACCCTACTAGACTCTGACTACGAATCATAATATGATAGAGAAAAATAACCCAAACAGAATAAAAATACTAGCAGTTCAGAGGAGGCATGAGGTGTAGTTGGACAGGCCTTTTGAATTATAAAGGGTACATGTTATGAATCTAGTCCAATGTAATAGAACTCCATGTGTTTTTAAACTTAACAAATATGTGAATTCCTGTCTCCCTTACTTTGCAGCCTATTCGGCACATGTCTTTTTACATGCACATATAGCATCCTGCCTGGTTTCCCAGCTACATTCTTTTGAGGTGGCTGACTTGGCAGATACAATCTGTGAGAAGAAATCACTCCTCCTAAATGCTGTTTGAACTGAAAATCAACCTATGGGTGAGCTTCCTACTTGAACAACATGATACATACATCCATGTTCAGTAAAATAAATATTTTTGGATCTTTAAATGATATATATTTCATGATGAATTTCGATTGGCATATATATTTTTACTTCTTAATGTCTCTGTGTTTGTGTTTGTGTTTATATATCTATGTATATATACACACACACACTCTCCAGATTTTCAAAATATAAAATATATGTGTCTTATTTTACACTCCCTAAATTCATGTTCATGTATGTGGATTTATAATCAACTTTTCACAAGATTATTCTCAGAAATATTCATCCACCTGAAATACATATTTGTTTCCTAGTACTGAAAACTAACTTCAGTGAATGGTGAATAGAAGTCCTAACATTTCTTCAGTAACTGACCCTGTTTAACATCAATGCAAGTAGAGTCCTATGGGACACGATGTGTATTTGGACATTTATTTTTATTCAACACTGGCACATTACTATTTCTTCAGTTGATGCACATCATAGGATATATATTTCATCCTCATGTTCACAAATTTCTAGGCATTTGGTTCACTTTCCATCAAATCCTGCTTCAGAACACATGTATTCCTCCATGTTTCTTGACTGGTCTTTTCATGAGACTTCTTTCCAAGCATATTATTTTGGATTTCCTTAATCACTTTGAAACCAAAACTCACACACCCCTCATGGTAAACCCTCACCCTAATATTACCATTAGATGTATAACTGGTTGGAATGAATGATCCTGTATCAATATAAGATTTCCTATATATTTTCAGATATCAATTCAATCCATTATTTAAATTGGAAACAGTTATATTCTTTATTCACAGTGTCTTCTATTCATGCATTATCTCTATACTCATAGACCCTGGGTATACCTATTTGTACCCCCGAATGCTAATTTATACGTCTTCAATACATTGCTCCCAAAAATAGTTGAAGAAATACTCATGTCACCTGATCTACATATATATTTTATCACAGTGATATTCTGGACACAAAATGCAAAGGTCACACTTATGATTGTACCAAAGCCTAATTGGAAAGTTAGCATGGATTACTAAAACCATCCTTGTCCAGGTTGCCTAATGCTCTCAAATGTCAATCCTATTGGTGACTACACATTTGTTTCTGCCTTAGATTATATATTCAACCTCAACCCTGCTGAAAATGTCAAATCCTATCACTCACTTTATACTTTTCCTGATTTCCTAATGTCTATATTCATATCTGCTTTCTTACATATCTTCCCCAGTTCATCATTGTGACTGACTCTTCACATGTGCTGACATTTACATTCACTCTCTAACAGACACCCTATTGCTAAAGAACTTTTGGTCCAAATATTATACCCACTCTTCTTCCTAAACCTACTGACTATCTTCCTAATCCTACCTCCTATCCATTTTTGACTGGATCTTCTCTTCTACATTCAATCATCCAAGGTACAAGGTCCTATGCCATTGTATATGGATTTGTCAGAGACATCTGTACAGAATGTAATTCAAAGCTAAGTATTTCAATCAAGGGCCCAATGCCCTTCTGGCCTTCAAATCTTACTTACATTTCTGTTTTCATACAAATATTTCACCTCTATATTATTATAAATATCACAGGTTCCCAATACCATTCTTCATCCAGCAGAATGATTTCTAACCCAAATCGAACATGTTCTTAACCCCAAGCATTTACTTTTCCCTCAATCTAACTTTACAGAAGAGCAGGGACAGAGTTGGTCTTACAATACAGGAATGTAGGGGATCTTCCACCTGCTTAGAACCTCAAAGGTCCATGCAGAAATGATCCCTGGAGAAGATGTAGGCAGCCAGGAAGGACCTGAGAGAGCAGAAGTCATTTTCTGTGGCAAACAACCTGGTCAGGATGAAAAGATGTGTCTGAATGAGCCTCTCTCTTCTTAATGTAGACAAGATGGACCAAACCAGGGCTGTGTGGAGAGCTTTTCCTGGGTGCCTATGGCTGATATACCATTCTAACTTGTGAAAGTGTCACAGGAAGCAGGGGCAGCCTCCATCTCATGGGACCCTTGGAAGCAACAGTTAGGACAGAGTGTTTTCCAAGGCAGTGACCTCATTCAGTTCCTGAAGGAAGTGACCTCACCACACTTCCTTGGTGATGGAACTCTCTGAACTGGGGATCCAGGAAGCCAGGCACCAAGAGGCAGTCCCAGTACCAGTCCCAGTGGGCTCACTTGTTTGGATTTACCAAGGACAGAGTCAGTCTTTCTTGGTACCTACAGATGTGAGGATGGCCAATTGCCAAGGAAGCTCTGAAGGGGGTCTTTCCTGAGAAAGCAGGTAGTGGCTCACCCCTGGCTCCTGATAACTTAACAGAATAGTCCAAGGAGTCCAGATCTGAGACAGGACAGGCCATATCGGGGGAACATAGTATGGCCCACCTGTCAGAGGACACTGCGGGTAGTCACAGACCTACTTGGGGGAAGGAGGTGGCTTTGTGGGTGTGGGTGTGAGTCTGTGGTTTGGTCTCATGTTCTGAGAAGAGCTAGGAAAGGCGGTTTGTTTGGTTTGGAGTGGACTGTTTCTAGCAAGTCTTTTGACAAGGCGAGTGTTGCTATGTATGTGTATCGCACTGTGTCCGTGGTTGTAGACATTAGAAAAGAGAATGCATCAATGGATGTGTCCTGTCTAGTAGAAAGCTTCCAGCATTCATCCTGCCCAATTTATGAATGGACTGGGGCTTGCCTTATCCATGGGCAAAACCTACTATCTTCCTAAATTTCTGTTTTTTTCCTGAATTCTGGCCACTCTTCAGAATAGGCTCATGGTTTTGCGTCCAAGATATGTACCACCTCCAAGCTTGGTGACATTGCCATGTACTAGATAGCTGAAATGAATAGTGAGCATCTCAGAAAACTCAGATATCAGTGTGCCCATTAAGTTCTCAGTGGAGAAACCCTGCTTTGGGACTTTTGCTTACCTATTGTTCTGTTTCCCTGGATGTCAGCAAGGTCTTTGCCTCAGGACACCCCTTTGTGAAGCCTGAAGAAAATAGTTTTCAAATGCAAACGAACGGGCATCACTTGTGGCTCTTTGCTTAATTGCTTTGCAAAGGGATGTGTCTGAATCAGCCTCTTGGCCCTGTGTAAGGCTGTGGCTTAGATTGTCAGCACCTGATGGATCTCAAGAAAGATCCCATATGTGCATCCATAGCCAATATGGCAAAAAAGCAGTCAATGTGGATGAAGTCTCTTGCCTTCCTCTGTAAGGTTCCTGTCCTCCATCAAGTGAGAATAGGGATCCTTTGGGTCAAATGAGTTTTTCAAAGCCCTGCAGAGGCTAGCCATTATGTGCTTGGGTTTTCTCATGACTCCAATTCACACAAAGAATCTATACCCCAAGATCAGCAGGCCTCCAAGCGGAGAAGGTGAGCAGTATTAAAGGCAGGCCTATTTGATCACTCCTGGTTCAAAGGAAGGGTGTCCAGGCCACCCTGACATTAGGCAAATGATGGGCAAGGGAGCTTATTGTGGACACTGTCTTAGGCTGCGCCCCTCATGGAAACCTCCAGCCAGAGGTTATGAGTATTGTCTATATGGAAGAAGATGAGGGCCTTTTGGCAGTGTTTTGGTTTGAATTGTGGTCATTTGTGTGGCGGTGGAAGAGAGGACTGGGTCCGCCTGGGCTTGAACTCTGGTGTGATTCCCTTGGAGACTGAGTTCTGGAACTGAACTCAGAGAAGTATTGCCATGAATTGAGTTGGGATTTTCCGAGGCCACTCATGAGAGCCCCCCCTGGAAACTGAGATCGAAGCCCAGGGTGACTTTCCACAGAACACTGGGAATCTCAGCCAGGATATCACATGATTTTATTCTTAAAGACCTGGCAGCCATAGTTGAGAGTCAAAACACACATGGACCTCACATTGTACACCTCAGTGGGCCTGGTTTCATGTGACGTTTTGGCCACTCTTTGGGAAGCCTTGTTTGTTAGAGTTCTCCAGAGATTTCATTGAAATGATCTTTCTCACCATTTAATGGTTTCTGAATGAATGGAAACCCACAGTGCCTCCAACTTCATCCTTTAAAAACGGCTAGATAAATACCATACAATCTTTGAAATTCCCATGACCAGGTGGCACTGGAGAACCTTTGGATGTCCTGTTGCTGATCATGAGTGTACCAGACAGGTGCCTTGATTGATGGGTTTCATGAAAATGATGAAGAACAGAGATGCCAGTATGGTGGGGCCTGCTGAGTAGTGGGCTTAGAGCAGTGGTGTGCAGGTGTGTGATAAAACATCTGTGGTGGGGCCATGTGGATCTGCGATGGGCTTCCAAATGGCTTGTGACTGACATGGTGCACCCAGCAGACCCTTATATGTAAAGGCATCTTGTTATATGAAGAGGTTTCAGAACAATGTTCAGAATCAGGTTGCTATGGTCAAGGGGCCACGCTCTGTAAGATAGAATCATGGTTGGTGCATTCTCCTAGGACCCTGACCCACCACACGTGACAGAACTCCCTCCAGCACTGTGTCCCAGTTAAACTCCTTGTATTTCGTGAAGCAAATACCAAACTCCTAGTGCAGCAGCAAGAAACACCACGAAAAGTGGAGAATGACCAAATGGCTTCAGAGTCCCCACGGGGAGACACTTAGCCCCCAATGGCCACAGTTTACCTACAAAGAGAGAATTCAGCACTTCTGCCTCATGTTCATTGGAAAATCAGAAACCATATCCTCCAGGTCACATAGATGAAGACCCAGCTTTGATGGTCTCACTACAAAAGAAGCTAAAGCTCCTGACAACAACATATATTTCAAAAGCCCATTCTCAGAGGCAGTTTCTCAAGAAGTCTTTAGGCCAGCAGAGCTCCATGTATGTGGAGTGTTTATCCTGTCCCTTACTTCTGGAAACTCCTCTACCACCTCCAAAGTTGTGAACTCCTGAGCATTTTTCATTCCACATATGTATTCAATGATTTTCGAACTCTTCTTCTCGAATTGCGTCTTACATGGGGCAAGGGTATTGTCAAGGCATTTTTCTGGATGATTGTGGGAAGATTTTGTGTAGAACATATTTGCATAAACATTGGATTTATTTTCCTATTTTCCATTCCAAAAACTGAATCCCTGACACTAACCCATACCCTACTAGACTCTGACTACGAATCATAATATGATAGAGAAATATAACCCAAACAGAATAAAAATACTAGCAGTTCCGAGGACGCATGAGGCGTAGTTGGACAGGCCTTTTGAATTATAAAGGGTACATGTTATGAATCTAGTCCAATGTAATAGATCTCCATGTGTTTTTAAACTTAACAAATATGTGAATTCCTGTCTCCCTTTCTTTGCAGCCTATTCAGCACATGTCTTTTTACATGCACATATAGAATCCTACCTGGTTTCCCAGCTACATTCTTTTGAGGTGGCTGACTTGGCAGATACAATCTGTGAGAAGAAATCACTCCTCCTAAATGCTGTTTGAACTGAAAATCAACCTATGGGTGAGCTTCCTACTTGAACAACATGATACATACATCCATGTTCAGTAAAATAAATATTTTTGGATCTTTAAATGATATATATTTCATGATGAATTTCAATTGGCATATATATTTTTACTTCTTAATGTCTCTGTGTTTGTGTTTGTGTATATATATCTATGTATATATACACACACACACTCTCCAGATTTTTCAAAATATAAAATATATGTGTCTTATTTTACACTCCCTAAATTCATGTTCATGTATGTGGATTTATAATCAACTTTTCACAAGATTATTCTCAGAAATATTCATCCACCTGAAATACGTATTTGTTTCCTAGTACTGAAAACTAACTTCAGTGAATTGTGAATAGAAGTCCTAACATTTCTTCAGTAACTGACCCTGTTTAACATCAATGCAAGTAGACTCCTATGGGACACGATGTGTATTTGGACATTTATTTTTATTCAACACTGGCACATTACTATTTCTTCAGTTGATGCACATCATAGGATATATATTTCATCCTCATGTTCACAAATTTCTAGGCATTTGGTTCACTTTCAATCAAATCCTGCTTCAGAACACATGTATTCCTCCATGTTTCTTGACTGGTCTTTTCATGAGACTTCTTTCCAAGCATATTATTTTGGATTTCCTTAATCACTTTGGAACCAAAACTCACGCACCCCTCATGGTAAACCATCACCCTAATATTACCATTAGATGTATAACTGGTTGGAATGAATGATCCTGTATCAATATAAGATTTCCTATATATTTTCAGATATCAATTCAATCCATTATTTAAATTGGAACCAGTTATATTCTTTATTCACAGTGTGGTCTATTCATGCATTATCTCTATACTCATAGACCCTGGGTATACCTATTTGTACCCCCGAATGCTAATTTATACGTCTTCAATACATTGCTCCCAAAAATAGTTGAAGAAATACTCATGTCACCTGATCTACATATATATTTTATCACAGTGATATTCTGGACACAAAATGCAAAGGTCACACTTATGATTGTACCAAAGCCTAATTGGAAAGTTAGCATGGATTACTAAAACCATCCTTGTCCAGGTTGCCTAATGCTCTCAAATGTCAATCCTATTGGTGACTACACATTTGTTTCTGCCTTAGATTATATATTCAACCTCAACCCTGTTGAAAATGTCAAATCCTATCACTCACTTTATACTTTTCCTGATTTCCTAATGTCTATATTCATATCTGCTTTCCTACATATCTTCCCCAGTTCATCATTGTGACTGACTCTTCACATGTGCTGACATTTACATTCACTCTCTAACAGACACCCTATTGCTAAAGAACTTTTGGTCCAAATATTATACCCACTCTTCTTCCTAAACCTACTGACTATCTTCCTAATCCTACCTAGTATCCCTTTTTGACTGGATCTTCTCTTCTACATTCAATCATCCAAGGTACAAGGTCCTATGCCATTGTATATGGATTTGACAGAGACATCTGTACAGAATGTAATTCAAAGCTAAGTATTCCAATCAAGGGCCCAATGCCCTTCTGGCCTTAAAATCTTACTTAGATTTCTGTTTTCATACATATATTTCACCTCTATATTATTATAAATATCACAGGTTCCCAATACCATTCTTCATCCAGCAGAATGATTTCTAACCCAAATCGAACATGTTCTTAACCCCAAGCATTTACATTTCCCTCAATCTAACTTTACAGAAGAGCAGGGACAGAGTTGGTCTTACAATACAGGAAAGTAGGGGATCTTCCACCTGCTGAGAACCTCAAAGGTCCATGCAGAAATGATCCCTGGAGAAGATGTAGGCAGAAAGGAAGAACCTGAGAGAGCAGAAGTCATCTTCTGTGGCAAACAACCTGGTCATGATGAAAAGATGTGTCTGAATGAGCCTCTCTCTTCTTAATGTAGACAAGATGGACCAAACCAGGCGTGTGTGGAGAGCTTTTCCTGGGTGCCTATGGTTGATATACCATTCTAACTTGTGAAAGTGTCACAGGAAGCAGGGGCAGCCTCCATCTCATGGGACCCTTGGAAGCAACAGTTAGGACAGAGTGGTTTCCAAGGCAGTGACCTCATTCAGTTCCTGAAGGAAGTGACCTCACCACACTTCCTTGGTGATGGAACTCTCTGAACTTTGGATCCAGGAAGCCAGGCACCCAGAGGCAGTCCCAGTGGCAGTTTCAGTGGGCACACTTGTTTGGATTTACCAAGGACAGAGTCAGTCTTTCTTGGTACATACAGATGTGCGGATGGCCAATTGCCAAGGAAGCTCTGAAGGGGGTCTTTCCTGAGAAATCATTTAGTGGCTCATCCCTGGCTCCTGATAACTTCACAGAATAGGCCAAGGAGTCCAGATCTGAGACAAGACAGGCCATTTCGGGGGAACATAGTATGGCCCACCTGTCAGAGGACACTGCGGGTAGTCACAGACCTACTTGGGGGAAGGAGGTGGCTTTGTGGGTGTGGGTGTGAGTCTGTGGTTTGGTCTCATGTTCTGAGAAGAGCTAGGAAAGGCGGTTTGTTTGGTTTGGAGTGGACTGTTTCTAGCAAGTCTTTTGACAAGGCGAGTGTTGCTATGTCTGTGTATCGCACTGTGTCCGTGGTTGTAGACATTAGAAAAGAGAATGCATCAATGGATGTGTCCTGTCTAGTAGAAAGCTTCCAGCATTCATCCTGCCCAATTTATGAATGGACTGGGGCTTGCCTTATCCATGGGCAAATCCTACTATCTTCCTAAATTTCTGGTTTTTTCCTGAATTCTGGCCACTCTTCAGAATAGGCTCATGGTTTTGTGTCCAAGATATGTACCACCTCCAAGCTTGGTGACATTGCCATGTACTAGATAGCTGAAATGAATAGTGAGCATCTCAGAAAACTCAGATATCAGTGGGCCCATTAAGTTCTCAGTGGAGAAACCCTGCTTTGGGCCATTTGCTTACCTATTTTTCTGTTTCCCTGGATGTCAGCAAGGTCTTTGCCTCAGGACACCCCTTTGTGAAGCCTGAAGAAAACAGTTTTCAAATGCAAACGAACAGGCATCACTTGTGGCTCTTTGCTTAATTGCTTTGCAAAGGGATGTGTCTGAATCAGCCTCTTGGCCCTGTGTAAGGCTGTGGCTTAGATTGTCAGCACCTGATGGATCTCAAGAAAGATCCCATATGTGCATCCATAGCCAATATGGCAAAAAAGCAGTCAATGTGGATGAAGTCTCTTGCCTTCCTCTGTAAGGTTCCTGTCCTCCATCAAGTGAGAATAGGGATCCTTTGGGTCAAATGAGTTTTTCAAAGCCCTGCAGAGGCTAGCCATTATGTGCTTGGGTTTTCTCATGACTCCAATTCACACAAAGAATCTATACCCGAAGATCAGCAGGCCTCCAAGCGGAGAAGCTGAGCAGTATTAAAGGCAGGCCTATTTGATCACTCCTGGTTCAAAGGAAGGGTGTCCAGGCCACCCTGACATTAGGCAAATGATGGGCAAGGGAGCTTATTGTGGACACTGTCTTAGGCTGCGCCCCTCATGGAAACCTCCAGCCAGAGGTTATGAGTATTGTCTATATGGAAGAAGATGAGGGCCTTTCGGCAGTGTTTTGGTTTGAATTGTGGTCATTTGTGTGGCGGTGGAAGAGAGGACTGGGTCCGCCTGGGCTTGAACTCTGGTGTGATTCCCTTGGAGACTGAGTTCTGGAACTGAACTCAGAGATGTATTGCCATGAATTGAGTTGGGATTTTCCGAGGCCACTCATGAGAGCCCCCCCTGGAAACTGAGATCGAAGCCCAGGGTGACTTTCCACAGAACACTGGGAATCTCAGCCAGGATATCACATGATTTTATTCTTAAAGACCTGGCAGCCATAGTTGAGAGTCAAAACACACATGGACCTCACATTGTACACCTCAGTGGGCCTGGTTTCATGTGACGTTTTGGCCACTCTTTGGGAAGCCTTGTTTGTTAGAGTTCTCCAGAGATTTCATTGAAATGATCTTTCTCACCATTTAATGGTTCCTGAATGAATGGAAACCCACAGTGCCTCCAACTTCATCCTTTAAAAACGGCTAGATAAATACCATGCAATCTTTGAAATTCCCATGACCAGGTGGCACTGGAGAACCTTTGGATGTCCTGTTGCTGATCATGAGTGTACCGGACAGGTGCCTTGATTGACGGGTTTCATGAAAATGATGAAGAACAGAGATGCCAGTATGGTGGGGCCTGCTGAGTAGTGGGCCTAGAGCAGTGGTGTGCAGGTGTGTGATAAAACATCTGTGGTGGGGCCATGTGGATCTGCGATGGGCTTCCAAATGGCTTGTGACTGACATGGTGCACCCAGCAGACCCTTAAATGTAAAGGCATCTTGTTATATGAAGAGGTTTCAGAACAATGTTCAGAATCAGATTGCTATGGTCAAGGGGCCACGCTCTGTAAGATAGAATCATGGTTGGTGCATTCTCTTAGGACCATGACCCACCACATGTGACAGAACTCCCTCCAGCACTGTGTCCCAGTTAAACTCCTTGTATTTCGTGAAGCAAATACCAAACTCCTAGTGCAGCAAGAAACACCACGAAAAGTGGAGGATGACCAAATGGCTTCAGAGACCCCACGGGGAGACACTTAGCCCCCAATGGCCACAGTTTACCTACAAAGAGAGAATTCAGCACTTCTGCCTCATGTTCATTGGAAAATCAGAAACCATATCCTCCAGGTCACATAGATGAAGACCCAGCTTTGTTGGTCTCACTACAAAAAGAGCTCCATGTTTGTGGAGTGTTTATCCTGTCCCTTACTTCTGGAAACTCCTCTACCACCTCCACAGTTGTGAACTCCTGAGCATTTTTCATTCCACATATGTATTCAATGATTTTCTAACTCTTCTTCTCAAATTGCGTCTTACATGGGGCAAGGGTATTGTCAAGGCATTTTTCTGGATGATTGTGGGAAGATTTTGTGTAGAACATATTTGCATAAACATTGGATTTATTTTCCTATTTTCCATTCCAAAAACTGAATCCCTGACACTTACCCATACCCTACTAGACTCTGACTACGAATCATAATATGATAGAGAAAAATAACCCAAACAGAATAAAAATACTAGCAGTTCAGAGGAAGGATGAGGCGTAGTTGGACAGGCCTTTTGAATTATAAAGGGTACATGTTATGAATCCAGTCCAATGTAATAGATCTCCATGTGTTTTTAAACTTAACAAATATGTGAATTCCTGTCTCTTTTTCTTTGCAGCCTATTCAGCACAGGTCTTTTTACATGCACATACAGAATCCTACCTGGTTTCCCAGCTACATTCTTTTGAGGTGGCTGACTTGGCAGATACAATCTGTGAGAAGAAATCACTCCTCCTAAATGCTGTTTGAACTGAAAATCAACCTATGGGTGAGCTTCCTACTTGAACAACATGATACATACATTCATGTTCAGTAAAATAAATATTTTTGGATCTTTAAATGATATATATTTCATGATGAATTTCAATTGGCATATATATTTTTACTTCTTAATGTCTCTGTGTTTGTGTTTGTGTATATATATCTATGTATATATATACACACACACTCTCCAGATTTTTCAAAATATAAAATATATGTGTCTTATTTTACACTCCCTAAATTCATGTTCATGTATGTGGATTTATAATCAACTTTTCACAAGATTATTCTCAGAAATATTCATCCACCTGAAATACGTATTTGTTTCCTAGTACTGAAAACTAACTTCAGTGAATGGTGAATAGAAGTCCTAACATTTCTTCAGTAACTGACCCTGTTTAACATCAATGCAAGTAGACTCCTATGGGACATGATGTGTATTTAGACATTTATATTTATTCAACACTGGCACATTACTATTTCTTCAGTTGATGCACATCATAGGATATATATTTCATCCTCATGTTCACAAATTTCTAGGCATTTGGTTCACTTTCCATCAAATCCTGCTTCAGACCACATGTATTCCTCCATGTTTCTTGAATGGTCTTTTCATGAGACTTCTTTCCAAGCATATTATTTTGGATTTCCTTAATCACTTTGGAACCAAAACTCACACACCCCTCATGGTAAAATATCACCCTAATATTACCTTTAGATGTATAACTGGTTGGAATGAATGATCCTGTATCAATATAAGATTTCCTATATATTTTCAGATATCAATTCAATCCATTATTTAAATTGGAACCAGTTATATTCTTTATTCACAGTGTGGTCTATTCATGCATTATCTCTATACTCATAGACCCTGGGTATACCTATTTGTACCCCCGAATGCTAATTTATACGTCTTCAATACATTGCTCCCAAAAATAGTTGAAGAAATACTCATGTCACCTGATCTACATATATATTTTATCACAGTGATATTCTGGACACAAAATGCAAAGGTCACACTTATGATTGTACCAAAGCCTAATTGGAAAGTTAGCATGGATTACTAAAACCATCCTTGTCCAGGTTGCCTAATGCTCTCAAATGTCAATCCTATTGGTGACTACACATTTGTTTCTGCCTTAGATTATATATTCAACCTCAACCCTGTTGAAAATGTCAAATCCTATCACTCACTTTATACTTTTACTGATTTCCTAATGTCTATATTCATATCTGCTTTCCTACATATCTTCCCCAGTTCATCATTGTGACTGACTCTTCACATGTGCTGACATTTACATTCACTCTCTAACAGACACCCTATTGCTAAAGAACTTTTGGTCCAAATATTATACCCACTCTTCTTCCTAAACCTACTGACTATCTTCCTAATCCTACCTCCTATCCCTTTTTGACTGGATCTTCTCTTCTACATTCAATCATCCAAGGTACAAGGTCCTATGCCATTGTGTATGGATTTGTCAGAGACATCTGTACAGAATGTAATTCAAAGCTAAGTATTTCAATCAAGGGCCCAATGCCCTTCTGGCCTTCACATCTTACTTAGATTTCTGTTTTCATACATATATTTCACCTCTATATTATTATAAATATCACAGGTTCCCAATACCATTCTTCATCCAGCAGAATGATTTCTAACCCAAATCGAACATGTTCTTAACCCAAGCATTTACTTTTCCCTCAATCTAACTTTACAGAAGAGCAGGGACAGAGTTGGTCTTACAATACAGGAATGTAGGGGATCTTCCACCTGCTGAGAACCTCAAAGGTCCATGCAGAAATGATCCCTGGAGAAGATGTAGGCAGCCAGGAAGGACCTGAGAGAGCAGAAGTCATCTTCTGTGGCAAACAACCTGGTCAGGATGAAAAGATGTGTCTGAATGAGCCTCTCTCTTCTTAATGTAGACAAGATGGACCAAACCAGGCCTGTGTGGAGAGCTTTTCCTGGGTGCCTATGGTTGATATACCATTCTAACTTGTGAAAGTGTCACAGGAAGCAGGGGCAGCCTCCATCTCATGGGACCCTTGGAAGCAACAGTTAGGACAGAGTGGTTTCCAAGGCAGTGACCTCATTCAGTTCCTGAAGGAAGTGACCTCACCACACTTCCTTGGTGATGGAACTCTCTGAACTTGGGATCCAGGAAGCCAGGCACACAGAGGCAGTCCCAGTGCCAGTCCCAGTGGGCTCACTTGTTTGGATTTACCGAGGACAGAGTCAGTCTTTCTTGGTACCCACAGATGTGAGGATGGCCAATTGCCAAGGAAGCTCTGAAGGGGGTCTTTCGTGAGAAAGCAGGTAGTGGCTCACCCCTGGCTCCTGATAACTTCACAGAATTGGCCAAGGAGTCCAGATCTGAGACAGGACAGGCCATTACGGGGGAACATAGTATGGCCCACCAGTCAGAGGACACTGCGGGTAGTCACAGACCTACATGGGGGGAAGGAGGTGGCTTTGTGGGTGTGGGTGTGAGTCTGTGGTTTGGTCTCATGTTCTGAGAAGAGCTAGGAAAGGCGGTTTGTTTGGTTTGGAGTGGACTGTTTCTAGCAAGTCTTTTGACAAGGCGAGTGTTGCTATGTCTGTGTATGGCACTGTGTCTGTGGTTGTAGACATTAGAAAAGAGAATTCATCAATGGATGTGTCCTGTCTAGTAGAAAGCTTAAAGCATTCATCCTGCCCAATTTATGAATGGACTGGGGCTTGCCTTATCCATGGGAAAAACCTACTATCTTCCTAAATTTCTGTTTTTTTCCTGAATTCTGGCCACTCTTCAGAATAGGCTCATGGTTTTGTGTCCAAGATATGTACCACCTCCAAGCTTGGTGACATTGCCATGAATTAGATAGCTGAAATGAATAGTGAGCATCTCAGAAAACTCAGATATCAGTGGGCCCATTAAGTTCTCAGTGGAGAAACCCTGCTTTGGGCCTTTTGCTTACCTATTGTTCTGTTTCCCTGGATGTCAGCAAGGTCTTTGCCTCAGGACACCCTTTTGTGAAGCCTGAAGAAAACAGTTTTCAAATGCAAACGAACGGGCATCACTTGTGGCTCTTTGCTTAATTGCTTTGCAAAGGGATGTGTCTGAATCAGCCTCTTGGCCCTGTGTAAGGCTGTGCCTTAGATTGTCAGCACCTGATGGATCTCAAGAAAGATCCCATATGTGCATCCATAGCCAATATGGCAAAAAAGCAGTCAATGTGGATGAAGTCTCTTGCCTTCCTCTGTAAGGTTCCTGTCCTCCATCAAGTGAGAATAGGGATCCTTTGGGTCAAAAGAGTTTTTCAAAGCCCTGCAGAGGCTAGCCATTATGTGCTTGGGTTTTCTCACGACTCCAATTCACACAAAGAATCTATACCCCAAGATCAGCAGGCCTCCAAGCGGAGAAGCTGAGCAGTATTAAAGGCAGGCCTATTTGATCATTCCTGGTTCAAAGGAAGGGAGTCCAGGCCACCCTGACATTAGGCAAATGATGGGCAAGGGAGCTTATTGTGGACACTGTCTTAGGCTGCGCCCCTCATGGAAACCTCCAGCCAGAGGTTATGAGTATTGTCTATATGGAAGAAGATGAGGGCCTTTTGGCAGTGTTTTGGTTTGAATTGTGGTCATTTGTGTGGCGGTGGAAGAGAGGACTGGGTCCGCCTGGGCTTGAACTCTGGTGTGATTCCCTTGGAGACTGAGTTCTGGAACTGAACTCAGAGAAGTATTGCCATGAATTGAGTTGGGATTTTCCGAGGCCACTCATGAGAGCCCCCCCTGGAAACTGAGATCGAAGCCCAGGGTGACTTTCCACAGAACACTGGGAATCTCAGCCAGGATATCACATGATTTTATTCTTAAAGACCTGGCAGCCATAGTTGAGAGTCAAAACACACATGGACCTCACATTGTACACCTCAGTGGGCCTGGTTTCATGTGACGTTTTGGCCACTCTTTGGGAAGCCTTGTTTGTTAGAGTTCTCCAGAGATTTCATTGAAATGATCTTTCTCACCATTTAATGGTTCCTGAATGAATGGAAACCCACAGTGCCTCCAACTTCATCCTTTAAAAACGGCTAGATAAATACCATGCAATCTTTGAAATTCCCATGACCAGGTGGCACTGGAGAGCCTTTGGATGTCCTGTTGCTGATCATGAGTGTACCAGACAGGTGCCTTGATTGACGGGTTTCATGAAAATGATGAAGAACAGAGATGCCAGTATGGTGGGGCCTGCTGAGTAGTGGGCCTAGAGCAGTGGTGTGCAGGTGTGTGATAAAACATCTGTGGTGGGGCCATGTGGATCTGCGATGGGCTTCCAAATGGCTTGTGACTGACATGGTGCACCCAGCAGACCCTTATATGTAAAGGCATCTTGTTATATGAAGAGGTTTCAGAACAATGTTCAGAATCAGGTTGCTATGGTCAAGGGGCCACGCTCTGTAAGATAGAATCATGGTTGGTGCATTCTCCTAGGACCCTGACCCACCACACGTGACAGAACTCCCTCCAGCACTGTGTCCCAGTTAAACTCCTTGTATTTCGTGAAGCAAATACCAAACTCCTAGTGCAGCAGCAAGAAACACCACGAAAAGTGGAGGATGACCAAATGGCTTCAGAGTCCCCACGGGGAGACACTTAGCCCCCAATGGCCACAGTTTACCTACAAAGAGAGAATTCAGCACTTCTGCCTCATGTTCATTGGAAAATCAGAAACCATATCCTCCAGGTCACATAGATGAAGACCCAGCTTTGATGGTCTCACTACAAAAGAAGCTAAAGCTCCTGACAACAACATATATTTCAAAAGCCCATTCTCAGAGGCAGTTTCTCAAGAAGTCTTTAGGCCAGCAGAGCTTCATGTTTGTGGAGTGTTTATCCTGTCCCTTACTTCTGGAAACTCCTCTACCACCTCCAAAGTTGTGAACTCCTGAGCATTTTTCATTCCACATATGTATTCAATGATTTTCTAACTCTTCTTCTTGAATTGCGTCTTACATGGGGCAAGGGTATTGTCAAGGCATTTTTCTGGATGATTGTGGGAAGATTTTGTGTAGAACACATTTGCATAATCATTGGATTTATTTTCCTATTTTCCATTCCAAATACTGAATCCCTGACACTAACCCATACCCTACTAGACAATGACTACGAATCATAATATGATAGAGAAAAATAACCCAAACAGAATAAAAATACTAGCAGTTCAGAGGAGGCATGAGGCGTAGTTGGACAGGCCTTTTGAATTATAAAGGGTACATGTTATGAATCTAGTCCAATGTGATAGATCTCCATGTGTTTTTAAACTTAACAAATATGTGAATTCCTGTCTCCCTTTCTTTGCAGCCTATTCGGCACATGTCTTTTTACATGCACATACAGAATCCTAACTGGTTTCCCAGCTACATTCTTTTGAGGTGGCTGACTTGGCAGATACAATCTGTGAGAAGAAATAACTCCTCCTAAATGCTGTTTGAACTGAAAATCAATATATGGGTGAGCTTCCTAATTGAACAACATGATACATACATCCATGTTCAGTAAAATAAATATTTTTGGATCTTTAAATGATATATATTTCATGATGAATTTCAATTGGCATATATATTTTTACTTCTTAATGTCTCTGGTTTGTGTTTGTGTATATATATCTATGTATATATACACACACACACACTCTCCAGATTTTTCAAAATATAAAATATATGTGTCTTATTTTACACTCCCTAAATTCATGTTCATGTATGTGGATTTATAATCAACTTTTCACAAGATTATTCTCAGAAATATTCATCCACCTGAAATACGTATTTGTTTCCTAGTACTGAAAACTAACTTCAGTGAATGGTGAATAGAAATCCTAACATTTCTTCAGTAACTGACCCTTTTTTACATCAATGCAAGTAGACTCCTATGGGACATGATGTGTATTTGGACATTTATTTTTATTCAACTGTGGCAGATTACTATTTCTTCAGTTGATGCACATCATAGGATATATATTTCATCCTCATGTTCACAAATTTCTAGGCATTTGGTTCACTTTCAATCAAATCCTGCTTCAGAACACATGTATTCCTCCATGTTTCTTGACTGGTCTTTTCATGAGACTTCTTTCCAAGCATATTATTTTGGATTTCCTTAATCACTTTGGAACCAAAACTCACACACCCCTCATGATAAACCATCACCCTAATTATTACCATTAGATGTATAACTGGTTGGAATGAATGATCCTGTATCAATATAAGATTTCCTATATATTTTCAGATATCAATTCAATCCATTATTTAAATTGGAACCAGTTATATTCTTTATTCACAGTGTGGTCTATTCATGCATTATCTCTATACTCATAGACCCTGGGTATACCTATTTGTACCCCCGAATGCTAATTTATACGTCTTCAATACATTGCTCCCAAAAATAGTTGAAGAAATACTCATGTCACCTGATCTACATATATATTTTATCACAGTGATGTTCTGGACACAAAATGCAAAGGTCACACTTATGATTGTACCAAAGCCTAATTGGAAAGTTAGCATGGATTACTAAAACCATCCTTGTCCAGGTTGCCTAATGCTCTCAAATGTCGATCCTATTGGTGACTACACATTTTTTTCTGCCTTAGATTATATATTCAACCTCAACCCTGTTGAAAATGTCAAAGCCTATCACTCACTTTATACTTTTCCTGATTTCCTAATGTCTATATTCATATCTGCTTTCCTACATATCTTCCCCAGTTCATCATTGTGACTGACTCTTCATATGTGCTGACATTTACATTCACTCTCTAACAGACACCCTATTGCTAAAGAACTTTTGGTCCAAATATTATACCCACTCTTCTTCCTAAACCTACTATCTTCCTAATCCTACCTCCTATCCCTTTTTGACTGGATCTTCTCTTCTACATTCAATCATCCAAGGTACAAGGTCCTATGCCATTGTATATGGATTTGTCAGAGACATCTGTACAGAATGTAATTCAAAGCTAAGTATTTCAATCAAGGGCCCAATGCCCTTCTGGCCTTCAAATCTTACTTAGATTTCTGTTTTCATACATATATTTCACCTCTATATTATTATAAATATCACAGGTTCCCAATACCATTCTTCATCCAGCAGAATGATTTCTAACCCAAATCGAACATGTTCTTAACCCCAAGCATTTACTTTTCCCTCAATCTAACTTTACAGAAGAGCAGGGACAGAGTTGGTCTTACAATACAGGAATGTAGGGGATCTTCCACCTGCTGAGAACCTCAAATGTCCATGCAGAAATGATCCCTGGAGAAGATGTAGGCAGCCAGGAAGGACCTGAGAGAGCAGAAGTCATCTTCTGTGGCAAACAACCTGGTCAGGATGAAAAGATGTGTCTGAATGAGCCTCTCTCTTCTTAATGTAGACAAGATGGACCAAACCAGGCCTGTGTGGAGAGCTTTTCCTGGGTGCCTATGGTTGATATACCATTCTAACTTGTGAAAGTGTCACAGGAAGCAGGGGCAGCCTCCATCTCATGGGACCCTTGGAAGCAACAGTTAGGACAGAGTGGTTTCCAAGGCAGTGACCTCATTCAGTTCCTGAAGGAATTGACCTCACCACACTTCCTTGGTGATGGAACTCTCTGAACTTGGGATCCAGGAAGCCAGGCACCCAGAGGCAGTCCCAGTGGCAGTTTCAGTGGGCTAACTTGTTAGGATTTACCAAGGACAGAGTCAGTCTTTCTTGGTACCTACAGATGTGCGGATGGCCAATTTCCAAGGAAGCTCTTAAGGGGGTCTTTCCTGAGAAAGCAGGTAGTGGCTCACCCCTGGCTCCTGATAACTTAACAGAATAGGCCAAGGAGTCCAGATATGAGACAGGACAGGCCATTTCGGGGGAACATAGTATGGCCCACCTGTCAGAGGACACTGCGGGTAGTCACAGACCTACTTGGGGGAAGGAGGTGGCATTGTGGGTGTGGGTGTGAGTCTGTGGTTTGGTCTCATGTTCTGAGAAGAGCTAGGAAAGGTGGTTTGTTTGGTTTGGAGTGGACTGTTTCTAGCAAGTCTTTTGACAAGGCGAGTGTTGCTATGTCTGTGTATCGCACTGTGTCCGTGGTTGTAGACATTAGAAAAGAGAATGCATCAATGGATGTGTCCTGTATACTAGAAAGCTTCCAGCATTCATCCTGCCCAATTTATGAATGGACTGGGGCTTGCCTTATCCATGGGCAAATCCTACTATCTTCCTAAATTTCTGGTTTTTTCCTGAATTCTGGCCACTCTGCAGAATAGGCTCATGGTTTTGTGTCCAAGATATGTACCACCTCCAAGCTTGGTGACATTGCCATGTACTAGATAGCTGAAATGAATAGTGAGCATCTCAGAAAACTCAGATATCAGTGGGCCCATTAAGTTCTCAGTGGAGAAACCCTGCTTTGGGCCTTTTGCTTACCTATTGTTCTGTTTCCCTGGATGTCAGCAAGGTCTTTGCCTCAGGACACCCTTTTGTGAAGCCTGAAGAAAACAGTTTTCAAATGCAAACGAACGGGCATCACTTGTGGCTCTTTGCTTAATTGCTTTGCAAAGGGATGTGTCTGAATCAGCCTCTTGGCCCTGTGTAAGGCTGTGGCTTAGATTGTCAGCACCTGATGGATCTCAAGAAAGATCCCATATGTGCATCCATAGCCAATATGGCAAAAAAGCAGTCAATGTGGATGAAGTCTCTTGCCTTCCTCTGTAAGGTTCCTGTCCTCCATCAAGTGAGAATAGGGATCCTTTGGGTCAAAAGAGTTTTTCAAAGCCCTGCAGAGGCTAGCCATTATGTGCTTGGGTTTTCTCACGACTCCAATTCACACAAAGAATCTATACCCCAAGATCAGCAGGCCTCCAAGCGGAGAAGCTGAGCAGTATTAAAGGCAGGCCTATTTGATCACTCCTGGTTGAAAGGAAGGGTGTCCAGGCCACCCTGACATTAGGCAAATGATGGGCAAGGGAGCTTATTGTGGACACTGTCTTAGGCTGCGCCCCTCATGGAAACCTCCAGCCAGAGGTTATGAGTATTGTCTATATGGAAGAAGATGAGGGCCTTTTGGCAGTGTTTTGGTTTGAATTGTGGTCATTTGTGTGGCGGTGGAAGAGAGGACTGGGTCCGCCTGGGCTTGAACTCTGGTGTGATTCCCTTGGAGACTGAGTTCTGGAACTGAACTCAGAGAAGTATTGCCATGAATTGAGTTGGGATTTTCCGAGGCCACTCATGAGAGCCCCCCCTGGAAACTGAGATCGAAGCCCAGGGTGACTTTCCACAGAACACTGGGAATCTCAGCCAGGATATCACATGATTTTATTCTTAAAGACCTGGCAGCCATAGTTGAGAGTCAAAACACACATGGACCTCACATTGTACACCTCAGTGGGCCTGGTTTCATGTGACGTTTTGGCCACTCTTTGGGAAGCCTTGTTTGTTAGAGTTCTCCAGAGATTTCATTGAAATGATCTTTCTCACCATTTAATGGTTCCTGAATGAATGGAAACCCACAGTGCCTCCAACTTCATCCTTTAAAAACGGCTAGATAAATACCATGCAATCTTTGAAATTCCCATGACCAGGTGGCACTGGAGAACCTTTGGATGTCCTGTTGCTGATCATGAGTGTACCAGACAGGTGCCTTGATTGACGGGTTTCATGAAAATGATGAAGAACAGAGATGCCAGTATGGTGGGGCCTGCTGAGTAGTGGGCCTAGAGCAGTGGTGTGCAGGTGTGTGATAAAACATCTGTGGTGGGGCCATGTGGATCTGCGATGGGCTTCCAAATGGCTTGTGACTGACATGGTGCACCCAGCAGACCCTTATATGTAAAGGCATCTTGTTATATGAAGAGGTTTCAGAACAATGTTCAGAATCAGGTTGCTATGGTCAAGAGGCCACGCTCTGTAAGATAGAATCATGGTTGGTGCATTCTCCTAGGACCCTGACCCACCACACGTGACAGAACTCCCTCCAGCACTGTGTCCCAGTTAAACTCCTTGTATTTCGTGAAGCAAATACCAAACTCCTAGTGCAGCAGCAAGAAACACCACGAAAAGTGGAGGATGACCAAATGGCTTCAGAGTCCCCACGGGGAGACACTTAGCCCCCAATGGCCACAGTTTACCTACAAAGAGAGAATTCAGCACTTCTGCCTCATGTTCATTGGAAAATCAGAAACCATATCCTCCAGGTCACATAGATGAAGACCCAGCTTTGATGGTCTCACTACAAAAGAAGCTAAAGCTCCTGACAACAACATATATTTCAAAAGCCCATTCTCAGAGGCAGTTTCTCAAGTCTTTAGGCCAGCAGAGCTTCATGTTTGTGGAGTGTTTATCCTGTCCCTTACTTCTGGAAACTCCTCTACCACCTCCAAAGTTGTGAACTCCTGAGCATTTTTCATTCCACATATGTATTCAATGATTTTGTAACTCTTCTTCTTGAATTGCGTCTTACATGGGGCAAGGGTATTGTCAAGGCATTTTTCTGGATGATTGTGGGAAGATTTTGTGTAGAACACATTTGCATAAACATTGGATTTATTTTCCTATTTTCCATTCCAAATACTGAATCCCTGACACTAACCCATACCCTACTAGACAATGACTACGAATCATAATATGATAGAGAAAAATAACCCAAACAGAATAAAAATACTAGCAGTTCAGAGGAGGCATGAGGCGTAGTTGGACAGCCCTTTTGAATTATAAAGGGTACATGTTATGAATCTAGTCCAATGTGATAGATCTCCATGTGTTTTTAAACTTAACAAATATGTGAATTCCTGTCTCCCTTTCTTTGCAGCCTATTCGGCACATGTCTTTTTACATGCACATACAGAATCCTACCTGGTTTCCCAGCTACATTCTTTTGAGGTGGCTGACTTGGCAGATACAATCTGTGAGAAGAAATAACTCCTCCTAAATGCTGTTTGAACTGAAAATCAATATATGGGTGAGCTTCCTAATTGAACAACATGATACATACATCCATGTTCAGTAAAATAAATATTTTTGGATCTTTAAATGATATATATTTCATGATGAATTTCAATTGGCATATATATTTTTACTTCTTAATGTCTCTGGTTTGTGTTTGTGTATATATATCTATGTATATATACACACACACACACTCTCCAGATTTTTCAAAATATAAAATATATGTGTCTTATTTTACACTCCCTAAATTCATGTTCATGTATGTGGATTTATAATCAACTTTTCACAAGATCATTCTCAGAAATATTCATCCACCTGAAATACGTATTTGTTTCCTAGTACTGAAAACTAACTTCAGTGAATGGTGAATAGAAATCCTAACATTTCTTCAGTAACTGACCCTTTTTTACATCAATGCAAGTAGACTCCTATGGGACATGATGTGTATTTGGACATTTATTTTTATTCAACTGTGGCAGATTACTATTTCTTCAGTTGATGCACATCATAGGATATATATTTCATCCTCATGTTCACAAATTTCTAGGCATTTGGTTCACTTTCAATCAAATCCTGCTTCAGAACACATGTATTCCTCCATGTTTCTTGACTGGTCTTTTCATGAGACTTCTTTCCAAGCATATTATTTTGGATTTCCATAATCACTTTGGAACCAAAACTCACACACCCCTCATGGTAAACCATCACCCTAATATTACCATTAGATGTATAACTGGTTGGAATGAATGATCCTGTATCAATATAAGATTTCCTATATATTTTCAGATATCAATTCAATCCATTATTTAAATTGGAACCAGTTATATTCTTTATTCACAGTGTGGTCTATTCATGCATTATCTCTATACTCATAGACCCTGGGTATACCTATTTGTACCCCCGAATGCTAATTTATACGTCTTCAATACATTGCTCCCAAAAATAGTTGAAGAAATACTCATGTCACCTGATCTACATATATATTTTATCACAGTGATATTTTGGACACAAAATGCAAAGGTCACACTTATGATTGTACCAAAGCCTAATTGGAAAGTTAGCATGGATTACTAAAACCATCCTTGTCCATGTTGCCTAATGCTCTCAAATGTCAATCCTATTGGTGACTACACATTTGTTTCTGCCTTAGATTATATATTCAACATCAACCCTGTTGAAAATGTCAAATCCTATCACTCAATTTATACTTTTCCTGATTTCCTAATGGCTATATTCATATCTGCTTTCCAACATATCTTCCCCAGTTCATCATTGTGACTGACTCTTCACATGTGCTGACATTTACATTCACTCTCTAACAGACACCCTATTGCTAAAGAACTTTTGGTCCAAATATTATACCCACTCTTCTTCCTAAACGTACTGACTATCTTCCTAATCCTACCTCCTATCCCTTTTTGACTGGATCTTCTCTTCTACATTCAATCATCCAAGGTACAAGGTCCTATGCCATTGTATATGGATTTGTCAGAGACATCTGTACAGAATGTAATTCAAAGCTAAGTACTTCAATCAAGGGCCCAATGCCCTTCTGGCCTTAAAATCTTACTTAGATTTTTGTTTTCATACATATATTTCACCTCTATATTATTATAAATATCACAGGTTCCCAATACCATTCTTCATCCAGCAGAATGATTTCTAACCCAAATCGAACATGTTCTTAACCCCAAGCATTTACTTTTCCCTCAATCTAACTTTACAGAAGAGCAGGGACAGAGTTGGTCTTACAATACAGGAATGTAGGGGATCTTCCACCTGCTGAGAACCTCAAAGGTCCATGCAGAAATGATCCCTGGAGAAGATGTAGGCAGCCAGGAAGGACCTGAGAGAGCAGAAGTCATCTTCTGTGGCAAACAACCTGGTCAGGATGAAAAGATGTGTCTGAATGAGCCTCTCTCTTCTTAATGTAGACAAGATGGACCAAACCAGGCCTGTGTGGAGAGCTTTTCCTGGGTGTCTATGGTTGATATACCATTCTAACTTGTGAAAGTGTCACAGGAAGCAGGGGGCAGTCTCCAACTCATGGGACCCTTGGAAGCAACAGAGTGGTTTCCAAGGCAGTGACCTCATTCAGTTCCTGAAGGAAGTGACCTCACCACACTTCCTTGGTGATGGAACTCTCTGAACTTGGGATCCAGGAAACCAGGCACCCAGAGGCAGTCCCAGTGCCAGTCCTAGTGGGCTCACTTGTTTGGATTTACCGAGGACAGAGTCAGTCTTTCTTGGTACCTACAGATGTGAGGATGGCCAATTGCCAAGAAAGCTCTGAAGGGGGTCTTTCCTGAGAAAGCAGGTAGTGGCTCACCCAAGGCTCCTGATAACTTCACAGAATTGGCCAAGGAGTCCAGATCTAAGACAGGACAGGACATTCCGTGGGAACATAGTGTGGCCCACCTGTCAGAGGACACTGCGGGTAGTCACAGACCTATTTGGGGGAAGGAGGTGGCATTGTGGGTGTGGGTGTGAGTCTGTGGTTTGGTCTAATGTTCTGAGAAGAGCTAGGAAAGGCGGTTTATTTGGTTTGGAGTGGGACTGTTTCTAGCAAGTCTTTTGACAAGGCGAGTGTTGCTATGTCTGTGTATCGCACTGTGTCCGTGGTTGTAGACATTAGAAAAGAGAATGCATCAATGGATGTGTCCTGTCTAGTAGAAAGCTTCCAGCATTCATCCTGCCCAATTTATGAATGGACTGGGGCTTGCCTTATCCATGAGCAAAACCTACTATCTTCCTAAATTTCTGGTTTTTTCCTGAATTCTGGCCACTCTTCAGAATAGGCTCATGGTTTTGTGTCCAAGATATGTACCACCTCCAAGCTTGGTGACATTGCCATGTACTAGATAGCTGAAATGAATAGTGAGCATCTCAGAAAACTCAGATATCAGTGGGCCCATTAAGTTCTCAGTGGAGAAACCCTGCTTTGGGCCTTTTGCTTACCTATTGTTCTGTTTCCCTGGATGTCAGCAAGGTCTTTGCCTCAGGACACCCCTTTGTGAAGCCTGAAGAAAACAGTTTTCAAATGCAAACGAACGGGCATCACTTGTGGCTCTTTGCTTAATTGCTTTGCAAAGGGATGTGTCTGAATCAGCCTCTTGGCCCTGTGTAAGGCTGTGGCTTAGATTGTCAGCACCTGATGGATCTCAAGAAAGATCCCATATGTGCATCCATAGCCAATATGGCAAAAAAGCAGTCAATGTGGGTGAAGTCTCTTGCCTTCCTCTGTAAGGTTCCTGTCCTCCATCAAGTGAGAATAGGGATCCTTTGGGTCAAATGAGTTTTTCAAAGCCCTGCAGAGGCTAGCCATTATGTGCTTGGGTTTTCTCATGACTCCAATTCACACAAAGAATCTATACCCCAAGATCAGCAGGCCTCCAAGCGGAGAAGCTGAGCAGTATTAAAGGCAGGCCTATTTGATCACTCCTGGTTCAAAGGAAGGGTGTCCAGGCCACCCTGACATTAGGCAAATGATGGGCAAGGGAGCTTATTGTGGACACTGTCTTAGGCTGCACCCCTCATGGAAACCTCCAGCCAGAGGTTATGAGTATTGTCTATATGGAAGAAGATGAGGGCCTTTTGGCAGTGTTTTGGTTTGAATTGTGGTCATTTGTGTGGCGGTGGAAGAGAGGACTGGGTCCACCTGGGCTTGAACTCTGGTGTGATTCCCTTGGAGACTGAGTTCTGGAACTTAACTCAGAGAAGTATTGCCATGAATTGAGTTGGGATTTTCCGAGGCCACTCATGAGAGCCCCCCCTGGAAACTGAGATCGAAGCCCAGGTTGACTTTCCACAGAACACTGGGAATCTCAGCCAGGATATCACATGATTTTATTCTTAAAGACCTGGCAGCCATAGTTGAGAGTCAAAACACACATGGACCTCACATTGTACACCTCAGTGGGCCTGGTTTCATGTGACGTTTTGGCCACTCTTTGGGAAGCCTTGTTTGTTAGAGTTCTCCAGAGATTTCATTGAAATGATCTTTCTCACCATTTAATGGTTCCTGAATGAATGGAAACCCACAGTGCCTCCAACTTCATCCTTTAAAAACGGCTAGATTAATACCATGCAATCTTTGAAATTCCCATGACCAGGTGGCACTGGAGAACCTTTGGATGTCTTGTTGCTGATAATGAGTGTTCCAGACAGGTGCCTTGATTGACGGGTTTCATGAAAATGATGAAGAACAGAGATGCCAGTATGGTGGGGCCTGCTGAGTAGTGGGCCTAGAGCAGTGGTGTGCAGGTGTGTGATAAAACATCTGTGGTGGGGCCATGTGAATCTGCGATGGGCTTCCAAATGGCTTGTGACTGACATGGTGCACCCAGCAGACCCTTATATGTAAAGGCATCTTGTTATATGAAGAGGTTTCAGAACAATGTTCAGAATCAGGTTGCTATGGTCAAGGGGCCACGCTCTGTAAGATAGAATCATGGTTGGTGCATTCTCCTAGGACCCTGACCCACCACAAGTGACAGAACTCCCTCCAGCACTGTGTCCCAGTTAAACTCCTTGTATTTCGTGAAGCAAATACCAAACTCTTAGTGCAGCAGCAAGAAACACCACGAAAAGTGGAGGATGACCAAATGGCTTCAGAGTCCACACGGGGAGACACGTAGCCCCCAATGGCCACAGTTCACCTACAAAGAGAGAATTCAGTACTTCTGCCTCATGTTCATTGGGAAATCAGAAACCATATCCTCCAGGTCACATAGATGAAGACCCAGCTTTGATGGTCTCACTACAAAAGAAGCTAAAGCTCCTGACAACAACATATATTTCAAAAGCCCATTCTCAGAGGCAGTTTCTCAAGAAGTCTTTAGGCCAGCAGAGCTCCATGTTTGTGGAGTGTTTATCCTGTCCCTTACTTCTGGAAACTCCTCTACCACCTCCAAAGTTGTGAACTCCTGAGCATTTTTCATTCCACATATGTATTCAATGATTTTCTAACTCTTCTTCTCGAATTGCATCTTACATGGGGCAAGGGTATTGTCAAGGCATTTTTCTGGATGATTGTGGGAAGATTTTGTGTAGAACATATTTGCATAAACATTGGATTTATTTTCCTATTTTCCATTCCAAAAACTGAATCCCTGACACTAACCCATACCCTACTAGACTCTGACTACGAATCATAATATGATAGAGAAAAATAACCCAAACAGAATAAAAATACTAGCAGTTCAGAGGAGGCATGATGCATAGTTGGACAGGCCTTTTGAATTATAAAGGGTACATGTTATGAATCTAGTCCAATGTAATAGATCTCCATGTGTTTTTAAACTTAACAAATATGTGAATTCCTGTCTCCCTTTCTTTGCAGCCTATTCGGCACATGTCTTTTTACATGCACATACAGAATCCGACATGGTTTCCCAGCTACATTCTTTTGAGGTGGCTGACTTGGCAGATACAATCTGTGAGAAGAAATCACTCCTCCTAAATGCTTTTTGAACTGAAAATCAACCTATGGGTGAGCTTCCTACTTGAACAACATGATACATACATCCATGTTCAGTAAAATAAATATTTTTGGATCTTGAAATGATATATATTTCATGATGAATTTCAATTGGCATATATATTTTTACTTCTTAATGTCTCTGTGTTTGTGTTTGTGTATATATATCTATGTATATACACACACACAAACTCTCCAGATTTTTCAAAATATAAAATATATGTGTTTTATTTTACACTCCCTAAATTCATGTTCATGTATGTAGATTTATAATCAACTTTTCACAAGATTATTCTCAGAAATATTCATCCACCTGAAATACGTATTTGTTTCCTAGTACTGAAAACTAACTTCAGTGAATGGTGAATAGAAGTCCTAACATTTCTTCAGTAACTGACCCTGTTTAACATCAATGCAAGTAGACTGCTATGGGACATGATATGTATTTGGACATTTATTTTTATTCAACACTGGTACATTACTATTTCTTCAGTTGATGCTCATCATAGGATATATATTTCATCCTCATGTTCACAAATTTCTAGGCATTTGGTTCACTTTCAATCAAATCCTGCTTCAGAACACATGTATTCCTCCATGTTTCTTGACTGGTCTTTTCATGAGACTTCTTTCCAAGCATATTATTTTGGATTTCCTTAATCACTTTGGAACCAAAACTCACACACCCCTCATGGTAAACCATCACCCTAATATTACCATTAGTTGTATAACTGGTTGGAATGAATGATCCTGTATCAATATAAGATTTCCTATATATTTTCAGATATCAATTCAATCTATTATTTAAATTGGAAACAGTTATATTCTTTATTCACACTGTGGTCTATTCATGCATTATCTCTATACTCATAGACCCTGGGTATACCTATTTGTACCCCCGAATGCTAATTTATACGTCTTCAATACATTGCTCCCAAAAATAGTTGAAGAAATACTCATGTCACCTGATCTACATATATATTTTATCACAGTGATATTCTGGACACAAAATGCAAAGGTCACACTTATGATTGTACCAAAGCCTAATTGGAAAGTTAGCATGGATTACTAAAACCATCCTTGTCCAGGTTGCCTAATGCTCTCAAATGTCAATCCTATTGGTGACTACACATTTGTTTCTGCCTTAGATTATATATTCAACCTCAACCCTGTTGAAAATGTCAAATCCTATCACTCACTTAATACTTTTCCTGATTTCCTAATGTCTATATTCATATCTGCTTTCCTACATATCTTCCCCAGTTCATCATTGTGACTGACTCTTCACATGTGCTGACATTTACATTCACTCTCTAACAGACACCCTATTGCTAAAGAACTTTTGGTCCAAATATTATACCCACTCTTCTTCCTAAACCTACTGACTATCTTCCTAATCCTACCTCCTATCCCTTTTTGACTGGATCTTCTCTTCTACATTCAATCATCCAAGGTACAAGGTCCTATGCCATTGTATATGGATTTGTCAGAGACATCTGTACAGAATGTAATTCAAAGCTAAGTATTTCAATCAAGGGCCCAATGCCCTTCTGGCCTTCAAATCTTACTTAGATTTCTGTTTTCATACATATATTTCACCTCTATATTATTATAAATATCACAGGTTCCCAATACCATTCTTCATCCAGCAGAATGATTTTTAACCCAAATCGAACATGTTCTTAACCCCAAGCATTTTCTTTTCCCTCAATCTAACTTTACAGAAGAGCAGGGACAGAGTTGGTCTTACAATACAGGAATGTAGGGGATCTTCCACCTGCTGAGAACCTCAAAGGTCCATGCAGAAATGATCCCTGGAGAAGATGTAGGCAGCCAGGAAGGACCTGAGAGATCAGAAGTCATCTTCTGTGGCAAACAACCTGGTCAGGATGAAAAGATGTGTGCGAATGAGCCTCTCTCTTCTTAATGTAGACAAATTGGACCAAACCAGGCCTGTGTGGAGAGCTTTTACTGGGTGCCTATGGTTGATATACCATTCTAACTTGTGAAAGTGTCACAGGAAGCAGGGGCAGCCTCCATCTCATGGGACCCTTGGAAGCAACAGTTAGGACAGAGTGGTTTCCAAGGCAGTGACCTCAATCGGTTCCTGAAGGAAGTGACCTCACCACACTTCCTTGGTGATGGAACTCTCTGAACTTGGGATCCAGGAAGCCAGGCACCCAGAGGCAGTCCCAGTGCCAGTCCCAGTGGGCTCACTTGTTTGGATTTACCGAGGACAGAGTCAGTCTTTCTTGGTACCTACAGATGTGAGGATGGCCAATTGCCAAGAAAGCTCTGAAGGGGGTCTTTCCTGAGAAAGCAGGTAGTGGCTCACCCCTGGCTCCTGATAACTTCACAGAATTGGCCAAGGAGTCCAGATCTGAGACAGGACAGGCCATTCCAAGGGAACATAGTATGGCCCACCTGTCAGAGGACACTGCGGGTAGTCACAGACCTACTTGGGGGAAGGAGGTGGCATTGTGGGTGTGGGTGTGAGTCTGTGGTTTGGTCTCATGTTCTGAGAAGAGCTAGGAAAGGCGGTTTGTTTGGTTTGGAGTGGACTGTTTCTAGCAAGTCTTTTGACAAGGCGAGTGTTGCTATGTCTGTGTATCGCACTGTGTCCGTGGTTGTAGACATTAGAAAAGAGAATGCATCAATGGATGTGTCCTGTATACTAGAAAGCTTCCAGCATTCATCCTGCCCAATTTATGAATGGACTGGGGCTTGCCTTATCCATGGGCAAATCCTACTATCTTCCTAAATTTCTGGTTTTTTCCTGAATTCTGGCCACTCTGCAGAATAGGCTCATGGTTTTGTGTCCAAGATATGTACCACCTCCAAGCTTGGTGACATTGCCATGTACTAGATAGCTGAAATGAATAGTGAGCATCTCAGAAAACTCAGATATCAGTGGGCCCATTAAGTTCTCAGTGGAGAAACCCTGCTTTGGGCCTTTTGCTTACCTATTGTTCTGTTTCCCTGGATGTCAGCAAGGTCTTTGCCTCAGGACACCCTTTTGTGAAGCCTGAAGAAAACAGTTTTCAAATGCAAACGAACGGGCATCACTTGTGGCTCTTTGCTTAATTGCTTTGCAAAGGGATGTGTCTGAATCAGCCTCTTGGCCCTGTGTAAGGCTGTGGCTTAGATTGTCAGCACCTGATGGATCTCAAGAAAGATCCCATATGTGCATCCATAGCCAATATGGCAAAAAAGCAGTCAATGTGGATGAAGTCTCTTGCCTTCCTCTGTAAGGTTCCTGTCCTCCATCAAGTGAGAATAGGGATCCTTTGGGTCAAAAGAGTTTTTCAAAGCCCTGCAGAGGCTAGCCATTATGTGCTTGGGTTTTCTCACGACTCCAATTCACACAAAGAATCTATACCCCAAGATCAGCAGGCCTCCAAGCGGAGAAGCTGAGCAGTATTAAAGGCAGGCCTATTTGATCACTCCTGGTTCAAAGGAAGGGTGTCCAGGCCACCCTGACATTAGGCAAATGATGGGCAAGGGAGCTTATTGTGGACACTGTCTTAGGCTGCGCCCCTCATGGAAACCTCCAGCCAGAGGTTATGAGTATTGTCTATATGGAAGAAGATGAGGGCCTTTTGGCAGTGTTTTGGTTTGAATTGTGGTCATTTGTGTGGCGGTGGAAGAGAGGACTGGGTCCGCCTGGGCTTGAACTCTGGTGTGATTCCCTTGGAGACTGAGTTCTGGAACTGAACTCAGAGAAGTATTGCCATGAATTGAGTTGGGATTTTCCGAGGCCACTCATGAGAGCCCCCCCTGGAAACTGAGATCGAAGCCCAGGGTGACTTTCCACAGAACACTGGGAATCTCAGCCAGGATATCACATGATTTTATTCTTAAAGACCTGGCAGCCATAGTTGAGAGTCAAAACACACATGGACCTCACATTGTACACCTCAGTGGGCCTGGTTTCATGTGACGTTTTGGCCACTCTTTGGGAAGCCTTGTTTGTTAGAGTTCTCCAGAGATTTCATTGAAATGATCTTTCTCACCATTTAATGGTTCCTGAATGAATGGAAACCCACAGTGCCTCCAACTTCATCCTTTAAAAACGGCTAGATAAATACCATGCAATCTTTGAAATTCCCATGACCAGGTGGCACTGGAGAACCTTTGGATGTCCTGTTGCTGATCATGAGTGTACCAGACAGGTGCCTTGATTGACGGGTTTCATGAAAATGATGAAGAACAGAGATGCCAGTATGGTGGGGCCTGCTGAGTAGTGGGCCTAGAGCAGTGGTGTGCAGGTGTGTGATAAAACATCTGTGGTGGGGCCATGTGGATCTGCGATGGGCTTCCAAATGGCTTGTGACTGACATGGTGCACCCAGCAGACCCTTATATGTAAAGGCATCTTGTTATATGAAGAGGTTTCAGAACAATGTTCAGAATCAGGTTGCTATGGTCAAGAGGCCACGCTCTGTAAGATAGAATCATGGTTGGTGCATTCTCCTAGGACCCTGACCCACCACACGTGACAGAACTCCCTCCAGCACTGTGTCCCAGTTAAACTCCTTGTATTTCTTGAAGCAAATACCAAACTCCTAGTGCAGCAGCAAGAAACACCACGAAAAGTGGAGGATGACCAAATGGCTTCAGAGTCCCCACGGGGAGACACTTAGCCCCCAATGGCCACAGTTTACCTACAAAGAGAGAATTCAGCACTTCTGCCTCATGTTCATTGGAAAATCAGAAACCATATCCTCCAGGTCACATAGATGAAGACCCAGCTTTGATGGTCTCACTACAAAAGAAGCTAAAGCTCCTGACAACAACATATATTTCAAAAGCCCATTCTCAGAGGCAGTTTCTCAAGTCTTTAGGCCAGCAGAGCTTCATGTTTGTGGAGTGTTTATCCTGTCCCTTACTTCTGGAAACTCCTCTACCACCTCCAAAGTTGTGAACTCCTGAGCATTTTTCATTCCACATATGTATTCAATGATTTTGTAACTCTTCTTCTTGAATTGCGTCTTACATGGTTCAAGGGTATTGTCAAGGCATTTTTCTGGATGATTGTGGGAAGATTTTGTGTAGAACACATTTGCATAAACATTGGATTTATTTTCCTATTTTCCATTCCAAATACTGAATCCCTGACACTAACCCATACCCTACTAGACAATGACTACGAATCATAATATGATAGAGAAAAATAACCCAAACAGAATAAAAATACTAGCAGTTCAGAGGAGGCATGAGGCGTAGTTGGACAGCCCTTTTGAATTATAAAGGGTACATGTTATGAATCTAGTCCAATGTGATAGATCTCCATGTGTTTTTAAACTTAACAAATATGTGAATTCCTGTCTCCCTTTCTTTGCAGCCTATTCGGCACATGTCTTTTTACATGCACATACAGAATCCTACCTGGTTTCCCAGCTACATTCTTTTGAGGTGGCTGACTTGGCAGATACAATCTGTGAGAAGAAATAACTCCTCCTAAATGCTGTTTGAACTGAAAATCAATATATGGGTGAGCTTCCTAATTGAACAACATGATACATACATCCATGTTCAGTAAAATAAATATTTTTGGATCTTTAAATGATATATATTTCATGATGAATTTCAATTGGCATATATATTTTTACTTCTTAATGTCTCTGGTTTGTGTTTGTGTATATATATCTATGTATATATACACACACACACACTCTCCAGATTTTTCAAAATATAAAATATATGTGTCTTATTTTACACTCCCTAAATTCATGTTCATGTATGTGGATTTATAATCAACTTTTCACAAGATCATTCTCAGAAATATTCATCCACCTGAAATACGTATTTGTTTCCTAGTACTGAAAACTAACTTCAGTGAATGGTGAATAGAAATCCTAACATTTCTTCAGTAACTGACCCTTTTTTACATCAATGCAAGTAGACTCCTATGGGACATGATGTGTATTTGGACATTTATTTTTATTCAACTGTGGCAGATTACTATTTCTTCAGTTGATGCACATCATAGGATATATATTTCATCCTCATGTTCACAAATTTCTAGGCATTTGGTTCACTTTCAATCAAATCCTGCTTCAGAACACATGTATTCCTCCATGTTTCTTGACTGGTCTTTTCATGAGACTTCTTTCCAAGCATATTATTTTGGATTTCCATAATCACTTTGGAACCAAAACTCACACACCCCTCATGGTAAACCATCACCCTAATATTACCATTAGATGTATAACTGGTTGGAATGAATGATCCTGTATCAATATAAGATTTCCTATATATTTTCAGATATCAATTCAATCCATTATTTAAATTGGAACCAGTTATATTCTTTATTCACAGTGTGGTCTATTCATGCATTATCTCTATACTCATAGACCCTGGGTATACCTATTTGTACCCCCGAATCCTAATTTATACGTCTTCAATACATTGCTCCCAAAAATAGTTGAAGAAATACTCATGTCATCTGATCTACATATATATTTTATCACAGTGATGTTCTGGACACAAAATGCAAAGGTCACACTTATGATTGTACCAAAGCCTAATTGGAAAGTTAGCATGGATTACTAAAACCATCCTTGTCCAAGTTGCGTAATGCTCTCAAATGTCAATCCTATTGGTGACTACACATTTGTTTCTGCCTTAGATTATATATTCAACCTCAACCCTGTTGAAAATGTCAAAGCCTATCACTCACTTTATACTTTTCCTGATTTCCTAATGTCTATATTCATATCTGCTTTCCTACATATTTTCCCCAGTTCATCATTGTGACTGACTCTTCACATGTGCTGACATTTACATTCACTCTCTAACAGACACCCTATTGCTAAAGAACTTTTGGTCCAAATATTATACCCACTCTTCTTCCTAAACCTATGGACTATCTTCCTAATCCTACCTACTATCCCTTTTTGACTGGATCTTCTCTTCTACATTCAATCATCCAAGGTACAAGGTCCTATGCCATTGTATATGGATTTGTCAGAGACATCTGTACAGAATGTAATTCAAAGCTAAGTATTTCAATCAAGGGCCCAATGCCCTTCTGGCCTTCAAATCTTACTTAGATTTCTGTTTTCATACATATATTTCACCTCTATATTATTATAAATATCACAGGTTCCCAATACCATTCTTCATCCAGCAGAATTATTTCTAACGCAAATCGAACATGTTCTTAACCCCAAGCATTTACTTTTTCCTCAATATAACTTTACAGAAGAGCAGGGACAGAGTTGGTCTTACAATACAGGAATGTAGGGGATCTTCCACCTGCTGAGAACCTCAAAGGTCCATGCAGAAATGATCCCTGGAGAAGATGTAGGCAGCCAGGTAGGACCTGAGAGAGCAGACGTCATCTTCTGTGGCAAACAACCTGGTCAGGATGAAAAGATGTGTCTGAATGAGCCTCTCTCTTCTTAATGTAGACAAGATGGACCAAACCAGGCCTGTGTGGAGAGCTTTTCCTGGGTGCCTATGGTTGATATACCATTCTAACTTGTGAAAGTGTCACAGGAAGCAGGGGCAGCCTCCATCTCATGGGACCCCTGAAAGCAACAGTTAGGACAGAGTGGTTTCCAAAGCAGTGACCTCATTCAGTTTCTGAAGGAAGTGACCTCACCACACTTCCTTGGTGATGGAACTCTCTGAACTTGGGATCCAGGAAGCCAGGCACCCAGAGGCAGTCCCAGTGCCAGTCACAGTGGGCTCACTTTTTTGGATTTACCAAGGACAGAGTCAGTCTTTCTTGGTACCTACAGATGTGCGGATGGCCAATTGCCAAGGAAGCTCTGAAGGGGGTCTTTCCTGAGAAAGCAGGTAGTGGCTCACCCCTGGCTCCTGATAACTTCACAGAATTGGCCAAGGAGTCCAGATATGAGACAGGACGGGCCATTTCAGGGGAACATAGTATGGCCCACCTGTCAGAGGACACTGCGGGTAGTCACAGACCTACTTGGGGGAAGGAGGTGGCTTTGAGGGTGTGGGTGTGAGTCTGTGGTTTGGTCTCATGTTCTGAGAAGAGCTAAGAAAGGCGGTTTGTTTGGTTTGAAGTGGACTGTTTCTAGCAAGTCTTTTGACAAGGCGAGTGTTGCTATGTCTGTGTATCGCACTGTGTCCGTGGTTGTAGACATTAGGAAAGAGAATGCATCAATGGATGTGTCCTGTCTAGTAGAAAGCTTCCAGCATTCATCCTGCCCAATTTATGAATGGACTGGGGCTTGCCTTATCCATGGGCAAAACCTACTATCTTCCTAAATTTCTGGTTTGTTCCTGAATTCTGGCCCCTCTTCAGAATATGCTCATGGTTTTGTGTCCAAGATATGTACCACCTCCAAGCTTGGTGACATTGCCATGTACTAGATAGCTGAAATGAATAGTGAGCATCTCAGAAAACTCAGATATCAGTGGCCCATTAAGTTCTCAGTGGAGAAACCCTGCTTTGGGCCTTTTGCTTACCTATTGTTCTGTTTCTCTGGATGTCAACAAGGTCTTTGCCTCAGGACACCCCTTTGTGAAGCCTGAAGAAAACAGTTTTCAAATGCAAACGAACGGGCATCACTTGTGGCTCTTTGCTTAATTGCTTTGCAAAGGGATGTGTCTGAATCAGCCTCTTGGCCCTGTGTAAGGCTGTGGCTTAGATTGTCAGCACCTGATGGATCTCAAGAAAGATCCCATATGTGCATCCATAGCCAATATGGCAAAAAAGCAGTCAATGTGGATGAAGTCTCTTGCCTTCCTCTGTAAGGTTCCTGTCCTCCATCAAGTGAGAATAGGGATCCTTTGGGTCAAATGAGTTTTTCAAAGCCCTGCAGAGGCTAGCCATTATGTGCTTGGGTTTTCTCATGACTCCAATTCACACAAAGAATCTATACCCCAAGATCAGCAGGCCTCCAAGCAGAGAAGGTGAGCAGTATTAAAGGCAGGCCTATTTGATCACTCCTGGTTCAAAGGAAGGGTGTCCAGGCCACCCTGACATTAGGCAAATGATGGGCAAGGGAGCTTATTGTGGACACTGTCTTAGGCTGCGCCCCTCATGGAAACCTCCAGCCAGAGGTTATGAGTATTGTCTATATGGAAGAAGATGAGGGCCTTTTGGCAGTGTTTTGGTTTGAATTGTGGTCATTTGTGTGGCGGTGGAAGAGAGGACTGGGTCCGCCTGGGCTTGAACTCTGGTGTGATTCCCTTGGAGACTGAGTTCTGGAACTGAACTCAGAGAAGTATTGCCATGAATTGAGTTGGGATTTTCCGAGGCCACTCATGAGAGCCCCCCCTGGAAACTGAGATCGAAGCCCAGGGTGACTTTCCACAGAACACTGGGAATCTCAGCCAGGATATCACATGATTTTATTCTTAAAGACCTGGCAGCCATAGTTGAGAGTCAAAACACACATGGACCTCACATTGTACACCTCAGTGGGCCTGGTTTCATGTGACGTTTTGGCCACTCTTTGGGAAGCCTTGTTTGTTAGAGTTCTCCAGAGATTTCATTGAAATGATCTTTCTCACCATTTAATGGTTCCTGAATGAATGGAAACCCACAGTGCCTCCAACTTCATCCTTTAAAAACGGCTAGATAAATACCATGCAATCTTTGAAATTCCCATGACCAGGTGGCACTGGAGAACCTTTGGATGTCCTTTTGCTGATCATGAGTGTACCAGACAGGTGCCTTGATTGACGGGTTTCATGAAAATGATGAAGAACAGAGATGCCAGTATGGTGGGGCCTGCTGAGTAGTGGGCCTAGAGCAGTGGTGTGCAGGTGTGTGATAAAACATCTGTGGTGGGGCCATGTGGATCTGCGATGGGCTTCCAAATGGCTTGTGACTGACATGGTGCACCCAGCAGACCCTTATATGTAAAGGCATCTTGTTATATGAAGAGGTTTCAGAACAATGTTCAGAATCAGGTTGCTATGGTCAAGGGGCCACTCTCTGTAAGATAGAATCATGGTTGGTGCATTCTCCTAGGACCCTGACCCACCACACGTGACACAACTCCCTCCAGCACTGTGTCCCAGTTAAACTCCTTGTATTTCGTGAAGCAAATACCAAACTCCTAGTGCAGCAGCAAGAAACACCACGAAAAGTGGAGGATGACCAAATGGCTTCAGAGTCCCCACGGGGAGACACTTAGCCCCCAATGCCCACAGTTTACCTACAAAAAGAGAATTCAGCACTTCTGCCTCATGTTCATTGGAAAATCAGAAACCATATCCTCCAGGTCACATAGATGAAGACCCAGCTTTGATGGTCTCACTACAAAAAGAGCTCCATGTTTGTGAAGTGTTTCTCCTGTCCCTTACTTCTGGATACTCCTCTACCACCTACAAAGTTGTGAACTCCTGAGCATTTTTCATTCCACATATGTATTCAATGATTTTCTAACTCTTCTTCTCGAATTGCATCTTACATGGGGCAAGGGTATTGTCAAGGCATTTTTCTGGATGATTGTGGGAAGATTTTGTGGAGAACATATTTGCATAAACATTGGATTTATTTTCCTATTTTCCATTCCAAAAACTGAATCCCTGACACTAACCCATACCCTACTAGACTCTGACTACGAATCATAATATGATAGAGAAAAATAACCCAAACAGAATAAAAATACTAGAAGTTCAGCGGAGGCATGAGGCGTAGTTGGACAGGCCTTTTGAATTATAAAGGGTACATGTTATGAATCCAGTCCAATGTAATAGATCTCCATGTGTTTTTAAACTTAACAAATATGTGAATTCCTGTCTCCCTTTCTTTTCAGCCTATTCAGCACATGTCTTTTTACATGCACATACAGAATCCTACATGGTTTCCCAGCTACATTCTTTTGAGGTGGCTGACTTGGCAGATACAATCTGTGAGAAGAAATCACTCCTCCTAAATGCTGTTTGAACTGAAAATCAACCTATGGGTGAGCTTCCTACTTGAACAACATGATACATACATCCATGATCAGTAAAATAAATATTTTTGGATCTTTAAATGATATATATTTCATGATGAATTTCAATTGGCATATATATTTTTACTTCTTAATGTCTCTGTGTTTGTGTTTGTGTATATATATCTATGTATATATATACACACACACACTCTCCAGATTTTTCAAAATATAAAATATATGTGTCTTATTTTACACTCCCTAAATTCATGTTCATGTATGTGGATTTATAATCAACTTTTCACAAGATTATTCTCAGAAATATTCATCCACCTGAAATACGTATTTGTTTCCTAGTACTGAAAACTAACTTCAGTGAATGGTGAATAGAAGTCCTAACATTTCTTCAGTAACTGACCCTGTTTAACATCAAGGCAAGTAGACTCCTATGGGACATGATGTGTATTTGGACATTTATTTTTATTCAACACTGGCACATTACTATTTCTTCAATTGATGCACATCATAGGATATATATTTCATCCTCATGTTCACAAAATTCTAGGCATTTGGTTCACTTTCCATCAAATCCTGCTTCAGAACACATGTATTCCTCCATGTTTCTTGACTGGTCTTTTCATGAGACTTCTTTCCAAGCATATTATTTTGGATTTCCTTAATCACTTTGGAAACAAAACTTACACACCCCTCATGGTAAACCATCACCCTAATATTACCATTAGATGTATAACTGGTTGGAATGAATGATCCTGTATCAATATAAGATTTACTATATATTTTCAGATATCAATTCAATCTATTATTTAAATTGGAAACAGTTATATTCTTTATTCACAGTGTGGTCTATTCATGCATTATCTCTATACTCATAGACCCTGGGTATACCTATTTGTACCCCCGAATGCTAATTTATACGTCTTCAATACATTGCTCCCAAAAATAGTTGAAGAAATACTCATGTCACCTGATCTACATATATATTTTATCACAGTGATATTCTGGACACAAAATGTAAAGGTCACACTTATGATTGTACCAAAGCCTAATTGGAAAGTTAGCATGGATTACTAAAACCATCCTTGTCCAGGTTGCCTAATGCTCTCAAATGTCAATCCTATTGGTGACTACACATTTGTTTCTGCCTTAGATTATATATTCAACCTCAACCCTGTTGAAAATGTCAAAGCCTATCACTCACTTTATACTTTTCCTGATTTCCTAATGTCTATATTCATATCTGCTTTCCTACATATCTTCCCCAGTTCATCATTGTGACTGACTCTTCACATGTGCTGACATTTACATTCACTCTCTAACAGACACCCTATTGCTAAAGAACTTTTGGTCCAAATATTATACCCACTCTTCTTCCTAAACCTACTGACTATCTTCCTAATCCTACCTCCTATCCCTTTTTGACTGGATCTTCTCTTCTACATTCAATCATCCAAGGTACAAGGTCCTATGCCATTGTATATGTATTTGTCAGAGACATCTGTACAGAATGTAATTCAAAGCTAAGTATTTCAATCAAGGGCCCAATGCCCTTCTGGCCTTCAAATCTTACTTAGATTTCTGTTTTCATACATATATTTCACCTCTATATTATTATAAATATCACAGGTTCCCAATACCATTCTTCATCCAGCAGAATGATTTCTAACCCAAATCGAACATGTTCTTAACCCCAAGCATTTACTTTTCCCTCAATCTAACTTTACAGAAGAGCAGGGACAGAGTTGGTCTTACAATACAGGAATGTAGGGGATCTTCCACCTGCTGAGAACCTCAAAGGTCCATGCAGAAATGATCCCTGGAGAAGATGTAGGCAGCCAGGAAGGACCTGAGAGAGCAGAAGTCATCTTCTGTGGCAAACAACCTGGTCAGGATGAAAAGATGTGTCTGAATGAGCCTCTCTCTTCTTAATGTAGACAAGATGGACCAAACCAGGCCTGTGTGGAGAGCTTTTCCTGGGTGCCTATGGTTGATATACCATTCTAACTTGTGAAAGTGTCACAGGAAGCAGGGGCAGCCTCCATCTCATGGGACCCTTGGAAGCAACAGTTAGGACAGAGTGGTTTCCAAGGCAGTGACCTCACTCAGTTCCTGAAGGAAGTGACCTCACCACACTTCCTTGGTGATGGAACTCTCTGAACTTGGGATCCAGGAAGCCAGGCACCCAGAGGCAGTCCCAGTGCCATTCCCAGTGGGCTCACTTGTTTGGATTTACCAAGGACAGAGTCAGTCTTTCTTGGTACCTACAGATTTGAGGATGGCCAATTGCCAAGAAAGTTCTGAAGGGGGTCTTTCCTGAGAAAGCAGGTAGTGGCTCACCCCTGGCTCCTGATAACTTCACAGAATTGGCCAAGGAGTCCAGATCTGAGACAGGACGGGCCATTTCGGGGGAACATAGTATGGCCCACCTGTCAGAGGACACTGCGGGTAGTCACAGACCTACTTGGGGGAAGGAGGTGGCTTTGAGGGTGTGGGTGTGAGTCTGTGGTTTGGTCTCATGTTCTGAGAAGAGCTAAGAAAGGCGGTTTGTTTGGTTTGAAGTGGACTGTTTCTAGCAAGTCTTTTGACAAGGCGAGTGTTGCTATGTCTGTGTATCGCACTGTGTCCGTGGTTGTAGACATTAGGAAAGAGAATGCATCAATGGATGTGTCCTGTCTTTTAGAAAGCTTCCAGCATTCATCCTGCCCAATTTATGAATGGACTGGGGCTTGCCTTATCCATGGGCAAAACCTACTATCTTCCTAAATTTCTGGTTTGTTCCTGAATTCTGGCCCCTCTTCAGAATATGCTCATGGTTTTGTGTCCAAGATATGTACCACCTCCAAGCTTGGTGACATTGCCATGTACTAGATAGCTGAAATGAATAGTGAGCATCTCAGAAAACTCAGATATCAGTGGCCCATTAAGTTCTCAGTGGAGAAACCCTGCTTTGGGCCTTTTGCTTACCTATTGTTCTGTTTCCCTGGATGGCAACAAGGTCTTTGCCTCAGGACACCCCTTTGTGAAGCCTGAAGAAAACAGTTTTCAAATGCAAACGAACGGGCATCACTTGTGGCTCTTTGCTTAATTGCTTTGCAAAGGGATGTGTCTGAATCAGCCTCTTGGCCCTGTGTAAGGCTGTGGCTTAGATTGTCAGCACCTGATGGATCTCAAGAAAGATCCCATATGTGCATCCATAGCCAATATGCCAAAAAAGCAGTCAATGTGGATGAAGTCTCTTGCCTTCCTCTGTAAGGTTCCTGTCCTCCATCAAGTGAGAATAGGGATCCTTTGGGTCAAATGAGTTTTTCAAAGCCCTGCAGAGGCTAGCCATTATGTGCTTGGGTTTTCTCATGACTCCAATTCACACAAAGAATCTATACCCCAAGATCAGCAGGCCTCCAAGCGGAGAAGCTGAGCAGTATTAAAGGCAGGCCTATTTGATCACTCCTGGTTCAAAGGAAGGGTGTCCAGGCCACCCTGACATTAGGCAAATGATGGGCAAGGGAGCTTATTGTGGACACTGTCTTAGGCTGCGCCCCTCATGGAAACCTCCAGCCAGAGGTTATGAGTATTGTCTATATGGAAGAAGATGAGGGCCTTTTGGCAGTGTTTTGGTTTGAATTGTGGTCATTTGTGTGGCGGTGGAAGAGAGGACTGGGTCCGCCTGGGCTTGAACTCTGGTGTGATTCCCTTGGAGACTGAGTTCTGGAACTGAACTCAGAGAAGTATTGCCATGAATTGAGTTGGGATTTTCCGAGGCCACTCATGAGAGCCCCCCCTGGAAACTGAGATCGAAGCCCAGGGTGACTTTCCACAGAACACTGGGAATCTCAGCCAGGATATCACATGATTTTATTCTTAAAGACCTGGCAGCCATAGTTGAGAGTCAAAACACACATGGACCTCACATTGTACACCTCAGTGGGCCTGGTTTCATGTGACGTTTTGGCCACTCTTTGGGAAGCCTTGTTTGTTAGAGTTCTCCAGAGATTTCATTGAAATGATCTTTCTCACCATTTAATGGTTCCTGAATGAATGGAAACCCACAGTGCCTCCAACTTCATCCTTTAAAAACGGCTAGATAAATACCATGCAATCTTTGAAATTCCCATGACCAGGTGGCACTGGAGAACCTTTGGATGTCCTGTTGCTGATCATGAGTGTACCAGACAGGTGCCTTGATTGACGGATTTCATGAAAATGATGAAGAACAGAGATGCCAGTATGGTGGGGCCTGCTGAGTAGTGGGCCTAGAGCAGTGGTGTGCAGGTGTGTGATAAAACATCTGTGGTGGGGCCATGTGGATCTGCGATGGGCTTCCAAATGGCTTGTGACTGACATGGTGCACCCAGCAGACCCTTATATGTAAAGGCATCTTGTTATATGAAGAGGTTTCAGAACAATGTTCAGAATCAGGTTGCTATGGTCAAGGGGCCACTCTCTGTAAGATAGAATCATGGTTGGTGCATTCTCCTAGGACCCTGACCCACCACACGTGACACAACTCCCTCCAGCACTGTGTTCCAGTTAAACTCCTTGTATTTCGTGAAGCAAATACCAAACTCCTAGTGCAGCAGCAAGAAACACCACGAAAAGTGGAGGATGACCAAATGGCTTCAGAGTCCCCACGGGGAGACACTTAGCCCCCAATGCCCACAGTTTACCTACAAAAAGAGAATTCAGCACTTCTGCCTCATGTTCATTGGAAAATCAGAAACCATATCCTCCAGGTCACATAGATGAAGACCCAGCTTTGATGGTCTCACTACAAAAAGAGCTCCATGTTTGTGAAGTGTTTCTCCTGTCCCTTACTTCTGGATACTCCTCTACCACCTACAAAGTTGTGAACTCCTGAGCATTTTTCATTCCACATATGTATTCAATGATTTTCTAACTCTTCTTCTCGAATTGCATCTTACATGGGGCAAGGGTATTGTCAAGGCATTTTTCTGGATGATTGTGGGAAGATTTTGTGGAGAACATATTTGCATAAACATTGGATTTATTTTCCTATTTTCCATTCCAAAAACTGAATCCCTGACACTAACCCATACCCTACTAGACTCTGACTACGAATCATAATATGATAGAGAAAAATAACCCAAACAGAATAAAAATACTAGAAGTTCAGCGGAGGCATGAGGCGTAGTTGGACAGGCCTTTTGAATTATAAAGGGTACATGTTATGAATCCAGTCCAATGTAATAGATCTCCATGTGTTTTTAAACTTAACAAATATGTGAATTCCTGTCTCCCTTTCTTTTCAGCCTATTCAGCACATGTCTTTTTACATGCACATACAGAATCCTACATGGTTTCCCAGCTACATTCTTTTGAGGTGGCTGACTTGGCAGATACAATCTGTGAGAAGAAATCACTCCTCCTAAATGCTGTTTGAACTGAAAATCAACCTATGGGTGAGCTTCCTACTTGAACAACATGATACATACATCCATGATCAGTAAAATAAATATTTTTGGATCTTTAAATGATATATATTTCATGATGAATTTCAATTGGCATATATATTTTTACTTCTTAATGTCTCTGTGTTTGTGTTTGTGTATATATATCTATGTATATATATACACACACACACTCTCCAGATTTTTCAAAATATAAAATATATGTGTCTTATTTTACACTCCCTAAATTCATGTTCATGTATGTGGATTTATAATCAACTTTTCACAAGATTATTCTCAGAAATATTCATCCACCTGAAATACGTATTTGTTTCATAGTACTGAAAACTAACTTCAGTGAATGGTGAATAGAAGTCCTAACATTTCTTCAGTAACTGACCCTGTTTAACATCAAGGCAAGTAGACTCCTATGGGACATGATGTGTATTTGGACATTTATTTTTATTCAACACTGGCACATTACTATTTCTTCAATTGATGCACATCATAGGATATATATTTCATCCTCATGTTCACAAAATTCTAGGCATTTGGTTCACTTTCCATCAAATCCTGCTTCAGAACACATGTATTCCTCCATGTTTCTTGACTGGTCTTTTCATGAGACTTCTTTCCAAGCATATTATTTTGGATTTCCTTAATCACTTTGGAAACAAAACTTACACACCCCTCATGGTAAACCATCACCCTAATATTACCATTAGATGTATAACTGGTTGGAATGAATGATCCTGTATCAATATAAGATTTACTATATATTTTCAGATATCAATTCAATCTATTATTTAAATTGGAAACAGTTATATTCTTTATTCACAGTGTGGTCTATTCATGCATTATCTCTATACTCATAGACCCTGGGTATACCTATTTGTACCCCCGAATGCTAATTTATACGTCTTCAATACATTGCTCCCAAAAATAGTTGAAGAAATACTCATGTCACCTGATCTACATATATATTTTATCACAGTGATATTCTGGACACAAAATGCAAAGGTCACACTTATGATTGTACCAAAGCCTAATTGGAAAGTTAGCATGGATTACTAAAACCATCCTTGTCCAGGTTGCCTAATGCTCTCAAATGTCAATCATATTGGTGACTACACATTTGTTTCTGCCTTAGACTATATATTCAACCTCAACCCTGTTGAAAATGTCAAAGCCTATCACTCACTTTATACTTTTCCTGATTTCCTAATGTCTATATTCATATCTGCTTTCCTACATATCTTCCCCAGTTCATCATTGTGACTGACTCTTCACATGTGCTGACATTTACATTCACTCTCTAACAGACACCCTATTGCTAAAGAACTTTTGGTCCAAATATTATACCCACTCTTCTTCCTAAACCTACTGACTATCTTCTTAATCCTACCTCCTATCCCTTTTTGACTGGATCTTCTCTTCTACATTCAATCATCCAAGGTACAAGGTCCTATGCCATTGTATATGGATTTGTCAGAGACATCTGTACAGAATGTAATTCAAAGCTAAGTATTTCAATCAAGGGCCCAATGCCCTTCTGGCCTTCAAATCTTACTTAGATTTCTGTTTTCATACATATATTTCACCTCTATATTATTATAAATATCACAGGTTCCCAATACCATTCTTCATCCAGCAGAATGATTTCTAACCCAAATCGAACATGTTCTTAACCCCAAGCATTTACTTTTCCCTCAATCTAACTTTACAGAAGAGCAGGGACAGAGTTGGTCTTACAATACAGGAATGTAGGGGATCTTCCACCTGCTGAGAACCTCAAAGGTCCATGCAGAAATGATCCCTGGAGAAGATGTAGGCAGCCAGGAAGGACCTGAGAGAGCAGAAGTCATCTTCTGTGGCAAACAACCTGGTCAGGATGAAAAGATGTGTCTGAATGAGCCTCTCTCTTCTTAATGTAGACAAGAAGGACCAAACCAGGCCTGTGTGGAGAGCTTTTCCTGGGTGCCTATGGTTGATATACCATTCTAACTTGTGAAAGTGTCACAGGAAGCAGGGGCAGCCTCCATCTCATGGGACCCTTGGAAGCAACAGTTAGGACAGAGTGGTTTCCAAGGCAGTGACCTCAATCAGTTCCTGAAGGAAGTGACCTCACCACACTTCCTTGGTGATGGAACTCTCTGAACTTGGGATCCAGGAAGCCAGGCACCCAGAGGCAGTCCCAGTGCCAGTCCCAGTGGGCTCACTTGTTTGGATATACCAAGGACAGGGTCAGTCTTTCTTGGTACCTACAGATGTGAGGATGGCCAATTGCCAAGGAAGCTCTGAAGGGGGTCTTTCCTGAGAAAGCAGGTAGTGGCTCACCCCTGGCTCCTGATAACTTCACAGAATTGGACAAGGAGTCCAGATCTGAGACAGGACAGGCCATTTTGGGGGAACATAGTATGGCCCACCAGTCAGAGGACACTGCGGGTAGTCACAGACCTACTTGGGGGAAGGAGGTGGCTTTGTGGGTGTGGGTGTGAGTCTGTGGTTTGGTCTCATGTTCTGAGAAGAGCTAGGAAAGGCGGTTTGTTTGGTTTGGAGTGGACTGTTTCTAGCAAGTCTTTTGACAAGGCGAGTGTTGCTATGTCTGTGTATCGCACTGTGTCCGTGGTTGTAGACATTAGAAAAGAGAATGCATCAATGGATGTGTCCTGTCTAGTAGAAAGCTTCCAGCATTCATCCTGCCCAATTTATAAATGTTCTGGGGCTTGCCTTATCCATGGGAAAAACCTACTATCTTCTTAAATTTCTGGTATTTTCCTGAATTCTGGCCACTCTTAAGAATAGGCTCATGGTTTTGTGTCCAAGATATGTACCACCTCCAAGCTTGGTGACATTGCCATGTACTAGATAGCTGAAATGAATAGTGAGCATCTCAGAAAACTCAGATATCAGTGGGCCCATTAAAGTCTCAGTGGAGAAACCCTGCTTTGGGCCTTTTGCTTACCTATTGTTCTGTTTCCCTCGATGTCAGCAAGGTCTTTGCCTCAGGACACTTTTTTGTGAAGCCTGAAGAAAACAGTTTTCAAATGCAAACGAATGGGCATCACTTGTGGCTCTTTGCTTAATTGCTTTGCAAAGGGATGTGTCTGAATCAGCCTCTTGGCCCTGTGTAAGGCTGTGGCTTAGATTGTCAGCACCTGATGGATCTCAAGAAAGATCCCATATGTGAATCCATAGCCAATATGGCAAAAAAGCAGTCAATGTGGATGAAGTCTCTTGCCTTCCTCTGTAAGGTTCCTGTCCTCCATCAAGTGAGAATAGGGATCCTTTGGGTCAAATGAGTTTTTCAAAGCCCTGCAGAGGCTAGCCATTATGTGCTGGGGTTTTCTCATGACTCCAATTCACACAAAGAATCTATACCCCAAGATCAGCAGGCCTCCAAGCGGAGAAGCTGAGCAGTATTAAAGGCAGGCCTATTTGATCACTCCTGGTTCAAAGGAAGGGTGTCCAGGCCACCCTGACATTAGGCAAATGATGGGCAAGGGAGTTTATTGTGGACACTGTCTTAGGCTGCGCCCCTCATGGAAACCTCCAGCCAGAGGTTATGAGTATTGTCTATATGGAAGAAGATGAGGGCCTTTTGGCAGTGTTTTGGTTTGAATTGTGGTCATTTGTGTGGCGGTGGAAGAGAGGACTGGGTCCGCCTGGGCTTGAACTCTGGTGTGATTCCCTTGGAGACTGAGTTCTGGAACTGAACTCAGAGATGTATTGCCATGAATTGAGTTGGGATTTTCCGAGGCCACTCATGAGAGCCCCCCCTGGAAACTGAGATCGAAGCCCAGGGTGACTTTCCACAGAACACTGGGAATCTCAGCCAGGATATCACATGATTTTATTCTTAAAGACCTGGCAGCCATATTTGAGAGTCAAAACACACATGGACCTCACATTGTACACCTGAGTGGGCCTGGTTTCATGTGACGTTTTGGCCACTTTTTGGGAAGCCTTGTTTGTTAGAGTTCTCCAGAGATTTCATTAAAATGATCTTTCTCACCATTTAATGGTTCCTGAATGAACGGAAACCCACAGTGCCTCCAACTTCATCCTTTAAAAACGGCTAGATAAATACCATGCAATCTTTGAAATTCCCATGACCAGGTGGCACTGGAGAACCTTTGGATGTCCTTTTGCTGATCATGAGTGTACCAGACAGGTGCCTTGATTGACGGATTTCATGAAAATGATGAAGAACAGAGATGCCAGTATGGTGGGGCCTGCTGAGTAGTGGGCCTAGAGCAGTGGTGTGCAGGTGTGTGATAAAACATCTGTGGTGGGGCCATGTGGATCTGCGATGGGCTTCCAAATGGCTTGTGACTGACATGGTGCACCCAGCAGACCCTTATATGTAAAGGCATCTTGTTATATGAAGAGGTTTCAGAACAATGTTCAGAATCAGGTTGCTATGGTCAAGGGGCCACTCTCTGTAAGATAGAATCATGGTTGGTGCATTCTCCTAGGACCCTGACCCACCACACGTGACACAACTCCCTCCAGCACTGTGTCCCAGTTAAACTCCTTGTATTTCGTGAAGCAAATACCAAACTCCTAGTGCAGCAGCAAGAAACACCACGAAAAGTGGAGGATGACCAAATGGCTTCAGAGTCCCCACGGGGAGACACTTAGCCCCCAATGCCCACAGTTTACCTACAAAAAGAGAATTCAGCACTTCTGCCTCATGTTCATTGGAAAATCAGAAACCATATCCTCCAGGTCACATAGATGAAGACCCAGCTTTGATGGTCTCACTACAAAAAGAGCTCCATGTTTGTGAAGTGTTTCTCCTGTCCCTTACTTCTGGATACTCCTCTACCACCTACAAAGTTGTGAACTCCTGAGCATTTTTCATTCCACATATGTATTCAATGATTTTCTAACTCTTCTTCTCGAATTGCATCTTACATGGGGCAAGGGTATTGTCAAGGCATTTTTCTGGATGATTGTGGGAAGATTTTGTGGAGAACATATTTGCATAAACATTGGATTTATTTTCCTATTTTCCATTCCAAAAACTGAATCCCTGACACTAACCCATACCCTACTAGACTCTGACTACGAATCATAATATGATAGAGAAAAATAACCCAAACAGAATAAAAATACTAGAAGTTCAGCGGAGGCATGAGGCGTAGTTGGACAGGCCTTTTGAATTATAAAGGGTACATGTTATGAATCCAGTCCAATGTAATAGATCTCCATGTGTTTTTAAACTTAACAAATATGTGAATTCCTGTCTCCCTTTCTTTTCAGCCTATTCAGCACATGTCTTTTTACATGCACATACAGAATCCTACATGGTTTCCCAGCTACATTCTTTTGAGGTGGCTGACTTGGCAGATACAATCTGTGAGAAGAAATCACTCCTCCTAAATGCTGTTTGAACTGAAAATCAACCTATGGGTGAGCTTCCTACTTGAACAACATGATACATACATCCATGATCAGTAAAATAAATATTTTTGGATCTTTAAATGATATATATTTCATGATGAATTTCAATTGGCATATATATTTTTACTTCTTAATGTCTCTGTGTTTGTGTTTGTGTATATATATCTATGTATATATATACACACACACACTCTCCAGATTTTTCAAAATATAAAATATATGTGTCTTATTTTACACTCCCTAAATTCATGTTCATGTATGTGGATTTATAATCAACTTTTCACAAGATTATTCTCAGAAATATTCATCCACCTGAAATACGTATTTGTTTCCTAGTACTGAAAACTAACTTCAGTGAATGGTGAATAGAAGTCCTAACATTTCTTCAGTAACTGACCCTGTTTAACATCAAGGCAAGTAGACTCCTATGGGACATGATGTGTATTTGGACATTTATTTTTATTCAACACTGGCACATTACTATTTCTTCAATTGATGCACATCATAGGATATATATTTCATCCTCATGTTCACAAAATTCTAGGCATTTGGTTCACTTTCCATCAAATCCTGCTTCAGAACACATGTATTCCTCCATGTTTCTTGACTGGTCTTTTCATGAGACTTCTTTCCAAGCATATTATTTTGGATTTCCATAATCACTTTGGAAACAAAACTTACACACCCCTCATGGTAAACCATCACCCTAATATTACCATTAGATGTATAACTGGTTGGAATGAATGATCCTGTATCAATATAAGATTTACTATATATTTTCAGATATCAATTCAATCTATTATTTAAATTGGAAACAGTTATATTCTTTATTCACAGTGTGGTCTATTCATGCATTATCTCTATACTCATAGACCCTGGGTATACCTATTTGTACCCCCGAATGCTAATTTATACGTCTTCAATACATTGCTCCCAAAAATAGTCGAAGAAATACTCATGTCACCTGATCTACATATATATTTTATCACAGTGATATTCTGGACACAAAATGCAAAGGTCACACTTATGATTGTACCAAAGCCTAATTGGAAAGTTAGCATGGATTACTAAAACCATCCTTGTCCAGGTTGCCTAATGCTCTCAAATGTCAATCCTATTGGTGACTACACATTTGTTTCTGCCTTAGATTATATATTCAACCTCAACCCTGTTGAAAATGTCAAAGCCTATCACTCACTTTATACTTTTCCTGATTTCCTAATGTCTATATTCATATCTGCTTTCCTACATATCTTCCCCAGTTCATCATTGTGACTGACTCTTCACATGTGCTGACATTTACATTCACTCTCTAACAGACACCCTATTGCTAAAGAACTTTTGGTCCAAATATTATACCCACTCTTCTTCCTAAACCTACTGACTATCTTCCTAATCCTACCTCCTATCCCTTTTTGACTGGATCTTCTCTTCTACATTCAATCATCCAAGGTACAAGGTCCTATGCCATTGTATATGTATTTGTCAGAGACATCTGTACAGAATGTAATTCAAAGCTAAGTATTTCAATCAAGGGCCCAATGCCCTTCTGGCCTTCAAATCTTACTTAGATTTCTGTTTTCATACATATATTTCACCTCTATATTATTATAAATATCACAGGTTCCCAATACCATTCTTCATCCAGCAGAATGATTTCTAACCCAAATCGAACATGTTCTTAACCCCAAGCATTTACTTTTCCCTCAATCTAACTTTACAGAAGAGCAGGGACAGAGTTGGTCTTACAATACAGGAATGTAGGGGATCTTCCACCTGCTGAGAACCTCAAAGGTCCATGCAGAAATGATCCCTGGAGAAGATGTAGGCAGCCAGGAAGGACCTGAGAGAGCAGAAGTCATCTTCTGTGGCAAACAACCTGGTCAGGATGAAAAGATGTGTCTGAATGAGCCTCTCTCTTCTTAATGTAGACAAGATGGACCAAACCAGGCCTGTGTGGAGAGCTTTTCCTGGGTGCCTATGGTTGATATACCATTCTAACTTGTGAAAGTGTCACAGGAAGCAGGGGCAGCCTCCATCTCATGGGACCCTTGGAAGCAACAGTTAGGACAGAGTGGTTTCCAAGGCAGTGACCTCATTCAGTTCCTGAAGGAAGTGACCTCACCACACTTCCTTGGTGATGGAACTCTCTGAACTTGGGATCCAGGAAGCCAGGCACCCAGAGGCAGTCCCAGTGCCATTCCCAGTGGGCTCACTTGTTTGGATTTACCAAGGACAGAGTCAGTCTTTCTTGGTACCTACAGATTTGAGGATGGCCAATTGCCAAGAAAGTTCTGAAGGGGGTCTTTCCTGAGAAAGCAGGTAGTGGCTCACCCCTGGCTCCTGATAACTTCACAGAATTGGCCAAGGAGTCCAGATCTGAGACAGGACGGGCCATTTCGGGGGAACATAGTATGGCCCACCTGTCAGAGGACACTGCGGGTAGTCACAGACCTACTTGGGGGAAGGAGGTGGCTTTGAGGGTGTGGGTGTGAGTCTGTGGTTTGGTCTCATGTTCTGAGAAGAGCTAAGAAAGGCGGTTTGTTTGGTTTGAAGTGGACTGTTTCTAGCAAGTCTTTTGACAAGGCGAGTGTTGCTATGTCTGTGTATCGCACTGTGTCCGTGGTTGTAGACATTAGGAAAGAGAATGCATCAATGGATGTGTCCTGTCTTTTAGAAAGCTTCCAGCATTCATCCTGCCCAATTTATGAATGGACTGGGGCTTGCCTTATCCATGGGCAAAACCTACTATCTTCCTAAATTTCTGGTTTGTTCCTGAATTCTGGCCCCTCTTCAGAATATGCTCATGGTTTTGTGTCCAAGATATGTACCACCTCCAAGCTTGGTGACATTGCCATGTACTAGATAGCTGAAATGAATAGTGAGCATCTCAGAAAACTCAGATATCAGTGGCCCATTAAGTTCTCAGTGGAGAAACCCTGCTTTGGGCCTTTTGCTTACCTATTGTTCTGTTTCCCTGGATGTCAACAAGGTCTTTGCCTCAGGACACCCCTTTGTGAAGCCTGAAGAAAACAGTTTTCAAATGCAAACGAACGGGCATCACTTGTGGCTCTTTGCTTAATTGCTTTGCAAAGGGATGTGTCTGAATCAGCCTCTTGGCCCTGTGTAAGGCTGTGGCTTAGATTGTCAGCACCTGATGGATCTCAAGAAAGATCCCATATGTGCATCCATAGCCAATATGGCAAAAAAGCAGTCAATGTGGATGAAGTCTCTTGCCTTCCTCTGTAAGGTTCCTGTCCTCCATCAAGTGAGAATAGGGATCCTTTGGGTCAAATGAGTTTTTCAAAGCCCTGCAGAGGCTAGCCATTATGTGCTTGGGTTTTCTCATGACTCCAATTCACACAAAGAATCTATACCCCAAGATCAGCAGGCCTCCAAGCGGAGAAGCTGAGCAGTATTAAAGGCAGGCCTATTTGATCACTCCTGGTTCAAAGGAAGGGTGTCCAGGCCACCCTCACATTAGGCAAATGATGGGCAAGGGAGCTTATTGTGGACACTGTCTTAGGCTGCGCCCCTCATGGAAACCTCCAGCCAGAGGTTATGAGTATTGTCTATATGGAAGAAGATGAGGGCCTTTCGGCAGTGTTTTGGTTTGAATTGTGGTCATTTGTGTGGCGGTGGAAGAGAGGACTGGGTCCGCCTGGGCTTGAACTCTGGTGTGATTCCCTTGGAGACTGAGTTCTGGAACTGAACTCAGAGATGTATTGCCATGAATTGAGTTGGGATTTTCCGAGGCCACTCATGAGAGCCCCCCCTGGAAACTGAGATCGAAGCCCAGGGTGACCATCCACAGAACACTGGGAATCTCAGCCAGGATATCACATGATTTTATTCTTAAAGACCTGGCAGCCATAGTTGAGAGTCAAAACACACATGGACCTCACATTGTACACCTCAGTGGGCCTGGTTTCATGTGACGTTTTGGCCACTCTTTGGGAAGCCTTGTTTGTTAGAGTTCTCCAGAGATTTCATTGAAATGATCTTTCTCACCATTTACTGGTTCCTGAATGAATGGAAACCCACAGTGCCTCCAACTTCATCCTTTAAAAACGGCTAGATAAATACCATGCAATCTTTGAAATTCCCATGACCAGGTGGCACTGGAGAACCTTTGGATGTCCTGTTGCTGATCATGAGTGTACCAGACAGGTGCCTTGATTGACGGGTTTCATGAAAATGATGAAGAACAGAGATGCCAGTATGGTGGGGACTGCTGAGTAGTGGGCCTAGAGCAGTGGTGTGCAGGTGTGTGATAAAACATCTGTGGTGGGGCCATGTGGATCTGCAATGGGCTTCCAAATGGCTTGTGACTGACACGGTGCACCCAGCAGACCCTTATATGTAAAGGCATCTTGTTATATGAAGAGGTTTCAGAACAATGTTCAGAATCAGGTTGCTATGGTCAAGGGGCCACGCTCTGTAAGATAGAATCATGGTTGGTGCATTCTCCTAGGACCCTGACCCACCACACGTGACAGAACTCCCTCCAGCACTGTGTCCCAGTTAAACTCCTTGTATTTCGTGAAGCAAATACCAAACTCCTAGTGCAGCAGCAAGAAACACCACGAAAAGTGGAGGATGACCAAATGGCTTCAGAGTCCCCACGGGGAGACACTTAGCCCCCAATGGCCACAGTTTACCTACAAAGAGAGAATTCAGCACTTCTGCCTCATGTTCATTGGAAAATCAGAAACCATATCCTCCAGGTCACATAGATGAAGACCCAGCTTTGATGGTCTCACTACAAAAGAAGCTAAAGCTCCTGACAACAACATATATTTCAAAAGCCCATTCTCAGAGGCAGTTTCTCAAGAAGTCTTTAGGCCAGCAGAGCTCCATGTTTGTGGAGTGTTTATCCTGTCCCTTACTTCTGGAAACTCCTCTACCACCTACAATGTTGTGAACTCCTGAGCATTTTTCATTCCACATATGTATTCAATGATTTTCTAACTCTTCGTCTCGAATTGGGTCTTACATGGGGCAAGGGTATTGTCAAGGCATTTTTCTGGATGATTGTGGGGAGATTTTGTGTAGAACATATTTGCATAAACATTGGATTTATTTTCCTATTTTCCATTCCAAAAACTGAATCCCTGACACTAACCCATACCCTACTAGACTCTGACTACGAATCATAATATGATAGAGAAAAATAACCCAAACAGAATAAAAATACTAGCAGTTCAGAGGAGGCATGAGGCGTAGTTGGACAGGCCTTTTGAATTATAAAGGGTACATGTTATGAATCTAGTCCAATGTAATAGATCTCCATGTGTTTTTAAACTTAACAAATATGTGAATTCCTGTCTCCCTTTCTTTGCAGCCTAATCAGCACATGTCTTTTTACATGCACATACAAAATCCTACCTGGTTTCCCAGCTACATTCTTTTGAGGTGGCTGACTTGGCAGATACAATCTGTGAGAAGAAATCACTCCTCCTAAATGCTGTTTGAACTGAAAATCAACCTATGGGTGAGCTTCCTACTTGAACAACATGATACATACATCCATGTTCAGTAAAATAAATATTTTTGGATCTTTAAATGATATATATTTCATGATGAATTTCAATTGGCATATATATTTTTACTTCTTAATGTCTCTGTGTTTGTGTTTGTGTATATATATCTATGTATATATACACACACACACTCTCCAGATTTTTCAAAATATAAAATATATGTGTCTTATTTTACACTCCCTAAATTCATGTTCATGTATGTGGATTTATAATCAACTTTTCACAAGATTATTCTCAGAAATATTCATCCAACTGAAATACGTATTTGTTTCCCAGTACTGAAAACTAACTTCAGTGAATGGTGAATAGAAATCCTAAAATTTCTTCAGTAACTGACCCTATTTAACATCAATGCAAGTAGAGTCCTATGGGACATGATGTGTATTTGGACATTTATTTTTATTCAACACTGGCACATTACTATTTCTTCAGTTGATGCACATCATAGGATATATATTTCATCCTCATGTTCACAAATTTCTAGGCATTTGGTTCACTCTCAATCAAATCCTGCTTCAGAACACATGTATTCCTCCATGTTTCTTGACTGGTCTTTTCATGAGACTTCTTTCCAAGCATATTATTTTGGATTTCCTTAATCACTTTGGAACCAAAACTCACACACCCCTCATGGTAAACCATCACCCTAATATTACCATTAGATGTATAACTGGTTGGAATGAATGATCCTGTATCAATATAAGATTTCCTATATATTTTCAGATATCAATTCAATCCATTATTTAAATTGGAACCAGTTATATTCTTTATTCACAGTGTGGTCTATTCATGCATTATCTCTATACTCATAGACCCTGGGTATACCTATTTGTACCCCCGAATGCTAATTTATACGTCTTCAATACATTGCTCCCAAAAATAGTTGAAGAAATACTCATGTCACCTGATCTACATATATATTTTATCACAGTGATATTCTGGACACAAAATGCAAAGGTCACACTTTTGATTGTACCAAAGCCTAATTGGAAAGTTAGCATGGATTACTAAAACCATCCTTGTCCAGGTTGCCTAATGCTCTCAAATGTCAATCCTATTGGTGACTACACATTTGTTTCTGCCTTAGATTATATATTCAACCTCAACCCTGTTGAAAATGTCAAATCCTATCACTCAATTTATACTTTTCCTGATTTCCTAATGTCTATATTCATATCTGCTTTCCTACATATCTTCCCCAGTTCATCATTGTGACTGACTCTTCACATGTGCTGACATTTACATTCACTCTCTAACAGACACCCTATTGCTAAAGAACTTTTGGTCCAAATATTATACCCACTCTTCTTCCTAAACCTACTGACTATCTTCCTAATCCTACCTCCTATCCCTTTTTGACTGGATCTTCTCTTCTACATTCAATCATCCAAGGTACAAGGTCCTATGCCATTGTATATGGATTTGTCAGAGACATCTGTACAGAATGTAATTCAAAGCTAAGTATTTCAATCAAGGGCCCAATGCCCTTCTGGCCTTCAAATCTTACTTAGATTTCTGTTTTCATACATATATTTCACCTCTATATTATTATAAATATCACAGGTTCCCAAAACCATTCTTCATCCAGCAGAATGATTTCTAACCCAAATCGAACATGTTCTTAACCCCAAGCATTTACTTTTCCCTCAATCTAACTTTACAGAAGAGCAGGGACAGAGTTGGTCTTACAATACAGGAATGTAGGGGATCTTCCACCTGCTGAGAACCTCAAAGGTCCATGCAGAAATGATCCCTGGAGAAGATGTAGGCAGCCAGGAAGGACCTGAGAGAGCAGAAGTCATCTTCTGTGGCAAACAACCTGGTCAGGATGAAAAGATGTGTCTGAATGAGCCTCTCTCTTCTTAATGTAGACAATATGGACCAAACCAGGCCTGTGTGGAGAGCTTTTCCTGGGTGCCTATGGTTGATATACCATTCTAACTTGTGAAAGTGTCACAGGAAGCAGGGGGCAGCCTTCATCTCATGGGACCCTTGGAAGCAACAGAGTGGTTTCCAAGGCAGTGACCTCATTCAGTTCCTGAAGGAAGTGACCTCACCACACTTTCTTGGTGATGGAACTCTCTGAACTTGGGATCCAGGAAGCCAGGCACCCAGAGGCAGTCCCAGTGCCAGTCCCAGTGGGCTCACTTGTTTGGATTTACAGAGGACAGAGTCAGTCTTTTTTGGTACCTAAAGATGTGAGGATGGCCAATTGCCAAGAAAGCTCTGAAGGGGGTCTTTCCTGAGAAAGCAGGTAGTGGCTCACCCCTGGCTCCTGATAACTTCACAGAATTGGCCAAGGAGACCAGATCTGAGACAGGACAGGCCATTTCGGGGGAACATAGTATGGCCCACCTGCCAGAGGACACTGCGGGTAGTCACAGACCTACTTCGGGGAAGGAGGTGGCTTTGTGGGTGTGGGTGTGAGTCTGTGGTTTGGTCTCATGTTCTGAGAAGAGCTAGGAATGGCGGTTTGTTTGTTTTGGAGTGGACTGTTTCTAGCAAGTCTTTCGACAAGGCGAGTGTTGCTATGTCTGTGTATCGCACTGTGTCCGTGGTTGTAGACATTAGAAAAGAGAATGCATCAATGGATGTGTCCTGTCTAGTAGAAAGCTTCCAGCATTCATCCTGCCCAATTTATGAATGGACTGGGGCTTGCCTTATCCATGGGCAAAACCTACTATCTTCCTAAATTTCTGGTTTTTTCCTGAATTCTGGCCCCTCTTCAGACTAGGCTCATGGTTTTGTGTCCAAGATATGTACCACCTCCAAGCTTGGTGACATTGCCATGTACTAGATACCTGAAGTGAATAGTGAGCATCTCAGAAAACTCAGATATCAGTGGGCCCATTAAAGTCTCAGTGGAGAAACCCTGCTTTGGGCCTTTTGCTTACCTATTGTTCTGTTTCCCTGGATGTCAGCAAGGTCTTTGCCTCAGGACACCCCTTTGTGAAGCCTGAAGAAAACAGTTTTCAAATGCAAACGAACGGGCATCACTTGTGGCTCTTTGCTTAATTGCTTTGCAAAGGGATGTGTCTGAATCAGCCTCTTGGCCCTGTGTAAGGCTGTGCCTTAGATTGTCAGCACCTGATGGATCTCAAGAAAGATCCCATATGTGCATCCATAGCCAATATGGCAAAAAAGCAGTCAATGTGGATGAAGTCTCTTGCCTTCCTCTGTAAGGTTCCTGTCCTCCATCAAGTGAGAATAGGGATCCTTTGGGTCAAATGAGTTTTTCAAAGCCCTGCAGAGGCTAGCCATTATGTGCTTGGGTTTTCTCATGACTCCAATTCACACAAAGAATCTATACCCCAAGATCAGCAGGCCTCCAAGCGGAGAAGCTGAGCAGTATTAAAGGCAGGCCTATTTGATCACTCCTGGTTCAAAGGAAGGGTGTCCAGGCCACCCTGACATTAGGCAAATGATGGGCAAGGGAGCTTATTGTGGACACTGTCTTAGGCTGCGCCCCTCATGGAAACCTCCAGCCAGAGGTTATGAGTATTGTCTATATGGAAGAAGATGAGGGCCTTTTGGCAGTGTTTTGGTTTGAATTGTGGTCATTTGTGTGGCGGTGGAAGAGAGGAATGGGTCCGCCTGGGCTTGAACTCTGGTGTGATTCCCTTGGAGACTGAGTTCTGGAACTGAACTCAGAGAAGTGTTGCCATGAATTGAGTTGGGATTTTCCGAGGCCACTCATGAGAGCCCCCCCCAGAAACTGAGATCAAAGCCCAGGGTGACTTTCCACAGAACACTGGGAATCTCAGCCAGGATATCACATGATTTTATTCTTAAAGACCTGGCAGCCATAGTTGAGAGTCAAAACACACATGGACCTCACATTGTACACCTCAGTGGGCCTGGTTTCATGTGACGTTTTGGCCACTCTTTGGGAAGCCTTGTTTGTTAGAGTTCTCCAGAGATTTCATTGAAATGATCTTTCTCACCATTTAATGGTTCCTGAATGAATGGAAACCCACAGTGCCTCCAACTTCATCCTTTAAAAACGGCTAGATAAATACCATGCAATCTTTGAAATTCCCATGACCAGGTGGCACTGGAGAACCTTTGGATGTCCTGTTGCTGATCATGAGTGTACCAGACAGGTGCCTTGATTGACGGGTTTCATGAAAATGATGAAGAACAGAGATGCCAGTATGGTGGGGCCTGCTGAGTAGTGGGCCTAGAGCAGTGGTGTGCAGGTGTGTGATAAAACATCTGTGGTGGGGCCATGTGGATCTGCGATGGGCTTCCAAATGGCTTGTGACTGACATGGTGCACCCAGCAGACCCTTATATGTAAAGGCATCTTGTTATATGAAGAGGTTTCAGAACAATGTTCAGAATCAGGTTGCTATGGTCAAGGGGCCACGCTCTGTAAGATAGAATCATGGTTGGTGCATTCTCCTAGGACCCTGACCCACCACACGTGACAGAACTCCCTCCAGCACTGTGTCCCAGTTAAACTCCTTGTATTTCGTGAAGCAAATACCAAACTCCTAGTGCAGCAGCAAGAAACACCACGAAAAGTGGAGGATGACCAAATGGCTTCAGAGTCCCCACGGGGAGACACTTAGCCCCCAATGGCCACAGTTTACCTACAAAGAGAGAATTCAGCACTTCTGCCTCATGTTCATTGGAAAATCAGAAACCATATCCTCCAGGTCACATAGATGAAGACCCAGCTTTGATGGTCTCACTACAAAAGAAGCTAAAGCTCCTGACAACAACATATATTTCAAAAGCCCATTCTCAGAGGCAGTTTCTCAAGAAGTCTTTAGGCCAGCAGAACTCCATGTTTGTGGAGTGTTTATCCTGTCCCTTACTTCTGGAAACTCCTCTACCACCTCCAAAGTTGTGAACTCCTGAGCATTTTTCATTCCACATATGTATTCAATGATTTTCTAACTCTTATTCACGAATTGCGTCTTACATGGGGCAAGGGTATTGTCAAGGCATTTTTCTGGATGATTGTGGGAAGATTTTGTGTAGAACATATTTGCATAAACATTGGATTTATTTTCCTATTTTCCATTCCAAAAACTGAATCCCTGACACTAACCCATACCCTACTAGACTCTGACTACGAATCATAATATGATAGAGAAAAATAACCCAAACAGAATAAAAATACTAGCAGTTCAGAGGAGGCATGATGCGTAGTTGGACAGGCCTTTTGAATTATAAAGGGTACATGTTATGAATCTAGTCCAATGTAATAGATCTCCATGTGTTTTTAAACTTAACAAATATGTGAATTCCTGTCTCCCTTTTTTGCAGCCTAATCAGCACATGTCTTTTTACATGCACATACAAAATCCTACCTGGTTTCCCAGCTACATTCTTTTGAGGTGGCTGACTTGGCAGATACAATCTGTGAGAAGAAATCACTCCTCCTAAATGCTGTTTGAACTGAAAATCAACCTATGGGTGAGCTTCCTACTTGAACAACATGATACATACATCCATGTTCAGTAAAATAAATATTTTTGGATCTTTAAATGATATATATTTCATGATGAATTTCAATTGGCATATATATTTTTACTTCTTAATGTCTCTGTGTTTGTGTTTGTGTATATATATCTATGTATATATACACACACACACTCTCCAGATTTTTCAAAATATAAAATATATGTGTCTCATTTTACACTCCCTAAATTCATGTTCATGTATGTGGATTTATAATCAACTTTTCACAAGATTATTCTCAGAAATATTCATCCACCTGAAATACGTATTTGTTTCCTAGTACTGAAAACTAACTTCAGTGAATGGTGAATAGAAGTCCTAACATTTCTTCAGTAACTGACCCTGTTTAACATCAATGCAAGTAAACTGCTATGGGATATGATATGTATTTGGACATTTATTTTTATTCAACACTGGCACATTACTATTTCTTCAGTTGATGCTCATCATAGGATATATATTTCATCCTCATGTTCACAAATTTCTAGGCATTTGGTTCACTTTCAATCAAATCCTGCTTCAGAACACATGTATTCCTCCATGTTTCTTGACTGGTCTTTTCATGAGACTTCTTTCCAAGCATATTATTTTGGATTTCCTTAATCATTGTGGAAATAAAACTCACACACCCCTCATGGTAAACCATCACCCTAATATTACCATTAGATGTATAACTGGTTGGAATGAATGATCCTGTATCAATATAAGATTTACTATATATTTTCAGATATCAATTCAATCTATTATTTAAATTGGAAACAGTTATATTCTTTATTCACAGTGTGGTCTATTCATGCATTATCTCTATACTCATAGACCCTGGGTATACCTATTTGTACCCCCGAATGCTAATTTATACGTCTTCAATACATTGCTCCCAAAAATAGTTGAAGAAATACTCATGTCACCTGATCTACATATATATTTTATCACAGTGATATTCTGGACACAAAATGCAAAGGTCACACTTATGATTGTACCAAAGCCTAATTGGAAATTTAGCATGGATTACTAAAACCATCCTTGTCCAGGTTGCCTAATGCTCTCAAATGTCAATCCTATTGGTGACTACACATTTGTTTCTGCCTTAGATTATATATTCAACCTCAACCCTGATGAAAATGTCAAATCCTATCACTCACTTTATACTTTTCCTGATTTCCTAATGTCTATATTCATATCTGCTTTCCTACATATCTTCCCCAGTTCATCATTGTGACTGACTCTTCACATGTGCTGACATTTACATTCACTCTCTAACAGACACCCTATTGCTAAAGAACTTTTGGTCCAAATATTATAACCACTCTTCTTCCTAAACCTACTGACTATCTTCCTAATCCTACCTCCTATCCCTTTTTGACTGGATCTTCTCTTCTACATTCAATCATCCAAGGTACAAGGTCCTATGCCATTGTATATGGATTTGTCAGAGACATCTGTACAGAATGTAATTCAAAGCTAAGTATTTCAATCAAGGGCCCAATGCCCTTCTGGCCTTCAAATCTTACTTAGATTTCTGTTTTCATACATATATTTCACCTCTATATTATTAAAAATATCACAGGTTCCCAATACCATTCTTCATGCAGCAGAATGATTTCTAACCCAAATCGAACATGTTCTTAACCCCAAGCATTTACTTTACCCTCAATCTAACTTTACAGAAGAGCAGGGACAAAGTTGGTCTTACAATACAGGAATGTAGGGGATCTTCCACCTGCTGAGAACCTCAAAGGTCCATGCAGAAATGATCCCTGGAGAAGATGTAGGCAGCCAGGAAGGACCTGAGAGAGCAGAAGTCATCTTCTGTGGCAAACAACCTGGTCAGGATGAAAAGATGTGTCTGAATGAGCCTCTCTCTTCTTAATGTAGACAAGATGGACCAAACCAGGCCTGTGTGAAGAGATTTTCCTGGGTGCCTATGGTTGATATACCATTCTAACTTGTGAAAGTGTCACAGGAAGCAGGGGCAACCTCCATCTCATGGGACCCTTGGAAGCAACAGTTAGGACAGAGTGGTTTCCAAGGACGTGACCTCAATCGGTTCCTGAAGGAAGTGACCTCACCACACTTCCTTGGTGATGGAACTCTCTGAACTTGGGATCCAGGAAGCCAGGCACCCAGAGGCAGTCCAGTGCCAGTCCCAGTGGGCTCACTTGTTTGGAATTACCGAGGAAAGAGTCAGTCTTGCTTGGTACCTACAGATGTGAGGATGGCCAATTGCCAAGAAAGCTCTGAAGGGGGTCTTTCCTGAGAAAGCAGGTAGTGGCTCACCCCTGGCTCCTGATAACTTCACAGAATTGGCCAAGGAGTCCAGATCTGAGACAGGACAGGCCATTCCAAGGGAACATAGTATGGCCCACCTGTCAGAGGACACTGTGGGTAGTCACAGACCTATTTGGGGGAATTAGGTGGCATTGTGGGTGTGGGTGTGAGTCTGTGGTTTGGTCTCATGTTCTGAGAAGAGCTAGGAAAGGCGGTTTGTTTGGTTTGGAGTGGGACTGTTTCTAGCAAGTCTTTTGACAAGGCGAGTGTTGCTATGTCTGTGTATCGCACTGTGTCCGTGGTTGTAGACTTTAGAAAAGAGAATGCATCAATGGATGTGTCCTGTCTAGTAGAAAGCTTCCAGCATTCATCCTGCCCAATTTATGAATGGACTGGGGCTTGCCTTATCCATGAGCAAAACCTACTATCTTCCTAAATTTCTGGTTTTTTCTGAATTCTGGCCACTCTTCAGAATAGGCTCATGGTTTTGTGTCCAAGATATGTACCACCTCCAAGCTTGGTGACATTGCCATGTACTAGATAGCTGAAATGAATAGTGAGCATCTCAGAAAACTCAGATATCAGTGGGCCCATTAAGTTCTCAGTGGAGAAACCCTGCTTTGGGCCTTTTGCTTACCTATTGTTCTGTTTCCCTGGATGTCAGCAAGGTCTTTGCCTCAGGACACCCCTTTGTGAAGCCTGAAGAAAACAGTTTTCAAATGCAAACGAACGGGCATCACTTGTGGCTCTTTGCTTAATTGCTTTGCAAAGGGATGTGTCTGAATCAGCCTCTTGGCCCTGTGTAAGGCTGTGCCTTAGATTGTCAGCACCTGATGGATCTCAAGAAAGATCCCATATGTGCATCCATAGGCAATATGGCAAAAAAGCAGTCAATGTGGATGAAGTCTCTTGCCTTCCTCTGTAAGGTTCCTGTCCTCCATCAAGTGAGAATAGGGATCCTTTGGGTCAAATGAGTTTTTCAAAGCCCTGCAGAGGCTAGCCATTATGTGCTTGGGTTTTCTCATGACTCCAATTCACACAAAGAATCTATACCCCAAGATCAGCAGGCTTCCAAGCGGAGAAGCTGAGCAGTATTAAAGGCAGGCCTATTTGATCACTCCTGGTTCAAAGGAAGGGTGTCCAGGCCACCCTGACATTAGGCAAATGATGGGCAAGGGAGCTTATTGTGGACACTGTCTTAGGCTGCGCCCCTCATGGAAACCTCCAGCCAGAGGTTATGAGTATTGTCTATATGGAAGAAGATGAGGGCCTTTCGGCAGTGTTTTGGTTTGAATTGTGGTCATTTGTGTGGCGGTGGAAGAGAGGACTGGGTCCGCCTGGGCTTGAACTCTGGTGTGATTCCCTTGGAGACTGAGTTCTGGAACTGAACTCAGAGAAGTATTGCCATGAATTGAGTTGGGATTTTCCGAGGCCACTCATGAGAGCCCCCCCAGAAACTGAGATCGAAGCCCAGGGTGACTTTCCACAGAACACTGGGAATCTCAGCCAGGATATCACATGATTTTATTCTTAAAGACCTGGCAGCCATAGTTGAGAGTCAAAACACACATGGACCTCACATTGTACACCTCAGTGGGCCTGGTTTCATGTGACGTTTTGGCCACTCTTTGGGAAGCCTTGTTTGTTAGAGTTCTCCAGAGATTTCATTGAAATGATCTTTCTCACCATTTAATGGTTCCTGAATGAATGAAAACCCACAGTGCCTCCAACTTCATCCTTTAAAAATGGCTAGATAAATACCATGCAATCTTTGAAATTCCCATGACCAGGTGGCACTGGAGAACCTTTGGATGTCCTGTTGCTGATCATGAGTGTACCAGACAGGTGCCTTGATTGACGGGTTTCATGAAAATGATGAAGAACAGAGATGCCAGTATGGTGGGGACTGCTGAGTAGTGGGCCTAGAGCAGTGGTGTGCAGGTGTGTGATAAAACATCTGTGGTGGGGCCATGTGGATCTGCGATGGGCTTCCAAATGGCTTGTGACTGACACGGTGCACCCAGCAGACCCTTATATGTAAAGGCATCTTGTTATATGAAGAGGTTTCAGAACAATGTTCAGAATCAGGTTGCTATGGTCAAGGGGCCACGCTCTGTAAGATAGAATCATGGTTGGTGCATTCTCCTAGGACCCTGACCCACCACACGTGACAGAACTCCCTCCAGCACTGTGTCCCAGTTAAACTCCTTGTATTTCGTGAAGCAAATACCAAACTCCTAGTGCAGCAGTAAGAAACACCACGAAAAGTGGAGGATGACCAAATGGCTTCAGAGTCCCCACGGGGAGACACTTAGCCCCCAATGGCCACAGTTTACCTACAAAGAGAGAATTCAGCACTTCTGCCTCATGTTCATTGGAAAATCAGAAACCATATCCTCCAGGTCACATAGATGAAGACCCAGCTTTGATGGTCTCACTACAAAAGAAGCTAAAGCTCCTGACAACAACATATATTTCAAAAGCCCATTCTCAGAGGCAGTTTCTCAAGAAGTCTTTAGGCCAGCAGAGCTCCATTTGTGGAGTGTTTATCCTGTCCCTTACTTCTGGAAACTCCTCTACCACCTCCAAAGTTGTGAACTCCTGAGCATTTTTCATTCCACATATGTATTCAATGATTTTCTAACTCTTATTCTCGAATTGCGTCTTACATGGGGCAAGGGTATTGTCAAGGCATTTTTCTGGATGATTGTGGGAAGATTTTGTGTAGAACATATTTGCATAAACATTGGATTTATTTTCCTATTTTCCATTCCAAAAACTGAATCCCTGACACTAACCCATACCCTACTAGACTCTGACTACGAATCATAATATGATAGAGAAAAATAACCCAAACAGAATAAAAATACTAGCAGTTCAGAGGAGGCATGAGGCGTAGTTGGACAGGCCTTTTGAATTATAAAGGGTACATGTTATGAATCTAGTCCAATGTAATAGATCTCCATGTGTTTTTAAACTTAACAAATATGTGAATTCCTGTCTCCCTTTCTTTGCAGCCTAATCAGCACATGTCTTTTTACATGCACATACAAAATCCTACCTGGTTTCCCAGCTACATTCTTTTGAGGTGGCTGACTTGGCAGATACAATCTGTGAGAAGAAATCACTCCTCCTAAATGCTGTTTGAACTGAAAATCAACCTATGGGTGAGCTTCCTACTTGAACAACATGATACATACATCCATGTTCAGTAAAATAAATATTTTTGGATCTTTAAATGATATATATTTCATGATGAATTTCAATTGGCATATATATTTTTACTTCTTAATGTCTCTGTGTTTGTGTTTGTGTATATATATCTATGTATATATACACACACACACTCTCCAGATTTTTCAAAATATAAAATATATGTGTCTTATTTTACACTCCCTAAATTCATGTTCATGTATGTGGATTTATAATCAACTTTTCACAAGATTATTCTCAGAAATATTCATCCAACTGAAATACGTATTTGTTTCCCAGTACTGAAAACTAACTTCAGTGAATGGTGAATAGAAATCCTAAAATTTCTTCAGTAACTGACCCTATTTAACATCAATGCAAGTAGAGTCCTATGGGACATGATGTGTATTTGGACATTTATTTTTATTCAACACTGGCACATTACTATTTCTTCAGTTGATGCACATCATAGGATATATATTTCATCCTCATGTTCACAAATTTCTAGGCATTTGGTTCACTCTCAATCAAATCCTGCTTCAGAACACATGTATTCCTCCATGTTTCTTGACTGGTCTTTTCATGAGACTTCTTTCCAAGCATATTATTTTGGATTTCCTTAATCACTTTGGAACCAAAACTCACACACCCCTCATGGTAAACCATCACCCTAATATTACCATTAGATGTATAACTGGTTGGAATGAATGATCCTGTATCAATATAAGATTTCCTATATATTTTCAGATATCAATTCAATCCATTATTTAAATTGGAAACAGTTATATTCTTTATTCACAGTGTGGTCTATTCATGCATTATCTCTATACTCATAGACCCTGGGTATACCTATTTGTACCCCCGAATGCTAATTTATACGTCTTCAATACATTGCTCCCAAAAATAGTTGAAGAAATACTCATGTCACCTGATCTACATATATATTTTATCACAGTGATATTCTGGACACAAAATGCAAAGGTCACACTTTTGATTGTACCAAAGCCTAATTGGAAAGTTAGCATGGATTACTAAAACCATCCTTGTCCAGGTTGCCTAATGCTCTCAAATGTCAATCCTATTGGTGACTACACATTTGTTTCTGCCTTAGATTATATATTCAACCTCAACCCTGTTGAAAATGTCAAATCCTATCACTCAATTTATACTTTTCCTGATTTCCTAATGTCTATATTCATATCTGCTTTCCTACATATCTTCCCCAGTTCATCATTGTGACTGACTCTTCACATGTGCTGACATTTACATTCACTCTCTAACAGACACAATATTGCTAAAGAACTTTTGGTCCAAATATTATACCCACTCTTCTTCCTAAACCTACTGACTATCTTCCTAATCCTACCTCCTATCCCTTTTTGACTGGATCTTCTCTTCTACATTCAATCATCCAAGGTACAAGGTCCTATGCCATTGTATATGGATTTGTCAGAGACATCTGTACAGAATGTAATTCAAAGCTAAGTATTTCAATCAAGGGCCCAATGCCCTTCTGGCCTTCAAATCTTACTTAGATTTCTGTTTTCATACATATATTTCACCTCTATATTATTATAAATATCTCAGGTTCCCAATACCATTCTTCATCCAGCAGAATGATTTCTAACCCAAATCGAACATGTTCTTAACCCCAAGCATTTACTTTTCCCTCAATCTAACTTTACAGAAGAGCAGGGACAGAGTTGGTCTTACAATACAGGAATGTAGGGGATCTTCCACCTGCTGAGAACCTCAAAGGTCCATGCAGAAATGATCCCTGGAGAAGATGTAGGCAGCCAGGAAGGACCTGAGAGAGCAGAAGTCATCTTCTGTGGCAAACAACCTGGTCAGGATGAAAAGATGTGTCTGAATGAGCCTCTCTCTTCTTAATGTAGACAAGATGGACCAAACCAGGCCTGTGTGGAGAGCTTTTCCTGGGTGCCTATGGTTGATATACCATTCTAACTTGTGAAAGTGTCACAGGAAGCAGGGGGCAGCCTTCATCTCATGGGACCCTTGGAAGCAACAGAGTGGTTTCCAAGGCAGTGACCTCATTCAGTTCCTGAAGGAAGTGACCTCACCACACTTTCTTGGTGATGGAACTCTCTGAACTTGGGATCCAGGAAGCCAGGCACCCAGAGGCAGTCCCAGTGCCAGTCCCAGTGGGCTCACTTGTTTGGATTTACAGAGGACAGAGTCAGTCTTTTTTGGTACCTAAAGATGTGAGGATGGCCAATTGCCAAGAAAGCTCTGAAGGGGGTCTTTCCTGAGAAAGCAGGTAGTGGCTCACCCCTGGCTCCTGATAACTTCACAGAATTGGCCAAGGAGTCCAGATCTGAGACAGGACAAGCCATTTCAGGGGAACATAGTATGGCCCACCTGCCAGAGGACACTGTGGGTAGTCACAGACCTACTTCGGGGAAGGAGGTGGCTTTGTGGGTGTGGGTGTGAGTCTGTGGTTTGGTCTCATGTTCTGAGAAGAGCTAGGAAAGGCGGTTTGTTTGGTTTGGAGTGGACTGTTTCTAGCAAGTCTTTCGACAAGGCGAGTGTTGCTATGTCTGTGTATCGCACTGTGTCCGTGGTTGTAGACATTAGAAAAGAGAATGCATCAATGGATGTGTCCTGTCTAGTAGAAAGCTTCCAGCATTCATCCTGCCCAATTTATGAATGGACTGGGGCTTGCCTTATCCATGGGCAAAACCTACTATCTTCCTAAATTTCTGGTTTTTTCCTGAATTCTGGCCCCTCTTCAGAATAGGCTCATGGTTTTGTGTCCAAGATATGTACCACCTCCAAGCTTGGTGACATTGCCATGTACTAGATAGCTGAAGTGAATAGTGAGCATCTCAGAAAACTCAGATATCAGTGGGCCCATTAAAGTCTCAGTGGAGAAACCCTGCTTTGGGCCTTTTGCTTACCTATTGTTCTGTTTCCCTGGATGTCAGCAAGGTCTTTGCCTCAGGACACCCCTTTGTGAAGCCTGAAGAAAACAGTTTTCAAATGCAAACGAACGGGCATCACTTGTGGCTCTTTGCTTAATTGCTTTGCAAAGGGATGTGTCTGAATCAGCCTCTTGGCCCTGTTTAAGGCTGTGGCTTAGATTGTCAGCACCTGATGGATCTCAAGAAAGATCCCATATGTGCATCCATAGCCAATATGGCAAAAAAGCAGTCAATGTGGATGAAGTCTCTTGCCTTCCTCTGTAAGGTTCCTGTCCTCCATCAAGTGAGAATAGGGATCCTTTGGGTCAAATGAGTTTTTCAAAGCCCTGCAGAGGCTAGCCATTATGTGCTTGGGTTTTCTCATGACTCCAATTCACACAAAGAATCTATACCCCAAGATCAGCAGGCCTCCAAGCGGAGAAGCTGAGCAGTATTAAAGGCAGGCCTATTTGATCACTCCTGGTTCAAAGGAAGGGTGTCCAGGCCACCCTGACATTAGGCAAATGATGGACAAGGGAGCTTATTGTGGACACTGTCTTAGGCTGCGCCCCTCATGGAAACCTCCAGCCAGAGGTTATGAGTATTGTCTATATGGAAGAAGATGAGGGCCTTTTGGCAGTGTTTTGGTTTGAATTGTGGTCATTTGTGTGGCGGTGGAAGAGAGGACTGGGTCCTCCTGGGCTTGAACTCTGGTGTGATTCCCTTGGAGACTGAGTTCTGGAACTGAACTCAGAGAAGTATTGCCATGAATTGAGTTGGGATTTTCCGAGGCCACTCATGAGAGCCCCCCCTGGAAACTGAGATCGAAGCCCAGGGTGACTTTCCACAGAACACTGGGAATCTCAGCCAGGATATCACATGATTTTATTCTTAAAGACCTGGCAGCCATAGTTGAGAGTCAAAACACACATGGACCTCACATTGTACACCTCAGTGGGCCTGGTTTCATGTGACGTTTTGGCCACTCTTTGGGAAGCCTTGTTTGTTAGAGTTCTCCAGAGATTTCATTGAAATGATCTTTCTCACCATTTAATGGTTCCTGAATGAATGGAAACCCACAGTGCCTCCAACTTCATCCTTTAAAAACGGCTAGATAAATACCATGCAATCTTTGAAATTCCCATGACCAGGTGGCACTGGAGAACCTTTGGATGTCCTGTTGCTGATCATGAGTGTACCAGACAGGTGCCTTGATTGACGGGTTTCATGAAAATGATGAAGAACAGAGATGCCAGTATGGTGGGGCCTGCTGAGTAGTGGGCCTAGAGCAGTGGTGTGCAGGTGTGTGATAAAACATCTGTGGTGGGGCCATGTGGATCTGCGATGGGCTTCCAAATGGCTTGTGACTGACATGGTGCACCCAGCAGACCCTTATATGTAAAGGCATCTTGTTATATGAAGAGGTTTCAGAACAATGTTCAGAATCAGGTTGCTATGGTCAAGGGGCCACGCTCTGTAGGATAGAATCATGGTTGGTGCATTCTCCTAGGACCCTGACCCACCACACGTGACAGAACTCCCTCCAGCACTGTGTCCCAGTTAAACTCCTTGTATTTCGTGAAGCAAATACCAAACTCCTAGTGCAGCAGCAAGAAACACCACGAAAAGTGGAGGATGACCAAATGGCTTCAGATACCCACGGGGAGACACTTAGCCCCCAATGGCCACAGTTTACCTACAAAGAGAGAATTCAGCACTTCTGCCTCATGTTCATTGGAAAATCAGAAACCATATCCTCCAGGTCACATAGATGAAGACCCAGCTTTGATGGTCTCACTACAAAAGAAGCTAAAGCTGCTAACAACAACATATATTTCAAAAGCCCATTCTCAGAGGCAGTTTCTCAAGAAGTCTTTAGGCCAGCAGAGCTCCATGTATGTGGAGTGTTTCTCCTGTCCCTTACTTCTGGAAACTCCTCTACCACCTCCAAAGTTGTGAACTCATGAGCATTTTTCATTCCACATATGTATTCAATGATTTTCTAACTCTTCTTCTCGAATTGCGTCTTACATGGGGCAAGGGTATTGTCAAGGCATTTTTCTGGAGGATTGTGGGAAGATTTTGTGTAGAACATATTTGCATAAACATTGGATTTATTTTCCTCTTTTTCATTCCAAAAACTGAATCCCTGACACTAACCCATACCCTACTAGACTCTGACTACGAATCATAATATGATAGAGAAAAATAACCCAAACAGAATAAAAATACTAGCAGTTCAGAGGAGGCATGATGCGTAGTTGGACAGGCCTTTTGAATTATAAAGGGTACATGTTATGAATCTAGTCCAATGTAATAGATCTCCATGTGTTTTTAAACTTAACAAATATGTGAATTCCTGTCTCCCTTTCTTTGCAGCCTAATCAGCACATGTCTTTTTACATGCACATACAGAATCCTACCTGGTTTCCCAGCTACATTCTTTTGAGGTGGCTGACTTGGCAGATACATCTGTGAGAAGAAATCACTCCTCCTAAATGCTGTTTGAACTGAAAATCAACCTATGGGTGAGCTTCCTACTTGAACAACATGATACATACATCCATGTTCAGTAAAATAAATATTTTTGGATCTTTAAATGATATATATTTCATGATGAATTTCAATTGGCATATATATTTTTACTTCTTAATGTCTCTGTGTTTGTGTTTGTGTATATATATCTATGTATATATACACACACACACTCTCCAGATTTTTCAAAATATAAAATATATGTGTCTTATTTTACACTCCCTAAATTCATGTTCATGTATGTGGATTTATAATCAACTTTTCACAAGATTATTCTCAGAAATATTCATCCAACTGAAATACGTATTTGTTTCCCAGTACTGAAAACTAACTTCAGTGAATGGTGAATAGAAATCCTAAAATTTCTTCAGTAACTGACCCTATTTAACATCAATGCAAGTAGAGTCCTATGGGACATGATGTGTATTTGGACATTTATTTTTATTCAACACTGGCACATTACTATTTCTTCAGTTGATGCACATCATAGGATATATATTTCATCCTCATGTTCACAAATTTCTAGGCATTTGGTTCACTTTCAATCAAATCCTGCTTCAGAACACATGTATTCCTCCATGTTTCTTGACTGGTCTTTTCATGAGACTTCTTTCCAAGCATATTATTTTGGATTTCCTTAATCACTTTGGAACCAAAACTCACACACCCCTCATGGTAAACCATCACCCTAATATTACCATTAGATGTATAACTGGTTGGAATGAATGATCCTGTATCAATATAAGATTTCCTACATATTTTCAGATATCAATTCAATCCATTATTTAAATTGGAAACAGTTATATTCTTTATTCACAGTGTGGTCTATTCATGCATTATCTCTATACTCATAGACCCTGGGTATACCTATTTATACCCCCGAATGCTAATTTATACGTCTTCAATACATTGCTCCCAAAAATAGTTGAAGAAATACTCATGTCACCTGATCTACATATATATTTTATCACAGTGATATTCTGGACACAAAATGCAAAGGTCACACTTTTGATTGTACCAAAGCCTAATTGGAAAGTTAGCATGGATTACTAAAACCATCCTTGTCCAGGTTGCCTAATGCTCTCAAATGTCAATCCTATTGGTGACTACACATTTGTTTCTGCCTTAGATTATATATTTAACCTCAACCCTGTTGAAAATGTCAAATCCTATCACTCAATTTATACTTTTCCTGATTTCCTAATGTCTATATTCATATCTGCTTTCCTACATATCTTCCCCAGTTCATCATTGTGACTGACTCTTCACATGTGCTGACATTTACATTCACTCTCTAACAGACACCCTATTGCTAAAGAACTTTTGGTCCAAATATTATACCCACTCTTCTTCCTAAACCTACTGACTATCTTCCTAATCCTACCTCCTATCCCTTTTTGACTGGATCTTCTCTTCTACATTCAATCATCCAAGGTACAAGGTCCTATGCCATTGTATATGGATTTGTCAGAGACATCTGTACAGAATGTAATTCAAAGCTAAGTATTTCAATCAAGGGCCCAATGCCCTTCTGGCCTTCAAATCTTACTTAGATTTCTGTTTTCATACATATATTTCACCTCTATATTATTATAAATATCACAGGTTCCCAATACCATTCTTCATGCAGCAGAATGATTTCTAACCCAAATCGAACATGTTCTTAACCCCAAGCATTTACTTTTCCCTCAATCTAACTTTACAGAAGAGCAGGGACAGAGTTGGTCTTACAATACAGGAATGTAGGGGATCTTCCACCTGCTGAGAACCTCAAAGGTCCATGCAGAAATGATCCCTGGAGAAGATGTAGGCAGCCAGGAAGGACCTGAGAGAGCAGAAGTCATCTTCTGTGGCAAACAACCTGGTCAGGATGAAAAGATGTGTCTGAGTGAGCCTCTCTCTTCTTAATGTAGACAATATGGACCAAACCAGGCCTGTGTGGAGAGCTTTTCCTGGGTGCCTATGGTTGATATACCATTCTAACTTGTGAAAGTGTCACAGGAAGCAGGGGCAGCCTCCATCTCATGGGACCCTTGGAAGCAACAGTTAGGACAGAGTGGTTTCCAAGGCAGTGACCTCATTCAGTTCCTGAAGGAAGTGACCTCACCACACTTCCTTGGTGATGGAACTCTCTGAACTTGGGATCCAGGAAGCCAGGCACCCAGAGGCAGTCCCAGTGCCAGTCCCAGTGGGCTCACTTGTTTGGATTTACAGAGGACAGAGTCAGTCTTTTTTGGTACCTAAAGATGTGAGGATGGCCAATTGCCAAGAAAGCTCTGAAGGGGGTCTTTCCTGAGAAAGCAGGTAGTGGCTCACCCCTGGCTCCTGATAACTTCACATAATTGGCCAAGGAGTCCAGATCTGAGACAGGACAGGCCATTTCGGGGGAACATAGTATGGCCCACCTGCCAGAGGACACTGCGGGTAGTCACAGACCTACTTCGGGGAAGGAGGTGGCTTTGTGGGTGTGGGTGTGAGTCTGTGGTTTGGTCTCATGTTCTGAGAAGAGCTAGGAAAGGCGGTTTGTTTGGTTTGGAGTGGACTGTTTCTAGCAAGTCTTTCGACAAGGCGAGTGTTGCTATGTCTGTGTATCGCACTGTGTCCGTGGTTGTAGACATTAGAAAAGAGAATGCATCAATGGATGTGTCCTGTCTAGTAGAAAGCTTCCAGCATTCATCCTGCCCAATTTATGAATGGACTGGGGCTTGCCTTATCCATGGGCAAAACCTACTATCTTCCTAAATTTCTGGTTTTTTCCTGAATTCTGGCCCCTCTTCAGAATAGGCTCATGGTTTTGTGTCCAAGATATGTACCACCTCCAAGCTTGGTGACATTGCCATGTACTAGATAGCTGAAGTGAATAGTGAGCATCTCAGAAAACTCAGATATCAGTGGGCCCATTAAAGTCTCAGTGGAGAAACCCTGCTTTGGGCCTTTTGCTTACCTATTGTTCTGTTTCCCTGGATGTCAGCAAGGTCTTTGCCTCAGGACACACCTTTGTGAAGCCTGAAGAAAACAGTTTTCAAATGCAAATGAACGGGCATCACTTGTGGCTCTTTGCTTAATTGCTTTGCAAAGGGATGTGTCTGAATCAGCCTCTTGGCCCTGTGTAAGGCTGTGGCTTAGATTGTCAGCACCTGATGGATCTCAAGAAAGATCCCATATGTGCATCCATAGCCAATATGGCAAAAAAAAGTCAATGTGGATGAAGTCTCTTGCCTTCCTCTGTAAGGTTCCTGTCCTCCATCAAGTGAGAATAGGGATCCTTTGGGTCAAATGAGTTTTTCAAAGCCCTGCAGAGGCTAGCCATTATGTGCTTGGGTTTTCTCATGACTCCAATTCACACAAAGAATCTATACCCCAAGATCAGCAGGCCTCCAAGCGGAGAAGCTGAGCAGTATTAAAGGCAGGCCTATTTGATCACTCCTGGTTCAAAGGAAGGGTGTCCAGGCCACCCTGACATTAGGCAAATGATGGGCAAGGGAGCTTATTGTGGACACTGTCTTAGGCTGCGCCCCTCATGGAAACCTCCAGCCAGAGGTTATGAGTATTGTCTATATGGAAGAAGATGAGGGCCTTTTGGCAGTGTTTTGGTTTGAATTGTGGTCATTTGTGTGGCGGTGGAAGAGAGGACTGGGTCCGCCTGGGCTTGAACTCTGGTGTGATTCCCTTGGAGACTGAGTTCTGGAACTGAACTCAGAGAAGTATTGCCATGAATTGAGTTGGGATTTTCCGAGGCCACTCATGAGAGCCCCCCCTGGAAACTGAGATCGAAGCCCAGGGTGACTTTCCACAGAACACTGGGAATCTCAGCCAGGATATCACATGATTTTATTCTTAAAGACCTGGCAGCCATAGTTGAGAGTCAAAACACACATGGACCTCACATTGTACACCTCAGTGGGCCTGGTTTCATGTGACGTTTTGGCCACTCTTTGGGAAGCCTTGTTTGTTAGAGTTCTCCAGAGATTTCATTGAAATGATCTTTCTCACCATTTAATGGTTCCTGAATGAATGGAAACCCACAGTGCCTCCAACTTCATCCTTTAAAAACGGCTAGATAAATACCATGCAATCTTTGAAATTCCCATGACCAGGTGGCACTGGAGAACCTTTGGATGTCCTGTTGCCGATCATGAGTGTACCAGACAGGTGCCTTGATTGACGGGTTTCATGAAAATGATGAAGAACAGAGATGCCAGTATGGTGGGGACTGCTGAGTAGTGGGCCTAGAGCAGTGGTGTGCAGGTGTGTGATAAAACATCTGTGGTGGGGCCATGTGGATCTGCGATGGGCTTCCAAATGGCTTGTGACTGACATGGTGCACCCAGCAGACCCTTATATGTAAAGGCATCTTGTTATATGAAGAGGTTTCAGAACAATGTTCAGAATCAGGTTGCTATGGTCAAGGGGCCACGCTCTGTAAGATAGAATCATGGTTGGTGTGTTCTCCTAGGACCCTGACCCACCACACGTGACAGAACTCCCTCCAGCACAGTGTCCCAGTTAAACTCCTTGTATTTCGTGAAGCAAATACCAAACTCCTAGTGCAGCAGCAAGAAACACCACGAAAAGTGGAGGATGACCAAATGGCTTCAGAGTCCCCATGGGGAGACACTTAGCCCCCAATGGCCACAGTTTACCTACAAAGAGAGAATTCAGCACTTCTGCCTCATGTTCACTGGAAAATCAGAAACCATATCCTCCAGGTCACATAGATGAAGACCCAGCTTTGATGGTCTCACTACAAAAGAAGCTAAAGCTCCTGACAACAACATATATTTCAAAAGCCCATTCTCAGAGTCAGTTTCTCAAGAAGTCTTTAGGCAAGCAGAGCTCCATGTTTATGGAGTGTTTATCCTGTCCCTTACTTCTGGAAACTCCTCTACCACCTCCAAAGTTGTGAACTCCTGAGCATTTTTCATTCCACATATGTATTCAATGATTTTCTAACTCTTCTTCTCGAATTGTGTCTTACATGGGGCAAGGGTATTGTCAAGGCATTTTTCTGGATGATTGTGGGAAGCTTTTGTGTAGAACACATTTGCATAAACATTGGATTTATTTTCCTATTTTCCATTCCAAAAACTGAATCCCTGACACTAGCCCATACCCTACTAGACTCTGACTACGAATCATAATATGATAGAGAAAAATAACCCAAACAGAATAAAAATACTAGCAGTTCAGAGGAGGCATGAGGCGTAGTTGGACAGGCCTTTTGAATTATAAAGGGTACATGTTATGAATCTAGTCCAATGTAATAGATGTCCATGTGTTTTTAAACTTAACAAATATGTGAATTCCTGTCTCCCTTTCTTTGCAGCCTATTCGGCACATGTCTTTTTACATGCACATACAGAATCCTACCTGGTTTCCCAGCTACATTCTTTTGAGGTGGCTGACTTGGCAGATACAATCTGTGAGAAGAAATCACTCGTCCTAAATGCTGTTTGAACTGAAAATCAACCTATGGGTGAGCTTCCTACTTGAACTACATGATACATACATCCATGTTCAGTAAAATAAATATTTTTGGATCTTTAAATCATATATATTTCATGAAGAATTTCAATTGGCATATATATTTTTACTTCTTAATGTCTCTGTGTTTGTGTTTGTGTATATATATCTAAGTATATATACACACACACACTCTAAAGATTTTTCAAAATATAAAATATATGTGTCTTATTTTACACTCCCTAAATTCATGTTCATGTATGTGGATTTATAATCAACTTTTCACAAGATTATTCTCAGAAATATTCATCCACCTGAAATACGTATTTGTTTCCTAGTACTGAAAACTAACTTCAGTGAATGGTGAATAGAAATCCTAACATTTCTTCAGTAACTGACCCTGTTTAACATCAATGCAAGTAGACTCCTATGGGACATGATGTGTATTTGGACATTTATTTTTATTCAACACTGGTACATTACTATTTCTTCCGTTGATGCACATCATAGGATATATATTTCATCCTCATGTTCACAAATTTCTAGGCATTTGGTTCACTTTCCATCAAATCCTGCTTCAGAACACATGTATTCCTCCATGTTTCTTGACTGGTCTTTTTATGAGACTTCTTTCCAAGCATATTATTTTGGATTTCCATAATCACTTTGGAACCAAAACTCACACACCCCTCATGGTAAACCATCACCCTAATATTACCATTAGATGTATAACTGGTTGGAATGAATGATCCTGTATCAATATAAGATTTACTATATATTTTCAGATATCAATTCAATCCATTATTTAAATTGGAACCAGTTATATTCTTTATTCACAGTGTGTTCTATTCATGCATTATCTCTATACTCATAGACCCTGGGTATACCTATTTGTACCCCCGAATGCTAATTTATACGTCTTCAATACATTGCTCCCAAAAATAGTTGAAGAAATACTCATGTCACCTGATCTACATATATATTTTATCACAGTGATGTTCTGGACACAAAATGCAAAGGTCACACTTATGATTGTACCAAAGCCTAATTGGAAAGTTAGCATGGATTACTAAAACCATCCTTGTCCAGGTTGCCTAATGCTCTCAAATGTCAATCATATTGGTGACTACACATTTGTTTCTGCCTTAGATTATATATTCCACCTCAACCCTGTTGAAAATGACAAAGCCTATCACTCACTTTATACTTTTCCTGATTTCCTAATGTCTATATTCATATCTGCTTTCCTACATATCTTCCCCAGTTCATCATTGTGACTGACTCTTCACATGTGCTGACATTTACATTCACTCTCTAACAGACACCCTATTGCTAAAGAACTTTTGGTCCAAATATTATACCCACTCTTCTTCCTAAACCTACTGACTATCTTCCTAATCCTACCTACTATCCCTTTTTGACTGGATCTTCTCTTCTACATCCAATCATCCAAGGTACAAGGTCCTATGCCATTGTATATGGATTTGTCAGAGACATCTGTACAGAATGTAATTCAAAGCTAAGTATTTCAATCAAGGGCCCAATGCCCTTCTGGCCTTCAAATCTTACTTAGATTTCTGTTTTCATACATATATTTCACCTCTATATTATTATAAATATCTCAGGTTCCCAATACCATTCTTCATCCAGCAGAATGATTTCTAACCCAAATCGAACATGTTCTTAACCCCAAGCATTTACTTTTCCCTCAATCTAACTTTACAGAAGAGCAGGGACAGAGTTGGTCTTACAATACAGGAATGTAGGGGATCTTCCACCTGCTGAGAACCTCAAAGGTCCATGCAGAAATGATCCCTGGAGAAGATGTAGGCAGCCAGGAAGGACCTGAGAGAGCAGAAGTCATCTTCTGTGGCAAACAACCTGGTCAGGATGAAAAGATGTGTCTGAATGAGCCTCTCTCTTCTTAATGTAGACAAGATGGACCAAACCAGGCCTGTGTGGAGAGCTTTTCCTAGGTGCCTATGGTTGATATACCATTCTAACTTGTGAAAGTGTCACAGGAAGCAGGGGCAGCCTCCATCTCATGGGACCCTTGGAAGCAACAGTTAGGACAGAGTGGTTTCCAAGGCAGTGACCTCATTCAGTTCCTGAAGGAAGTGACCTCACCACACTTCCTTGGTGATGGAACTCTCTGAACTTGGGATCCAGGAAGCCAGGCACCCAGAGGCAGTTCCAGTGCCAGTCCCAGTTGGCTCACTTGTTTGGATTTACCGAGGACAGAGTCAGTCTTTCTTGGTACCTACAGATGTGAGGATGGCCAATTGCCAAGAAAGCTCTGAAGGGGGTCTTTCCTGAGAAAGCAGGTAGTGGCTGACCCCTGGCTCCTGATAACTTCACAGAATTGGACAAGGAGTCCAGATCTGAGACAGGACAGGCCATTTCGGGGCAACATAGTATGGCCCACCTGTCAGAGGACACTGCGGGTAGTCACAGACCTACTTGGGGGAAGGAGGTGGCTTTGTGGGTGTGGGTGTGAGTCTGTGGTTTGGTCTCATGTTCTGAGAAGAGCTAGGAAAGGCGATTTGTTTGGTTTGGAGTGGACTGTTTCTGCAAGTCTTTTGACAAGGCGAGTATTGCTAGGTCTGTGTATCGCACTGTGTCCTTGGTTGTAGACATTAGAAAAGAGAATGCATCAATGGATGTGTCCTGTCTAGTAGAAAGCTTTCAGCAATCATCCTGCCCAATTTATCATGGACTGGGGCTTGCCTTATCCATGGGCAAAACCTACTATCTTCCTAAATTTCTGTTTTTTTCCTGAATTCTGGCCCCTCTTCAGAATAGGCTCATGGTTTGTGTCCAAGATATGTACCACCTCCAACCTTGGTGACATTGCCATGTACTAGATAGCTGAAATGAATAGTGAGCATCTCAGAAAACTCAGATATCAGTGGGCCCATTAAGTTCTCAGTGGAGAAACCCTGCTTTGGGCCTTTTGCTTACCTATTGTTCTGTTTCCCTGGATGTCAGCAAGGTCTTTGCCTCAGGACACCCCTTTGTGAAGCCTGAAGAAAACAGTTTTCAAATGCAAACGAACGGGCATCACTTGTGGCTCTTTGCTTAATTGCTTTGCAAAGGGATGTGTCTGAATCAGCCTCTTGGCCCTGTGTAAGGCTGTGGCTTAGATTGTCAGCACCTGATGGATCTCAAGAAAGATCCCATATGTGCATCCATAGGCAATATGGCAAAAAAGCAGTCAATGTGGATGAAGTCTCTTGCCTTCCTCTGTAAGGTTCCTGTCCTCCATCAAGTGAGAATAGGGATCCTTTGGGTCAAATGAGTTTTTCAAAGCCCTGCAGAGGCTAGCCATTATGTGCTTGGGTTTTCTCATGACTCCAATTCACACAAAGAATCTATACCCCAAGATCAGCAGGCCTCCAAGCGGAGAAGCTGAGCAGTATTAAAGGCAGGCCTATTTGATCACTCCTGGTTCAAAGGAAGGGTGTCCAGGCCACCCTGACATTAGGCAAATGATGGGCAAGGGAGCTTATTGTGGACACTGTCTTAGGCTGCACCCCTCATGGAAACCTCCAGCCAGAGGTTATGAGTATTGTCTATATGGAAGAAGATGAGGGCCTTTTGGCAGTGTTTTGGTTTGAATTGTGGTCATTTGTGTGGCGGTGGAAGAGAGGACTGGGTCCGCCTGGGCTTGAACTCTGGTGTGATTCCCTTGGAGACTGAGTTCTGGAACTGAACTCAGAGAAGTATTGCCATGAATTGAGTTGGGATTTTCCGAGGCCACTCATGAGAGCCCCCCCTGGAAACTGAGATCGAAGCCCAGGGAGACTTTCCACAGAACACTGGGAATCTCAGCCAGGATATCACATGATTTTATTCTTAAAGACCTGGCAGCCATAGTTGAGAGTCAAAACACACATGGACCTCACATTGTACACCTCAGTGGGCCTGGTTTCATGTGACGTTTTGGCCACTCTTTGGGAAGCCTTGTTTGTTAGAGTTCTCCAGAGATTTCATTGAAATGATCTTTCTCACCATTTAATGGTTCCTGAATGAATGGAAACCCACAGTGCCTCCAAATTCATCCTTTAAAAACGGCTAGATAAATACCATGCAATCTTTGAAATTCCCATGACCAGGTGGCACTGGAGAACCTTTGGATGTCCTGTTGCTGATCATGAGTGTACCAGACAGGTGCCTTGATTGACGGGTTTCATGAAAATGATGAAGAACAGAGATGCCAGTATGGTGGGGCCTGCTGAGTAGTGGGCCTAGAGCAGTGGTGTGCAGGTGTGTGATAAAACATCTGTGGTGGGGCCATGTGGATCTGCGATGGGCTTCCAAATGGCTTGTGACTGACACGGTGCACCCAGCAGACCCTTATATGTAAAGGCATCTTGTTATATGAAGAGGTTTCAGAACAATGTTCAGAATCAGGTTGCTATGGTCAAGGGGCCACGCTCTGTAAGATAGAATCATGGTTGGTGCATTCTCCTAGGACCCTGACCCACCACACGTGACAGAACTCCCTCCAGCACTGTGTCCCAGTTAAACTCCTTGTATTTCGTGAAGCAAATACCAAACTCCTAGTGCAGCAGCAAGAAACACCACGAAAAGTGGAGGATGACCAAATGGCTTCAGAGTCCCCATGGGGAGACACTTAGCCCCCAATGGCCAAAGTTTACCTACAAAGAGAGAATTCAGCACTTCTGCCTCATGTTCATTGGAAAATCAGAAACCATATCCTCCAGGTCACATAGATGAAGACCCAGCTTTGATGGTCTCACTACAAAAAGAGCTCCATGTTTGTGGAGTGTTTCTCCTGTCCCTTACTTCTGGAAACTCCTCTACCACCTCCAAAGTTGTGAACTCCTGAGCATTTTTCATTCCACATATGTATTCAATGATTTTCTAACTCTTCTTCTCAAATTGCGTCTTACATGGGGCAAGGGTATTGTCAAGGCATTTTTCTGGATGATTGTGGGAAGATTCTGTGTAGAACATATTTGCATAAACATTGGATTTATTTTCCTATTTTTCATTCCAAAAACTGAATCCCTGACACTAACCCATACCCTACTAGACTCTGACTACGAATCATAATATGATAGAGAAAAATAACCCAAACAGAATAAAAATACTAGCAGTTCAGAGGAGGCATGAGGCGTACTTGGACAGGCCTTTTGAATTATAAAGGGTACATGTTATGAATCCAGTCCAATGTAATAGATCTCCATGTGTTTTTAAACTTAACAAATATGTGAATTCCTGTCTCCCTTTCTTTGCAGCCTATTCAGCACATGTCTTTTTACATGCACATACAGAATCCTACCTGGTTTCCCAGCTACATTCTTTTGAGGTGGCTGACTTGGGAGATACAATCTGTGAGAAGAAATCACTCCTCCTAAATGCTGTTTGAAATGAAAATCAACCTATGGGTGAGCTTCCTACTTGAACAACATGATACATACATCCATGATCAGTAAAATAAATATTTTTGGATCTTTAAATGATATATATTTCATGATGAATTTCAATTGGCATATATATTTTTACTTCTTAATGTCTCTGTGTTTGTGTTTGTGTATATATATCTATGTATATATACACACACACACTCTCCAGATTTTTCAAAATATAAAATATATGTGTCTTATTTTACACTCCCTAAATTCATGTTCATGTATGTGGATTTATAATCAACTTTTCACAAGATTATTCTCAGAAATATTCATCCACCTGAAATACGTATTTGTTTCCTAGTACTGAAAACTAACTTCAGTGAATGGTGAATAGAAATCCTAACATTTCTTCAGTAACTGACCCTGTTTAACATCAATGCAAGTAGACTCCTATGGGACATGATGTGTATTTGGACATTTATTTTTATTCAACACTGGTACATTACTATTTCTTCTGTTGATGCACATCATAGGATATATATTTCATCCTCATGTTCACAAATTTCTAGGCATTTGGTTCACTTTCCATCAAATCCTGCTTCAGAACACATGTATTCCTCCATATTACTTGACTGGTCTTTTCATGAGACTTCTTTCCAAGCATATTATTTTGGATTTCCATAATCACTTTGGAACCAAAACTCACACACCCCTCATGGTAAACCATCACCCTAATATTACCATTAGATGTATAACTGGTTGGAATGAATGATCCTGTATCAATATAAGATTTCCTATATATTTTCAGATATCAATTCAATCCATTATTTAAATTGGAACCAGTTATATTCTTTATTCACAGTGTTGTCTATTCATGCATTATCTCTATACTCATAGACCCTGGGTATACATATTTGTACCCCCGAATGCTAATTTATACGTCTTCAATACATTGCTCCCAAAAATAGTTGAAGAAATACTCATGTCACCTGATCTACATATATATTTTATCACAGTGATGTTCTGGACACAAAATGCAAAGGTCACACTTATGATTGTACCAAAGCCTAATTGGAAAGTTAGCATGGATTACTAACACCATCCTTGTCCAGGTTGCCTAATGCTCTCAAATGTCAATCCTATTGGTGACTACACATTTGTTTCTGCCTTAGATTACATATTCAACCTCAACCCTGTTGAAAATGTCAAATCCTATCACTCACTTTATACTTTTCCTGATTTCCTAATGTCTATATTCATATCTGCTTTCCTACATATCTTCCCCAGTTCATCATTGTGACTGACTCTTCACATGTGCTGACATTTACATTCACTCTCTAACAGACACCCTATTACTAAAGAACTTTTGGTCCAAATATTATACCCACTCTTCTTCCTAAACCTACGGACTATCTTCCTAATCCTACCTACTATCCCTTTTTGACTGGATCTTCTCTTCTACATTCAATCATCCAAGGTACAAGGTCCTATGCCATTGTATATGGATTTGTCAGAGACATCTGTACAGAATGTAATTCAAAGCTAAGTATTTCAATCAGGGCCCAATGCCCTTCTGGCCTTCAAATCTTACTTAGATTTCTGTTTTCATACATATATTTCACCTCTATATTATTATAAATATCACAGGTTCCCAATACCATTCTTCATCCAGCAGAATGATTTCTAACCCAAATCGAACATGTTCTTAACCCCAAGCATTTACTTTTCCCTCAATCTAACTTTACAGAAGAGCAGGGACAGAGTTGGTCTTACAATACAGGAATGTAGGGGATCTTCCACCTGCTGAGAACCTCAAAGGTCCATGCAGAAATGATCCCTGGAGAAATTGTAGGCAGCCAGGAAGGACCTGAGAGAGCAGAAGTCATCTTCTGTGGCAAACAACCTGGTCAGGATGAAAAGATGTGTCTGAATGAGCCTCTCTCTTCTTAATGTAGACAAGATGGACCAAACCAGGCCTGTGTGGAGAGCTTTTCCTAGGTGCCTATGGTTGATATACCATTCTAACTTGTGAAAGTGTCACAGGAAGCAGGGGCAGCCTCCATCTCATGGGAACCTTGGAAGCAACAGTTAGGACAGAGTGGTTTCCAAGGCAGTGACCTCATTCAGTTCCTGAAGGAAGTGACCTCACCACACTTCCTTGGTGATGGAACTCTCTGAACTTGGGATCCAGGAAGCCAGGCACCCAGAGGCAGTTCCAGTGCCAGTCCCAGTTGGCTCACTTGTTTGGATTTACCGAGGACAGAGTCAGTCTTTCTTGGTACCTACAGATGTGAGGATGGCCAATTGCCAAGAAAGCTCTGAAGGGGGTCTTTCCTGAGAAAGCAGGTAGTGGCTGACCCCTGGCTCCTGATAACTTCACAGAATTGGCCAAGGAGTCCAGATCTGAGACAGGACAGGCCATTTCGGGGGAACATAGTATGGCCCACCTGTCAGAGGACACTGCGGGTAGTCACAGACCTACTTGGGGGAAGGAGGTGGCTTTGTGGGTGTGGGTGTGAGTCTGTGGTTTGGTCTCATGTTCTGAGAAGAGCTAGGAAAGGCGGTTTGTTTGGTTTGGAGTGGGACTGTTTCTAGCAAGTCTTTTGACAAGGCGAGTATTGCTATGTCTGTGTATCGCACTGTGTCCGTGGTTGTAGACATTAGAAAAGAGAATGCATCAATGGATGTGTCCTGTATACTAGAAAGCTTCCAGCATTCATCCTGCCCAATTTATGAATGGACTGGGGCTTGCCTTATCCATGGGCAAAACCTACTATCTTCCTAAATTTCTGGTTTTTTCCTGAATTCTGGCCCCTCTTCAGAATAGGCTCATGGTTTTGTGTCCAAGATATGTACCACCTCCAAGCTTGGTGACATTGCCATGTACTAGATAGCTTAAATGAATAGTGAGCATCTCAGAAAACTCAGATATCAGAGGGCCCATTAAGTTCTCAGTGGAGAAACCCTGCTTTGGGCCTTTTGCTTACCTATTGTTCTGTTTCCCTGGATGTCAGCAAGGTCTTTGCCTCAGGACACCCCTTTGTGAAGCCTGAAGAAAACAGTTTTCAAATGCAAACGAACGGGCATCACTTGTGGCTCTTTGCTTAATTGCTTTGCAAAGGGATGTGTCTGAATCAGCCTCTTGGCCCTGTGTAAGGCTGTGGCTTAGATTGTCAGCACCTGATGGATCTCAAGAAAGATCCCATATGTGCATCCATAGCCAATATGGCAAAAAAGCAGTCAATGTGGATGAAGTCTCTTGCCTTCTTCTGTAAGGTTCCTGTCCTCCATCAAGTGAGAATAGGGATCCTTTGGGTCAAATGAGTTTTTCAAAGCCCTGCAGAGGCTAGCCATTATGTGCTTGGGTTTTCTCATGACTCCAATTCACACAAAGAATCTATACCCCAAGATCAGCAGGCCTCCAAGCGGAGAAGCTGAGCAGTATTAAAGGCAGGCCTATTTGATCACTCCTGGTTCAAAGGAAGGGTGTCCAGGCCACCCTGACATTAGGCAAATGATGGGCAAGGGAGCTTATTGTGGACACTGTCTTAAGCTGCGCCCCTCATGGAAACCTCCAGCCAGAGGTTATGAGTATTGTCTATATGGAAGAAGATGAGGGCCTTTTGGCAGTGTTTTGGTTTGAATTGTGGTCATTTGTGTGGCGGTGGAAGAGAGGACTGGGTCCGCCTGGGCTTGAACTCTGGTGTGATTCCCTTGGAGACTGAGTTCTGGAACTGAACTCAGAGAAGTATTGCCATGAATTGAGTTGGGATTTTCCGAGGCCACTCATGAGAGCCCCCCCTGGAAACTGAGATCGAAGCCCAGGGTGACTTTCCACAGAACACTGGGAATCTCAGCCAGGATATCACATGATTTTATTCTTAAAGACCTGGCAGCCATAGTTGAGAGTCAAAACACACATGGACCTCACATTGTACACCTCAGTGGGCCTGGTTTCATGTGACGTTTTGGCCACTCTTTGGGAAGCCTTGTTTGTTAGAGTTCTCCAGAGATTTCATTGAAATGATCTTTCTCACCATTTAATGGTTCCTGAATGAATGGAAACCCACAGTGCCTCCAACTTCATCCTTTAAAAACGGCTAGATAAATACCATGCAATCTTTGAAATTCCCATGACCAGGTGGCACTGGAGAACCTTTGGATGTCCTGTTGCTGATCATGAGTGTACCAGACAGGTGCCTTGATTGACGGGTTTCATGAAAATGATGAAGAACAGAGATGCCAGTATGGTGGGGCCTGCTGAGTAGTGGGCCTAGAGCAGTGGTGTGCAGGTGTGTGATAAAACATCTGTGGTGGGGCCATGTGGATCTGCGATGGGCTTCCAAATGGCTTGTGACTGACATGGTGCACCCAGCAGACCCTTATATGTAAAGGCATCTTGTTATATGAAGAGGTTTCAGAACAATGTTCAGAATCAGGTTGCTATTGTCAAGGGGCCACGCTCTGTAAGATAGAATCATGGTTGGTGCATTCTCCTAGGACCCTGACCCACCACACGTGACAGAACTCCCTCCAGCACTGTGTCCCAGTTAAACTCCTTGTATTTCGTGAAGCAAATACCAAACTCCTAGTGCAGCAGCAAGAAACACCACGAAAAGTGGAGGATGACCAAATGGCTTCAGAGTCCCCACGGGGAGACACTTAGCCCCCAATGGCCACAGTTTACCTACAAAGAGAGAATTCAGCACTTCTGCCTCATGTTCATTGGAAAATCAGAAACCATATCCTCCAGGTCACATAGATGAAGACCCAGCTTTGATGATCTCACTACAAAAGAAGCTAAAGCTCCTGACAACAACATATATTTCAAAAGCCCATTCTCAGAGGCAGTTTCTCAAGAAGTCTTTAGGCCAGCAGAGCTCCATGTTTGTGGAGTGTTTCTCCTGTCCCTTACTTCTGGAAACTCCTCTACCACCTCCAAAGTTGTGAACTCCTGAGCATTTTTCATTCCACATATGTATTCAATGATTTTCTAACTCTTCTTCTCGAATTGCGTCTTACATGGGGCAAGGGTATTGTCAAGGCTTTTTTCTGGATGATTGTGGAAAGATTTTGTGTAGAACATATTTGCATAAACATTGGATTTATTTTCCTATTATCCATTCCAAAAACTGAATCCCTGACACTAACCCATACCCTACTAGACTCTGACTACGAATCATAATATGATAGAGAAAAAAACCCCAAACAGAATAAAAATACTAGCAGTTCAGAGGAGGCATGAGGCATAGTTGGACATGCCTTTTGAATTATAAATTGTACATGTTATGAATCCAGTCCAATATAATAGAACTCCATGTGTTTTTAAACTTAACAAATATCTGAATTCCTGTCTCCCTTTCTTTGCAGCCTATTCAGCACATGTCTTTTTACATGCAAATACAGAATCCTACCTGGTTTCCCAGCTACAATCTTTTGAGTTGGCTGACTTGGGAGATACAATCTGTGAGAAGAAATCACTCCTCCTAAATGCTGTTTGAACTGAAAATCAACCTATGGGTGAGCTTCCTACTTGAACAACATGATACATACATCCATGTTCAATAAAATAAATATTTTTGGATCTTTAAATGATATATATTTCATGATGAATTTCAATTGGCATATATATTTTTACTTCTTAATGTCTCTGTGTTTGTGTTTGTGTATATATATCTATGTATATATACACACACACACTCTCCAGATTTTTCAAAATATAAAATATATGTGTCTTATTTTACACTCCCTAAATTCATGTTCATGTATGTGGATTTATAATCAACTTTTCACAAGATTATTCTCAGAAATATTCATCCACCTGAAATACGTATTTGTTTCCTAGTACTGAAAACTAACTTCAGTGAATGGTGAATAGAAATCCTAACATTTCTTCAGTAACTGACCCTATTTAACATCAATGCAAGTAGACTCCTATGGGACATGATGTGTATTTGGACATTTATTTTTATTCAACGCTGGCAGATTACTATTTCTTCAGTTGATGCACATCATAGGATATATATTTCTTCCTCATGTTCACAAATTTCTAGGCATTTGGTTCACTTTCAATCAAATTCTGCTTCAGAACACATGTATTCCTCCATGTTTCTTGACTGGTCTTTTCATGAGACTTCTTTCCAAGCATATTATTTTGGATTTCCTTAATCACTTTGGAACCAAAACTCACACACCCCTCATGGTAAACCATCACCCTAATATTACCATTAGATGTATAACTGGTTGGAATGAATGATCCTGTATCAATATAAGATTTCCTATATATTTTCAGATATCAATTCAATCCATTATTTAAATTGGAAACAGTTATATTCTTTATTCACAGTGTGGTCTATTCATGCATTATCTCTATACTCATACACCCTGGGTATACCTATTTGTACCCCCGAATGCTAATTTATACCTCTTCAATACATTGCTCCCAAAAATAGTTGAAGAAATACTCATGTCACCTGATCTACATATATATTTTATCACAGTGATATTCTGGACACAAAATGCAAAGGTCACACTTATGATTGTACCAAAGCCTAATTGGAAAGTTAGCATAGATTACTAAAACCATCCTTGTCCAGGTTGCCTAATGCTCTCAAATGTCAATCCTATTGGTGACTACACATTTGTTTCTGCCTTAGATTATATATTCAACCTGAACCCTGTTGAAAATGTCAAATCCTATCACTCACTTTATACTTTTCCTGATTTCCTAATGTCTATATTCATATCTGCTTTCCTACATATCTTCCCCAGTTCATCATTGTGACTGACTCTTCACATGTGCTGACATTTACATTCACTCTCTAACAGACACCCTATTGCTAAAGAACTTTTGGTCCAAATATTATACCCACTCTTCTTCCTAAACCTACTGACTATCTTCCTAATCCTACCTACTATCCCTTTTTGACTGGATCTTCTCTTCTACATTCAATCATCCAAGGTACAAGGTCCTATGCCATTGTATATGGATTTGTCAGAGACATCTGTACAGAATGTAATTCAAAGCTAAGTATTTCAATCAAGGGCCCAATGCCCTTCTGGCCTTCAAATCTTACTTAGATTTCTGTTTTCATACATATATTTCACCTCTATATTATTATAAATATCACAGGTTCCCAATACCATTCTTCATCCAGCAGAATGATTTCTAAACCAAATCGAACATGTTCTTAACCCCAAGCATTTACTTTTCCCTCAATCTAACTTTACAGAAGAGCAGGGACAGAGTTGGTCTTACAATACAGTAATGTAGGGGATCTTCCACCTGCTGAGAACCTCAAAGGTCCATGCAGAAATGATCCCTGGAGAAGATGTAGGCAGAAAGGAAGGACCTGAGAGAGCAGAAGTCATCTTCTGTGGCAAACAACCTGGTCAGGATGAAAAGATGTGTCTGAATGAGCCTCTCTCTTCTTAATGTAGACAAGATGGACCAAATCAGGCGTGTGTGGAGAGCTTTCCTGGGTGCCTATGGTTGATATACCATTCTAACTTGTGAAAGTGTCACAGGAAGCAGGGGCAGCCTCCATCTCATGGGACCCTTGGAAGCAACAGTTAGGACAGAGTGGTTTCCAAGGCAGTGACCTCATTCAGTTCCTGAAGGAAGTGACCTCACCACACTTCCTTGGTGATGGAACTCTCTGAACTTTGGATCCAGGAAGCCAGGCACCCAGAGGCAGTCCCAGTGGCAGTTTCAGTGGGCACACTTGTTTGGATTTACCAAGGACAGAGTCAGTCTTTCTTGGTACGTACAGATGTGCGGATGGCCAATTGCCAAGGAAGCTCTGAAGGGGGTCTTTCCTTAGAAAGCAGGTAGTGGCTCACCCCTGGCTCCTGATAACTTAACAGAATAGGCCAAGGAGTCCAGATCTGAGACAGGAGAGGCCATTTCGGGGGAACATAGTATGGCCCACCTGTCAGAGGACACTGCGGGTAGTCACAGACCTACTTGGGGGAAGGAGGTGGCTTTGTGGGTGTGGGTTTCAGTCTGTGGTTTGGTCTCATGTTCTGAGAAGAGCTAGGAAAGGCGGTTTGTTTGGTTTGGAGTGGACTGTTTCTAGCAAGTCTTTTGACAAGGCGAGTGTTGCTATGTCTGTGTATCGCACTGTGTCCGTGGTTGTAGACATTAGAAAGAGAATGCATCAATGGATGTGTCCTGTCTAGTAGAAAGCTTCCAGCATTCATCCTGCCCAATTTATGAATGGACTGGGGCTTGCCTTATCCATGGGCAAATCCTACTATCTTCCTAAATTTCTGGTTTTTTCCTGAATTCTGGCCCCTCTTCAGAATAGGCTCATGGTTTTGTGTCCAAGATATGTACCACCTCCAAGCTTGGTGACATTGCCATGTACTAGATAGCTGAAATGAATAGTGAGCATCTCAGAAAACTCAGATATCAGTGGGCCCATTAAGTTCTCAGTGGAGAAACCCTGCTTTGGGCCTTTTGCTTACCTATTGTTCTGTTTCCCTGGATGTCAGCAAGGTCTTTGCCTCAGGACACCCCTTTGTGAAGCCTGAAGAAAACAGTTTTCAAATGCAAACGAACGGGCATCACTTGTGGCTCTTTGCTTAATTGCTTTGCAAAGGGATGTGTCTGAATCAGCCTCTTGGCCCTGTGTAAGGCTGTGGCTTAGATTGTCAGCACCTGATGGATCTCAAGAAAGATCCCATATGTGCATCCATAGCCAATATGGCAAAAAAGCAGTCAATGTGGATGAAGTCTCTTGCCTTCCTCTGTAAGGTTCCTGTCCTCCATCAAGTGAGAATAGGGATCCTTTGGGTCAAATGAGTTTTTCAAAGCCCTGCAGAGGCTAGCCATTATGTGCTTGGGTTTTCTCATGACTCCAATTCACACAAAGAATCTATACCCCAAGATCAGCAGGCCTCCAAGCGGAGAAGCTGAGCAGTATTAAAGGCAGGCCTATTTGATCACTCCTGGTTGAAAGGAAGGGTGTCCAGGCCACCCTGACATTAGGCAAATGATGGGCAAGGGAGCTTATTGTGGACACTGTCTTAGGCTGCGCCCCTCATGGAAACCTCCAGCCAGAGGTTATGAGTATTGTCTATATGGAAGAAGATGAGGGCCTTTTGGCAGTGTTTTGGTTTGAATTGTGGTCATTTGTGTGGCGGTGGAAGAGAGGACTGGGTCCGCCTGGGCTTGAACTCTGGTGTGATTCCCTTGGAGACGGAGTTCTGGAACTGAACTCAGAGAAGTATTGCCATGAATTGAGTTGGGATTTTCCGAGGCCACTCATGAGAGCCCCCCCTGGAAACTGAGATCGAAGCCCAGGGTGACTTTCCACAGAACACTGGGAATCTCAGCCAGGATATCACATGATTTTATTCTTAAAGACCTGGCAGCCATAGTTGAGAGTCAAAACACACATGGACCTCACATTGTACACCTCAGTGGGCCTGGTTTCATGTGACGTTTTGGCCACTCTTTGGGAAGCCTTGTTTGTTAGAGTTCTCCAGAGATTTCATTGAAATGATCTTTCTCACCATTTAATGGTTCCTGAATGAATGGAAACCCACAGTGCCTCCAACTTCATCCTTTAAAAACGGCTAGATAAATACCATGCAATCTTTGAAACTCCCATGACCAGGTGGCACTGGAGAACCTTTGGATGTCCTGTTGCTGATCATGAGTGTACCAGACAGGTGCCTTGATTGACGGGTTTCATGAAAATGATGAAGAACAGAGATGCCAGTATGGTGGGGCCTGCTGAGTAGTGGGCCTAGAGCAGTGGTGTGCAGGTGTGTGATAAAACATCTGTGGTGGGGCCATGTGGATCTGCGATGGGCTTCCAAATGGCTTGTGACTGACATGATGCACCCAGCAGACCCTTATATGTAAAGGCATCTTGTTATATGAAGAGGTTTCAGAACAATGTTCAGAATCAGGTTGCTATGGTCAAGGGGCCACGCTCTGTAAGATAGAATCATGGTTGGTGCATTCTCCTAGGACCCTGACCCACCACACGTGACAGAACTCCCTCCAGCACTGTGTCCCAGTTAAACTCCTTGTATTTCGTGAAGCAAATACCAAACTCCTAGTGCAGCAGCAAGAAACACCACGAAAAGTAAAGGATGACCAAATGGCTTCAGAGTCCCCACGGGGAGACACTTAGCCCCCAATGGCCACAGTTTACCTACAAAGAGAGAATTCAGCACTTCTGCCTCATGTTCATTGGAAAATCAGAAACCATATCCTCCAGGTCACATAGATGAAGACCCAGCTTTGATGGTCTCACTACAAAAGAAGCTAAAGCCCCTGACAACAACATATATTTCAAAAGCCCATTCTCAGAGGCAGTTTCTCAAGAAGTCTTTAGGCAAGCAGAGCTCCATGTTTGTGGAGTGTTTATCCTGTCCCTTACTTCTGGAAACTCCTCTACGACCTCCAAAGTTGTGAAATCCTGAGCATTTTTCATTCCACATATGTATTCAATGATTTTCTAACTCTTCTTCTCGAATTGCGTCTTACATGGGGCAAGGGTATTGTCAAGGCATTTTTCGGGATGATTGTGGGAAGATTTTGTGTAGAATATATTTGCATAAACATTGGATTTATTTTCCCATTTTCCATTCCAAAAACTGAATCCCTGACACTAACCCATACCCTACTAGACTCTGACTACGAATCATAATATGATAGAGAAAAATAACCCAAACAGAATAAAAATACTAGCAGTTCAGAGGAGGCATGAGGCGTAGTTGGACAGGCCTTTTGAATTATAAAGGGTACATGTTATGAATCTAGTCCAATGTAATAGATCTCCATGTGTTTTTAAACTTAACAAATATGTGAATTCCTGTCTCCCTTTCTTTGCAGCCTATTCAGCACATGTCTTTTTACATGCACATACAGAGTCCTACCTGGTTTCCCAGCTACATTCTTTTGAGGTGGCTGACTTGGCAGATACAATCTGTGAGAAGAAATCACTCCTCCTAAATGCTGTTTGAACTGAAAATCAACCTATGGGTGAGCTTCCTACTTGAACAACATGATACATACATCCATGTTCAGTAAAATAAATATTTTTGGATCTTTAAATGATATATATTTCATGATGAATTTCAATTGGAATATATATTTTTACTTCTTAATGTCTCTGTGTTTGTGTTTGTGTATATATATCTATGTATACATACACACACACACTCTCCAGATTTTTCAAAATATAAAATATATGTGTCTTATTTTACACTCCCTAAATTCATGTTCATGTATGTGGATTTATAATCAACTTTTCACAAGATTATTCTCAGAAATATTCATCCACCTGAAATACGTATTTGTTTCCTAGTACTGAAAACTAACTTCAGTGAATGGTGAATAGAAGTCCTAACATTTCTTCAGTAACTGACCCTGTTTAACATCAATGCAAGTAGACTCCTATTGGACATGATGTGTATTTAGACATTTATTTTTATTCAACACTGGCACATTACTATTTCTTCAGTTGATGCACATCATAGGATATATATTTCATCCTCATGTTCACAAATTTCTAGGCATTTGGTTCACTTTCCATCAAATCCTGCTTCAGAACACATGTATTCCTCCATGTTTCTTGACTGGTCTTTTCATGTGACTTGTTTCCAAGCATATTATTTTGGATTTCCATAATCACTTTGGAACCAAAACTCACACACCCTTCATGGTAAATCATCACCCTAATATTACCATTAGATGTATAACTGGTTGGAATGAATGATCCTGTATCAATATAAGATTTCCTATATATTTTCAGATATCAATTCAATCCATTATTTAAATTGGAACCAGTTATATTCTTTATTCACAGTGTGGTCTATTCATGCATTATCTCTATACTCATAGACCCTGGGTATACCTATTTGTACCCCCGAATGCTAATTTATACGTCTTCAATACATTGCTCCCAAAAATAGTTGAAGAAATACTCATGTCACCTGATCTACATATATATTTTATCACAGTGATATTCTGGACACAAAATGCAAAGGTCACACTTATGATTGTACCAAAGCCTAATTGGAAAGTTAGCATGGATTACTAAAACCATCCTTGTCCAGGTTGCCTAATGCTCTCAAATGTCAATCCTATTGGTGACTACACATTTGTTTCTGCCTTAGATTATATATTCCACCTCAACCATGTTGAAAATGTCAAATCCTATCACTCACTTTATACTTTTCCTGATTTCCTAATGTCTATATTCATATCTGCTTTCCTACATATCTTCCCCAGTTCATCATTGTGACTGACTCTTCACATGTGCTGACATTTACATTCACTCTCTAACAGACACCCTATTGCTAAAGAACTTTTGGTCCAAATATTATACCCACTCTTCTTCCTAAACCTACTGACTATCTTCCTAATCCTACCTACTATCCCTTTTTGACTGGATCTTCTCTTCTACATTCAATCATCCAAGGTACAAGGTCCTATGCCATTGTATATGGATTTGTCAGAGACATCTGTACAGAATGTAATTCAAAGCTAAGTATTTCAATCAAGGGCCCAATGCCCTTCTGGCCTTCAAATCTTACTTAGATTTCTGTTTTCATACATATATTTCACCTCTATATTATTATAAATATCACAGGTTCCCAATACCATTCTTCATCCAGCAGAATGATTTCTAACCCAAATCGAACATGTTCTTAACCCCAAGCATTTACTTTTCCCTCAATCTAACTTTACAGAAGAGCAGGGACAGAGTTGGTCTTACAATACAGGAATGTAGGGGATCTTCCACCTGCTGAGAACCTCAAAGGTCCATGCAGAAATGATCCCTGAAAAGATGTAGGCAGCCAGGAAGGACCTGAGAGAGCAGAAGTCATCTTCTGTGGCAAACAACCTGGTCAGGATGAAAAGATGTGTCTGAATGAGCCTCTCTCTTCTTAATGTAGACAAGATGGACCAAACCAGGCCTGTGTGGAGAGCTTTTCCTGGGTGCCTATGGTTGATATACCATTCTAACTTGTGAAAGTGTCACAGGAAGCAGGGGGCAGCCTCCATCTCATGGGACCCTTGGAAGCAACAGAGTGGTTTCCAAGGAAGTGACCTCAATGGGTTCCTGAAGGAAGTGACCTCACCACACTTTCTTGGTGATGGAACTCTCTGAACTTGGGATCCAGGAAGCCAGGCACCCAGAGGCAGTCCCAGTGCCAGTCCCAGTGGGCTCACTTGTTTGGATTTACAGAGGACAGAGTCAGTCGTTCTTGGTACCTACAGATGTGAGGATGGCCAATTGCCAAGAAAGCTCTGAAGGGGGTCTTTCCTGAGAAAGCAGGTAGTGGCTCACCCCTGGCTTCTGATAACTTCACAGAATTGGCCAAGGAGTCCAGATCTGAGACAGGACAGGCCATTTCGGGGGAACATAGTATGGCCCACCTGCCAGAGGACACTGCGGGTAGTCACAGACCTACTTGGGGGAAGGAGGTGGCTTTGTGGGTGTGGGTGTGAGTCTGTGGTTTGGTCTCATGTTCTGAGAAGAGCTAGGAAAGGCGGTTTGTTTGGTTTGGAGTGGACTGTTTCTAGCAAGTCTTTTGACAAGGCGAGTGTTGCTATGTCTGTGTATCGCACTGTGTCCGTGGTTGTAGACATTAGAAAAGAGAATGCATCAATGGATGTGTCCTGTCTAGTAGAAAGCTTCCAGCATTCATCCTGCCCAATTTATGAATGGACTGGGGCTTGCCTTATCCATGGGCAAAACCTACTATCTTCCTAAATTTCTAGTTTTTTCCTGAATTCTGGCCCCTCTTCAGAATAGGATCATGGTTTTGTGTCCAAGATATTTACCACCTCCAAGCTTGGTGACATTGCCATGTACTAGATAGCTAAAGTGAATAGTGAGCATCTCAGAAAACTCAGATATCAGTGGGCCCATTAAAGTCTCAGTGGAGAAACCCTGCTTTGGGCCTTTTGATTACCTATTGTTCTGTTTCCCTGGATGTCAGCAAGGTCTTTGCCTCAGGACACCCCTTTGTGAAGCCTGAAGAAAACAGTTTTCAAATGCAAACGAACGGGCATCACTTGTGGCTCTTTGCTTAATTGCTTTGCAAAGGGATGTGTCTGAATCAGCCTCTTGGCCCTGTGTAAGGCTGTGGCTTAGATTGTCAGCACCTGATGGATCTCAAGAAAGATCCCATATGTGCATCCATAGGCAATATGGCAAAAAAGCAGTCAATGTGGATGAAGTCTCTTGCCTTCCTCTGTAAGGTTCCTGTCCTCCATCAAGTGAGAATAGGGATCCTTTGGGTCAAATGAGTTTTTCAAAGCCCTGCAGAGGCTAGCCATTATGTGCTTGGGTTTTCTCATGACTCCAATTCACACAAAGAATCTATACCCCAAGATCAGCAGGCCTCCAAGCGGAGAAGCTGAGCAGTATTAAAGGCAGGCCTATTTGATCACTCCTGGTTCAAAGGAAGGGTGTCCAGGCCACCCTGACATTAGGCAAATGATGGGCAAGGGAGCTTATTGTGGACACTGTCTTAGGCTGCGCCCCTCATGGAAACCTCCAGCCAGAGATTATGAGTATTGTCTATATGGAAGAAGATGAGGGCCTTTTGGCAGTGTTTTGGTTTGAATTGTGGTCATTTGTGTGGCGGTGAAAGAGAGGACTGGGTCCGCCTGGGCTTGAACTCTGGTGTGATTCCCTTGGAGACTGAGTTCTGGAACTGAACTCAGAGAAGTATTGCCATGAATTGAGTTGGGATTTTCCGAGGCCACTCATGAGAGCCCCCCCTGGAAACTGAGATCGAAGCCCAGGGTGACTTTCCACAGAACACTGGGAATCTCAGCCAGGATATCACATGATTTTATTCTTAAAGACCTGGCAGCCATAGTTGAGAGTCAAAACACACATGGACCTCACATTGTACACCTCAGTGGGCCTGGTTTCATGTGACGTTTTGGCCACTCTTTGGGAAGCCTTGTTTGTTAGAGTTCTCCAGAGATTTCATTGAAATGATCTTTCTCACCATTTACTGGTTCCTGAATGAATGGAAACCCACAGTGCCTCCAACTTCATCCTTTAAAAACGGCTAGATAAATACCATGCAATCTTTGAAATTCCCATGACCAGGTGGCACTGGAGAACCTTTGGATGTCCTGTTGCTGATCATGAGTGTACCAGACAGGTGCCTTGATTGACGGGTTTCATGAAAATGATGAAGAACAGAGATGCCAGTATGGTGGGGCCTGCTGAGTAGTGGGCCTAGAGCAGTGGTGTGCAGGTGTGTGATAAAACATCTGTGGTGGGGCCATGTGGATCTGCGATGGGCTTCCAAATGGCTTGTGACTTACATGTTGCACCCAGCAGACCCTTATATGTAAAGGCATCTTGTTATATGAAGAGGTTTCAGAACAATGTTCAGAATCAGGTTGCTATGGTCAAGGGGCCACGCTCTGTAAGATAGAATCATGGTTGGTGCATTCTCCTAGGACCCTGACCCACCACACGTGACAGAACTCCCTCCAGCACTGTGTCCCAGTTAAACTCCTTGTATTTCGTGAAGCAAATACCAAACTCCTAGTGCAGCAGCAAGAAACACCACGAAAAGTGGAGGATGACCAAATGGCTTCAGAGTCCCCACGGGGAGACACTTAGCCCCCAATGGCCACAGTTTACCTACAAAGAGAGAATTCAGCACTTCTGCCTCATGTTCATTGGAAAATCAGAAACCATATCCTCCAGGTCACATAGATGAAGACCCAGCTTTGATGGTCTCACTACAAAAGAAGCTAAAGCTCCTGACAACAACATATATTTCAAAAGCCCATTCTCAGAGGCAGTTTCTCAAGAAGTCTTTAGGCCAGCAGAGCTCCATGTTTGTGGAGTGTTTATCCTGTCCCTTACTTCTGGAAACTCCTCTACCACCTCCAAAGTTGTGAACTCCTGAGCATTTTTCATTCCACATATGTATTCAATGATTTTCTAACTCTTCTTCTCGAATTGCGTCTTACATGGGGCAAGGGTATTGTCAAGGCATTTTTCTGGATGATTGTGGGAAGATTTTTTGTAGAACATATTTGCATAAACATTGGATTTATTTTCCTATTTTCCATTCCAAAAACTGAATTGCTGACACTAGCCCATACCCTACTAGACTCTGACTACGAATCATAATATGATAGAGAAAAATAACCCAAACAGAATAAAAATACTAGCAGTTCAGAGGAGGCATGATGCATAGTTGGACAGGCCTTTTTAAATATAAAGGGTATATGTTATGAATCCAATGTAATAGATCTCCATGTGTTTTTAAACTTAACAAATATGTAAATTCCTGTCTCCCTTTCTATGCAGCCTATTCGGCACATGTCTTTTTACATGCACATACAGAATCCTACCTGGTTTCCCAGCTACATTCTTTTGAGGTGGCTGACTTGGCAGATACAATCTGTGAGAAGAAATCACTCCTCCTAAATGCTGTTTGAACTGAAAATCAACCTATGGGTGAGCTTCCTACTTGAACAACAAGATACATACATCCATGTTCAGTAAAATAAATATTTTTGGATCTTTAAATCATATATATTTAATGATCAATTTCAATTGGCATATATATTTTTACTTCTTAATGTCTCTGTGTTTGTGTTTGTGTATATATATCTATGTATATATACACACACACACTCTCCAGATTTTTCAAAATATAAAATATATGTGTCTTATTTTACACTCCCTAAATTCATGTTCATGTATGTGGATTTATAATCAACTTTTCACAAGATTATTCTCAGAAATATTTATCCAGCTGAAATACGTATTTGTTTCCTAGTACTGAAAACTAACTTCAGTGAATGGTGAATAGAAATCCTAACATTTCTTCAGTAACTGACCCTGTTTAAAATCAATGCAAGTAGACTCCTATGGGACATGATGTGTATTTGGACATTTATTTTTATTCAACACTGGTACATTACTATTTCTTCCGTTGATGCACATCATAGGATATATATTTCATCCTCATGTTCACAAATTTCTAGGCATTTGGTTCACTTTCCATCAAATCCTGCTTCAGAACACATGTATTTCTCCATGTTTCTTGACTGGTCTTTTCATGAGACTTCTTTCCAAGCATATTATTTTGGATTTCCATAATCACTTTGGAACCAAAACTCACACACCCCTCATGGTAAACCATCACCCTAATATTACCATTAGATGTATAACTGGTTGGAATGAATGATCCTGTATCAATATAAGATTTCCTATATATTTTCAGATATCAATTCAATCCATTATTTAAATTGGAACCAGTTATATTCTTTATTCACAGTGTGGTCTATTCATGCATTATCTCTATACTCATAGACCCTGGGTATACCTATTTGTACCCCCGAATGCTAATTTATACGTCTTCAATACATTGCTCCCAAAAATAGTTGAAGAAATACTCATGTCACCTGATCTACATATATATTTTATCACAGTGATGTTCTGGACACAAAATGCAAAGGTCACACATATGATTGTACCAAAGCCTAATTGGAAAGTTAGCATGGATTACTAAACCATCCTTGTCCAGGTTGCCTAATGCTCTCAAATGTCAATCCTATTGGTGACTACACATTTGTTTCTGCCTTAGATTATATATTCAACCTCAACCCTGTTGAAAATGTCAAAGCCTATCACTCACTTTATACTTTTCCTGATTTCCTAATGTCTATATTCATATCTGCTTTCCTACATATCTTCCCCAGTTCATCATTGTGACTGACTCTTCACATATGCTGACATTTACATTCACTCTCTAACAGACACCCTATTGCTAAAGAACTTTTGGTCCAAATATTATACCCACTCTTCTTCCTAAACCTACTGACTATCTTCCTAATCCTACCTACTATCCCTTTTTGACTGGATCTTCTCTTCTACATTCAATCATCCAAGGTACAAGGTCCTATGCCATTGTATATGGATTTGTCAGAGACATCTGTACAGAATGTAATTCAAAGCTAAGTATTTCAATCAAGGGCCCAATGCCCTTCTGGCCTTCAAATCTTACTTAGATTTCTGTTTTCATACATATATTTCACCTCTATATTATTATAAATATCACAGGTTCCCAATACCATTCTTCATCCAGCAGAATGATTTCTAACCCAAATCAAACATGTTCTTAACCCCAAGCATTTACTTTTCCCTCAATCTAACTTTACAGAAGAGCAGGGACAGAGTTGGTCTTACAATACAGGAATGTAGAGGATCTTCCACCTGCTGAGAACCTAAAAGGTCCATGCAGAAATGATCCCTGGAGAAGATGTAGGCAGCCAGGAAGAACCTGAGAGCAGAAGTCAACTTCTGTGGCAATCAACCTGGTCAGGATGAAAAGATGTGTCTGAATGAGCCTCTCTCTTGTTAATGTAGACAAGATGGACCAAACCAGGCCTGTGTGGAGAGCTTTTCCTGGGTGCCTATGGTTGATATACCATTCTAACTTGTGAAAGTGTCACAGGAAGCAGGGGGCAGCCTCCATCTCATGGGACCCTTGGAAGCAACAGAGTGGTTTCCAAGGCAGTGACCTCATTCAGTTCCTGAAGGAAGTGACCTCACCACACTTCCTTGTGATGGAACTCTGTGAACTTGGGATCCAGGAAGCCAGGCACCCAGAGGCAGTTCCAGTGCCAGTCCCAGTGGGCTCACTTGTTTGGATTTACCGAGGACAGAGTCAGTCTTTCTTGGTACCTACAGATGTGAGGATGGCCAATTGCCAAGAAAGCTCTGAAGGGGGTCTTTCCTGAGAAAGCAGGTAGTGGCTCACCCCTGGCTCCTGATAACTTCACAGAATTGGCCAAGGAGTCCAGATCTGAGACAGGACAGGCCATTTCGGGGGAACATAGTATGGCCCACCTGTCAGAGGACACTGTGGGTAGTCACAGACCTACTTGGGGGAAGGAGGTGGCTTTGTGGGTGTGGGTGTGAGTCTGTGGTTTGGTCTCATGTTCTGAGAAGAGCTAGGAAAGACGGTTTGTTTGGTATGGAGTGGACTGTTTCTAGCAAGTCTTTTGACAAGGCGAGTGTTGCTATGTCTGTGTATCGCACTGTGTCCGTGGTTGTAGACATTAGAAAAGAGAATGCATCAATGGATGTGTCCTGTCTAGTAGAAAGCTTGCAGCATTCATCCTGCCCAATTTATGAATGGACTGGGGCTTGCCTTATCCATGGGCAAAACCTACTATCTTCCTAAATTTCTGGTTTTTTCCTGAATTCTGGCCCCTCTTCAGAATAGGCTCATGGTTTTGTGTCCAACATATGTACCACCTTTAAGCTTGGTGACATTGCCATGTACTAGATAGCTGAAGTGAATAGTGAGCATCTCAGAAAACTCAGATATCAGTGGGCCCATTAATGTCTCAGTTGAGAAACCCTGCTTTGGGCCTTTTGCTTACCTATTGTTCTGTTTCCCTGGATGTCAGCAAGGTCTTTGCCTCAGGACACCCCTTTGTGAAGCCTGAAGAAAACAGTTTTCAAATGCAAAGGAACGGGCATCACTTGTGGCTCTTTGCTTAATTGTTTTGCAAAGGGATGTATCTGAATCAGCCTCTTGGCCCTGTGTAAGGCTGTGGCTTAGATTGTCAGCACCTGATGGATCTCAAGAAAGATCCCATATGTGCATCCATAGGCAATATGGCAAAAAAGCAGTCAATGTGGATGAAGTCTCTTGCCTTCCTCTGTAAGGTTCCTGTCCTCCATCAAGTGAGAATAGGGATCCTTTGGGTCAAATGAGTTTTTCAAAGCCCTGCAGAGGCTAGCCATTATGTGCTTGGGTTTTCTCATGACTCCAATTCACACAAAGAATCTATACCCCAAGATCAGCAGGCCTCCAAGCGGAGAAGGTGAGCAGTATTAAAGGCAGGCCTATTTGATCACTCCTGGTTCAAAGGAAGGGTGTCCAGGCCACCCTGACATTAGGCAAATGATGGGCAAGGGAGCTTATTGTGGACACTGTCTTAGGCTGCGCCCCTCATGGAAACCTCCAGCCAGAGGTTATGAGTATTGTCTATATGGAAGAAGATGAGGGCCTTTTGGCAGTGTTTTGGTTTGAATTGTGGTCATTTGTGTGGCGGTGGAAGAGAGGACTGGGTCCGCCTGGGCTTGAACTCTGGTGTGATTCCCTTGGAGACTGAGTTCTGGAACTGAACTCAGAGAAGTATTGCCATGAATTGAGTTGGGATTTTCCGAGGCCACTCATGAGAGCCCCCCCTGGAAACTGAGATCGAAGCCCAGGGTGACTTTCCACAGAACACTGGGAATCTCAGCCAGGATATCACATGATTTTATTCTTAAAGACCTGGCAGCCATAGTTGAGAGTCAAAACACACATGGACCTCACATTGTACACCTCAGTGGGCCTGGTTTCATGTGACGTTTTGGCCACTCTTTGGGAAACCTTGTTTGTTAGAGTTCTCCAGAGATTTCATTGAAATGATCTTTCTCACCATTTACTGGTTCCTGAATGAATGGAAACCCACAGTGCCTCCAACTTCATCCTTTAAAAACGGCTAGATAAATACCATGCAATCTTTGAAATTCCCATGACCAGGTGGCACTGGAGAACCTTTGGATGTCCTGTTGCTGATCATGAGTGTACCAGACAGGTGCCTTGATTGACGGGTTTCATGAAAATGATGAAGAACAGAGAAGCCAGTATGGTGGGGCCTGCTGAGTAGTGGGCCTAGAGCAGTGGTGTGCAGGTGTGTGATAAAACATCTGTGGTGGGGCCATGTGGATCTGCGATGGGTTTCCAAATGGCTTGTGACTGACATGGTGCACCCAGCAGACCCTTATATGTAAAGGCATCTTGTTATATGAAGAGGTTTCAGAACAATGTTCAGAATCAGGTTGCTATGGTCAAGGGGCCACGCTCTGTAAGATAGAATCACGGTTGGTGCATTCTCCTAGGACCCTGACCCACCACACGTGACAGAACTCCCTCCAGCACTGTGTCCCAGTTAAACTCCTTGTATTTCGTGAAGCAAATACCAAACTCCTAGTGCAGCAGCAAGAAACACCACGAAAAGTGGAGGATGACCAAATGGCTTCAGAGTCCCCACGGGGAGACACTTAGCCCCCAATGGCCACAGTTTACCTACAAAGAGAGAATTCAGCACTTCTGCCTCATGTTCATTGGAAAATCAGAAACCATATCCTCCAGGTCACATAGATGAAGACCCAGCTTTGATGGTCTCACTACAAAAGAAGCTAAAGCTCCTGACAACAACATATATTTCAAAAGCCCATTCTCAGAGGCAGTTTCTCAAGAAGTCTTTAGGCCAGCAGAGCTTCATGTTTGTGGAGTGTTTATCCTGTCCCTTACTTCTGGAAACTCCTCTACCACCTCCAAAGTTGTGAACTCCTGAGCATTTTTCATTCCACATATGTATTCAATGATTTTCTAACTCTTCTTCTCGAATTGCGTCTTACATGGGGCAAGGGTATTGTCAAGGCATTTTTCTGGATGATTGTGGGAAGATTTTGTGTAGAACATATTTGCATAAACATTGGATTTATTTTCCTATTTTCCATTCCAAAAACTGAATCCCTGACACTAAACCATACCCTACTAGACTCTGACTACGAATCATAATATGATAGAGAAAAATAACCCAAACAGAATAAAAATACTAGCAGTTCAGAGGAGGGATGAGGCGTAGTTGGACAGGCCTTTTGAATTATAAAGGGTACATGTTATGAATCCAGTCCAATGTAATAGATCTCCATGTGTTTTTAAACTTAACAAATATGTGAATTCCTGTCTCCCTTTCTTTGCAGCCTATTCAGCACATGTCTTTTTACATGCACATACAGAATCCTACCTGGTTTCCCAGCTACATTCTTTTGAGGTGGCTCACTTGGCAGATACAATCTGTGAGAAGAAATCACTCCTCCTATATGCTGTTTGAACTGAAAATCAACCTATGGGTGAGCTTCCTACTTGAACAACATGATACATACATTAATGTTCAATAAAATAAATATTTTTGGATCTTTAAATGATATATATTTCATGATGAATTTCAATTGGCATATATATTTTTACTTCTTAATGTCTCTGTGTTTGTGTTTGTGTATATATATCTATATATATATACACACACACACTCTCCAGATTTTTCAAAATATAAAATATGTGTCTTATTTTACACTCCCTAAATTCATGTTCATGTATGTGGATTTATAATCAACTTTTCACAAGATTATTCTCAGAAATATTCATCCACCTGAAATACGTATTTTTTTCCTAGTACTGAAAACTAACTTCAGTAAATGGTGAATAGAAATCCTAACATTTCTTCAGTAACTGACCCTATTTAACATCAATGCAAGTAGACTCCTATGGGACATGATGTGTATTTGGACATTTATTTTTATTCAACACTGGTACATTACTATTTCTTCAGTTGATGCACATCATAGGATATATATTTCATTCTCATGTTCACAAATTTCTAGGCATTTGGTTCACTTTCAATCAAATTCTGCTTCAGAACACATGTATTCCTCCATGTTTCTTGACTGGTCTTTTCATGAGACTTCTTTCCAAGCATATTATTTTGGATTTCCATAATCACTTTGGAACCAAAACTCACACACCCCTCATGGTAAACCATCACCCTAATATTACCATTAGATGTATAACTGGTTGGAATGAATGATCCTGTATCAATATAAGATTTCCTATATATTTTCAGATATCAATTCAATCCATTATTTAAATTGGAACCAGTTATATTCTTTATTCACAGTGTGGTCTATTCATGCATTATCTCTATACTCATAGACCCTGGGTATACCTATTTGTACCCCCGAATGCTAATTTATACGTCTTCAATACATTGCTCCCAAAAATAGTTGAAGAAATACTCATGTCACCTGATCTACATATATATTTTATCACAGTGATATTCTGGACACAAAATGCAAAGGTCACACTTATGATTGTACCAAAGCCTAATTGGAAAGTTAGCATGGATTACTAAAACCATCCTTGTCCAGGTTGCCTAATGCTCTCAAATGTCAATCCTATTGGTGACTACACATTTGTTTCTGCCTTAGATTATATATTCAACCTCAACCATGTTGAAAATGTCAAATCCTATCACTCACTTTATACTTTTCCTGATTTCCTAATGTCTATATTCATATCTGCTTTCCTACATATCTTCCCCAGTTCATCATTGTGACTGACTCTTCACATGTGCTGACATTTACATTCACTCTCTAACAGACACCCTATTGCTAAAGAACTTTTGGTCCAAATATTATACCCACTCTTCTTCCTAAACCTACTGACTATCTTCCTAATCCTACCTACTATCCCTTTTTGACTGGATCTTCTCTTCTACATTCAATCATCCAAGGTACAAGGTCCTATGCCATTGTATATGGATTTGTCAGAGACATCTGTACAGAATGTAATTCAAAGCTAAGTATTTCAATCAAGGGCCCAATGCCCTTCTGGCCTTCAAATCTTACTTAGATTTCTGTTTTCATACATATATTTCACCTCTATATTATTATAAATATCACAGGTTCCCAATACCATTCTTCATCCAGCAGAATGATTTCTAACCCAAATCAAACATGTTCTTAACCCCAAGCATTTACTTTTCCCTCAATCTAACTTTACAGAAGAGCAGGGACAGAGTTGGTCTTACAATACAGGAATGTAGAGGATCTTCCACCTGCTGAGAACCTAAAAGGTCCATGCAGAAATGATCCCTGGAGAAGATGTAGGCAGCCAGGAAGAACCTGAGAGCAGAAGTCAACTTCTGTGGCAATCAACCTGGTCAGGATGAAAAGATGTGTCTGAATGAGCCTCTCTCTTGTTAATGTAGACAAGATGGACCAAACCAGGCCTGTGTGGAGAGCTTTTCCTGGGTGCCTATGGTTGATATACCATTCTAACTTGTGAAAGTGTCACAGGAAGCAGGGGGCAGCCTCCATCTCATGGGACCCTTGGAAGCAACAGAGTGGTTTCCAAGGCAGTGACCTCATTCAGTTCCTGAAGGAAGTGACCTCACCACACTTCCTTGGTGATGGAACTCTCTGAACTTGGGATCTAGGAAGCCAGGCACCCAGAGGCAGTCCCAGTGCCAGTCCCAGTGGGCTCACTTGTTTGGATTTACCGAGGACAGAGTCAGTCTTTCTTGGTACCTACAGATGTGAGGATGGCCAATTGCCAAGGAAGCTCTGAAGGGGGTCTTTCCTGAGAAAGCAGGTAGTGGCTCACCCCTGGCTCCCGATAACTTCACAGAATTGGCTAAGGAGTCCAGATCTGAGACAGGACAGGCCATTCCAAGGGAACATAGTATAGCCCACCAGTCAGAGGACTCTGCGGGTAGTCACAGACCTACTTGGGGAAAGGAGGTGGCTTTGTACGTGTGGGTGTGAGTCTGTGGTTTGGTCTCATGTTCTGAGAAGAGCAAGGAAAGGCAGTTTGTTTGGTTTGGAGTGGACAATTTCTAGCAAGTCTTTTGACAAGGCGAGTGTTGCTATGTCTGTGTATCGCACTGTGTCCGTGGTTGTAGACATTAGAAAAGAGAATGCATCAATGGATGTCTCTTGTCTAGAAAGCTTCCAGCATTCATCCTGCCCAATTTATGAATGGACTGGGGCTTGCCTTATCCATGGGCAAAACCTACTATCTTCCTAAATTTCTGTTTTTTTCCTGAATTCTGGCCACTCTTAAGAATAGGCTCATGGTTTTGTGTTTAAGATATTTACCACCTCCAAGCTTGATGACATTGCCATGTACTAGATAGCTGAAATGAATAGTGAGCATCTCAGAAAACTCACATATCAGTGGGCCCATTAAAGTCTTAGTGGAGAAACCCTGCTTTGGGCCTTTTGCTTACCTATTGTTCTGTTTCCCTGGATGTCAGCAAGGTCTTTGCCTTAGGACACCCCTTTGTGAAGCCTGAAGAAAACAGTTTTCAAATGCAAATGAACGGGCATCACTTGTGGCTCTTTGCTTAATTGCTTTGCAAAGGGATGTGTCTGAATCAGCCTCTTGGCCCTGTGTAAGGCTGTGGCTTAGATTGTCAGCACCTGATGGATCTCAAGAAAGATCCCATATGTGCATCCATAGCCAATATGGCAAAAAAGCAGTCAATGTGGATGAAGTCTCTTGCCTTCCTCTGTAAGGTTCCTGTCCTCCATCAAGTGAGAATAGGGATCCTTTGGGTCAAATGAGTTTTTCAAAGCCCTGCAGAGGCTAGCCATTATGTGCTTGGGTTTTCTCATGACTCCATTTCACACAAAGAATCTATACCCCAAGATCAGCAGGCCTCCAAGCGGAGAAGCTGAGCAGTATTAAAGGCAGGCCTATTTGATCACTCCTGGTTCAAAGGAAGGGTGTCCAGGCCACCCTGACATTAGGCAAATGATGGGCAAGGGAGCTTATTGTGGACACTGTCTTAGGCTGTGCCCCTCATGGAAACCTCCAGCCAGAGGTTATGAGTATTGTCTATATGGAAGAAGATGAGGGCCTTTTGGCAGTGTTTTGGTTTGAATTGTGGTCATTTGTGTGGCGGTGGAAGAGAGGACTGGGTCCGCCTGGGCTTGAACTCTGGTGTGATTCCCTTGGAGACTGAGTTCTGGAACTGAACTCAGAGAAGTATTGCCATGAATTGAGTTGGGATTTTCCGAGGCCACTCATGAGAGCCCCCCCTGGAAACTGAGATCGAAGCCCAGGGTGACTTTCCACAGAACACTGGGAATCTCAGCCAGGATATCACATGATTTTATTCTTAAAGACCTGGCAGCCATAGTTGAGAGTCAAAACACACATGGACCTCACATTGTACACCTCAGTGGGCCTGGTTTCATGTGACGTTTTGGCCACTCTTTGGGAAGCCTTGTTTGTTAGAGTTCTCCAGAGATTTCATTGAAATGATCTTTCTCACCATTTACTGGTTCCTGAATGAATGGAAACCCACAGTGCCTCCAACTTCATCCTTTAAAAACGGCTAGATAAATACCATGCAATCTTTGAAATTCCCATGACCAGGTGGCACTGGAGAACCTTTGGATGTCCTGTTGCTGATCATGAGTGTACCAGACAGGTGCCTTGATTGACGGGTTTCATGAAAATGATGAAGAACAGAGATGCCAGTATGGTGGGGCCTGCTGAGTAGTGGGCCTAGAGCAGTGGTGTGCAGGTGTGTGATAAAACATCTGTGGTGGGGCCATGTGGATCTGCGATGGGCTTCCAAATGGCTTGTGACTGACATGTTGCACCCAGCAGAACCTTATATGTAAAGGCATCTTGTTATATGAAGAGGTTTCAGAACAATGTTCAGAATCAGGTTGCTATGGTCAAGAGGCCACGCTCTGTAAGGTAGAATCATGGTTGGTGCATTCTCCTAGGACCCTGACCCACCACATGTGACAGAACTCCCTCCAGCACTGTGTCCCAGTTAAACTCCTTGTATTTCGTGAAGCAAATACCAAACTCCTAGTGCAGCAGCAAGAAACACCACGAAAAGTGGAGGATGACCAAATGGCTTCAGAGTCCCAACGGGGAGACACTTAGCCCCCAATGGCCACAGTTTACCTACAAAGAGAGAATTCAGCACTTCTGCCTCATGTTCATTGGAAAATCAGAAACCATAACCTCCAGGTCACATAGATGAAGACCCAGCTTTGATGGTCTCACTACAAAAGAAGCTAAAGCTCCTGACAACAACATATATTTCAAAAGCCCATTCTGAGAGGCAGTTTCTCAAGAAGTCTTTAGGCCAGCAGGGCTCCATGTTTGTGGAGTGTTTCTCCTGTCCCTTACTTCTGGAAACTCCTCTACCACCTCCAAAGTTGTGAACTCCTGAGCATTTTTCATTCCACATATGTATTCAATGATTTTCTAACTCTTCTTCTCGAATTGCGTCTTACATGGGGCAAGGGTATTGTCAAGGCATTTTTCTGGATGATTGTGGGAAGATTTTTTGTAGAACATATTTGCATAAACATTGGATTTATTTTCCTATTTTCCATTCCAAAAACTGAATCCCTGACACTAACCCATACCCTACTAGACTCTGACTACGAATCATAATATGATAGAGAAAAATAACTCAAACAGAATAAAAATACTAGCAGTTCAGAGGAGGCATGAGGCGTAGTTGGACAGGCCTTTTGAATTATAAAGGGTACATGTTATGAATCTAGTCCAATGTAATAGATCTCCATGTGTTTTTAAACTTAACAAATATGTGAATTCCTGTCTCCCTTACTTTCCAGCCTATTCAGCACATGTCTTTTTACATGCACATACAGAATCCTACCTAGTTTCCCAGCTACATTCTTTTGAGGTGGCTGACTTGGCAGATACAATCTGTGAGAAGAAATCACTCCTCCTAAATGCTGTTTGAACTGAAAATCAACCTATGGGTGAGCTTCCTACTTGAACAACATGATACATACATCCATGTTCAGTAAAATAAATATTTTTGGATCTTTAAATGATATATATTTCATGATGAATTTCAATTGGCATATATATTTTTACTTCTTAATGTCTCTGTGTTTGTGTTTGTGTATATATATCTATATATATATACACACACACACTCTCCAGATTTTTCAAAATATAAAATATGTGTCTTATTTTACACTCCCTAAATTCATGTTCATGTATGTGGATTTATAATCAACTTTTCACAAGATTATTCTCAGAAATATTCATCCACCTGAAATACGTATTTGTTTCCTAGTACTGAAAACTAACTTCAGTGAATGGTGAATAGAAGTCCTAACATTTCTTCAGTAACTGACCCTGTTTAACATCAATGCAAGTAGACTCCTATGGGACATGATGTGTATTTAGACATTTATTTTTATTCAACACTGGCACATTACTATTTCTTCAGTTGATGCACATCATAGGATATATATTTCATCCTCATGTTCACAAATTTCTAGGCATTTGGTTCACTTTCAATCAAATCCTGCTTCAGAACACATGTATTCCTCCATGTTTCTTGACTGGTCTTTTCATGAGACTTCTTTCCAAGCATATTATTTTGGATTTCCATAATCACTTTGGAACCAAAACTCACACACCCCTCATGGTAAACCATCACCCTAATATTACCATTAGATGTATAACTGGTTGGAATGAATGATCCTGTATCAATATAAGATTTCCTATATATTTTCAGATATCAATTCAATCCATTATTTAAATTGGAACCAGTTATATTCTTTATTCACAGTGTGGTCTATTCATGCATTATCTCTATACTCATAGACCCTGGGTATACCTATTTGTACCCCCGAATGCTAATTTATACGTCTTCAATACATTGCTCCCAAAAATAGTTGAAGAAATACTCATGTCACCTGATCTACATATATATTTTATCACAGTGATATTCTGGACACAAAATGCAAAGGTCACACTTATGATTGTACCAAAGCCTAATTGGAAAGTTAGCATGGATTACTAAAACCATCCTTGTCCAGGTTGCCTAATGCTCTCAAATGTCAATCCTATTGGTGACTACACATTTGTTTCTGCCTTAGATTATATATTCCACCTCAACCATGTTGAAAATGTCAAATCCTATCACTCACTTTATACTTTTCCTGATTTCCTAATGTCTATATTCATATCTGCTTTCCTACATATCTTCCCCAGTTCATCATTGTGACTGACTCTTCACATGTGCTGACATTTACATTCACTCTCTAACAGACACCCTATTGCTAAAGAACTTTTGGTCCAAATATTATGCCCACTCTTCTTCCTAAACCTACTGACTATCTTCCTAATCCTACCTACTATCCCTTTTTGACTGGATCTTCTCTTCTACATTCAATCATCCACGGTACAAGGTCCTATGCCATTGTATGTGGATTTGTCAGAGACATCTGTACAGAATGTTATTCAAAGCTAAGTATTTCAATCAAGGGCCCAATGCCCTTCTGGCCTTCAAATCTTACTTAGATTTCTGTTTTCATACATATATTTCACCTCTATATTATTATAAATATCACAGGTTCCCAATACCATTCTTCATCCAGCAGAATGATTTCTAACCCAAATCAAACATGTTCTTAACCCCAAGCATTTACTTTTCCCTCAATCTATCTTTACAGAAGAGCAGGGACAGAGTTGGTCTTACAATACAGGAATATAGGGGATCTTCCACCTGCTGAGAACCTCAAAGGTCCATGCAGAAATGATCCCTGGAGAAGATGTAGGCAGCCAGGAAGGACCTGAGAGAGCAGAAGTCATCTTCTGTGGCAAACAACCTGGTCAGGATGAAAAGATGTGTCTGAATGAGCCTCTCTCTTCTTAATGTAGACAAGATGGACCAAACCAGGCCTGTGTGGAGAGCTTTTCCTGGGTGCCTATGGTTGGTATACCATTCTAACTTGTGAAAGTGTCACAGGAAGCAGGGGCAGCCTCCATCTCATGGGACCCTTGGAAGCAACAGTTAGGACAGAGTGGTTTCTAAGGCTGTGACCTCATTCAGTTCCTGAAGGAAGTGACCTCACCACACTTCCTTGGTGATGGAACTCTCTGAACTTGGGATCCAGGAAGCCAGGCACCCAGAGGCAGTCCCAGTGCCAGTCCCAGTGGGCTCACTTGTTTGGATTTACCAAGGACAGAGTCAGTCTTTCTTGGTACCTACAGATGTGCGGATGGCCAATTGCCAAGGAAGCTCTGAAGGGGGTCTTTCCTGAGAAAGCAGGTAGTGGCTCACCCCTGGCTCCTGATAACTTAACAGAATAGGCCAAGGAGTCCAGATCTGAGACAGGACAGGCCATTTCAGGGGAACATAGAATGGCCCACCTGTCAGAGGACACTGCGGGTAGTCTCAGACCTACTTGGGGGAAGGAGGTGGCTTTGTGGGTGTGGGTGTGAGTCTGTGGTTTGGTCTCATGTTCTGAGAAGAGCTAGGAAAGGCGGTTTGTTTGGTTTGGAGTGGACTGTTTCTAGCAAGTCTTTCGACAAGGCGAGTGTTGCTATGTCTGTGTATCGCACTGTGTCCGTGGTTGTAGACATTAGAAAAGAGAATGCATCAATGGATGTGTCCTGTCTAGTAGAAAGCTTCCAGCATTCATCCTGCCCAATTTATGAATGGACTGGGGCTTGCCTTATCCATGGGCAAAACCTACTATCTTCCTAAATTTCTGGTTTTTTCCTGAATTCTGGCCCCTCTTCAGAATAGGCTCATGGTTTTGTGTCCAAGATATGTACCACCTCCAAGCTTGGTGACATTGCCATGTACTAGATAGCTGAAGTGAATAGTGAGCATCTCAGAAAACTCAGATATCAGTGGGCCCATTAAAGTCTCAGTGGAGAAACCCTGCTTTGGGCCTTTTGCTTACCTATTGTTCTGTTTCCCTGGATGTCAGCAAGGTCTTTGCCTCAGGACACCCCTGTGTGAAGCCTGAAGAAAACAGTTTTCAAATGCAAACGAACGGGCATCACTTGTTGCTCTTTGCTTAATTGCTTTGCAAAGGGATGTGTCTGAATCAGCCTCTTGGCCTTGTGTAAGGCTGTGGCTTAGATTGTCAGCACCTGATGGATCTCAAGAAAGATCCCATATGTGCATCCATAGCCAATATGGCAAAAAAGCAGTCAATGTGGATGAAGTCTCTTGCCTTCCTCTGTAAGGTTCCTGTCCTCCATCAAGTGAGAATAGGGATCCTTTGGGTCAAATGAGTTTTTCAAAGCCCTGCAGAGGCTAGCCATTATGTGCTTGGGTTTTCTCATGACTCCAATTCACACAAAGAATCTATACCCCAAGATCAGCAGGCCTCCAAGCGGAGAAGGTGAGCAGTATTAAAGGCAGGCCTATTTGATCACTCCTGGTTCAAAGGAAGGGTGTCCAGGCCACCCTGACATTAGGCAAATGATGGGCAAGGGAGCTTATTGTGGACACTGTCTTAGGCTGCGCCCCTCATGGAAACCTCCAGCCAGAGGTTATGAGTATTGTCTATATGGAAGAAGATGAGGGCCTTTTGGCAGTGTTTTGGTTTGAATTGTGGTCATTTGTGTGGCGGTGGAAGAGAGGACTGGGTCCGCCTGGGCTTGAACTCTGGTGTGATTCCCTTGGAGACTGAGTTCTGGAACTGAACTCAGAGAAGTATTGCCATGAATTGAGTTGGGATTTTCCGAGGCCACTCATGAGAGCCCCCCCTGGAAACTGAGATCGAAGCCCAGGGTGACTTTCCACAGAACACTGGGAATCTCAGCCAGGATATCACATGATTTTATTCTTAAAGACCTGGCAGCCATAGTTGAGAGTCAAAACACACATGGACCTCACATTGTACACCTCAGTGGGCCTGGTTTCATGTGACGTTTTGGCCACTCTTTGGGAAGCCTTGTTTGTTAGAGTTCTCCAGAGATTTCATTGAAATGATCTTTCTCACCATTTACTGGTTCCTGAATGAATGGAAACCCACAGTGCCTCCAACTTCATCCTTTAAAAACGGCTAGATAAATACCATGCAATCTTTGAAATTCCCATGACCAGGTGGCACTGGAGAACCTTTGGATGTCCTGTTGCTGATCATGAGTGTACCAGACAGGTGCCTTGATTGACGGGTTTCATGAAAATGATGAAGAACAGAGATGCCAGTATGGTGGGGCCTGCTGAGTAGTGGGCCTAGAGCAGTGGTGTGCAGGTGTGTGATAAAACATCTGTGGTGGGGCCATGTGGATCTGCGATGGGCTTCCAAATGGCTTGTGACTGACATGGTGCACCCAGCAGACCCTTATATGTAAAGGCATCTTGTTATATGAAGAGGTTTCAGAACAATGTTCAGAATCAGGTTGCTATGGTCAAGGGGCCACGCTCTGTAAGATAGAATCATGGTTGGTGCATTCTCCTAGGACCCTGACCCACCACACGTGACAGAACTCCCTCCAGCACTGTGTCCCAGTTAAACTCCTTGTATTTCGTGAAGCAAATACCAAACTCCTAGTGCAGCAGCAAGAAACACCAAGAAAAGTAAAGGATGACCAAATGGCTTCAGAGTCCCCACGGGGAGACACTTAGCCCCCAATGGCCACAGTTTACCTACAAAGAGAGAATTCAGCACTTCTGCCTCATGTTCATTGGAAAATCAGAAACCATATCCTCCAGGTCACATAGATGAAGACCCAGCTTTGATGGTCTCACTACAAAAGAAGCTAAAGCCCCTGACAACAACATATATTTCAAAAGCCCATTCTCAGAGGCAGTTTCTCAAGAAGTATTTAGGCAAGCAGAGCTCCATGTTTGTGGAGTGTTTATCCTGTCCCTTACTTCTGGAAACTCCTCTACCACCTCCAAAGTTGTGAAATCCTGAGCATTTTTCATTCCTCATATGTATTCAATGATTTTCTAACTCTTCTTCTCGAATTGCGTCTTACATGGGGCAAGGGTATTGTCAAGGCATTTTTCGGGATGATTGTGGGAAGATTTTGTGTAGAATATATTTGCATAAACATTGGATTTATTTTCCCATTTTCCATTCCAAAAACTGAATCCCTGACACTAACCCATACCCTACTAGACTCTGACTACGAATCATAATATGATAGAGAAAAATAACCCAAACAGAATAAAAATACTAGCAGTTCAGAGGAGGCATGAGGCATAGTTGGACAGGCCTTTTGAATTATAAAGGGTACATGTTATGAATCTAGTCCAATGTAATAGATCTCCATGTGTTTTTAAACTTAACAAATATGTGAATTCCTGTCTCCCTTTCTTTGCAGCCTATTCAGCACATGTCTTTTTACATGCACATACAGAGTCCTACCTGGTTTCCCAGCTACATTCTTTTGAGGTGGCTGACTTGGCAGATACAATCTGTGAGAAGAAATCACTCCTCCTAAATGCTGTTTGAACTGAAAATCAACCTATGGGTGAGCTTCCTACTTGAACAACATGATACATACATCCATGTTCAGTAAAATAAATATTTTTGGATCTTTAAATGATATATATTTCATGATGAATTTCAATTGGAATATATATTTTTACTTCTTAATGTCTCTGTGTTTGTGTTTGTGTATATATATCTATGTATATATACACACACACACTCTCCAGATTTTTCAAAATATAAAATATATGTGTCTTATTTTACACTCCCTAAATTCATGTTCATGTATGTGGATTTATAATCAACTTTTCACAAGATTATTCTCAGAAATATTCATCCACCTGAAATACGTATTTGTTTCCTAGTACTGAAAACTAACTTCAGTGAATGGTGAATAGAAGTCCTAACATTTCTTCAGTAACTGACCCTGTTTAACATCAATGCAAGTAGACTCCTATGGGACATGATGTGTATTTAGACATTTATTTTTATTCAACACTGGCACATTACTATTTCTTCAGTTGATGCACATCATAGGATATATATTTCATCCTCATGTTCACAAATTTCTAGCCATTTGGTTCACTTTCAATCAAATCCTGCTTCAGAACACATGTATTCCTCAATGTTTCTTGACTGGTCTTTTCATGTGACTTGTTTCCAAGCATATTATTTTGGATTTCCATAATCACTTTGGAACCAAAACTCACACACCCTTCATGGTAAATCATCACCCTAATATTACCATTAGATGTATCACTGGTTGGAATGAATGATCCTGTATCAATATAAGATTTCCTATATATTTTCAGATATCAATTCAATCCATTATTTAAATTGGAACCAGTTATATTCTTTATTCACAGTGTGGTCTATTCATGCATTATCTCTATACTCATAGACCCTGGGTATACCTATTTGTACCCTCGAATGCTAATTTATACGTCTTCAATACATTGCTCCCAAAAATAGTTGAAGAAATACTCATGTCACCTGATCTACATATATATTTTATCACAGTGATATTCTGGACACAAAATGCAAAGGTCACACTTATGATTGTACCAAAGCCTAATTGGAAAGTTAGCATGGATTACTAAAACCATCCTTGTCCAGGTTGCCTAATGCTCTCAAATGTCAATCCTATTGGTGACTACACATTTGTTTCTGCCTTAGATTATATATTCAACCTCAACCCTGTTGAAAATGTCAAATCCTATCACTCACTTTATACTTTTCCTGATTTCCTAATGTCTATATTCATATCTGCTTTCCTACATATCTTCCCCAGTTCATCATTGTGGGTGACTCTTCACATGTGCTGACATTTACATTCACTCTAACAGACACCCTATTGCTAAAGAACTTTTGGTCCAAATATTATACCCACTCTTCTTCCTAAACCTACTGACTATCTTCCTAATCCTACCTACTATCCCTTTTTGACTGGATCTTCTCTTCTACATTCAATCATCCAAGGTACAAGGTCCTATGCCATTGTATATGGATTTGTCAGAGACATCTGTACAGAATGTAATTCAAAGCTAAGTATTTCAATCAAGGGCCCAATGCCCTTCTGGCCTTCAAATCTTACTTAGATTTCTGTTTTCATACATATATTTCACCTCTATATTATTATAAATATCACAGGTTCCCAATACCATTCTTCATCCAGCAGAATGATTTCTAACCCAAATCGAACATGTTCTTAACCCCAAGCATTTACTTTTCCCTCAATCTAACTTTACAGAAGAGCAGGGACAGAGTTGGTCTTACAATACAGGAATGTAGGGGATCTTCCACCTGCTGAAAACCTCAAAGGTCCATGCAGAAATGATCCCTGAAGAAGATGTAGGCAGCCAGGAAGGACCTGAGAGAGCAGAAGTCATCTTCTGTGGCAAACAACCTGGTCAGGATGAAAAGATGTGTCTGAATGAGCCTCTCTCTTCTTAATGTAGACAAGATGGACCAAACCAGGCCTGTGTGGAGAGCTTTTCCTGGGTGCCTATGGTTGATATACCATTCTAACTTGTGAAAGTGTCACAGGAAGCAGGGGGCAGCCTCCATCTCATGGGACCCTTGGAAGCAACAGAGTGGTTTCCAAGGCAGTGACCTCATTAAGTTCCTGAAGGAACTGACCTCACCACACTTTCTTGGTGATGGAACTCTCTGAACTTGGGATCCAGGAAGCCAGGCACCCAGAGGCAGTCCCAGTGCCAGTCCCAGTGGGCTCACTTGTTTGGATTTACAGAGGACAGAGTCAGTCTTTCTTGGTACCTACAGATGTGAGGATGGCCAATTGCCAAGAAAGCTCTGAAGGGGGTCTTTCCTGAGAAAGCAGGTAGTGGCTCACCCCTGGCTTCTGATAACTTCACAGAATTGGCCAAGGAGTCCAGATCTGAGACAGGACAGGCCATTTCGGGGGAACATAGTATGGCCCACCTGCCAGAGGACACTGCGGGTAGTCACAGACCTACTTGGGGGAAGGAGGTGGCTTTGTGGGTGTGGGTGTGAGTCTGTGGTTTGGTCTCATGTTCTGAGAAGAGCTAGGAAAGGCGGTTTGTTTGGTTTGGAGTGGACTGTTTCTAGCAAGTCTTTTGACAAGGCGAGTGTTGCTATGTCTGTGTATCGCACTGTGTCCGTGGTTGTAGACATTAGAAAAGAGAATGCATCAATGGATGTGTCCTGTCTAGTAGAAAGCTTCCAGCATTCATCCTGCCCAATTTATGAATGGACTGGGGCTTGCCTTATCCATGGGCAAAACCTACTATCTTCCTAAATTTCTGTTTTTTTCCTGAATTCTGGCCACTCTTCAGAATAGGCTCATGGTTTTGTGTCCAAGATATGTACCACCTCCAAGCTTGGTGATATTGCCATGTACTAGATAGCTGAAGTGAATAGTGAGTATCTCAGAAAACTCAGATATCAGTTGGCCCATTAAAGTCTCAGTGGAGAAACCCTGCTTTGGGCCTTCTGCTTACCTATTGTTCTGTTTCCCTGGATGTCAGCAAGGTCTTTGCCTCAGGACACCCCTTTGTGAAGCCTGAAGAAAACAGTTTTCAAATGCAAAGGAACGGGCATCACTTGTGGCTCTTTGCTTAATTGCTTTGCAAACGGATGTGTCTGAATCAGCCTCTTGGCCCTGTGTAAGGCTGTGGCTTATATTGTCAGCACCTGATGGATCTCAAGAAAGATCCCATATGTGCATCCATAGCCAATATGGCAAAAAAGCAGTCAATGTGGATGAAGTCTCTTGCCTTCTTCTGTAAGGTTCCTGTCCTCCATCAAGTGAGAATAGGGATCCTTTGGGTCAAATGAGTTTTTCAAAGCCCTGCAGAGGCTAGCCATTATGTGCTTGGGTTTTCTCATGACTCCAATTCACACAAAGAATCTATACCCCAAGATCAGCAGGCCTCCAAGCGGAGAAGCTGAGCAGTATTAAAGGCAGGCCTATTTGATCACTCCTGGTTCAAAGGAAGGGTGTCCAGGCCACCCTGACATTAGGCAAATGATGGGCAAGGGAGCTTATTGTGGACACTGTCTTAGGCTGCGCCCCTCATGGAAACCTCCAGCCAGAGGTTATGAGTATTGTCTATATGGAAGAAGATGAGGGCCTTTTGGCAGTGTTTTGGTTTGAATTGTGGTCATTTGTGTGGCGGTGGAAGAGAGGACTGGGTCCGCCTGGGCTTGAACTCTGGTGTGATTCCCTTGGAGACTGAGTTCTGGAACTGAACTCAGAGAAGTATTGCCATGAATTGAGTTGGGATTTTCCGAGGCCACTCATGAGAGCCCCCCCTGGAAACTGAGATCGAAGCCCAGGGTGACTTTCCACAGAACACTGGGAATCTCAGCCAGGATATCACATGATTTTATTCTTAAAGACCTGGCAGCCATAGTTGAGAGTCAAAACACACATGGACCTCACATTGTACACCTCAGTGGGCCTGGTTTCATGTGACGTTTTGGCCACTCTTTGGGAAGCCTTGTTTGTTAGAGTTCTCCAGAGATTTCATTGAAATGATCTTTCTCACCATTTAATGGTTCCTGAATGAATGGAAACCCACAGTGCCTCCAACTTCATCCTTTAAAAACGGCTAGATAAATACCATGCAATCTTTGAAATTCCCATGACCAGGTGGCACTGGAGAACCTTTGGATGTCCTGTTGCTGATCATGAGTGTACCAGACAGGTGCCTTGATTGACGGGTTTCATGAAAATGATGAAGAACAGAGATGCCAGTATGGTGGGGCCTGCTGAGTAGTGGGCCTAGAGCAGTGGTGTGCAGGTGTGTGATAAAACATCTGTGGTGGGGCCATGTGCATCTGCGATGGGCTTCCAAATGGCTTGTGACTGACATGGTGCACCCAGCAGACCCTTATATGTAAAGGCATCTTGTTATATGAAGAGGTTTCAGAACAATGTTCAGAATCAGGTTGCTATGGTCAAGGGGCCACGCTCTGTAAGATAGAATCATGGTTGGTGCATTCTCCTAGGACCCTGACCCACCACACGTGACAGAACTCCCTCCAGCACTGTGTCCCAGTTAAACTCCTTGTATTTCGTGAAGCAAATACCAAACTCCTAGTGCAGCAGCAAGAAACACCAGGAAAAGTGGAGGATGACCAAATGGCTTCAGAGTCCCCACGGGGAGAAACTTAGCCCCCAATGCCCACAGTTTACCTACAAAGAGAGAATTCAGCACTTCTGCCTCATGTTCATTGGAAAATCTGAAACCATATCCTCCAGGTCACATAGATGAAGACCCAGCTTTGATGGTCTCACTACAAAAGAAGCTAAAGCTCCTGACAACAACATATATTTCAAAAGCCTATTCTCAGAGGCAGTTTCTCAAGAAGTATTTAGGCCAGCAGAGCTCCATGTTTGTGGAGTGTTTCTCCTGTCCCTTACTTCTGGAAACTCCTCTACCACCTCCAAAGTTGTGAACTCCTGAGCATTTTTCATTCCACATATGTATTCAATGATTTTCTAACTCTTCTTCTCGAATTGTGTCTTACATGGGGCAAGGGTATTGTCAAGGCATTTTTCTGGATGATTGTGGGAAGATTTTGTGGAGAACATATTTGCATAAACATTGGATTTATTTTCCTATTTTCCATTCCAAAAACTGAATCCCTGACACTAACCCATACCCTACTAGACTCTGACTACGAATCATAATATGATAGAGAAAAATAACCCAAACAGAATAAAAATACTAGCAGTTCAGAGGAGGCATGATGCGTAGTTGGACAGCCCTTTTGAATTATAAAGGGTACATGTTATGAATCTAGTCCAATGTAATAGATCTCCATGTGTTTTTAAACTTAACAAATATGTGAATTCCTGTCTCCCTTTCTTTGCAGCCTATTCAGCACATGTCTTTTTACATGCACATACAGAATCCTACCTGGTTTCCCAGCTACATTCTTTTGAGGTGGCTGACTTGGGAGATACAATCTGTGAGAAGAAATCACTCCTCCTAAATGCTGTTTGAACTGAAAATCAACCTATGGGTGAGCTTCCTACTTGAACAACATGATACATACATCCATGTTCAGCAAAATAAATATTTTTGCATATTTAAATGATATATATTTCATGATGAATTTCAATTGGCATATATATTTTTACTTCTTAATGTCTCTTTGTTTGTGTTTGTGTATATATGTCTATGTATATATACACACACACACTCTCCAGATTTTTCAAAATATAAAATATATGTGTCTTATTTTACACTCCCTAAATACATGTTCATATGTTCATTTATAATCAACTTTTCACAAGATTATTCTCAGAAATATTCATCCACCTGAAATACGTATTTGTTTCCTAGTACTGAAAACTAACTTCAGTGAATGGTGAATAGAAATCCTAACATTTCTTCAGTAACTGACCCTATTTAACATCAATGCAAGTAGACTCCTATGGGACATGATGTGTATTTAGACATTTATTTTTATTCAACACTGGCACATTACTATTTCTTCAGTTGATGCACATCATAGGATATATATTTCATCCTCATGTTCACAAATTTCTAGGCATTTGGTTCACTTTCCATCAAATCCTGCTTCAGAACACATGTATTCCTCCATGTTTCTTGACTGGTCTATTCATGAGACTTCTTTCCAAGCATATTATTTTGGATATCCATAATCACTATGGAACCAAAACTCACACACCCCTCATGGTAAACCATCACCCTAATATTACCATTAGATGTATAACTGGTTGGAATGAATGATCCTGTATCAATATAAGATTTCCTATATATTTTCAGATATCAATTCAATCCATTATTTAAATTGGAACCAGTTATATTCTTTATTCACAGTGTGGTCTATTCATGCATTATCTCTATACTCATAGACCCTGGGTATACCTATTTGTACCCCCGAATGCTAATTTATACGTCTTCAATACATTGCTCCCAAAAATAGTTGAAGAAATACTCATGTCACCTGATCTACATATATATTTTATCACAGTGATATTTTGGACACAAAATGCAAAGGTCACACTTATGATTGTACCAAAGCCTAATTGGAAAGTTAGCATGGATTACTAAAACCATCCTTGTCCAGGTTGCCTAATGCTCTCAAATGTAAATCCTATTGGTGACTACACATTTGTTTCTGCCTTAGATTATATATTCAAACTCAACCATGTTGAAAATGTCAAATCCTATCACTCACTTTATACTTTTCCTGATTTCCTAATGTCTATATTCATATCTGCTTTCCTACATATCTTCCCCAGTTCATCATTGTGACTGACTCTTCACATGTGCTGACATTTACATTCACTCTCTAACAGACACCCTATTGCTAAAGAACTTTTGGTCCAAATATTATGCCCACTCTTCTTCCTAAACCTACTGACTATCTTCCTAATCCTACCTACTATCCCTTTTTGACTGGATCTTCTCTTCTACATTCAATCATCCAAGGTACAAGGTCCTATGCCATTGTATATGGATTTGTCAGAGACATCTGTACAGAATGTAATTCAAAGCTAAGTATTTCAATCAAGGGCCCAATGCCCTTCTGGCCTTCAAATCTTACTTAGATTTCTGTTTTCATACATATATTTCACCTCTATATTATTATAAATATCACAGGTTCCCAAACCATTCTTCATCCAGCAGAATGATTTCTAACCCAAATCGAACATGTTCTTAACCCCAAGCATTTACTTTTCCCTCAATCTAACTTTACAGAAGAGCAGGGACAGAGTTGGTCTTACAATACAGGAATGTAGGGGATCTTCCACCTGCTGAGAACCTCAAAGGTCCATGCAGAAATGATCCCTGGAGAAGATGTAGGCAGCCAGGAAAGACCTGAGAGAGCAGAAGTCATCTTCTGTGGCAAACAACCTGGTCAGGATGAAAAGATGTATCTGAATGAGCCTCTCTCTTCTTAATGTAGACAAGATGGACCAAACTAGGCCTGTGTGGAGAGCTTTTCCTGGGTGCCTATGGTTGGTATACCATTCTAACTTGTGAAAGTGTCACAGGAAGCAGGGGCAGCCTCCATCTCATGGGACCCTTGGAAGCAACAGTTAGGACAGAGTGGTTTCTAAGGCAGTGACCTCATTCAGTTCCTGAAGGAAGTGACCTCACCACACTTCCTTGGTGATGGAACTCTCTGAACTTGGGATCCAGGAAGCCAGGCACCCAGAGGCAGTCCCAGTGCCAGTCCCACTGGGCTCACTTGTTTGGATTTACCAAGGACAGAGTCAGTCTTTCTTGGTACCTACAGATGTGCAGATGGCCAATTGCCAAGGAAGCTCTGAAGGGTGTCTTTCCTGAGAAAGCAGGTAGTGGCTCACCCCTGGCTCCTGATAACTTAACAGAATAGGCCAAGGAGTCCAGATCTGAGACAGGACAGGCCATTTCGGGGGAACATAGTATGGCCCACCTGTCAGAGGACACTGCGGGTAGTCACAGACCTACTTGGGGGAAGGAGGTGGCTTTGTGGGTGTGGGTGTGAGTCTGTGGTTTGGTCTCATGTTCTGAGAAGAGCTAGGAAAGGCGGTTTGTTTGGTTTGGAGTGGACTGTTTCTAGCAAGTCTTTTGACAAGGCGAGTGTTGCTATGTCTGTGTATCGCACTGTGTCCGTGGTTGTAGACATTAGAAAAGAGAATGCATCAATGGATGTGTCCTGTCTAGTAGAAAGTTTCCAGCATTCATCCTGCCCAATTTATGAATGGACTGGGCCTTGCCTTATCCATGGGCAAAACCTACTATCTTCGTAAATTTCTGGTTTTTTCCTGAATTCTGGCCACTCTTCAGAATAGGCTCATGGTTTTGTGTCCAAGATATGTACCACCTCCAAGCTTGGTGACATTGCCATGTACTAGATAGCTGAAGTGAATAGTGAGCATCTCAGAAAACTCAGATATCAGTGGGCCCATTAAAGTCTCAGTGGAGAAACCCTGCTTTGGGCCTTTTGCTTACCTATTGTTCTGTTTCCCTGGATGTCAGCAAGGTCTTTGCCTCAGGACACCCCTTTGTGAAGCCTGAAGAAAACAGTTTTCAAATGCAAACGAACGGGCATCACTTGTGGCTCTTTGCTTAATTGCTTTGCAAAGGGATGTGTCTGAATCAGCCTCTTGGCCCTGTGTAAGGCTGTGGCTTAGATTGTCAGCACCTGATGGATCTCAAGAAAGATCCCATATGTGCATCCATAGGCAATATGGCAAAAAAGCAGTCAATGTGGATGAAGTCTCTTGCCTTCCTCTGTAAGGTTCCTGTCCTCCATCAAGTGAGAATAGGGATCCTTTGGGTCAAATGAGTTTTTCAAAGCCCTGAAGAGGCTAGCCATTATGTGCTTGGGTTTTCTCATGACTCCAATTCACACAAAGAATCTATACCCCAAGATCAGCAGGCCTCCAAGCGGAGAAGCTGAGCAGTATTAAAGGCAGGCCTATTTGATCACTCCTGGTTCAAAGGAAGGGTGTCCAGGCCACCCTGACATTAGGCAAATGATGGGCAAGGGAGCTTATTGTGGACACTGTTTTAGGCTGCGCCCCTCATGGAAACCTCCAGCCAGAGGTTATGAGTATTGTCTATATGGAAGAAGATGAGGGCCTTTTGGCAGTGTTTTGGTTTGAATTGTGGTCATTTGTGTGGCGGTGGAAGAGAGGACTGGGTCCGCCTGGGCTTGAACTCTGGTGTGATTCCCTTGGAGACTGAGTTCTGGAACTGAACTCAGAGAAGTATTGCCATGAATTGAGTTGGGATTTTCCGAGGCCACTCATGAGAGCCCCCCCTGGAAACTGAGATCGAAGCCCAGGGTGACTTTCCACAGAACACTGGGAATCTCAGCCAGGATATCACATGATTTTATTCTTAAAGACCTGGCAGCCATAGTTGAGAGTCAAAACACACATGGACCTCACATTGTACACCTCAGTGGGCCTGGTTTCATGTGACGTTTTGGCCACTCTTTGGGAAGCCTTGTTTGTTAGAGTTCTCCAGAGATTTCGTTGAAATGATCTTTCTCACCATTTAATGGTTCCTGAATGAACGGAAACCCACAGTGCCTTCAACTTCATCCTTTAAATACGGCTAGATAAATACCATGCAATCTTTGAAATTCCCATGACCAGGTGGCACTGGAGAACCTTTGGATGTCCTGTTGCTGATCATGAGTGTACCAGACAGGTGCTTTGATTGACGGGTTTCATGAAAATGATGAAGAACAGAGATGCCAGTATGGTGGGGCCTGCTGAGTAGTGGGCCTAGAGCAGTGGTGTGGAGGTGTGTGATAAAACATCTGTGGTGGGGCCATGTGGATCTGCGATGGGCTTCCAAATGGCTTGTGACTGACATGGTGCACCCAGCAGACCCTTATATGTAAAGGCATCTTGTTATATGAAGAGGTTTCAGAACAATGTTCAGAATCAGGTTGCTATGGTCAAGGGGCCACGCTCTGTAAGATAGAATCATGGTTGGTGCATTCTCCTAGGACCCTGACCCACCACATGTGACAGAACTCCCTCCAGCACTGTGTCCCAGTTAAACTCCTTGTATTTCGTGAAGCAAATACCAAACTCCTAGTGCAGCAGCAAGAAACACCACGAAAAGTGGAGGATGACCACATGGCTTCAGAGTCCCCACGGGGAGACACTTAGCCCCCAATGCCCACAGTTTACCTACAAAGAGAGAATTCAGCACTTCTGCCTCATGTTCATTGGAAAATCAGAAACCATATCCTCCAGGTCACATAGATGAAGACCCAGCTTTGATGGTCTCACTACAAAAGAAGCTAAAGCTCCTGACAACAACATATATTTCAAAAGCCCATTCTCAGAGGCAGTTTCTCAACAAGTCTTTAGGCCAGCAGAGCTCCATGTTTGTGGAGTGTTTCTCCTGTCCCTTACTTCTGGAAACTCCTCTACCACCTCCAAAGTTGTGAAATCCTGAGCATTTTTCATTCCACATATGTATTCAATGATTTTCTAACTCTTCTTCTTGAATTGCGTCTTACATGGGGCAAGGGTATTGTCAAGGCATTTTTCTGGATGATTGTGGGAAGATTTTGTGGAGAACATATTTGCATAAACATTGGATTTATTTTCCTATTTTCCATTCCAAAAACTGAATCCCTGACACTAACCCATACCCTACTAGACTCTGACTACGAATCATAATATGATAGAGAAAAATAACCCAAACAGAATAAAAATACTAGCAGTTCAGAGGAGGCATGAGGCGTAGTTGGACAGGCCTTTTGAATTATAAAGGGTACATGTTATGAATCTAGTCCAATGTAATAGATCTCCATGTGTTTTTAAACTTAACAAATATGTGAATTCCCGTCTCCCTTTCTTTGCAGCCTATTCGGCACATGTCTTTTTACATGCACGGATAGCATCCTGCCTGGTTTCCCAGCTACATTCTTTTGAGGTGGCTGACTTGGCAGATACAATCTGTGAGAAGAAATCACTCCTCCTAAATGCTGTTTGAACTGAAAATCAACCTATGGGTGAGCTTCCTACTTGAACAACATGATACATACATCCATGTTCAGTAAAATAAATATTTTTGGATCTTTAAATGATATATATTTCATGATGAATTTCAATTGGCATATATATTTTTACTTCTTAATGTCTCTGTGTTTGTGTTTGTGTATATATATCTATGTATATACACACACACACACTCTCCAGATTTTTCAAAATATAAAATATATGTGTCTTATTTTACACTCCCTAAATTCATGTTCATGTATGTGGATTTATAATCAACTTTTCACAAGATTATTCTCAGAAATATTCATCCACCTGAAATACGTATTTGTTTCCTAGTACTGAAAACTAACTTCAGTGAATGGTGAAGAGAAGTCCTAACATTTCTTCAGTAACTGACCCTGTTTAACATCAATGCAAGTAGACTGCTATGGGACATGATATGTATTTGGACATTTATTTTTATTCAACACTGGTACATTACTATTTCTTCAGTTGATGCACATCATAGGATATATATTTCATCCTCATGTTCAAAAATTTTTAGGCATTTGGTTCACTTTCCATCAAATCCTGCTTCAGAACACATGTATTCCTCCATGTTTCTTGACTGGTCTTTTCATGAGACTTCTTTCCAAGCATATTATTTTGGATTTCCATAATCACTTTGGAACCAAAACTCACACACCCCTCATGGTAAACCATCACCCTAATATTACCATTAGATGTATAACTGGTTGGAATGAATGATGCTGTATCAATATAAGATTTCCTATATATTTTCAGATATCAATTCAATCCATTATTTAAATTGGAACCAGTTATATTCTTTATTCACAGTGTGGTCTATTCATGCATTATCTCTATACTCATAGACCCTGGGTATACCTATTTGTACCCCCGAATGCTAATTTATACGTCTTCAATACATTGCTCCCAAAAATAGTTGAAGAAATACTCATGTCACCTGATCTACATATATATTTTATCACAGTGATATTCTGGACACAAAATGCAAAGGTCACACTTATGATTGTACCAAAGCCTAATTGGAAAGTTAGCATGGATTACTAAAACCATCCTTGTCCAGGTTGCCTAATGCTCTCAAATGTCAATCCTATTGGTGACTACACATTTGTTTCTGCCTTAGATTATATATTCAACCTCAACCATGTTGAAAATGTCAAATCCTATCACTCACTTTATACTTTTCCTGATTTCCTAATGTCTATATTCATATCTGCTTTCCTACATATCTTCCCCAGTTCATCATTGTGACTGACTCTTCACATGTGCTGACATTTACATTCACTCTCTAACAGACACCCTATTGCTAAAGAACTTTTGGTCCAAATATTATACCCACTCTTCTTCCTAAACCTACTGACTATCTTCCTAATCCTACCTACTATCCCTTTTTGACTGGATCTTCTCTTCTACATTCAATCATCCAAGGTACAAGGTCCTATGCCATTGTATATGGATTTGTCAGAGACATCTGTACAGAATGTAATTCAAAGCTAAGTATTTCAATCAAGGGCCCAATGCCCTTCTGGCCTTCAAATCTTACTTAGATTTCTGTTTTCATACATATATTTCACCTCTATATTATTATAAATATCACAGGTTCCCAATACCATTCTTCATCCAGCAGAATGATTTCTAACCCAAATCGAACATGTTCTTAACCCCAAGCATTTACTTTTCCCTCAATCTAACTTTACAGAAGAGCAGGGACAGAGTTGGTCTTACAATACAGGAATGTAGGGCATCTTCCACCTACTGAGAACCTCAAAGGTCCATGCAGAAAAGATCCCTGGAGAAGATGTAGGCAGCCAGGAAGGACCTGAGAGAGCAGAAGTCATCTTCTGTGGCAAACAACCTGGTCAGGATGAAAAGATGTGTCTGAATGAGCCTCTCTCTTCTTAATGTAGACAAGATGGACCAAACCAGGCCTGTGTGGAGAGCTTTTCCTGGGTGCCTATGGTTGATATACCATTCTAACTTGTGAAAGTGTCACAGGAAGCAGGGGCAGCCTCCATCTCATGGGACCCTTGGAAGCAACAGTTAGGACAGAGTGGTTTCCAAGGCAGTGACCTCATTCAGTTCCTGAAGGAAGTGACCTCACCACACTTCCTTGGTGATGGAACTCTCTGAACTTGGGATCCAGGAAGCCAGGCACCCAGAGGCAGTCCCAGTGGCAGTTTCAGTGGGCTCACTTGTTTGGATTTACCAAGGACAGAGTCAGTCTTTCTTGGTACCTACAGATGTGAGGATGGCCAATTGCCAAGGAAGCTCTGAAGGGGGTCTTTCCTGAGAAAGCAGGTAGTGGCTCACCCCTGGCTCCTGATAACTTAACAGAATAGGCCAAGGAGTCCAGATATGAGACAGGACAGGCCATTTTGGGGGAACATAGTATGGCCCACCTGTCAGAGGACACTGCGGGTAGTCACAGACCTACTTGGGGGAAGGAGGTGGCTTTGTGGGTGTGGGTGTGAGTCTGTGGTTTGGTCTCATGTTCTGAGAAGAGCTAGGAAAGGCGGTTTGTTTGGTTTGGAGTGGACTGTTTCTAGCAAGTCTTTTGACAAGGCGAGTGTTGCTATGTCTGTGTATCGCACTGTGTCCGTGGTTGTAGACATTAGAAAAGAGAATGCATCAATGGATGTGTCCTGTCTAGTAGAAAGCTTCCAGCATTCATCCTGCCCAATTTATGAATGGACTGGGGCTTGCCTTATCCATGGGCAAATCCTACTATCTTCCTAAATTTCTGGTTTTTTCCTGAATTCTGGCCACTCTTCAGAATAGGCTCATGGTTTTGTGTCCAAGATATGTACCACCTCCAAGCTTGGTGACATTGCCATGTACTAGATAGCTGAAATGAATAGTGAGCATCTCAGAAAACTCAGATATCAGTGGGCCCATTAAAGTCTCAGTGGAGAAACCCTGCTTTGGGCCTTTTGCTTACCTATTGTTCTCTTTCCCTGGATGTCAGCAAGGTCTTTGCCTCAGGACACCCCTTTGTGAAGCCTGAAGAAAACAGTTTTCAAATGCAAACGAACGGGCATCACTTGTGGCTCTTTGCTTAATTGCTTTGCAAAGGGATGTGTCTGAATCAGCCTCTTGGCCCTGTGTAAGGCTGTGGCTTAGATTGTCAGCACCTGATGGATCTCAAGAAAGATCCCATATGTGCATCCATAGCCAATATGGCAAAAAAGCAGTCAATGTGGATGAAGTCTCTTGCCTTCCTCTGTAAGGTTCCTGTCCTCCATCAAGTGAGAATAGGGATCCTTTGGGTCAAATGAGTTTTTCAAAGCCCTGCAGAGACTAGCCATTATGTGTTTGGGTTTTCTCATGACTCCAATTCACACAAAGAATCTATACCCCAAGATCAGCAGGCCTCCAAGCGGAGAAGCTGAGCAGTATTAAAGGCAGGCCTATTTGATCACTCCTGGTTCAAAGGAAGGGTGTCCAGGCCACCCTGACATTAGGCAAATGATGGGCAAGGGAGCTTATTGTGGACACTGTCTTAGGCTGCGCCCCTCATGGAAACCTCCAGCCAGAGGTTATGAGTATTGTCTATATGGAAGAAGATGAGGGCCTTTTGGCAGTGTTTTGGTTTGAATTGTGGTCATTTGTGTGGCGGTGGAAGAGAGGACTGGGTCCGCCTGGGCTTGAACTCTGGTGTGATTCCCTTGGAGACTGAGTTCTGGAACTGAACTCAGAGAAGTATTGCCATGAATTGAGTTGGGATTTTCCGAGGCCACTCATGAGAGCCCCCCCTGGAAACTGAGATCGAAGCCCAGGGTGACTTTCCACAGAAAACTGGGAATCTCAGCCAGGATATCACATGATTTTATTCTTAAAGACCTGGCAGCCATAGTTGAGAGTCAAAACACACATGGACCTCACATTGTACACCTCAGTGGGCCTGGTTTCATGTGACGTTTTGGCCACTCTTTGGGAAGCCTTGTTTGTTAGAGTTCTCCAGAGATTTCATTGAAATGATCTTTCTCACCATTTAATGGTTCCTGAATGAATGGAAACCCACAGTGCCTCCAACTTCATCCTTTAAAAACGGCTAGATAAATACCATGCAATCTTTGAAATTCCCATGACCAGGTGGCACTGGAGAACCTTTGGATGTCCTGTTGCTGATCATGAGTGTACCAGACAGGTGCCTTGATTGACGGGTTTCATGAAAATGATGAAGAACAGAGATGCCAGTATGGTGGGGCCTGCTGAGTAGTGGGCCTAGAGCAGTGGTGTGCAGGTGTGTGATAAAACATCTGTGGTGGGGCCATGTGGATCTGCGATGGGCTTCCAAATGGCTTGTGACTGACATGGTGCACCCAGCAGACCCTTATATGTAAAGGCATCTTGTTATATGAAGAGGTTTCAGAACAATGTTCAGAATCAGGTTGCTATGGTCAAGGGGCCACGCTCTGTAAGATAGAATCATGGTTGGTGCATTCTCCTAGGACCCTGACCCACCACACGTGACAGAACTCCCTCCAGCACTGTGTCCCAGTTAAACTCCTTGTATTTCGTGAAGCAAATACCAAACTCCTAGTGCAGCAGCAAGAAACACCACGAAAAGTGGAGGATGACCAAATGGCTTCAGAGTCCCCACGGGGAGACACTTAGCCCCCAATGGCCACAGTTTACCTACAAAGAGAGAATTCAGCACTTCTGCCTCATGTTCATTGGAAAATCAGAAACCATATCCTCCAGGTCACATAGATGAAGACCCAGCTTTGATGGTCTCACTACAAAAGAAGCTAAAGCTCCTGACAACAACATATATTTCAAAAGCCCATTCTCAGAGGCAGTTTCTCAAGAAGTCTTTAGGCCAGCAGAGCTCCATGTTTGTGGAGTGTTTCTCCTGTCCCTTACTTCTGGAAACTCCTCTACCACCTCCAAAGTTGTGAACTCCTGAGCATTTTTCATTCCACATATGTATTCAATGATTTTCTAACTCTTCTTCTCGAATTGCGTCTTACATGGGGCAAGGGTATTGTCAAGGCTTTTTTCTGGATGATTGTGGAAAGATTATGTGTAGAACATATTTGCATAAACATTGGATTTATTTTCCTATTTTCCATTCCAAAAACTGAATCCCTGACACTAACCCATACCCTACTAGACTCTGACTACGAATCATAATATGATAGAGAAAAAAACCCCAAACAGAATAAAAATACTAGCAGTTCAGAGGAGGCATGAGGCATAGTTGGACATGCCTTTTGAATTATAAATTGTACATGTTATGAATCCAGTCCAATATAATAGAACTCCATGTGTTTTTAAACTTAACAAATATCTGAATTCCTGTCTCCCTTTCTTTGCAGCCTATTCAGCACATGTCTTTTTACATGCAAATACAGAATCCTACCTGGTTTCCCAGCTACAATCTTTTGAGTTGGCTGACTTGGGAGATACAATCTGTGAGAAGAAATCACTCCTCCTAAATGCTGTTTGAACTGAAAATCAACCTATGGGTGAGCTTCCTACTTGAACAACCTGATACATACATCCATGTTCAATAAAATAAATATTTTTGGATCTTTAAATGATATATATTTCATGATGAATTTCAATTGGCATATATATTTTTACTTCTTAATGTCTCTGTGTTTGTGTTTGTGTATATATATCTATGTATATATACACACACACACTCTCCAGATTTTTCAAAATATAAAATATATGTGTCTTATTTTACACTCCCTAAATTCATGTTCATGTATGTGGATTTATACTCAACTTTTCACAAGATTATTCTCAGAAATATTCATCCACCTGAAATACGTATTTGTTTCCTAGTACTGAAAACTAACTTCAGTGAATGGTGAATAGAAATCCTAACATTTCTTCAGTAACTGACCCTATTTAACATCAATGCAAGTAGACTCCTATGGGACATGATGTGTATTTGGACATTTATTTTTATTCAACGCTGGCAGATTACTATTTCTTCAGTTGATGCACATCATAGGATATATATTTCTTCCTCATGTTCACAAATTTCTAGGCATTTGGTTCACTTTCAATCAAATTCTGCTTCAGAACACATGTATTCCTCCATGTTTCTTGACTGGTCTTTTCATGAGACTTCTTTCCAAGCATATTATTTTGGATTTCCTTAATCACTTTGGAACCAAAACTCACACACCCCTCATGGTAAACCATCACCCTAATATTACCATTAGATGTATAACTGGTTGGAATGAATGATCCTGTATCAATATAAGATTTCCTATATATTTTCAGATATCAATTCAATCCATTATTTAAATTGGAAACAGTTATATTCTTTATTCACAGTGTGGTCTATTCATGCATTATCTCTATACTCATACACCCTGGGTATACCTATTTGTACCCCCGAATGCTAATTTATACCTCTTCAATACATTGCTCCCAAAAATAGTTGAAGAAATACTCATGTCACCTGATCTACATATATATTTTATCACAGTGATATTCTGGACACAAAATGCAAAGGTCACACTTATGATTGTACCAAAGCCTAATTGGAAAGTTAGCATAGATTACTAAAACCATCCTTGTCCAGGTTGCCTAATGCTCTCAAATGTCAATCCTATTGGTGACTACACATTTGTTTCTGCCTTAGATTATATATTCAACCTGAACCCTGTTGAAAATGTCAAATCCTATCACTCACTTTATACTTTTCCTGATTTCCTAATGTCTATATTCATATCTGCTTTCCTACATATCTTCCCCAGTTCATCATTGTGACTGACTCTTCACATGTGCTGACATTTACATTCACTCTCTAACAGACACCCTATTGCTAAAGAACTTTTGGTCCAAATATTATACCCACTCTTCTTCCTAAACCTACTGACTATCTTCCTAATCCTACCTACTATCCCTTTTTGACTGGATCTTCTCTTCTACATTCAATCATCCAAGGTACAAGGTCCTATGCCATTGTATATGGATTTGTCAGAGACATCTGTACAGAATGTAATTCAAAGCTAAGTATTTCAATCAAGGGCCCAATGCCCTTCTGGCCTTCAAATCTTACTTAGATTTCTGTTTTCATACATATATTTCACCTCTATATTATTATAAATATCACAGGTTCCCAATACCATTCTTCATCCAGCAGAATGATTTCTAAACCAAATCGAACATGTTCTTAACCCCAAGCATTTACTTTTCCCTCAATCTAACTTTACAGAAGAGCAGGGACAGAGTTGGTCTTACAATACAGGAATGTAGGGGATCTTCCACCTGCTGAGAACCTCAAAGGTCCATGCAGAAATGATCCCTGGAGAAGATGTAGGCAGAAAGGAAGGACCTGAGAGAGCAGAAGTCATCTTCTGTGGCAAACAACCTGGTCAGGATGAAAAGATGTGTCTGAATGAGCCTCTCTCTTCTTAATGTAGACAAGATGGACCAAATCAGGCGTGTGTGGAGAGCTTTCCTGGGTGCCTATGGTTGATATACCATTCTAACTTGTGAAAGTGTCACAGGAAGCAGGGGCAGCCTCCATCTCATGGGACCCTTGGAAGCAACAGTTAGGACAGAGTGGTTTCCAAGGCAGTGACCTCATTCAGTTCCTGAAGAAAGTGACCTCACCACACTTCCTTGGTGATGGAACTCTCTGAACTTTGGATCCATGAAGCCAGGCACCCAGAGGCAGTCCCAGTGGCAGTTTCAGTGGGCACACTTGTTTGGATTTACCAAGGACAGAGTCAGTCTTTCTTGGTACGTACAGATGTGCGGATGGCCAATTGCCAAGGAAGCTCTGAAGGGGGTCTTTCCTTAGAAAGCAGGTAGTGGCTCACCCCTGGCTCCTGATAACTTAACAGAATAGGCCAAGGAGTCCAGATCTGAGACAGGAGAGGCCATTTCGGGGGAACATAGTATGGCCCACCTGTCAGAGGACACTGCGGGTAGTCACAGACCTACTTGGGGGAAGGAGGTGGCTTTGTGGGTGTGGGTTTCAGTCTGTGGTTTGGTCTCATGTTCTGAGAAGAGCTAGGAAAGGCGGTTTGTTTGGTTTGGAGTGGACTGTTTCTAGCAAGTCTTTTGACAAGGCGAGTGTTGCTATGTCTGTGTATCGCACTGTGTCCGTGGTTGTAGACATTAGAAAAGAGAATGCATCAATGGATGTGTCCTGTCTAGTAGAAAGCTTCCAGCATTCATCCTGCCCAATTTATGAATGGACTGGGGCTTGCCTTATCCATGGGCAAATCCTACTATCTTCCTAAATTTCTGGTTTTTTCCTGAATTCTGGCCACTCTTCAGAATAGGCTCATGGTTTTGTGTCCAAGATATGTACCACCTCCAAGCTTGGTGACATTGCCATGTACTAGATAGCTGAAATGAATAGTGAGCATCTCAGAAAACTCAGATATCAGTGGGCCCATTAAGTTCTCAGTGGAGAAACCCTGCTTTGGGCCTTTTGCTTACCTATTGTTCTGTTTCCCTGGATGTCAGCAAGGTCTTTGCCTCAGGACACCCCTTTGTGAAGCCTGAAGAAAACAGTTTTCAAATGCAAACGAACGGGCATCACTTGTGGCTCTTTGCTTAATTGCTTTGCAAAGGGATGTGTCTGAATCAGCCTCTTGGCCCTGTGTAAGGCTGTGGCTTAGATTGTCAGCACCTGATGGATCTCAAGAAATATCCCATATGTGCATCCATAGCCAATATGGCAAAAAAGCAGTCAATGTGGATGAAGTCTCTTGCCTTCCTCTGTAAGGTTCCTGTCCTCCATCAAGTGAGAATAGGGATCCTTTGGGTCAAATGAGTTTTTCAAAGCCCTGCAGAAGCTAGCCAATATGTGCTTGGGTTTTCTCATGAATCCAATTCACACAAAGAATCTATACCCCAAGATCAGCAGGCCTCCAAGCGGAGAAGCTGAGCAGTATTAAAGGCAGGCCTATTTGATCACTCCTGGTTCAAAGGAAGGGTGTCCAGGCCACCTTGACATTAGGCAAATGATGGGCAAGGGAGCTTATTGTGGACACTGTCTTAGGCTGCGCCCCTCATGGAAACCTCCAGCCAGAAGTTATGAGTATTGTCTATATGGAAGAAGATGAGGGCCTTTTGGCAGTGTTTTGGTTTGAATTGTGGTCATTTGTGTGGCGGTGGAAGAGAGGACTGGGTCCTCCTGGGCTTGAACTCTGGTGTGATTCCCTTGGAGACTGAGTTCTGGAACTGAACTCAGAGAAGTATTGCCATGAATTGAGTTGGGATTTTCCGAGGCCACTCATGAGAGCCCCCCCTGGAAACTGAGATCGAAGCCCAGGGTGACTTTCCACAGAACACTGGGAATCTCAGCCAGGATATCACATGATTTTATTCTTAAAGACCTGGCAGCCATAGTTGAGAGTCAAAACACACATGGACCTCACATTGTACACCTCAGTGGGCCTGGTTTCATGTGACGTTTTGGCCACTCTTTGGGAAGCCTTGTTTGTTAGAGTTCTCCAGAGATTTCATTGAAATGATCTTTCTCACCATTTAATGGTTCCTGAATGAATGGAAACCCACAGTGCCTCCAACTTCATCCTTTAAAAATGGCTAGATAAATACCATGCAATCTTTGAAATTCCCATGACCAGGTGGCACTGGAGAACCTTTGGATGTCCTGTTGCTGATCATGAGTGTACCAGACAGGTGCCTTGATTGACGGGTTTCATGAAAATGATGAAGAACAGAGATGCCAGTATGGTGGGGCCTGCTGAGTAGTGGGCCTAGAGCAGTGGTGTGGAGGTGTGTGATAAAACATCTGTGGTGGGGCCATGTGGATCTGCGATGGGCTTCCAAATGGCTTGTGACTGACATGGTGCACCCAGCAGACCCTTATATGTAAAGGCATCTTGTTATATGAAGAGGTTTCAGAACAATGTTCAGAATCAGGTTGCTATGGTCAAGGGGCCACGCTCTGTAAGATAGAATCATGGTTGGTGCATTCTCCTAGGACCCTGACCCACCACACGTGACAGAACTCCCTCCAGCACTGTGTCCCAGTTAAACTCCTTGTATTTCGTGAAGCAAATACCAAACTCCTAGTGCAGCAGCAAGAAACACCACGAAAAGTGGAGGATGACCAAATGGCTTCAGAGTCCCCACGGGGAGACACTTAGCCCCCAATGGCCACAGTTTACCTACAAAGAGAGAATTCAGCACTTCTGCCTCATGTTCATTGGAAAATCAGAAACCATATCCTCCAGGTCACATAGATGAAGACCCAGCTTTGATGGTCTCACTACAAAAGAAGCTAAAGCTCCTGACAACAACATATATTTCAAAAGCCCATTCTCAGAGGCAGTTTCTCAAGAAGTCTTTAGGCCAGCAGAGCTCCATGTTTGTGGAGTGTTTATCCTGTCCCTTACTTCTGGAAACTCCTCTACCACCTCCAAAGTTGTGAAATCCTGAGCATTTTTCATTCCACATATGTATTCAATGATTTTCTAACTCTTCTTCTCGAATTGCGTCTTACATGGGGCAAGGGTATTGTCAAGGCATTTTTCGGGATGATTGTGGGAAGATTTTGTGTAGAATATATTTGCATAAACATTGGATTTATTTTCCCATTTTCCATTCCAAAAACTGAATCCCTGACACTAACCCATACCCTACTAGACTCTGACTACGAATCATAATATGATAGAGAAAAATAACCCAAACAGAATAAAAATACTAGCAGTTCAGAGGAGGCATGAGGCGTAGTTGGACAGGCCTTTTGAATTATAAAGGGTACATGTTATGAATCTAGTCCAATGTAATAGATCTCCATGTGTTTTTAAACTTAACAAATATGTGAATTCCTGTCTCCCTTTCTTTGCAGCCTATACAGCACATGTCTTTTTACATGCACATACAGAGTCCTACCTGGTTTCCCAGCTACATTCTTTTGAGGTGGCTGACTTGGCAGATACAATCTGTGAGAAGAAATCACTCCTCCTAAATGCTGTTTGAACTGAAAATCAACCTATGGGTGAGCTTCCTACTTGAACAACATGATACATACATCCATGTTCAGTAAAATAAATATTTTTGGATCTTTAAATGATATATATTTCATGATGAATTTCAATTGGCATATATATTTTTACTTCTTAATGTCTCTGTGTTTGTGTTTGTGTATATATATCTATGTATATATACACACACACACTCTCCAGATTTTTCAAAATATAAAATATATGTGTCTTATTTTACACTCCCTAAATTCATGTTCATGTATGTGGATTTATAATCAACTTTTCACAAGATTATTCTCAGAAATATTCATCCACCTGAAATACGTATTTGTTTCCTAGTACTGAAAACTAACTTCAGTGAATGGTGAATAGAAGTCCTAACATTTCTTCACTAACTGACCCTGTTTAACATCAATGCAAGTAGACTCCTATTGGACATGATGTGTATTTAGACATTTATTTTTATTCAACACTGGCACATTACTATTTCTTCAGTTGATGCACATCATAGGATATATATTTCATCCTCATGTTCACAAATTTCTAGGCATTTGGTTCACTTTCCATCAAATCCTGCTTCAGAACACATGTATTCCTCCATGTTTCTTGACTGGTCTTTTCATGTGACTTGTTTCCAAGCATATTATTTTGGATTTCCATAATCACTTTGGAACCAAAACTCACAGACCCTTCATGGTAAACCATCACCCTAATATTACCATTAGATGTATAACTGGTTGGAATGAATGATCCTGTATCAATATAAGATTTCCTATATATTTTCAGATATCAATTCAATCCATTATTTAAATTGGAACCAGTTATATTCTTTATTCACAGTGTGGTCTATTCATGCATTATCTCTATACTCATAGACCCTGGGTATACCTATTTGTACCCCCGAATGCTAATTTATACGTCTTCAATACATTGCTCCCAAAAATAGTTGAAGAAATACTCATGTCACCTGATCTACATATATATTTTATCACAGTGATATTCTGGACACAAAATGCAAAGGTCACACTTATGATTGTACCAAAGCCTAATTGGAAAGTTAGCATGGATTACTAAAACCATCCTTGTCCAGGTTGCCTAATGCTCTCAAATGTCAATCCTATTGGTGACTACACATTTGTTTCTGCCTTAGATTATATATTCCACCTCAACCATGTTGAAAATGTCAAATCCTATCACTCACTTTATACTTTTCCTGATTTCCTAATGTCTATATTCATATCTGCTTTCCTACATATCTTCCCCAGTTCATCATTGTGACTGACTCTTCACATGTGCTGACATTTACATTCACTCTCTAACAGACACCCTATTGCTAAAGAACTTTTGGTCCAAATATTATACCCACTCTTCTTCCTAAACCTACTGACTATCTTCCTAATCCTACCTACTATCCCTTTTTGACTGGATCTTCTCTTCTACATTCAATCATCCAAGGTACAAGGTCCTATGCCATTGTATATGGATTTGTCAGAGACATCTGTACAGAATGTAATTCAAAGCTAAGTATTTCAATCAAGGGCCCAATGCCCTTCTGGCCTTCAAATCTTACTTAGATTTCTGTTTTCATACATATATTTCACCTCTATATTATTATAAATATCACAGGTTCCCAATACCATTCTTCATCCAGCAGAATGATTTCTAACCCAAATCGAACATGTTCTTAACCCCAAGCATTTACTTTTCCCTCAATCTAACTTTACAGAAGAGCAGGGACAGAGTTGGTCTTACAATACAGGAATGTAGGGGATCTTCCACCTGCTGAAAACCTCAAAGGTCCATGCAGAAATGATCCCTGAAAAGATGTAGGCAGCCAGGAAGGACCTGAGAGAGCAGAAGTCATCTTCTGTGGCAAACAACCTGGTCAGGATGAAAAGATGTGTCTGAATGAGCCTCTCTCTTCTTAATGTAGACAAGATGGACCAAACCAGGCCTGTGTGGAGAGCTTTTCCTGGGTGCCTATGGTTGATATACCATTCTAACTTGTGAAAGTGTCACAGGAAGCAGGGGGCAGCCTCCATCTCATGGGACCCTTGGAAGCAACAGAGTGGTTTCCAAGGCAGTGACCTCATTCAGTTCCTGAAGGAAGTGACCTCACCACACTTTCTTGGTGATGGAACTCTCTGAACTTGGGATCCAGGAAGCCAGGCACCCAGAGGCAGTCCCAGTGCCAGTCCCAGTGGGCTCACTTGTTTGGATTTACAGAGGACAGAGTCAGTCTTTCTTGGTACCTACAGATGTGAGGATGGCCAATTGCCAAGAAAGCTCTGAAGGGGGTCTTTCCTGAGAAAGCAGGTAGTGGCTCACCCCTGGCTTCTGATAACTTCACAGAATTGGCCAAGGAGTCCAGATCTGAGACAGGACAGGCCATTTCGGGGGAACATAGTATGGCCCACCTGCCAGAGGACACTGCGGGTAGTCACAGACCTACTTGGGGGAAGGAGGTGGCTTTGTGGGTGTGGGTGTGAGTCTGTGGTTTGGTCTCATGTTCTGAGAAGAGCTAGGAAAGGCGGTTTGTTTGGTTTGGAGTGGACTGTTTCTAGCAAGTCTTTTGACAAGGCGAGTGTTGCTATGTCTGTGTATCGCACTGTGTCCGTGGTTGTAGACATTAGAAAAGAGAATGCATCAATGGATGTGTCCTGTCTAGTAGAAAGCTTCCAGCATTCATCCTGCCCAATTTATGAATGGACTGGGGCTTGCCTTATCCATGGGCAAAACCTACTATCTTCCTAAATTTCTAGTTTTTTCCTGAATTCTGGCCCCTCTTCAGAATAGGATCATGGTTTTGTGTCCAAGATATTTACCACCTCCAAGCTTGGTGACATTGCCATGTACTAGATAGCTAAAGTGAATAGTGAGCATCTCAGAAAACTCAGATATCAGTGGGCCCATTAAAGTCTCAGTGGAGAAACCCTGCTTTGGGCCTTTTGATTACCTATTGTTCTGTTTCCCTGGATGTCAGCAAGGTCTTTGCCTCAGGACACCCCTTTGTGAAGCCTGAAGAAAACAGTTTTCAAATGCAAACGAACGGGCATCACTTGTGGCTCTTTGCTTAATTGCTTTGCAAAGGGATGTGTCTGAATCAGCCTCTTGGCCCTGTGTAAGGCTGTGGCTTAGATTGTCAGCACCTGATGGATCTCAAGAAAGATCCCATATGTGCATCCATAGCCAATATGGCAAAAAAGCAGTCAATGTGGATGAAGTCTCTTGCCTTCCTCTGTAAGGTTCCTGTCCTCCATCAAGTGAGAATAGGGATCCTTTGGGTCAAATGAGTTTTTCAAAGCCCTGCAGAGGCTAGCCATTATGTGCTTGGGTTTTCTCATGACTCCAATTCACACAAAGAATCTATACCCCAAGATCAGCAGGCCTCCAAGCGGAGAAGCTGAGCAGTATTAAAGGCAGGCCTATTTGATCACTCCTGGTTCAAAGGAAGGGTGTCCAGGCCACCCTGACATTAGGCAAATGATGGGCAAGGGAGCTTATTGTGGACACTGTCTTAGGCTGCGCCCCTCATGGAAACCTCCAGCCAGAGGTTATGAGTATTGTCTATATGGATGAAGATGAGGGCCTTTTGGCAGTGTTTTGGTTTGAATTGTGGTCATTTGTGTGGCGGTGGAAGAGAGGACTGGGTCCGCCTGGGCTTGAACTCTGGTGTGATTCCCTTGGAGACTGAGTTCTGGAACTGAACTCAGAGAAGTATTGCCATGAATTGAGTTGGGATTTTCCGAGGCCACTCATGAGAGCCCCCCCTGGAAACTGAGATCGAAGCCCAGGGTGACTTTCCACAGAACACTGGGAATCTCAGCCAGGATATCACATGATTTTATTCTTAAAGACCTGGCAGCCATAGTTGAGAGTCAAAACACACATGGACCTCACATTGTACACCTCAGTGGGCCTGGTTTCATGTGACGTTTTGGCCACTCTTTGGGAAGCCTTGTTTGTTAGAGTTCTCCAGAGATTTCATTGAAATGATCTTTCTCACCATTTAATGGTTCCTGAATGAATGGAAACCCACAGTGCCTCCAACTTCATCCTTTAAAAACGGCTAGATAAATACCATGCAATCTTTGAAATTCCCATGACCAGGTGGCACTGGAGAACCTTTGGATGTCCTGTTGCTGATCATGAGTGTACCAGACAGGTGCCTTGATTGACGGGTTTCATGAAAATGATGAAGAACAGAGATGCCAGTATGGTGGGGCCTGCTGAGTAGTGGGCCTAGAGCAGTGGTGTGCAGGTGTGTGATAAAACATCTGTGGTGGGGCCATGTGGATCTGCGATGGGCTTCCAAATGGCTTGTGACTGACATGGTGCACCCAGCAGACCCTTATATGTAAAGGCATCTTGTTATATGAAGAGGTTTCAGAACAATGTTCAGAATCAGGTTGCTATGGTCAAGGGGCCATGCTCTAAAGATAGAATCATGGTTGGTGCATTCTCCTAGGACCCTGACCCACCACACGTGACAGAACTCCCTCCAGCACTGTGTCCCAGTTAAACTCCTTGTATTTCGTGAAGCAAATACCAAACTCCTAGTGCAGCAGCAAGAAACACCACGAAAAGTGGAGGATGACCAAATGGCTTCAGAGTCCCCACGGGGAGACACTTAGCCCCCAATGGCCACAGTTTACCTACAAAGAGAGAATTCAGCACTTCTGCCTCATGTTCATTGGAAAATCAGAAACCATATCCTCCAGGTCACATAGATGAAGACCCAGCTTTGATCGTCTCACTACAAAAGAAGCTAAAGCTCCTGACAACAACATATATTTCAAAAGCCCATTCTCAGAGGCAGTTTCTCAAGAAGTCTTTAGGCCAGCAGAGCTCCATGTTTGTGGAGTGTTTCTCCTGTCCCTTACTTCTGGAAACTCCTCTACCACCTCCAAAGTTGTGAACTCCTGAGCATTTTTCATTCCACATATGTATTCAATGATTTTCTAACTCTTCTTCTCGAATTGCGTCTTACATGGGGCAAGGGTATTGTCAAGGCATTTTTCTGGATGATTGTGGGAAGATTTTGTGGAGAACATATTTGCGTACACCTTGGATTCAATTTCATATTTTCCATTCCAAAAACTGAATCCCTGACACTAACCCATACCCTACTAGACTCTGACTACTAATCATAATATGATAGAGAAAAATAACCCAAACACAATAAAAATACTAGCAGTTCAGAGGAGGCATGAGGCGTGGTTGGACAGGCCTTTTGAATTATAAAGGGTACATGTTATGAATCTAGTCCAATGTAATAGATCTCCATGTGTTTTTAAACTTATCAAATATGTGAATTCCTTTCTCCCTTTCTTTGCAGCCTATTCAGCACATGTCTTTTTACATGCACATATAGAATCCTACCTGGTTTCCCAGCTACATTCTTTTGAGGTGGCTGACTTGGCAGATACAATCTGTGAGAAGAAATCACTCCTCCTAAATGCTGTTTGAACTGAAAATCAACCTATGGGTGAGCTTCCTACTTGAACAACATGATACATACATCCATGTTCAGTAAAATAAATATTTTTGGATCTTTAAATGATATAAATTTCATGAAGAATTTCAATTCGCATATATATTTTTACTTCTTAATGTCTCTGTGTTTGTGTTTGTGTATATATATCTATGTATATATACACACACACACTCTCCAGATTTTTCAAAATATAAAATATATGTGTCTTATTTTACACTCCCTAAATTCATGTTCATGTATGTGGATTTATAATCAACTTTTCACAAGATTATTCTCAGAAATATTCATCCACCTGAAATACGTATTTGTTTCCTAGTACTGAAAACTAACTTCAGTGAATGGTGAATAGAAGTCCTAACATTTCTTCAGTAACTGACCCTGTTTAACATCAATGCAAGTAGACTCCTATGGGACATGATGTGTATTTGGACATTTATTTTTATTCGACACTGGGACTTTACTATTTTTTCAGTTGATGCACATCATAGGATATATATTTTATCCTCATGTTCACAAATTTCTAGGCATTTGGTTCACTTTCCATCAAATCCTGCTTCAGAACACATGTATTCCTCCATGTTTCTTGACTGGTCTTTTCATGAGACTTCTTTCCAAGCATATTATTTTGGATTTCCTTAATCCCTTTGGAACCAAAACTCACACACCCCTCATGGTAAACCATCACCCTAATATTACCATTAGATGTATAACTGGTTGGAATGAATGATCCTGTATCAATATAAGATTTCCTATATATTTTCAGATATCAATTCAATCCATTATTTAAATTGTAACCAGTTATATTCTTTATTCACAGTGTGGTCTATTCATGCATTATCTCTATACTCATAGACCCTGGGTATACCTATTTGTACCCCCGAATGCTAATTTATACGTCTTCAATATATTGCTCCCAAAAATAGTTGAAGAAATACTCATGTCACATGATCTACATATATATTTTATCACAGTGATATTCTGGACACAAAATGCAAAGGTCACACTTTTGATTGTACCAAAGCCTAATTGGAAAGTTAGCATGGATTACTAAAACCATCCTTGTCCAGGTTGCCTAATGCTCTCAAATGTCAATCCTATTGGTGACTACACATTTGTTTCTGCCTTAGATTATATATTCAAACTCAACCCTGTTGAAAATGTCAAATCCTATCACTCACTTTATACTTTTCCTGATTTCCTAATGTCTATATTCATATCTGCTTTCCTACATATCTTCCCCAGTTCATCATTGTGACTGACTCTTCACATGTGCTGACATTTACATTCACTCTCTAACAGACACCCTATTGCTAAAGAACTTTTGGTCCAAATATTATACCCACTCTTCTTCCTAAACCTACTGACTATCTTCCTAATCCTACCTACTATCCCTTTTTGACTAGATCTTCTCTTCTACATTCAATCATCCAAGGTACAAGGTCCTATGCCATTGTATATGGATTTGTCAGAGACATCTGTACAGAATGCAAATCAAAGCTAAGTATTTCAATCAAGGGCCCAATGCCCTTCTGGCCTTGAAATCTTACTTAGATTTCTGTTTTCATACATATATTTCACCTCTATATTATTATAAATATCACAGGTTCCCAATACCATTCTTCATCCAGAAGAATGATTTCTAACCCAAATCGAACATGTTCTTAACCCCAAGCATTTACTTTTCCCTCAATCTAACTTTACACAAGAGCAGGGACAGAGTTGGTCTTACAATTCAGGAATGTAGGGGATCTTCCACCTGCTGAGAACCTCAAAGGTCCATGCAGAAATGATCCCTGGAGAAGATGTAGGCAGCCAGGAAGGACCTGAGAGAGCAGAAGTCATCTTCTGTGGCAAACAACCTGGTCGGGATGAAAAGATGTGTCTGAATGAGCCTCTCTCTTCTTAATGTAGACAAGATGGACCAAACCAGGCCTGTGTGGAGAGCTTTTCCTGGGTGCCTATGGTTGATATACCATTCTAACTTGTGAAAGTGTCACAGGAAGCAGGGGGCAGCCTCCTCCTCATGGGACCCTTGGAAGCAACAGTTAGGACAGAGTGTTTTCCAAGGCAGTGACCTCATTCAGTTCCTGAAGGAAGTGACCTCACCACACTTCCTTGGTGATGGAACTCTCTGAACTTGGGATCCAGGAAGCCAGGCACCCAGAGGCAGTCCCAGTGCCAGTCCCAGTGGGTTCACTTGTTTGGATTTTCCAAGGACAGCGTCAGTCTCTCTTGGTACCTACAGATGTGAGGATGGCCAATTGCCAAGAAAGCTCTGAAGGGGGTCTTTCCTGAGGAAGAAAGGTAGTGGCTCACCCCTGGCTCCTGATAACTTCACAGAATTGGCCAAGGAGTGCAGATCTGAGACAGGACAGGCCATTTCGGGGGAACATAGTATGGCCCACCTGTCAGAGGACACTGCGGGTAGTCACAGACCTACTTGGGGGAAGGAGGTGGCTTTGTGGGTGTGGGTGTGAGTCTGTGGTTTGGTCTCATGTTCTGAGAAGAGCTAGGAAAGGCGGTTTGTTTGGTTTGGAGTGGACTGTTTCTAGCAAGTCTTTTGACAAGGCGAGTGTTGCCATGTCTGTGTATCACACTGTGTCCGTGGTTGTAGACATTAGAAAAGAGAATGCATCAATGGATGTGTCCTGTCTAGTAGAAAGCTTCCAGCATTCATCCTGCCCAATTTATGAATGGACTGGGGCTTGCCTTATCCATGGGCAAAACCTACTATCTTCCTAAATTTCTGTTTTTTTCCTGAATTCTGGCCATTTTTCAGAATAGGCTCATGGTTTTGTGTCCAAGATATGTACCACCTCCAAGCTTGGTGACATTGCCATGTACTAGATAGCTGAAATGAATAGTGAGCATCTCAGAAAACTCAGATATCAGTGGGACCATTAAAGTCTCAGTGAAGAAACCCTGCTTTGGGCCTTTTGCTTACCTATTGTTCTGTTTCCCTGGATGTCAGCAAGGTCTTTGCCTCAGGACACCCCTTTGTGAAGCCTGAAGAAAACAGTTTTCAAATGCAAAGGAACGGGCATCACTTGTGGCTCTTTGCTTAATTGCTTTGCAAAGGGATGTGTCTGAATCAGCCTCTTGGCCCTGTGTAAGGCTGTGGCTTAGATTGTCAGCACCTGATGGATCTCAAGAAAGATCCCATATGTGCATCCATAGCCAATATGGCAAAAAAGCAGTCAATGTGGATGAAGTCTCTTGCCTTCCTCTGTAAGTTTCCTGTCCTCCATCAAGTGAGAATAGGGATCCTTTGGGTCAAATGAGTTTTTCAAAGCCCTGCAGAGGCTAGCCATTATGTGCTTGGGTTTTCTCATGACTCCAATTCACACAAAGAATCTATACCCCAAGATCAGCAGGCCTCCAAGCGGAGAAGCTGAGCAGTATTAAAGGCAGGCCTATTTGATCACTCCTGGTTCAAAGGAAGGGTGTCCAGGCCACCCTGACATTAGGCAAATGATGGGCAAGGGAGCTTATTGTGGACACTGTCTTAGGCTGCACCCCTCATGGAAACCTCCAGCCAGAGGTTATGAGTATTGTCTATATGGAAGAAGATGAGGGCCTTTTGGCAGTGTTTTGGTTTGAATTGTGGTCATTTGTGTGGCGGTGGAAGAGAGGACTGGGTCCGCCTGGGCTTGAACTCTGGTGTGATTCCCTTGGAGACTGAGTTCTGGAACTGAACTCAGAGAAGTATTGCCATGAATTGAGTTGGGATTTTCCGAGGCCACTCATGAGAGCCCCCCCTGGAAACTGAGATCGAAGCCCAGGGTGACTTTCCACAGAACACTGGGAATCTCAGCCAGGATATCACATGATTTTATTCTTAAAGACCTGGCAGCCATAGTTGAGAGTCAAAACACACATGGACCTCACATTGTACACCTCAGTGGGCCTGGTTTCATGTGACGTTTTGGCCACTCTTTGGGAAGCCTTGTTTGTTAGAGTTCTCCAGAGATTTCATTGAAATGATCTTTCTCACCATTTACTGGTTCCTGAATGAATGGAAACCCACAGTGCCTCCAACTTCATCCTTTAAAAACGGCTAGATAAATACCATGCAATCTTTGAAATTCCCATGACCAGGTGGCACTGGAGAACCTTTGGATGTCCTGTTGCTGATCATGAGTGTACCAGACAGGTGCCTTGATTGACGGGTTTCATGAAAATGATGAAGAACAGAGATGCCAGTATGGTGGGGCCTGCTGAGTAGTGGGCCTAGAGCAGTGGTGTGCAGGTGTGTGATAAAACATCTGTGGTGGGGCCATGTGGATCTGCGATGGGCTTCCAAATGGCTTGTGACTGACATGGTGCACCCAGCAGACCCTTATATGTAACGGCATCTTGTTACATGAAGAGGTTTCAGAACAATGTTCAGAATCAGGTTGCTATGGTCAAGGGGCCACGCTCTGTAAGATAGAATCATGGTTGGTGCATTCTCCTAGGACCCTGACCCACCACACGTGACAGAACTCCCTCCAGCACTGTGTCCCAGTTAAACTCCTTGTATTTCGTGAAGCAAATACCAAACTCCTAGTGCAGCAGCAAGAAACACCACGAAAAGTGGAGGATGACCAAATGGCTTCAGAGTCCCCACGGGGAGACACTTAGCCCCCAATGGCCACAGTTTACCTACAAAGAGAGAATTCAGCACTTCTGCCTCATGTTCATTGGAAAATCAGAAACCATATCCTCCAGGTCACATAGATGAAGACCCAGCTTTGATGGTCTCACTACAAAAGAAGCTAAAGCTCCTGACAACAACATATATTTCAAAAGCCCATTCTCAGAGGCAGTTTCTCAAGAAGTCTTTAGGCCAGCAGAGCTCCATGTTTGTGGAGTGTTTATCCTGTCCCTTACTTCTGGAAACTCCTCTACCACCTCCAAAGTTGTGAACTCCTGAGCATTTTTCATTCCACATATGTATTCAATGATTTTCTAACTCTTCTTCTCGAATTGCGTCTTACATGGGGCAAGGGTATTGTCAAGGCATTTTTCGGGATGATTGTGGGAAGATTTTGTGTAGAATATATTTGCATAAACATTGGATTTATTTTCCCATTTTCCATTCCAAAAACTGAATCCCTGACACTAACCCATACCCTACTAGCCTCTGACTACGAATCATAATATGATAGAGAAAAATAACCCAAACAGAATAAAAATACTAGCAGTTCAGAGGAGGCATGATGCGTAGTTGCACAGGTCTTTTGAATTATAAAGGGTACATGTTATGAATCTAGTCCAATGTAATAGATCTCCATGTGTTTTTAAACTTAACAAATATGTGAACTCCTGTCTCCCTTTCTTTGCAGCCTATTCAGCACATGTCTTTTTACATGCACATACAGAATCCTACCTGGTTTCCCAGCTACATTCTTTTGAGGTGGCTGACTTGGCAGATACAATCTGTGAGAAGAAATCACTCCTCCTAAATGCTGTTTGAACTGAAAATCAACCTATGGGTGAGCTTCCTACTTGAACAACATGATACATACATCCATGTTCAGTAAAATAAATATTTTTGGATCTTTAAATGATATATATTTCATGATGAATTTCAATTGGCATATATATTTTTACTTCTTAATGTCTCTGTGTTTGTGTTTGTGTATATATATCTATGTATATACACACACACACACTCTCCAGATTTTTCAAAATATAAAATATATGTGTCTTATTTTACACTCCCTAAATTCATGTTCATGTATGTAGATTTATAATCAACTTTTCACAAGATTATTTTCAGAAATATTCATCCACCTGAAATACGTATTTGTTTCCTAGTACTGAAAACTAACTTCAGTGAATGGTGAATAGAAGTCCTAACATTTCTTCAGTAACTGACCCTGTTTAACATCAATGCAAGTAGACTGCTATGGGACATGATATGTATTTGGACATTTATTTTTATTCAACACTGGCACATTAAATTTCTTCAGTTGATGCTCATCATAGGATATATATTTCATCCTCATGTTCACAAATTTCTAGGCATTTGGTTCACTTTCAATCAAAACCTGCTTCAGAACACATGTATTCCTCCATGTTTCTTGACTGGTCTTTTCATGAGACTTCTTTCCAAGCATATTATTTTGGATTTCCTTAATCTCTTTGGAACCAAAACTCACACACCCCTCATGGTAAACCATCACCCTAATATTACCATTAGATGTATAACTGGTTGGAATGAATGATCGTGTATCAATATAAGATTTCCTATATATTTTCAGATATCAATTCAATCCATTATTTAAATTGTAACCAGTTATATTCTTTATTCACAGTGTGGTCTATTCATGCATTATCTCTATACTCATAGACCCTGGGTATACCTATTTGTAGTCCCAAATGCTAATTTATAAGTCTTCAATATATTGCTCCCAAAAATAGTTGAAGAAATACTCATGTCACCTGATCTACATATATATTTTATCACAGTGATATTCTGGACACAAAATGCAAAGGTCACACTTATGATTGTACCAAAGCCTAATTGGAAAGTTAGCATGTTTTACTAAAACCATCCTTGTCCAGGTTGCCTAATGCTCTCAAATGTCAATCCTATTGGTGACTACACATTTGTTTCTGCCTTAGATTATATATTCAACCTCAACCCTGTTGAAAATGTCAAATCCTATCACTCACTTTATACTTTTCCTGATTTCCTAATGTCTATATTCATATCTGCTTTCCTACATATCTTCCCCAGTTCATCATTGTGACTTACTCTTCACATATGCTGACATTCACTCTCTAACAGACACCCTATTGCTAAAGAACTTTTGGTCCAAATATTATACCCACTCTTCTTCCTAAACCTACTGACTATCTTCCTAATCTTACCTACTATCCCTTTTTGACTGGATCTTCTCTTCTACATTCAATCATCCAAGGTACAAGGTCCTATGCCATTGTATATGGATTTGTCAGAGACATCTGTACAGAATGTAATTCAAAGCTAAGTATTTCAATCAAGGGCCCAATGCCCTTCTGGCCTTCAAATCTTACTTAGATTTCTGTTTTCATACTTATATTTCACCTCTATATTATTATAAATATCACAGGTTCCCAATACCATTCTTCATCCAGCAGAATGATTTCTAACCCAAATCAAACATGTTCTTAACCCCAAGCATTTACTTTTCCCTCAATCTAACTTTACAGAAGAGCAGGGACAGAGTTAGTCTTACAATACAGGAATTTAGGGAATCTTCCACCTGCTAAGAACCTCAAAGGTCCATGCAGAAATGATCCCTGGAGAAGATGTAGGCAGCCAGGAAGGACCTGAGAGAGCAGAAGTCATCTTCTGTGGCAAACAACCTGGTCAGGATGAAAAGATGTGTCTGAATGAGCCTCTCTCTTCTTAATGTAGACAAGACGGACCAAACCAGGCCTGTGTGGAGAGCTTTTAATGGGTGCCTATGGTTGATATACCATTCTAACTTGTGAAAGTGTCACAGGAAGCAGGGGCAGCCTCCATCTCATGGGACCCTTGGAAGCAACAGTTAGGAGAGAGTGGTTTCCAAGGCAGTGACCTCATTCAGTTCCTGAAGGAAGTGACCTCACCACACTTCCTTGATGATGGAACTCTCTGAACTTGGGATCCAGGAAGCCAGGCACCCAGAGGCAGTCCCAGTGCCAGTCCCAGTGGGCTCACTTGTTTGGATTTACCAAGGACAGAGTCAGTCTTTCTTGGTACCTACAGATGTGAGGATGGCCAATTGCCAAGAAAGCTCTGAAGGGGGTCTTTCCTGAGAAAGCAGGTAGTGGCTCACCCCTGGCTCCTGATAACTTATCTGAATAGGCCAAGGAGTGCAGATCTGAGACAGGACAGGCCATTTCGGGGGAACATAGTATGGCCCACCAGTCAGAGGACACTGCGGGTAGTCACAGACCTACTTGGGGGAAGGAGGTGGCTTTGTGGGTGTGGGTGTGAGTCTGTGGTTTGGTCTCATGTTCTGAGAAGAGCTAGGAAAGGCGGTTTGTTTGGTTTGGAGTGGACTGTTTCTAGCAAGTCTTTTGACAAGGCGAGTGTTGCTATGTCTGTGTATCGCACTGTGTCCGTGGTTGTAGACATTAGAAAAGAGAATGCATCAATGGATGTGTCCTGTCTAGTAGAAAGCTTCCAGCATTCATCCTGCCCAATTTATGAATGGACTGGGGCTTGCCTTATCCATGGGCAAAACCTACTATCTTCCTAAATTTCTGGTTTTTTCCTGAATTCTGGCCACTCTTCAGAATAGGCTCATGGTTTTGTGTCCAAGATATGTACCACCTCCAAGCTTGGTGACATTGCCATGAACTAGATAGCTGAAATGAATAGTGAGCATATCAGAAAACTCAGATATCAGTGGGCCCATTAAGTTCTCAGTGGAGAAACCCTGCTTTGGGCCTTTTGCTTACCTATTGTTCTCTTTCCCTGGATGTCAGCAAGGTCTTTGCCTCAGGACACCCTTTTGTGAAGCCTGAAGAAAACAGTTTTCAAATGCAAACGAACGGGCATCACTTGTGGCTCTTTGCTTAATTGCTTTGCAAAGGGATGTGTCTGAATCAGCCTCTTGGCCCTGTGTAAGGCTGTGGCTTAGATTGTCAGCACCTGATGGATCTCAAGAAAGATCCCATATGTGCATCCATAGCCAATATGGCAAAAAAGCAGTCAATGTGGATGAAGTCTCTTGCCTTCCTCTGTAAGGTTCCTGTCCTCCATCAAGTGAGAATAGGGATCCTTTGGGTCAAATGAGTTTTTCAAAGCCCTGCAGAGGCTAGCCATTATGTGCTTGGGTTTTCTCAGGACTCCAATTCACACAAAGAATCTATACCCCAAGATCAGCAGGCCTCCAAGCGGAGAAGCTGAGCAGTATTAAAGGCAGGCCTATTTGATCACTCCTGGTTCAAAGGAAGGGTGTCCAGGCCACCCTGACATTAGGCAAATGATGGGCAAGGGAGCTTATTGTGGACACTGTCTTAGGCTGCGCCCCTCATGGAAACCTCCAGCCAGAGGTTATGAGTATTGTCTATATGGAAGAAGATGAGGGCCTTTTGGCAGTGTTTTGGTTTGAATTGTGGTCATTTGTGTGGCGGTGGAAGAGAGGACTGGGTCCGCCTGGGCTTGAACTCTGGTGTGATTCCCTTGGAGACTGAGTTCTGGAACTGAACTCAGAGAAGTATTGCCATGAATTGAGTTGGGATTTTCCGAGGCCACTCATGAGAGCCCCCCCTGGAAACTGAGATCGAAGCCCAGGGTGACTTTCCACAGAACACTGGGAATCTCAGCCAGGATATCACATGATTTTATTCTTAAAGACCTGGCAGCCATAGTTGAGAGTCAAAACACACATGGACCTCACATTGTACACCTCAGTGGGCCTGGTTTCATGTGACGTTTTGGCCACTCTTTGGGAAGCCTTGTTTGTTAGAGTTCTCCAGAGATTTCATTGAAATGATCTTTCTCACCATTTAATGGTTCCTGAATGAATGGAAACCCACAGTGCCTCCAACTTCATCCTTTAAAAACGGCTAGATAAATACCATGCAATCTTTGAAATTCCCATGACCAGGTGGCACTGGAGAGCCTTTGGATGTCCTGTTGCTGATCATGAGTGTACCAGACAGGTGCCTTGATTGACGGGTTTCATGAAAATGATGAAGAACAGAGATGCCAGTATGGTGGGGCCTGCTGAGTAGTGGGCCTAGAGCAGTGGTGTGGAGGTGTGTGATAAAACATCTGTGGTGGGGCCATGTGGATCTGCGATGGGCTTCCAAATGGCTTGTGACTGACATGGTGCACCCAGCAGACCCTTATATGTAAAGGCATCTTGTTATATGAAGAGGTTTCAGAACAATGTTCAGAATCAGGTTGCTATGGTCAAGGGGCCACGCTCTGTAAGATAGAATCATGGTTGGTGCATTCTCCTAGGACCCTGACCCACCACACGTGACAGAACTCCCTCCAGCACTGTGTCCCAGTTAAACTCCTTGTATTTCGTGAAGCAAATACCAAACTCCTAGTGCAGCAGCAAGAAACACCACGAAAAGTGGAGGATGACCAAATGGCTTCAGAGTCCCCACGGGGAGACACTTAGCCCCCAATGCCCACATTTTACGTACAAAGAGAGAATTCAGCACTTCTGCCTCATGTTCATTGGAAAATCAGAAACCATATCCTCCAGGTCACATAGATGAAGACCCAGCTTTGATGGTCTCACTACAAAAAGAGCTCCATGTTTGTGGAGTGTTTCTCCTGTCCCTTACTTCTGGAAACTCCTCTACCACCTCCAAAGTTGTGAACTCCTGAGCATTTTTCATTCCACTTATGTATTCAATGATTTTCTAACTCTTCTTCTCGAATTGCGTCTTACATGGGGCAAGGGTATTGTGAAGGCATTTTTCTGGATGATTGTGGGAAGATTTTGTGTAGAACATATTTGCATAAACATTGGATTTATTTTCCTATTTTCCATTCCAAAAACTGAATCCCTGATACTAACCCATACCCTACTAGACTCTGACTACGAATCATAATATGATAGAGAAAAATAACCCAAACAGAATAAAAATACTAGCAGTTCAGAGGAGGCATGAGGCGTACTTGGACAGGCCTTTTGAATTATAAAGGGTACATGTTATGAATCTAGTCCAATGTAATAGATCTCCATGTGTTTTTAAACTAAACAAATATGTGAATTCCTGTCTCCTTTTCTTTGCAGCCTATTCGGCACATGTCTTTTTACATGCACATACAGAATCCTACCTGGTTTCCCAGCTACATTCTTTTGAGGGGGCTGACTTGGCAGATACAATCTGTGAGAAGAAATAACTCCTCCTAAATGCTGTTTGAACTGAAAATCAATCTATGGGTGAGCTTCCTACTTGAACAACATGATACATACATCCATGTTCAGTAAAATAAATATTTTTGGATCTTTAAATGATATATATTTCATGATGAATTTCAATTGGCATATATATTTTTACTTCTTAATGTCTCTGTGTTTGTGTTTGTGTATATATATCTATGTATATATACACACACACACTCTCCAGATTTTTCAAAATATAAAATATATGTGTCTTATTTTACACTCCCTAAATTCATGTTCATGTATGTGGATTTATAATCAACTTTTCACAAGATTATTCTCAGAAATATTCATCCACCTGAAATACGTATTTGTTTCCTAGTACTGAAAACTAACTTCAGTGAATGGTGAATAGAAATCCTAACATTTCTTCAGTAACTGACCCTTTTTAACATCAATGCAAGTAGACTCCTATGGGACATGATGTGTATTTGGACATTTATTTTTATTCAACACTGGCAGATTACTATTTCTTCAGTTGATGCACATCATAGGATATATATTTCATCCACATGTTCACAAATTTCTAGGCATTTGGTTCACTTTCCATCAAATCCTGCTTCAGAACACATGTATTCCTCCATGTTTCTTCACTGGTCTTTTCATGAGACTTCTTTCCAAGCATATTATTTTGGATTTCCATAATCACTTTGGAACCAAAACTCACACACCCCTCATGGTAAACCATCACCCTAATATTACCATTAGATGTATAACTGGTTGGAATGAATGATCCTGTATCAATATAAGATTTCCTATATATTTTCAGATATCAATTCAATCCATTATTTAAATTGGAACCAGTTATATTCTTTATTCACAGTGTGGTCTATTCATGCATTATCTCTATACTCATAGACCCTGGGTATACCTATTTGTACCCCCGAATGCTAATTTATACGTCTTCAATACATTGCTCCCAAAAATAGTTGAAGAAATACTCATGTCACCTGATCTACATATATATTTTATCACAGTGATATTCTGGAAATAAAATGCAAAGGTCACACTTATGATTGTACCAAAGCCTAATTGGAAAGTTACCATGGATTACTAAAACCATCCTTGTCCAGGTTGCCTAATGCTCTCAAATGTCAATCCTATTGGTGACTACACATTTGTTTCTGCCTTAGATTATATATTCAACCTCAACCCTGTTGAAAATGTCAAATCCTATCACTCACTTTATACTTTTCCTGATTTCCTAATGTCTATATTCATATCTGCTTTCCTACATATCTTCCCCAGTTCATCATTGTGACTGACTCTTCACATGTGCTGACATTTACATTCACTCTCTAACAGACACCCTATTGCTAAAGAACTTTTGGTCCAAATATTATACCCACTCTTCTTCCTAAACCTACTGACTATCTTCCTAATCCTACCTCCTATCCCTTTTTGACTGGATCTTCTCTTCTACATTCAATCATCCAAGGTACAAGGTCCTATGCCATTGTATATGGATTTGTCAGAGACATATGTACAGAATGTAATTCAAAGCTAAGTATTTCAATCAAGGGCCCAATGCCCTTCTGGCTTCAAATCTTACTTAGATTTCTGTTTTCATACATATATTTCACCTCTATATTATTATAAATATCACAGGTTCCCAATACCATTCTTCATCCAGCAGAATGATTTCTAACCCAAATCGAACATGTTCTTAACCCTAAGCATTTACTTTTCCCTCAATCTAACTTTACAGAAGAGCAGGGACAGAGTTGGTCTTACAATACAGGAATGTAGGGGATCTTCCACCTGCTGAGAACCTCAAAGGTCCATGCAGAAATGATCCCTGGAGAAGATGTAGGCAGCCAGGAAGGACCTGAGAGAGCAGAAGTCATCTTCTGTGGCAAACAACCTGGTCAGGATGAAAAGATGTGTCTGAATGAGCCTCTCTCTTCTTAATGTAGACAAGATGGACTAAACCAGGCCTGTGTGGAGAGCTTTTCCTGGGTGCCTATGGTTGATATACCATTCTAAATTGTGAAAGTGTCACAGGAAGCAGGGGCAGCCTCCATCTCATGGGACCCTTGGAAGCAACAGTTAGGACAGAGTGGTTTCCAAGGCAGTGACCTCATTCAGTTCCTGAAGGAAGTGACCTCACCACACTTCCTTGGTGATGGAACTCTCTGAACTTGGGATCCAGGAAGCCAGGCACCCAGAGTCAGTTCCAGTGCCAGTCCCAGTGGGCTCACTTGTTGGGATTTACCAAGGACAGAGTCAGTCTTTCTTGGTACCTACAGATGTGAGGATGGCCAATTGCCAAGGAAGCTCTCAAGGGGGTCTTTCCTGAGAAAGCAGGTAGTGGCTCACCCCTGGCTCCTGATAACTTCACAGAATTGGCCAAGGAGTCCATATCTGAGACAGGACAGGCCATTTCGGGGGAACATAGTATGGCCCACCTGTCAGAGGACACTGCGGGTAGTCACAGACCTACTTGGGGGAAGGAGGTGGCTTTGTGGGTGTGGGTGTGAGTCTGTGGTTTGGTCTCATGTTCTGAGAAGAGCTAGGAAAGGCGGTTTGTTTGGTTTGGAGTGGACTGTTTCTAGCAAGTCTTTTGACAAGGCGAGTGTTGCTATGTCTGTGTATCGCACTGTGTCCGTGGTTGTAGACATTAGAAAAGAGAATACATCAATGGATGTGTCCTGTCTAGTAGAAAGCTTCCAGCATTCATCCTGCCCAATTTATGAATGGACTGGGGCTTGCCTTATCCATGGGCAAATCCTACTATCTTCCTAAATTTCTGGTTTTTTCCTGAATTCTGGCCACTCTTAAGAATAGGCTCATGGTTTTGTGTCCAAGATATGTACCACCTCCAAGCTTGGTGACATTGCCATGTACTAGATAGCTGAAATGAATAGTGAGCATCTCAGAAAACTCAGATATCAGTGGGCCCATTAAGTTCTCAGTGGAGAAACCCTGCTTTGGGCCTTTTGCTTACCTATTGTTCTGTTTCCCTGGATGTCAGCAAGGTCTTTGCCTCAGGACACCCCTTTGTTAAGCCTGAAGAAAACAGTTTTCAAATGCAAACGAACGGGCATCACTAGTGGCTCTTTGCTTAATTGCTTTGCAAAGGGATGTGTCTGAATCAGCCTCTTGGCCCTGTGTAAGGCTGTGGCTTAGATTGTCAGCACCTGATGGATCTCAAGAAAGATCCCATATGTGCATCCATAGCCAATATGGCAAAAAAGCAGTCAATGTGGATGAAGTCTCTTGCCTTCCTCTGTAAGGTTCCTGTCCTCCATCAAGTGAGAATAGGGATCCTTTGGGTCAAATGAGTTTTTCAAAGCCCTGCAGAGGCTAGCCATTATGTGCTTGGGTTTTCTCATGACTCCAATTCACACAAAGAATCTATACCCCAAGATCAGCAGGCCTCCAAGCGGAGAAGCTGAGCAGTATTAAAGGCAGGCCTATTTGATCACTCCTGGTTCAAAGGAAGGGTGTCCAGGCCACCCTGACATTAGGCAAATGATGGGCAAGGGAGCTTATTGTGGACACTGTCTTAGGCTGCGCCCCTCATGGAAACCTCCAGCCAGAGGTTATGAGTATTGTCTATATGGAAGAAGATGAGGGCCTTTTGGCAGTGTTTTGGTTTGAATTGTGGTCATTTGTGTGGCGGTGGAAGAGAGGACTGGGTCCGCCTGGGCTTGAACTCTGGTGTGATTCCCTTGGAGACTGAGAAATGAACTCAGAGAAGTATTGCCATGAATTGAGTTGGGATTTTCCGAGGCCACTCATGAGAGCCCCCCCTGGAAACTGAGATCGAAGCCCAGGGTGACTTTCCACAGAACACTGGGAATCTCAGCCAGGATATCACATGATTTTATTCTTAAAGACCTGGCAGCCATAGTTGAGAGTCAAAACACACATGGACCTCACATTGTACACCTCAGTGGGCCTGGTTTCATGTGACGTTTTGGCCCCTCTTTGGGAAGCCTTGTTTGTTAGAGTTCTCCAGAGATTTCATTGAAATGATCTTTCTCACCATTTAATGGTTCCTGAATGAATGGAAACCCACAGTGCCTCCAACTTCATCCTTTAAAAACGGCTAGATAAATACCATGCAATCTTTGAAATTCCCATGACCAGGTGGCACTGGAGAACCTTTGGATGTCCTGTTGCTGATCATGAGTGTACCAGACAGGTGCCTTGATTGACGGGTTTCATGAAAATGATGAAGAACAGAGATGCCAGTATGGTGGGGCCTGCTGAGTAGTGGGCCTAGAGCAGTGGTGTGCAGGTGTGTGATAAAACATCTGTGGTGGGGCCATGTGGATCTGCGATGGGCTTCCAAATGGCTTGTGACTGACATGATGCACCCAGCAGACCCTTATATGTAAAGGCATCTTGTTATATGAAGAGGTTTCAGAACAATGTTCAGAATCAGGTTGCTATGGTCAAGGGGCCACGCTCTGTAAGATAGAATCATGGTTGGTGCATTCTCCTAGGACCCTGACCCACCACACGTGACAGAACTCCCTCCAGCACTGTGTCCCAGTTAAACTCCTTGTATTTCGTGAAGCAAATACCAAACTCCTAGTGCAGCAGCAAGAAACACCACGAAAAGTGGAGGATGACCAAATGGCTTCAGAGTCCCCACGGGGAGACACTTAGCCCCCAATGGCCACAGTTTACCTACAAAGAGAGAATTCAGCACTTCTGCCTCATGTTCATTGGAAAATCAGAAACCATATCCTCCAGGTCACATAGATGAAGACCCAGCTTTGATGGTCTCACTACAAAAGAAGCTAAAGCTCCTGATAACAACATATATTTCAAAAGCCCATTCTCAGAGGCAGTTTCTCAAGAAGTCTTTAGTCCAGCAGAGCTCCATGTTTGTGGAGTGTTTCTCCTGTCCCTTACTTCTGGAAACTCCTCTACCACCTCCAAAGTTGTGAACTCCTGAGCATTTTTCATTCCACATATGTATTCAATGATTTTCTAACTCTTCTTCTCGAATTGCGTCTTACATGGGGCAAGGGTATTGTCAAGGCATTTTTCTGGATGATTGTGGGAAGATTTTGTGGAGAACATATTTGCATAAACATTGGACTTATTTTCCTATTTTCCATTCCAAAAACTGAATCCCTGACACTAACCCATACCCTACTAGACTCTGACTACGAATCATAATATGATAGAGAAAAATAACCCAAACAGAATAAAAATACTAGCAGTACAGAGGAGGCATGAGGCATAGTTGGACAGGCCTTTTGAATTATAAAGGGTACATGTTATGAATCCTGTCCAATGTAATACAACTCCATGTGTTTTTAAACTTAACAAATATCTGAATTCCTGTCTCCCTTTCTTTGCACCATATTCAGCCCATGTCTTTTTACATGCACATACAGAATCCTACCTGGTTTCCCAGCTACATTCTTTTGAGGTGGCTGACTTGGGAGATACAATCTGTGAGAACAAATCACTCCTCCTAAATGCTGTTTGAACTGAAAATCAACCTATGGGTGAGCTTCCTACTTGAACAACATGATACATACATCCATGTTCAGTAAAATAAATATTTTTGGATCTTTAAATGATATATATTTTATGATGAATTTCAATTGGCATATATATTTTTACTTCTTAATGTCTCTGTGTTTGTGTTTTTGTATATATATCTATGTATATATATACACACACACACTCTCCATATTTTTCAAAATATAAAATATATGTGTCTTATTTTACACTCCCTAAATTCATGTTCATGTATGTGGATTTATAATCAACTTTTCACAAGATTATTCTCAGAAATATTCATCCACCTGAAATAAGTATTTGTTTCCTAGTACTGAAAACTAACTTCAGTGAATGGTGAATAGAAATCCTAACATTTCTTCAGTAACTGACCCTTTTTAACATCAATGCAAGTAGACTCCTATGGGACATGATGTGTATTTGGACATTTATTTTTATTCAACACTGGTACATTACTATTTCTTCAGTTGATGCACATCATAGGATATATATTTCATCCTCATGTTCACAAATTTCTAGGCATTTGGTTCACTTTCCATCAAATCCTGCTTCAGAACACATGTATTCCTCCATGTTTCTTGACTGGTCTTCTCATGAGACTTCTTTCCAAGCATATTATTTTGGATTTCCATAATCACTTTGGAACCAAAACTCACACACCCCTCATGGTAAACCATCACCCTAATATTACCATTAGATGTATAACTGGTTGGAATGAATGATCCTGTATCAATATAAGATTTCCTATATATTTTCAGATATCAATTCAATCCATTATTTAAATTGGAACCAGTTATATTCTTTATTCACAGTGTGGTCTATTCATGCATTATCTCTATACTCATACACCCTGGGTATACCTATTTGTACCCCCGAATGCTAATTTATACGTCTTCTATACATTGCTCCCACAAATAGTTGAAGAAATACTCATGTCACCTGATCTACATATATATTTTATCACAGTGATATTCTGGACACAAAATCCAAAGGTCACACTTATGATTGTACCAAAGCCTAATTGGAAAGTTAGCATGGATTACTAAAACCATCCTTGTCCAGGTTGCCTAATGCTCTCAAATGTCAATCCTATTGGTGACTACACATTTGTTTCTGCCTTAGATTATATATTCAACCTCAACCCTGTTGACAATGTCAAATCCTATCACTCACTTTATACTTTTCCTGATTTCCTAATGTCTATATTCATATCTGCTTTCCTACATATCTTCCCCAGTTCATCATTGTGACTGACTCTTCACATGTGCTGACATTTACATTCACTCTCTAACAGGCACCCTATTGCTAAAGAACTTTTGATCCAAATATTATACCCACTCTTCTTCCTAAACCTACTGACTATCTTCCTAATCCTACCTACTATCCCTTTTTGACTGGATCTTCTCTTCTACATTCAATCATCCAAGGTACAAGGTCCTATGCCATTGTATATGGATTTGTCAGAGACATCTGTACAGAATGTAATTCAAAGCTAAGTATTTCAATCAAGGGCCCAATGCCCTTCTGGCCTTCAAATCTTACTTAGATTTCTGTTTTCATACATATATTTCACCTCTATATTATTATAAATATCACAGGTTCCCAATACCATTCTTCATCCAGCAGAATGATTTCTAACCCAAATCGAACATGTTCTTAATCCCAAGCATTTACTTTTCCCTCAATCTAACTTTACAGAAGAGCAGGGACAGAGTTGGTCTTACAATACAGGAATGTAGGGGATCTTCCACCTGCTGAGAACCTCAAAGGTCCATGCAGAAATGATCCCTGGAGAAGATGTAGGCAGCCAGGAAGGACCTGAGAGAGCAGAAGTCATCTTCTGTGGCAAACAACCTGGTCAGGATGAAAAGATGTGTCTGAATGAGCCTCTCTCTTCTTAATGTAGACAAGATGGACCAAACCAGGCCTGTGTGGAGAGCTTTTCCTGGGTGCCTATGGTTGATATACCATTCTAACTTGTGAAAGTGTCACAGGAAGCAGGGGCAGCCTCCATCTCATGGGACCCTTGGAAGCAACAGTTAGGACAGAGTGGTTTCCAAGGCAGTGACCTCATTCAGTTCCTGAAGGAAGTGACCTCACCACACTTCCTTGGTGATGGAACTCTCTGAACTTGGGATCCAGGAAGCCAGGCACCCAGAGGCAGTTCCAGTGCCAGTCCCAGTGGGCTCACTTGTTTGGATTTACCGAGGACAGAGTCAGTCTTTCTTGGTACCTACAGATGTGAGGATGGCCAATTGCCAAGAAAGCTCTGAAGGGGGTCTTTCCTGAGAAAGCAGGTAGTGGCTGTCCCCTGGCTCCTGATAACTTCACAGAATTGGACAAGGAGTCCAGATCTGAGACAGGACAGGCCATTTCGGGGGAACATAGTATGGCCCACCTGTCAGAGGATACTGCGGGTAGTCACAGACCTACTTGGGGGAAGGAGGTGGCTTTGTGGGTGTGGGTTTCAGTCTGTGGTTTGGTCTCATGTTCTGAGAAGAGCTAGGAAAGGCGGTTTGTTTGGTTTGGAGTGGACTGTTTCTAGGAAGTCTTTTGACAAGGGGAGTGTTGCTATGTCTGTGTATCGCACTGTGTCCGTGGTTGTAGACATTAGAAAAGAGAATGCATCAATGGATGTGTCCTGTCTAGTAGAAAGCTTCCAGCATTCATCCTGCCCAATTTATGAATGGACTGGGGCTTGCCTTATCCATGGGAAAAACCTACTATCTTCCTAAATTTCTGTTTTTTTCCTGAATTCTGGCCCCTCTTCAGAATAGGCTCATGGTTTTGTGTCCAAGATATGTACCACCTTTAAGCTTGGTGACATTGCCATGTACTAGATAGCTGAAGTGAATAGTGAGCATCTCAGAAAACTCAGATATCAGTGGGCCCATTAAAGTCTCAGTGGAGAAACCCTGCTTTGGGCCTTTTGCTTACCTATTGTTCTGTTTCCCTGGATGTCAGCAAGGTCTTTGCCTCAGGACACCCCTTTGTGAAGCCTGAAGAAAACAGTTTTCAAATGCAAAGGAACGGGCATCACTTGTGGCTCTTTGCTTAATTGTTTTGCAAAGGGATGTGTCTGAATCAGCCTCTTGGCCCTGTGTAAGGCTGTGGCTTAGATTGTCAGCACCTGATGGATCTCAAGAAAGATCCCATATGTGCATCCATAGCCAATATGGCAAAAAAGCAGTCAATGTGGATGAAGTCTCTTGCCTTCCTCTGTAAGGTTCCTGTCCTCCATCAAGTGAGAATAGGGATCCTTTGGGTCAAATGAGTTTTTCAAAGCCCTGCAGAGGCTAGCCATTATGTGCTTGGGTTTTCTCATGACTCCAATTCACACAAAGAATCTATACCCCAAGATCAGCAGGCCTCCAAGCGGAGAAGCTGAGCAGTATTAAAGGCAGGCCTATTTGATCACTCCTTGTTCAAAGGAAGGGTGTCCAGGCCACCCTGACATTAGGCAAATGATGGGCAAGGGAGCTTATTGTGGACACTGTCTTAGGCTGCGCCCCTCATGGAAACCTCCAGCCAGAGGTTATTAGTATTGTCTATATGGAAGAAGATGAGGGCCTTTTGGCAGTGTTTTGGTTTGAATTGTGGTCATTTGTGTGGCAGTGGAAGAGAGGACTGGGTCCGCCTGGGCTTGAACTCTGGTGTGATTCCCTTGGAGACTGAGTTCTGGAACTGAACTCAGAGAAGTATTGCCATGAATTGAGTTGGGATTTTCCGAGGCCACTCATGAGAGCCCCCCCTGGAAACTGAGATCGAAGCCCAGGGTGACTTTCCACAGAACACTGGGAATCTCAGCAAGGATATCACATGATTTTATTCTTAGAGACCTGGCAGCCATAGTTGAGAGTCAAAACACACATGGACCTCACATTGTACACCTCAGTGGGCCTGGATTCATGTGACATTTTGGCCACTCTTTGGGAAGCCTTGTTTGTTAGAGTTCTCCAGAGATTTCATTGAAATGATCTTTCTCACCATTTAATGGTTCCTGAATGAATGGAAACCCACAGTGCCTCCAACTTCATCCTTTAAAAACGGCTAGATACATACCATGCAATCTTTGAAATTCCCATGACCAGGTGGCACTGGAGAACCTTTGGATGTCCTGTTGCTGATCATGAGTGTACCAGACAGGTGCCTTGATTGACGGGTTTCATGAAAATGATGAAGAACAGAGATGCCAGTATGGTGGGGCCTGCTGAGTAGTGGGCCTAGAGCAGTGGTGTGCAGGTGTGTGATAAAACATCTGTGGTGGGGCCATGTGGATCTGCGATGGGCTTCCAAATGGCTTGTGACTGACATGGTGCACCCAGCAGACCCTTATATGTAAAGGCATCTTGTTATATGAAGAGGTTTCAGAACAATGTTCAGAATCAGGTTGCTATGGTCAAGGGGCCACGCTCTGTAAGATAGAATCATGGTTGGTGCATTCTCCTAGGACCCTGACCCACCACACGTGACAGAACTCCCTCCAGCACTGTGTCCCAGTTAAACTCCTTGTATTTCGTGAAGCAAATACCAAACTCCTAGTGCAGCAGCAAGAAACACCACGAAAAGTGGAGGATGACCAAATGGCTTCAGAGTCCCCACGGGGAGACACTTAGCCCCCAATGGCCACAGTTTACCTACAAAGAGAGAATTCAGCACTTCTGCCTCATGTTCATTGGAAAATCAGAAACCATATCCTCCAGGTCACATAGATAAAGACCCAGCTTTGATGGTCTCACTACAAAAGAAGCTAAAGCTCCCGACAACAACATATATTTCAAAAGCCCATTCTCAGAGGCAGTTTCTCAAGAAGTCTTTAGGCCAGCAGAGCTCCATGTTTGTGGAGTATTTATCCTGTCCCTTACTTCTGGAAACTCCTCTACCACCTCTAAAGTTGTGAACTCCTGAGCATTTTTCATTCCACATATGTATTCAATGATTTTCTAACTCTTCTTCTCGAATTGCGTCTTACATGGGGAAAGGGTATTGTCAAGGGATTTTTCTGGATGATTGTGGGAAGATTTTGTGTAGAACATATTTGCATAAACATTGGACTTATTTTCCTATTTTCCATTCCAAAAACTGAATCCCTGACACTAACCCATACCCTACTAGACTCTGACTACGAATCATAATATGATAGAGAAAAATAACCCAAACAGAATAAAAATACTAGCAGTACAGAGGAGGCATGAGGCGTAGTTGGACAGGCCTTTTGAATTATAAAGGGTACATGTTATGAATCCAGTCCAATGTAATAGAACTCCATGTGTTTTTAAACTTAACAAATATCTGAATTCCTGTCTCCCTTTCTTTGCAGCCTATTCAGCACATGTCTTTTTACATGCACATACAGAATCCTACCTGGTTTCCCAGCTACATTCTTTTGAGGTGGCTGACTTGGGAGATACAATCTGTGAGAAGAAATCACTCCTCCTAAATGCTGTTTGAACTGAAAATCAACCTATGGGTGAGCTTCCTACTTGAACAACATGATACATACATCCATGTTCAGTAAAATAAATATTTTTGGATCTTTAAATGATATATATTTCATGATGAATTTCAATTGGCATATATATTTTTACTTCTTAATGTCTCTGTGTTTGTGTTTTTGTATATATATCTATGTATATATATACACACACACACTCTCCATATTTTTCAAAATATAAAATATATGTGTCTTATTTTACACTCCCTAAATTCATGTTCATGTATGTGGATTTATAATCAACTTTTCACAAGATTATTCTCAGAAATATTCATCCACCTGAAATACGTATTTGTTTCCTAGTACTGAAAACTAACTTCAGTGAATGGTGAATAGAAATCCTAACATTTCTTCAGTAACTGACTTTTTTTAACATCAATGCAAGTAGACTCCTATGGGACATGATGTGTATTTGGACATTTATTTTTATTCAACACTAGTACATTACTATTTCTTCAGTTGATGCACATCATAGGATATATATTTCATCCTCATGTTCACAAATTTCTAGGCATTTGGTTCACTTTCCATCAAATCCTGCTTCAGAACACATGTATTCCTCCATGTTTCTTGACTGGTCTTTTCATGAGACTTCTTTCCAAGCATATTATTTTGGATTTCCATAATCACTTTGGAACCAAAAGTCACACACCCCTCATGGTAAACCATCACCCTAATATTACCATTAGATGTATAACTGGTTGGAATGAATGATCCTGTATCAATATAAGATTTCCTATATATTTTCAGATATCAATTCAATCCATTATTTAAATTGGAACCAGTTATATTCTTTATTCACAGTGTGGTCTATTCATGCATTATCTCTATACACATAGACCCTGGGTATACCTATTTGTACCCCCGAATGCTAATTTATACGTCTTCTATACATTGCTCCCACAAATAGTTGAAGAAATACTCATGTCACCTGATCTACATATATATTTTATCACAGTGATATTCTGGACACAAAATCCAAAGGTCACACTTATGATTGTACCAAAGCCTAATTGGAAAGTTAGCATGGATTACTAAAACCATCCTTGTCCAGGTTGCCTAATGCTCTCAAATGTCAATCCTATTGGTGACTACACATTTGTTTCTGCCTTAGATTATATATTCAACCTCAAACCTGTTGACAATGTCAAATCCTATCACTCACTTTATACTTTTCCTGATTTCCTAATGTCTATATTCATATCTGCTTTCCTACATATCTTCCCCAGTTCATCATTGTGACTGACTCTTCACATGTGCTGACATTTACATTCACTCTCTATCAGGCACCCTATTGCTAAAGAACTTTTGATCCAAATATTATACCCACTCTTCTTCCTAAACCTACTGACTATCTTCCTAATCCTACCTACTATCCCTTTTTGACTGGATCTTCTTTTCTACATTTAATCATCCAAGGTACAAGGTCCTATGCCATTGTATATGGATTTGTCAGAGACATCTGTACAGAATGTAATTCAAAGCTAAGTATTTCAATCAAGGGCCCAATGTTCTTCTGGCCTTCAAATCTTACTTAGATTTCTGTTTTCATACATATATTTCACCTCTATATTATTATAAATATCACAGGTTCCCAATACCATTCTTCATCCAGCAGAATGATTTCTAACCCAAATCGAACATGTTCTTAATCCCAAGCATTTACTTTTCCCTCAATCTAACTTTACAGAAGAGCAGGGACAGAGTTGGTCTTACAATACAGGAATGTAGGGGATCTCCCACCTGCTGAGAACCTCAAAGGTCCATGCAGAAATGATCCCTGGAGAAGATGTAGGCAGCCAGGAAGGACCTGAGAGAGCAGAAGTCATCTTCTGTGGCAAACAACCTGGTAAGGATGAAAAGATGTGTCTGAATGAGCCTCTCTCTTCTTAATGTAGACAAGATGGACCAAACCAGGCCTGTGTGGAGAGCTTTTTCTGGGTGCCTATGGTTGATATACCATTCTAAATTGTGAAAGTGTCACAGGAAGCAGGGGCAGCCTCCATCTCATGGGACCCTTGGAAGCAACAGTTAGGACACAGTGGTTTCCAAGGCAGTGACCTCATTCAGATCCTGAAGGAAGTGACCTCACCACACTTCCTTGGTGATGGAACTCTCTGAACTTGGGATCCAGGAAGCCAGGCACCCAGAGGGAGTCCCAGTGCCAGTCCCAGTGGGCTCACTTGTTTGGATTTACCGAGGACAGAGTCAGTCTTTCTTGGTACCCACAGATGTGAGAATGGCCAATTGCCAAGGAAGCTCTTAAGGGGGTCTTTCCTGAGAAAGCAGGTAGTGGCTCACCCCTGGCTCCTGATAACTTCACAGAATTGGCCAAGGAGTCCAGATCTGAGACAGGACAGGCCATTTCGGGGGAACATAGTATGGCCCACCTGTCAGAGGACACTGCGGGTAGTCACAGACCTACTTGGGGGGAAGGAGGTGGCTTTGTGGGTGTGGGTGTGAGTCTGTGGTTTGGTCTCATGTTCTGAGAAGAGCTAGGAAAGGCGGTTTGTTTGGTTTGGAGTGGACTGTTTCTAGCAAGTCTTTTGACAAGGCGAGTGTTGCCATGTCTGTGTATCACACTGTGTCCGTGGTTGTAGACATTAGAAAAGAGAATGCATCAATGGATGTGTCCTGTCTAGTAGAAAGCTTCCAGCATTCATCCTGCCCAATTTATGAATGGACTGGGGCTTGCCTTATCCATGGGCAAAACCTACTATCTTCCTAAATTTCTGTTTTTTTTCTGAATTCTGGCCACTCTTCAGAATAGGCTCATGGTTTTGTGTCCAAGATATGTACCACCTCCAAGCTTGGTGACATTGCCATGAACTAGATAGCTGAAATGAATAGTGAGCATCTCAGAAAACTCAGATATCAGTGGGCCCATTAAGTTCTCAGTGGAGAAACCCTGCTTTGGGCCTTTTGCTTACCTATTGTTCTGTTTCCCTGGATGTCAGCAAGGTCTTTGCCTCAGGACACCCCTTTGTGAAGCCTGAAGAAAACAGTTTTCAAATGCAAACGAACGGGCATCACTTGTGGCTCTTTGCTTAATTGCTTTGCAAAGGGATGTGTCTGAATCAGCCTCTTGGCCCTGTGTAAGGCTGTGGCTTAGATTGTCAGCACCTGATGGATCTCAAGAAAGATCCCATATGTGCATCCATAGCCAATATGGCAAAAAAGCAGTCAATGTGGATGAAGTCTCTTGCCTTCCTCTGTAAGGTTCCTGTCCTCCATCAAGTGAGAATAGGGATCCTTTGGGTCAAATGAGTTTTTCAAAGCCCTGCAGAGGCTAGCCATTATGTGCTTGGGTTTTCTCATGACTCCAATTCACACAAAGAATCTATACCCCAAGATCAGCAGGCCTCCAAGCAGAGAAGGTGAGCAGTATTAAAGGCAGGCCTATTTGATCACTCCTGGTTGAAAGGAAGGGTGTCCAGGCCACCCTGACATTAGGCAAATGATGGGCAAGGGAGCTTATTGTGGACACTGTCTTAGGCTGCGCCCCTCATGGAAACCTCCAGCCAAAGGTTATGAGTATTGTCTATATGGAAGAAGATGAGGGCCTTTTGGCAGTGTTTTGGTTTGAATTGTGGTCATTTGTGTGGCGGTGGAAGAGAGGACTGGGTCCGCCTGGGCTTGAACTCTGGTGTGATTCCCTTGGAGACTGAGTTCTGGAACTGAACTCAGAGAAGTATTGCCATGAATTGAGTTGGGATTTTCCGAGGCCACTCATGAGAGCCCCCCCTGGAAACTGAGATCGAAGCCCAGGGTGACTTTCCACAGAACACTGGGAATCTCAGCCAGGATATCACATGATTTTATTCTTAAAGACCTGGCAGCCATAGTTGAGAGTCAAAACACACATGGACCTCACATTGTACACCTCAGTGGGCCTGGTTTCATGTGACGTTTTGGCCCCTCTTTGGGAAGCCTTGTTTGTTAGAGTTCTCCAGAGATTTCATTGAAATGATCTTTCTCACCATTTAATGGTTCCTGAATGAATGGAAACCCACAGTGCCTCCAACTTCATCCTTTAAAAACGGCTAGATAAATACCATGCAATCTTTGAAATTCCCATGACCAGGTGGCACTGGAGAACCTTTGGATGTCCTGTTGCTGATCATGAGTGTACCAGACAGGTGCCTTGATTGACGGGTTTCATGAAAATGATGAAGAACAGAGATGCCAGTATGGTGGGGCCTGCTGAGTAGTGGGCCTAGAGCAGTGGTGTGCAGGTGTGTGATAAAACATCTGTGGTGGGGCCATGTGGATCTGCGATGGGCTTCCAAATGGCTTGTGACTGACATGGTGCACCCAGCAGACCCTTATATGTAAAGGCATCTTGTTATATGAAGAGGTTTCAGAACAATGTTCAGAATCAGGTTGCTATGGTCAAGGGGCCACGCTCTGTAAGATAGAATCATGGTTGGTGCATTCTCCTAGGACCCTGACCCACCACACGTGACAGAACTCCCTCCAGCACTGTGTCCCAGTTAAACTCCTTGTATTTCGTGAAGCAAATACCAAACTCCTAGTGCAGCAGCAAGAAACACCACGAAAAGTGGAGGATGACCAAATGGCTTCAGAGTCCCCACGGGGAGACACTTAGCCCCCAATGGCCACAGTTTACCTACAAAGAGAGAATTCAGCACTTCTGCCTCATGTTCATTGGAAAATCAGAAACCATATCCTCCAGGTCACATAGATGAAGACCCAGCTTTGATGGTCTCACTACAAAAGAAGCTAAAGCTCCTGACAACAACATATATTTCAAAAGCCCATTCTCAGAGGCAGTTTCTCAAGAAGTCTTTAGGCCAGCAGAGCTCCATGTTTGTGGAGTGTTTCTCCTGTCCCTTACTTCTGGAAACTCCTCTACCACCTCCAAAGTTGTGAACTCCTGAGCATTTTTCATTCCACATATGTATTCAATGATTTTCTAACTCTTCTTCTCGAATTGCGTCTTACATGGGGCAAGGGTATTGTCAAGGCTTTTTTCTGGATGATTGTGGAAAGATTTTGTGTAGAACATATTTGCATAAACATTGGATTTATTTTCCTATTTTCCATTCCAAAAACTGAATCCCTGACACTAACCCATACCCTACTAGACTCTGACTACGAATCATAATATGATAGAGAAAAAAACCCCAAACAGAATAAAAATACTAGCAGTTCAGAGGAGGCATGAGGCATAGTTGGACATGCCTTTTGAATTATAAATTGTACATGTTATGAATCCAGTCCAATATAATAGAACTCCATGTGTTTTTAAACTTAACAAATATCTGAATTCCTGTCTCCCTTTCTTTGCAGCCTATTCAGCACATGTCTTTTTACATGCAAATACAGAATCCTACCTGGTTTCCCAGCTACAATCTTTTGAGTTGGCTGACTTGGGAGATACAATCTGTGAGAAGAAATCACTCCTCCTAAATGCTGTTTGAACTGAAAATCAACCTATGGGTGAGCTTCCTACTTGAACAACATGATACATACATCCATGTTCAATAAAATAAATATTTTTGGATCTTTAAATGATATATATTTCATGATGAATTTCAATTGGCATATATATTTTTACTTCTTAATGTCTCTGTGTTTGTGTTTGTGTATATATATCTATGTATATATACACACACACACTCTCCAGATTTTTCAAAATATAAAATATATGTGTCTTATTTTACACTCCCTAAATTCATGTTCATGTATGTGGATTTATAATCAACTTTTCACAAGATTATTCTCAGAAATATTCATCCACCTGAAATACGTATTTGTTTCCTAGTACTGAAAACTAACTTCAGTGAATGGTGAATAGAAATCCTAACATTTCTTCAGTAACTGACCCTATTTAACATCAATGCAAGTAGACTCCTATGGGACATGATGTGTATTTGGACATTTATTTTTATTCAACGCTGGCAGATTACTATTTCTTCAGTTGATGCACATCATAGGATATATATTTCTTCCTCATGTTCACAAATTTCTAGGCATTTGGTTCACTTTCAATCAAATTCTGCTTCAGAACACATGTATTCCTCCATGTTTCTTGACTGGTCTTTTCATGAGACTTCTTTCCAAGCATATTATTTTGGATTTCCTTAATCACTTTGGAACCAAAACTCACACACCCCTCATGGTAAACCATCACCCTAATATTACCATTAGATGTATAACTGGTTGGAATGAATGATCCTGTATCAATATAAGATTTCCTATATATTTTCAGATATCAATTCAATCCATTATTTAAATTGGAAACAGTTATATTCTTTATTCACAGTGTGGTCTATTCATGCATTATCTCTATACTCATACACCCTGGGTATACCTATTTGTACCCCCGAATGCTAATTTATACCTCTTCAATACATTGCTCCCAAAAATAGTTGAAGAAATACTCATGTCACCTGATCTACATATATATTTTATCACAGTGATATTCTGGACACAAAATGCAAAGGTCACACTTATGATTGTACCAAAGCCTAATTGGAAAGTTAGCATAGATTACTAAAACCATCCTTGTCCAGGTTGCCTAATGCTCTCAAATGTCAATCCTATTGGTGACTACACATTTGTTTCTGCCTTAGATTATATATTCAACCTGAACCCTGTTGAAAATGTCAAATCCTATCACTCACTTTATACTTTTCCTGATTTCCTAATGTCTATATTCATATCTGCTTTCCTACATATCTTCCCCAGTTCATCATTGTGACTGACTCTTCACATGTGCTGACATTTACATTCACTCTCTAACAGACACCCTATTGCTAAAGAACTTTTGGTCCAAATATTATACCCACTCTTCTTCCTAAACCTACTGACTATCTTCCTAATCCTACCTACTATCCCTTTTTGACTGGATCTTCTCTTCTACATTCAATCATCCAAGGTACAAGGTCCTATGCCATTGTATATGGATTTGTCAGAGACATCTGTACAGAATGTAATTCAAAGCTAAGTATTTCAATCAAGGGCCCAATGCCCTTCTGGCCTTCAAATCTTACTTAGATTTCTGTTTTCATACATATATTTCACCTCTATATTATTATAAATATCACAGGTTCCCAATACCATTCTTCATCCAGCAGAATGATTTCTAAACCAAATCGAACATGTTCTTAACCCCAAGCATTTACTTTTCCCTCAATCTAACTTTACAGAAGAGCAGGGACAGAGTTGGTCTTACAATACAGGAATGTAGGGGATCTTCCACCTGCTGAGAACCTCAAAGGTCCATGCAGAAATGATCCCTGGAGAAGATGTAGGCAGAAAGGAAGGACCTGAGAGAGCAGAAGTCATCTTCTGTGGCAAACAACCTGGTCAGGATGAAAAGATGTGTCTGAATGAGCCTCTCTCTTCTTAATGTAGACAAGATGGACCAAATCAGGCGTGTGTGGAGAGCTTTCCTGGGTGCCTATGGTTGATATACCATTCTAACTTGTGAAAGTGTCACAGGAAGCAGGGGCAGCCTCCATCTCATGGGACCCTTGGAAGCAACAGTTAGGACAGAGTGGTTTCCAAGGCAGTGACCTCATTCAGTTCCTGAAGGAAGTGACCTCACCACACTTCCTTGGTGATGGAACTCTCTGAACTTTGGATCCAGGAAGCCAGGCACCCAGAGGCAGTCCCAGTGGCAGTTTCAGTGGGCACACTTGTTTGGATTTACCAAGGACAGAGTCAGTCTTTCTTGGTACGTACAGATGTGCGGATGGCCAATTGCCAAGGAAGCTCTGAAGGGGGTCTTTCCTTAGAAAGCAGGTAGTGGCTCACCCCTGGCTCCTGATAACTTAACAGAATAGGCCAAGGAGTCCAGATCTGAGACAGGAGAGGCCATTTCGGGGGAACATAGTATGGCCCACCTGTCAGAGGACACTGCGGGTAGTCACAGACCTACTTGGGGGAAGGAGGTGGCTTTGTGGGTGTGGGTTTCAGTCTGTGGTTTGGTCTCATGTTCTGAGAAGAGCTAGGAAAGGCGGTTTGTTTGGTTTGGAGTGGACTGTTTCTAGCAAGTCTTTTGACAAGGCGAGTGTTGCTATGTCTGTGTATCGCACTGTGTCCGTGGTTGTAGACATTAGAAAAGAGAATGCATCAATGGATGTGTCCTGTCTAGTAGAAAGCTTCCAGCATTCATCCTGCCCAATTTATGAATGGACTGGGGCTTGCCTTATCCATGGGCAAATCCTACTATCTTCCTAAATTTCTGGTTTTTTCCTGAATTCTGGCCACTCTTCAGAATAGGCTCATGGTTTTGTGTCCAAGATATGTACCACCTCCAAGCTTGGTGACATTGCCATGTACTAGATAGCTGAAATGAATAGTGAGCATCTCAGAAAACTCAGATATCAGTGGGCCCATTAAGTTCTCAGTGGAGAAACCCTGCTTTGGGCCTTTTGCTTACCTATTGTTCTGTTTCCCTGGATGTCAGCAAGGTCTTTGCCTCAGGACACCCCTTTGTGAAGCCTGAAGAAAACAGTTTTCAAATGCAAACGAACGGGCATCACTTGTGGCTCTTTGCTTAATTGCTTTGCAAAGGGATGTGTCTGAATCAGCCTCTTGGCCCTGTGTAAGGCTGTGGCTTAGATTGTCAGCACCTGATGGATCTCAAGAAATATCCCATATGTGCATCCATAGCCAATATGGCAAAAAAGCAGTCAATGTGGATGAAGTCTCTTGCCTTCCTCTGTAAGGTTCCTGTCCTCCATCAAGTGAGAATAGGGATCCTTTGGGTCAAATGAGTTTTTCAAAGCCCTGCAGAAGCTAGCCAATATGTGCTTGGGTTTTCTCATGAATCCAATTCACACAAAGAATCTATACCCCTAGATCAGCAGGCCTCCAAGCGGAGAAGCTGAGCAGTATTAAAGGCAGGCCTATTTGATCACTCCTGGTTCAAAGGAAGGGTGTCCAGGCCACCTTGACATTAGGCAAATGATGGGCAAGGGAGCTTATTGTGGACACTGTCTTAGGCTGCGCCCCTCATGGAAACCTCCAGCCAGAAGTTATGAGTATTGTCTATATGGAAGAAGATGAGGGCCTTTTGGCAGTGTTTTGGTTTGAATTGTGGTCATTTGTGTGGCGGTGGAAGAGAGGACTGGGTCCTCCTGGGCTTGAACTCTGGTGTGATTCCCTTGGAGACTGAGTTCTGGAACTGAACTCAGAGAAGTATTGCCATGAATTGAGTTGGGATTTTCCGAGGCCACTCATGAGAGCCCCCCCTGGAAACTGAGATCGAAGCCCAGGGTGACTTTCCACAGAACACTGGGAATCTCAGCCAGGATATCACATGATTTTATTCTTAAAGACCTGGCAGCCATAGTTGAGAGTCAAAACACACATGGACCTCACATTGTACACCTCAGTGGGCCTGGTTTCATGTGACGTTTTGGCCACTCTTTGGGAAGCCTTGTTTGTTAGAGTTCTCCAGAGATTTCATTGAAATGATCTTTCTCACCATTTAATGGTTCCTGAATGAATGGAAACCCACAGTGCCTCCAACTTCATCCTTTAAAAATGGCTAGATAAATACCATGCAATCTTTGAAATTCCCATGACCAGGTGGCACTGGAGAACCTTTGGATGTCCTGTTGCTGATCATGAGTGTACCAGACAGGTGCCTTGATTGACGGGTTTCATGAAAATGATGAAGAACAGAGATGCCAGTATGGTGGGGCCTGCTGAGTAGTGGGCCTAGAGCAGTGGTGTGCAGGTGTGTGATAAAACATCTGTGGTGGGGCCATGTGGATCTGCGATGGGCTTCCAAATGGCTTGTGACTGACATGGTGCACCCAGCAGACCCTTCTATGTAAAGGCATCTTGTTATATGAAGAGGTTTCAGAACAATGTTCAGAATCAGGTTGCTATGGTCAAGGGGCCATGCTCTGTAAGATAGAATCATGGTTGGTGCATTCTCCTAGGACCCTGACCCACCACACGTGACAGAACTCCCTCCAGCACTGTGTCCCAGTTAAACTCCTTGTATTTCGTGAAGCAAATACCAAACTCCTAGTGCAGCAGCAAGAAACACCACGAAAAGTGGAGGATGACCAAATGGCTTCAGAGTCCCCACGGGGAGACACTTAGCCCCCAATGGCCACAGTTTACCTACAAAGAGAGAATTCAGCACTTCTGCCTCATGTTCATTGGAAAATCAGAAACCATATCCTCCAGGTCACATAGATGAAGACCCAGCTTTGATGGTCTCACTACAAAAGAAGCTAAAGCTCCTGACAACAACATATATTTCAAAAGCCCATTCTCAGAGGCAGTTTCTCAAGAAGTCTTTAGGCCAGCAGAGCTCCATGTTTGTGGAGTGTTTATCCTGTCCCTTACTTCTGGAAACTCCTCTACCACCTCCAAAGTTGTGAACTCCTGAGCATTTTTCATTCCACATATGTATTCAATGATTTTCTAACTCTTCTTCTCGAATTGCGTCTTACATGGGGCAAGGGTATTGTCAAGGCATTTTTCGGGATGATTGTGGGAAGATTTTGTGTAGAATATATTTGCATAAACATTGGATTTATTTTCCCATTTTCCATTCCAAAAACTGAATCCCTGACACTAACCCATACCCTACTAGACTCTGACTACGAATCATAATATGATAGAGAAAAATAACCCAAACAGAATAAAAATACTAGCAGTTCAGAGGAGGCATGAGGCGTAGTTGGACAGGCCTTTTCAATTATAAAGGGTACATGTTATGAATCTAGTCCAATGTAATAGATCTCCATGTGTTTTTAAACTTAACAAATATGTGAATTCCTGTCTCCCTTTCTTTGCAGCCTATACAGCACATGTCTTTTTACATGCACATACAGAGTCCTACCTGGTTTCCCAGCTACATTCTTTTGAGGTGGCTGACTTGGCAGATACAATCTGTGAGAAGAAATCACTCCTCCTAAATGCTGTTTGAACTGAAAATCAACCTATGGGTGAGCTTCCTACTTGAACAACATGATACATACATCCATGTTCAGTAAAATAAATATTTTTGGATCTTTAAATGATATATATTTCATGATGAATTTCAATTGGAATATATATTTTTACTTCTTAATGTCTCTGTGTTTGTGTTTGTGTATATATATCTATGTATATATACACACACACACTCTCCAGATTTTTCAAAATATAAAATATATGTGTCTTATTTTACACTCCCTAAATTCATGTTCATGTATGTGGATTTATAATCAACTTTTCACAAGATTATTCTCAGAAATATTCATCCACCTGAAATACGTATTTGTTTCCTAGTACTGAAAACTAACTTCTGTGAATGGTGAATAGAAGTCCTAACATTTCTTCAGTAACTGACCCTGTTTAACATCAATGCAAGTAGACTCCTATTGGACATGATGTGTATTTAGACATTTATTTTTATTCAACACTGGCACATTACTATTTCTTCAGTTGATGCACATCATAGGATATATATTTCATCCTCATGTTCACAAATTTCTAGGCATTTGGTTCACTTTCCATCAAATCCTGCTTCAGAACACATGTATTCCTCCATGTTTCTTGACTGGTCTTTTCATGTGACTTGTTTCCAAGCATATTATTTTGGATTTCCATAATCACTTTGGAACCAAAACTCACACACCCTTCATGGTAAATCATCACCCTAATATTACCATTAGATGTATAACTGGTTGGAATGAATGATCCTGTATCAATATAAGATTTCCTATATATTTTCAGATATCAATTCAATCCATTATTTAAATTGGAACCAGTTATATTCTTTATTCACAGTGTGGTCTATTCATGCATTATCTCTATACTCATAGACCCTGGGTATACCTATTTGTACCCCCGAATGCTAATTTATACGTCTTCAATACATTGCTCCCAAAAATAGTTGAAGAAATACTCATGTCACCTGATCTACATATATATTTTATCACAGTGATATTCTGGACACAAAATGCAAAGGTCACACTTATGATTGTACCAAAGCCTAATTGGAAAGTTAGCATGGATTACTAAAACCATCCTTGTCCAGGTTGCCTAATGCTCTCAAATGTCAATCCTATTGGTGACTACACATTTGTTTCTGCCTTAGATTATATATTCCACCTCAACCATGTTGAAAATGTCAAATCCTATCACTCACTTTATACTTTTCCTGATTTCCTAATGTCTATATTCATATCTGCTTTCCTACATATCTTCCCCAGTTCATCATTGTGACTGACTCTTCACATGTGCTGACATTTACATTCACTCTCTAACAGACACCCTATTGCTAAAGAACTTTTGGTCCAAATATTATACCCACTCTTCTTCCTAAACCTACTGACTATCTTCCTAATCCTACCTACTATCCCTTTTTGACTGGATCTTCTCTTCTACATTCAATCATCCAAGGTACAAGGTCCTATGCCATTGTATATGGATTTGTCAGAGACATCTGTACAGAATGTAATTCAAAGCTAAGTATTTCAATCAAGGGCCCAATGCCCTTCTGGCCTTCAAATCTTACTTAGATTTCTGTTTTCATACATATATTTCACCTCTATATTATTATAAATATCACAGGTTCCCAATACCATTCTTCATCCAGCAGAATGATTTCTAACCCAAATCGAACATGTTCTTAACCCCAAGCATTTACTTTTCCCTCAATCTAACTTTACAGAAGAGCAGGGACAGAGTTGGTCTTACAATACAGGAATGTAGGGGATCTTCCACCTGCTGAAAACCTCAAAGGTCCATGCAGAAATGATCCCTGAAAAGATGTAGGCAGCCAGGAAGGACCTGAGAGAGCAGAAGTCATCTTCTGTGGCAAACAACCTGGTCAGGATGAAAAGATGTGTCTGAATGAGCCTCTCTCTTCTTAATGTAGACAAGATGGACCAAACCAGGCCTGTGTGGAGAGCTTTTCCTGGGTGCCTATGGTTGATATACCATTCTAACTTGTGAAAGTGTCACAGGAAGCAGGGGGCAGCCTCCATCTCATGGGACCCTTGGAAGCAACAGAGTGGTTTCCAAGGCAGTGACCTCATTCAGTTCCTGAAGGAAGTGACCTCACCACACTTCCTTGGTGATGGAACTCTCTGAACTTGGGATCCAGGAAGCCAGGCACCCAGAGGCAGTCCCAGTGCCAGTCCCAGTGGGCTCACTTGTTTGGATTTACAGAGGACAGAGTCAGTCTTTCTTGGTACCTACAGATGTGAGGATGGCCAATTGCCAAGAAAGCTCTGAAGGGGGTCTTTCCTGAGAAAGCAGGTAGTGGCTCACCCCTGGCTTCTGATAACTTCACAGAATTGGCCAAGGAGTCCAGATCTGAGACAGGACAGGCCATTTCGGGGGAACATAGTATGGCCCACCTGCCAGAGGACACTGTGGGTAGTCACAGACCTACTTGGGGGAAGGAGGCGGCTTTGTGGGTGTGGGTGTGAGTCTGTGGTTTGGTCTCATGTTCTGAGAAGAGCTAGGAAAGGCGGTTTGTTTGGTTTGGAGTGGACTGTTTCTAGCAAGTCTTTTGACAAGGCGAGTGTTGCTATGTCTGTGTATCGCACTGTGTCCGTGGTTGTAGACATTAGAAAAGAGAATGCATCAATGGATGTGTCCTGTCTAGTAGAAAGCTTCCAGCATTCATCCTGCCCAATTTATGAATGGACTGGGGCTTGCCTTATCCATGGGCAAAACCTACTATCTTCCTAAATTTCTAGTTTTTTCCTGAATTCTGGCCCCTCTTCAGAATAGGATCATGGTTTTGTGTCCAAGATATTTACCACCTCCAAGCTTGGTGACATTGCCATGTACTAGATAGCTAAAGTGAATAGTGAGCATCTCAGAAAACTCAGATATCAGTGGGCCCATTAAAGTCTCAGTGGAGAAACCCTGCTTTGGGCCTTTTGATTACCTATTGTTCTGTTTCCCTGGATGTCAGCAAGGTCTTTGCCTCAGGACACCCCTTTGTGAAGCCTGAAGAAAACAGTTTTCAAATGCAAACGAACGGGCATCACTTGTGGCTCTTTGCTTAATTGCTTTGCAAAGGGATGTGTCTGAATCAGCCTCTTGGCCCTGTGTAAGGCTGTGGCTTAGATTGTCAGCACCTGATGGATCTCAAGAAAGATCCCATATGTGCATCCATAGCCAATATGGCAAAAAATCAGTCAATGTGGATGAAGTCTCTTGCCTTCCTCTGTAAGGTTCCTGTCCTCCATCAAGTGAGAATAGGGATCCTTTGGGTCAAATGAGTTTTTCAAAGCCCTGCAGAGGCTAGCCATTATGTGCTTGGGTTTTCTCATGACTCCAATTCACACAAAGAATCTATACCCCAAGATCAGCAGGCCTCCAAGCGGAGAAGCTGAGCAGTATTAAAGGCAGGCCTATTTGATCACTCCTGGTTCAAAGGAAGGGTGTCCAGGCCACCCTGACATTAGGCAAATGATGGGCAAGGGAGCTTATTGTGGACACTGTCTTAGGCTGCGCCCCTCATGGAAACCTCCAGCCAGAGGTTATGAGTATTGTCTATATGGATGAAGATGAGGGCCTTTTGGCAGTGTTTTGGTTTGAATTGTGGTCATTTGTGTGGCGGTGGAAGAGAGGACTGGGTCCGCCTGGGCTTGAACTCTGGTGTGATTCCCTTGGAGACTGAGTTCTGGAACTGAACTCAGAGAAGTATTGCCATGAATTGAGTTGGGATTTTCCGAGGCCACTCATGAGAGCCCCCCCTGGAAACTGAGATCGAAGCCCAGGGTGACTTTCCACAGAACACTGGGAATCTCAGCCAGGATATCACATGATTTTATTCTTAAAGACCTGGCAGCCATAGTTGAGAGTCAAAACACACATGGACCTCACATTGTACACCTCAGTGGGCCTGGTTTCATGTGACGTTTTGGCCACTCTTTGGGAAGCCTTGTTTGTTAGAGTTCTCCAGAGATTTCATTGAAATGATCTTTCTCACCATTTAATGGTTCCTGAATGAATGGAAACCCACAGTGCCTCCAACTTCATCCTTTAAAAACGGCTAGATAAATACCATGCAATCTTTGAAATTCCCATGACCAGGTGGCACTGGAGAACCTTTGGATGTCCTGTTGCTGATCATGAGTGTACCAGACAGGTGCCTTGATTGACGGGTTTCATGAAAATGATGAAGAACAGAGATGCCAGTATGGTGGGGCCTGCTGAGTAGTGGGCCTAGAGCAGTGGTGTGCAGGTGTGTGATAAAACATCTGTGGTGGGGCCATGTGGATCTGCGATGGGCTTCCAAATGGCTTGTGACTGACATGGTGCACCCAGCAGACCCTTATATGTAAAGGCATCTTGTTATATGAAGAGGTTTCAGAACAATGTTCAGAATCAGGTTGCTATGGTCAAGGGGCCATGCTCTAAAGATAGAATCATGGTTGGTGCATTCTCCTAGGACCCTGACCCACCACACGTGACAGAACTCCCTCCAGCACTGTGTCCCAGTTAAACTCCTTGTATTTCGTGAAGCAAATACCAAACTCCTAGTGCAGCAGCAAGAAACACCACGAAAAGTGGAGGATGACCAAATGGCTTCAGAGTCCCCACGGGGAGACACTTAGCCCCCAATGGCCACAGTTTACCTACAAAGAGAGAATTCAGCACTTCTGCCTCATGTTCATTGGAAAATCAGAAACCATATCCTCCAGGTCACATAGATGAAGACCCAGCTTTGATGGTCTCACTACAAAAGAAGCTAAAGCTCCTGACAACAACATATATTTCAAAAGCCCATTCTCAGAGGCAGTTTCTCAAGAAGTCTTTAGGCCAGCAGAGCTCCATGTTTGTGGAGTGTTTCTCCTGTCCCTTACTTCTGGAAACTCCTCTACCACCTCCAAAGTTGTGAACTCCTGAGCATTTTTCATTCCACATATATATTCAATGATTTTCTAACTCTTCTTCTCGAATTGCGTCTTACATGGGGCAAGGGTATTGTCAAGGCATTTTTCTGGATGATTGTGGGAAGATTTTGTGGAGAACATATTTGCGTACACCTTGGATTCAATTTCATATTTTCCATTCCAAAAACTGAATCCCTGACACTAACCCATACCCTACTAGACTCTGACTACTAATCATAATATGATAGAGAAAAATAACCCAAACACAATAAAAATACTAGCAGTTCAGAGGAGGCATGAGACGTGGTTGGACAGGCCTTTTGAATTATAAAGGGTACATGTTATGAATCTAGTCCAATGTAATAGATCTCCATGTGTTTTTAAACTTATCAAATATGTGAATTCCTTTCTCCCTTTCTTTGCAGCCTATTCAGCACATGTCTTTTTACATGCACATATAGAATCCTACCTGGTTTCCCAGCTACATTCTTTTGAGGTGGCTGACTTGGCAGATACAATCTGTGAGAAGAAATCACTCCTCCTAAATGCTGTTTGAACTGAAAATCAACCTATGGGTGAGCTTCCTACTTGAACAACATGATACATACATCCATGTTCAGTAAAATAAATATTTTTGGATCTTTAAATGATATAAATTTCATGAAGAATTTCAATTGGCATATATATTTTTACTTCTTAATGTCTCTGTGTTTGTGTTTGTGTATATATATCTATGTATATATACACACACACACTCTCCAGATTTTTCAAAATATAAAATATATGTGTCTTATTTTACACTCCCTAAATTCATGTTCATGTATGTGGATTTATAATCAACTTTTCACAAGATTATTCTCAGAAATATTCATCCACCTGAAATACGTATTTGTTTCCTAGTATTGAAAACTAACTTCAGTGAATGGTGAATAGAAGTCCAAACATTTCTTCAGTAACTGACCCTATTTAACATCAATGCAAGTAGACTCCTATGGGACATGATGTGTATTTAGACATTTATTTTTATTCAACACTGGTACATTACTATTTCTTCAGTTGATGCACATCATAGGATATATATTTCATCCTCATGTTCACAAATTTCTAGGCATTTGGTTCACTTTCCATCAAATCCTGCTTCAGAACACATGTATTCCTCCATGTTTCTTGACTGGTCTTTTCATGAGACTTCTCTCCAAGCATATTATTATGGATTTCCGTAATCACTTTGGAACCAAAACTCACACACCCCTCATGGTAAACCATCACCCTAATATTACCATTAGATGTATAACTGGTTGGAATGAATGATCCTGTATCTATATAAGATTTCCTATATATTTTCAGATATCAATTCAATCCATTATTTAAATTGGAACCAGTTATATTCTTTATTCACAGTGTGGTCTATTCATGCATTATCTCTATACTCATAGACCCTGGGTATAACTATTTGTACCCCCGAATGCTAATTTATACGTCTTCAATACATTGCTCCAAAAAATAGTTGAAGAAATACTCATGTCACCTGATCTACATATATATTTTATCACAGTGATGTTCTGGACACAAAATGCAAAGGTCACACTTATGATTGTACCAAAGCCTAATTGGAAAGTTAGCATGGATTACTAAACCATCCTTGTCCAGGTTGCCTAATGCTCTCAAATGTCAATCCTATTGGTGACTACACATTTGTTTCTGCCTTAGATTATATATTCAACCTCAACCCTGTTGAAAATGTCAAATACTATCACTCACTTTATACTTTTCCTGATTTCCTAATGTCTATATTCATATCTGCTTTCCTACATATCTTCCCCAGTTCATCATTATGACTGACTCTTCACATGTGCTGACATTTACATTCACTCTCTAACAGACACCCTATTGCTAAAGAACTTTTGGTCCAAATATTATACCCACTCTTCTTCCTAAACCTACTGACTATCTTCCTAATCCTACCTACTATCCCTTTTTGACTGGATCTTCTCTTCTACATTCAATCATCCAAGGTACAAGGTCCTATGCCATTGTATATGGATTTGTCAGAGACATCTGTACAGAATGTAATTCAAAGCTAAGTATTTCAATCAAGGGCCCAATGCCCTTCTGGCCTTCAAATCTTACTTAGATTTCTGTTTTCATACATATATTTCACCTCTATATTATTATAAATATCACAGGTTCCCAATACCATTCTTCATCCAGCAGAATGATTTTTAACCCAAATCGAACATGTTCTTAACCCCAAGCATTTACTTTTCCCTCAATCTAACTTTACAGAAGAGCAGAGACAGAGTTGGTCTTACAATACAGGAATGTAGGGGATCTTCCACCTGCTGAGAACCTCAAAGGTCCATGCAGAAATGATCCCTGGAGAAGATGTAGGCAGCCAGGAAGGACCTGAGAGAGCAGAAGTCATCTTCTGTGGCAAACAACCTGGTCAGGATGAAAAGATGTGTCTGAATGAGCCTCTCTCTTCTTAATGTAGACAAGATGGACCAAACCAGGCCTGTGTGGAGAGCTTTTCCTGGGTTCCTATGGTTGATATACCATTCTAACTTGTGAAAGTGTCACAGGAAGCAGGGGCAGCCTCCATCTCATGGGACCCTTGGAAGCAACAGTTAAGACAGAGTGGTTTCCAAGGCAGTGACCTCCTTCAGTTCCTGAAGGAAGTGACCTCACCACACTTCCTTGGTGATGGAACTCTCTGAACTTGGGATCCAGGAAGCCAGGCACCCAGAGGCAGTCCCAGTGCCAGTCCCAGTGGGCTCACTTGTTTGGATTTACCAAGGACAGAGTCAGTCTTTCTTGGTACCTACAGATGTGAGGATGGCCAATTGCCAAGAAAGCTCTGAAGGGGATCTTTCATGAGAAAGCAGATAGTGGCTCACCCCTGGCTCCTGATAACTTCACAGAATAGGCCAAGGAGTCCAGATCTGAGACAGGAGAGGCCATTTCGGGGGAACATAGTATGGCCCACCTGTCAGAGGACACTGCGGGTAGTCACAGACCTACTTGGGGGAAGGAGGTGGCTTTGTGGGTGTGGGTTTCAGTCTGTGGTTTGGTCTCATGTTCTGAGAAGAGCTAGGAAAGGCGGTTTGTTTGGTTTGGAGTGGACTGTTTCTAGCAAGTCTTTTGACAAGGCGAGTGTTGCTATGTCTGTGTATCGCACTGTGTCCGTGGTTGTAGACATTAGAAAAGAGAATGCATCAATGGATGTGTCCTGTCTAGTAGAAAGCTTCCAGCATTCATCCTGCCCAATTTATGAATGGACTGGGGCTTGCCTTATCCATGAGCAAAACCTACTATCTTCCTAAATTTCTGGTTTTTTCCTGAATTCTGGCCCCTCTTCAGAATAGGCTCATGGTTTTGTGTCCAAGATATGTACCACCTCCAAGCTTGGTGACATTGCCATGTACTAGATAGCTGAAATGAATAGTGAGCATCTCAGAAAACTCAGATATCAGTGGGCCCATTAAGTTCTCAGTGGAGAAACCCTGCTTTGGGCCTTTTGCTTACCTATTGTTCTGTTTCCCTGGATGTCAGCAAGGTCTTTGCCTCAGGACACCCCTTTGTGAAGCCTGAAGAAAACAGTTTTCAAATGCAAACGAACGGGCATCACTTGTGGCTCTTTGCTTAATTGCTTTGCAAAGGGATGTGTCTGAATCAGCCTCTTGGCCCTGTGTAAGGCTGTGGCTTAGATTGTCAGCACCTGATGGATCTCAAGAAAGATCCCATATGTGCATCCATAGCCAATATGGCAAAAAAGCAGTCAATGTGGATGAAGTCTCTTGCCTTCCTCTGTAAGGTTCCTGTCCTCCATCAAGTGAGAATAGGGATCCTTTGGGTCAAATGAGTTTTTCAAAGCCCTGCAGAGGCTAGCCATTATGTGCTTGGGTTTTCTCATGACTCCAATTCACACAAAGAATCTATACCCCAAGATCAGCAGGCCTCCAAGCAGAGAAGGTGAGCAGTATTAAAGGCAGGCCTATTTGATCACTCCTGGTTGAAAGGAAGGGTGTCCAGGCCACCCTGACATTAGGCAAATGATGGGCAAGGGAGCTTATTGTGGACACTGTCTTAGGCTGCGCCCCTCATGGAAACCTCCAGCCAAAGGTTATGAGTATTGTCTATATGGAAGAAGATGAGGGCCTTTTGGCAGTGTTTTGGTTTGAATTGTGGTCATTTGTGTGGCGGTGGAAGAGAGGACTGGGTCCGCCTGGGCTTGAACTCTGGTGTGATTCCCTTGGAGACTGAGTTCTGGAACTGAACTCAGAGAAGTATTGCCATGAATTGAGTTGGGATTTTCCGAGGCCACTCATGAGAGCCCCCCCTGGAAACTGAGATCGAAGCCCAGGGTGACTTTCCACAGAACACTGGGAATCTCAGCCAGGATATCACATGATTTTATTCTTAAAGACCTGGCAGCCATAGTTGAGAGTCAAAACACACATGGACCTCACATTGTACACCTCAGTGGGCCTGGTTTCATGTGACGTTTTGGCCCCTCTTTGGGAAGCCTTGTTTGTTAGAGTTCTCCAGAGATTTCATTGAAATGATCTTTCTCACCATTTAATGGTTCCTGAATGAATGGAAACCCACAGTGCCTCCAACTTCATCCTTTAAAAACGGCTAGATAAATACCATGCAATCTTTGAAATTCCCATGACCAGGTGGCACTGGAGAACCTTTGGATGTCCTGTTGCTGATCATGAGTGTACCAGACAGGTGCCTTGATTGACGGGTTTCATGAAAATGATGAAGAACAGAGATGCCAGTATGGTGGGGCCTGCTGAGTAGTGGGCCTAGAGCAGTGGTGTGCAGGTGTGTGATAAAACATCTGTGGTGGGGCCATGTGGATCTGCGATGGGCTTCCAAATGGCTTGTGACTGACATGATGCACCCAGCAGACCCTTCTATGTAAAGGCATCTTGTTATATGAAGAGGTTTCAGAACAATGTTCAGAATCAGGTTGCTATGGTCAAGGGGCCACGCTCTGTAAGATAGAATCATGGTTGGTGCATTCTCCTAGGACCCTGACCCACCACACGTGACAGAACTCCCTCCAGCACTGTGTCCCAGTTAAACTCCTTGTATTTCGTGAAGCAAATACCAAACTCCTAGTGCAGCAGCAAGAAACACCACGAAAAGTGGAGGATGACCAAATGGCTTCAGAGTCCCCACGGGGAGACACTTAGCCCCCAATGGCCACAGTTTACCTACAAAGAGAGAATTCAGCACTTCTGCCTCATGTTCATTGGAAAATCAGAAACCATATCCTCCAGGTCACATAGATGAAGACCCAGCTTTGATGGTCTCACTACAAAAGAAGCTAAAGCTCCTGACAACAACATATATTTCAAAAGCCCATTCTCAGAGGCAGTTTCTCAAGAAGTCTTTAGGCAAGCAGAGCTCCATGTTTGTGGAGTGTTTATCCTGTCCCTTACTTCTGGAAACTCCTCTACCACCTCCAAAGTTGTGAACTCCTGAGCATTTTTCATTCCACATATGTATTCAATGATTTTCTAACTCTTCTTCTCGAATTGCGTCTTACATGGGGCAAGGGTATTGTCAAGGCATTTTTCTGGATGATTGTGGGAAGATTTTGTGTAGAACATATTTGCATAAACATTGGACTTATTTTCCTATTTTCCATTCCAAAAACTGAATCCCTGACACTAACCCATACCCTACTAGACTCTGACTACGAATCATAATATGATAGAGAAAAATAACCCAAACAGAATAAAAATACTAGCAGTACAGAGGAGGCATGAGGCGTAGTTGGACAGGCCTTTTGAATTATAAAGGGTACATGTTATGAATCCAGTCCAATGTAATAGAACTCCATGTGTTTTTAAACTTAACAAATATCTGAATTCCTGTCTCCCTTTCTTTGCAGCCTATTAGGCACATGTCTTTTTACATGCACATACAGAATCCTACCTGGTTTCCCAGCTACATTCTTTTGAGGTGGCTGACTTGGGAGATACAATCTGTGAGAAGAAATCACTCCTCCTAAATGCTGTTTGAACTGAAAATCAACCTATGGGTGAGCTTCCTACTTGAACAACATGATACATACATCCATGTTCAGTAAAATAAATATTTTTGGATCTTTAAATGATATATATTTCATGATGAATTTCAATTGGCATATATATTTTTACTTCTTAATGTCTCTGTGTTTGTGTTTGTGTATATATATCTATGTATATATACACACACACACTCTCCAGATTTTTCAAAATATAAAATATATGTGTCTTATTTTACACTCCCTAAATTCAAGTTCATGTATGTGGATTTATAATCAACTTTTCACAAGATTATTCTCAGAAATATTCATCCACCTGAAATATGTATTTGTTTCCTAGTACTGAAAACTAACTTCAGTGAATGGTGAATAGAAATCGTAACATTTCTTCAGTAACTGACCCTATTTCACATCAATGCAAGTAGACTCCTATGGGACATGATGTGTATTTAGACATTTATTTTTATTCAACACTGGCACATAACTATTTCTTCAGTTGATGCACATCATAGGATATATATTTCATCCTCATGTTCACAAATTTCCAGGCATTTGGTTCACTTTCCATCAAATCCTGCTTCAGAACACATGTATTCCTCCATGTTTCTTGACTGGTCTTTTCATGAGACTTCTTTCCAAGCATATTATTTTGGATTTCCATAATCACTTTGGAACCAAAACTCACACACCCCTCATGGTAAACCATCACCTTAATATTACCATTAGATGTATAACTTGTTGGAATGAATGATCCTGTATCAATATAAGATTTCCTATATATTTTCAGATATCAATTCAATCCATTATTTAAATTGGAACCAGTTATATTCTTTATTCACAGTGTGGTCTATTCATGCATTATCTCTATACTCATAGACCCTGGGTATACCTATTTGTACCCCCGAATGCTAATTTATACGTCTTCAATACATTGCTCCCAAAAATAGTTGAAGAAATACTCATGTCACCTGATCTACATATATATTTTATCACAGTGATATTCTGGACACAAAATGCAAAGGTCACACTTATGATTGTACCAAAGCCTAATTGGAAAGTTAGCATGGATTACTAAAACCATCCTTGTCCAGGTTGCCTAATGCGCTCAAATGTCAATCCTATTGGTGACTACACATTTGTTTCTGCCTTAGATTATATATTCAACCTCAACCCTGTTGAAAATGTCAAATCCTATCACTCACTTTATACTTTTCCTGATTTCCTAATGTCTATATTCATATCTGCTTTCCTACATATCTTCCCCAGTTCATCATTGTGACTGACTCTTCACATGTGCTGACATTTACATTCACTCTCTAACAGACACCCTATTGCTAAAGAACTTTTGGTCCAAATATTATACCCACTCTTCTTCCTAAACCTACTGACTATCTTCCTAATCCTACCTACTATCCCTTTTTGACTGGATCTTCTCTTCTACATTCAATCATCCAAGGTACAAGGTCCTATGCCATTGTATATGGATTTGTCAGAGACATCTGTACAGAATGTAATTCAAAGCTAAGTATTTCAATCAAGGGCCCAATGCCCTTCTGGCCTTCAAATCTTACTTAGATTTCTGTTTTCATACATATATTTCACCTCTATATTATTATAAATATCACAGGTTCCCAATACCATTCTTCATCCAGCAGAATGATTTCTAACCCAAATCGAACATGTTCTTAATCCCAAGCATTTACTTTTCCCTCAATCTAACTTTACAGAAGAGCAGGGACAGAGTTGGTCTTACAATACAGGAATGTAGGGGATCTCCCACCTGCTGAGAACCTCAAAGGTCCATGCAGAAATGATCCCTGGAGAAGATGTAGGCAGCCAGGAAGGACCTGAGAGAGCAGAAGTCATCTTCTGTGGCAAACAACCTGGTCAGGATGAAAAGATGTGTCTGAATGAGCCTCTCTCTTCTTAATGTAGACAAGATGGACCAAACCAGGCCTGTGTGGAGAGCTTTTCCTGGGTGCCTATGGTTGATATACCATTCTAACTTGTGAAAGTGTCACAGGAAGCAGGGGCAGCCTCCATCTCATGGGACCCTTGGAAGCAACAGTTAGGACACAGTGGTTTCCAAGGCAGTGACCTCATTCAGTTCCTGAAGGAAGTGACCTCACCACACTTCCTTGGTGATGGAACTCTCTGAACTTGGGATCCAGGAAGCCAGGCACCCAGAGGGAGTCCCAGTGCCAGTCCCAGTGGGCTCACTTTTTTGGATTTACCGAGGACAGAGTCAGTCTTTCTTGGTACCCACAGATGTGAGAATGGCCAATTGCCAAGGAAGCTCTCAAGGGGGTCTTTCCTGAGAAAGCAGGTAGTGGCTCACCCCTGGCTCCTGATAACTTCACAGAATTGGCCAAGGAGTCCAGATCTGAGACAGGACAGGCCATTTCGGGGGAACATAGTATGGCCCACCAGTCAGAGGACACTGCGGGTAGTCACAGACCTACTTGGGGGGAAGGAGGTGGCTTTGTGGGTGTGGGTGTGAGTCTGTGGTTTGGTCTCATGTTCTGAGAAGAGCTAGGAAAGGCGGTTTGTTTGGTTTGGAGTGGACTGTTTCTAGCAAGTCTTTTGACAAGGCGAGTGTTGCCATGTCTGTGTATCACACTGTGTCCGTGGTTGTAGACATTAGAAAAGGAATTCATCAATGGATGTGTCCTGTCTAGTAGAAAGCTTCCAGCATTCATCCTGCCCAATTTATGAATGGACTGGGGCTTGCCTTATCCATGGGCAAAACCTACTATCTTCCTAAATTTCTGTTTTTTTTCTGAATTCTGGCCACTCTTCAGAATAGGCTCATGGTTTTGTGTCCAAGATATGTACCACCTCCAAGCTTGGTGACATTGCCATGAACTAGATAGCTGAAATGAATAGTGAGCATCTCAGAAAACTCAGATATCAGTGGGCCCATTAAGTTCTCAGTGGAGAAACCCTGCTTTGGGCCTTTTGCTTACCTATTGTTCTGTTTCCCTGGATGTCAGCAAGGTCTTTGCCTCAGGACACCCCTTTGTGAAGCCTGAAGAAAACAGTTTTCAAATGCAAACGAACGGGCATCACTTGTGGCTCTTTGCTTAATTGCTTTGCAAAGGGATGTGTCTGAATTAGCCTCTTGGCCCTGTGTAAGGCTGTGGCTTAGATTGTCAGCACCTGATGGATCTCAAAAAAGATCCCATATGTGCATCCATAGCCAATATGGCAAAAAAGCAGTCAATGTGGATGAAGTCTCTTGCCTTCCTCTGTAAGGTTCCTGTCCTCCATCAAGTGAGAATAGGGATCCTTTGGGTCAAATGAGTTTTTCAAAGCCCTGCAGAGGCTAGCCATTATGTGCTTGGGTTTTCTCATGACTCCAATTCACACAAAGAATCTATACCCCAAGATCAGCAGGCCTCCAAGCGGAGAAGCTGAGCAGTATTAAAGGCAGGCCTATTTGATCACTCCTGGTTCAAAGGAAGGGTGTCCAGGCCACCCTGACATTAGGCAAATGATGGGCAAGGGAGCTTATTGTGGACACTGTCTTAGGCTGCGCCCCTCATGGAAACCTCCAGCCAGAGGTTATGAGTATTGTCTATATGGAAGAAGATGAGGGCCTTTTGGCAGTGTTTTGGTTTGAATTGTGGTCATTTGTGTGGCGGTGGAAGAGAGGACTGGGTCCGCCTGGGCTTGAACTCTGGTGTGATTCCCTTGGAGACTGAGTTCTGGAACTGAACTCAGAGAAGTATTGCCATGAATTGAGTTGGGATTTTCCGAGGCCACTCATGAGAGCCCCCCCTGGAAACTGAGATCGAAGCCCAGGGTGACTTTCCACAGAACACTGGGAATCTCAGCCAGGATATCACATGATTTTATTCTTAAAGACCTGGCAGCCATAGTTGAGAGTCAAAACACACATGGACCTCACATTGTACACCTCAGTGGGCCTGGTTTCATGTGACATTTTGGCCACTCTTTGGGAAGCCTTGTTTGTTAGAGTTCTCCAGAGATTTCATTGAAATGATCTTTCTCACCATTTAATGGTTCCTGAATGAATGGAAACCCACAGTGCCTCCAACTTCATCCTTTAAAAACGGCTAGATAAATACCATGCAATCTTTGAAATTCCCATGACCAGGTGGCACTGGAGAACCTTTGGATGTCCTGTTGCTGATCATGAGTGTACCAGACAGGTGCCTTGATTGACGGGTTTCATGAAAATGATGAAGAATAGAGATGCCAGTATGGTGGGGCCTGCTGAGTAGTGGGCCTAGAGCAGTGGTGTGCAGGTGTGTGATAAAACATCTGTGGTGGGGCCATGTGGATCTGCGATGGGCTACCAAATGGCTTGTGACTGACATGGTGCAACTAGCAGACCCTTATATGTAAAGGCATCTTGTTATATGAAGAGGTTTCAGAACAATGTTCAGAATCAGGTTGCTATGGTCAAGGGGCCACGCTCTGTAAGATAGAATCATGGTTGGTGCATTCTCCTAGGACCCTGACCCACCACACGTGACAGAACTCCCTCTAGCACTGTGTCCCAGTTAAACTCCTTGTATTTCGTGAAGCAAATACCAAAACTCCTAGTGCAGCAGCAAGAAACACCACGAAAAGTGGAGGATGACCAAATGGCTTCAGAGTCCCCACGGGGAGACACTTAGCCCCCAATGGCCACAGTTTACCTACAAAGAGAGAATTCAGCACTTCTGCCTCATGTTCATTGGAAAATCAGAAACCATTTCCTCCAGGTCACATAGATGAAGACCCAGCTTTGATGGTCTCACTACAAAAGAAGCTAAAGCTCCTGACAACAACATATATTTCAAAAGCCCATTCTCAGAGGCAGTTTCTCAAGAAGTCTTTAGGCCTGCAGAGCTCCATGTTTGTGGAGTGTTTCTCCTGTCCCTTACTTCTGGAAACTCCTCTACCACCTCCAAAGTTGTGAACTCCTGAGCATTTTTCATTCCACATATGTATTCAATGATTTTCTAACTCTTCTTCTCGAATTGCGTCTTACATGGGGCAAGGGTATTGTCAAGGCATTTTTCTGGATGATTGTGGGAAGATTTTTTTTAGAACATATTTGCATAAACATTGGATTTATTTTCCTATTTTCCATTCCAAAAACTGAATCCCTGACACTAACCCATACCCTACTAGACTCTGACTACGAATCATAATATGATAGAGAAAAATAACCCAAACAGAATAAAAATACTAGCAGTTCAGAGGAGGCATGAGGCGTAGTTGGACAGGCCTTTTGAATTATAAAGGGTACATGTTATGAATCTAGTCCAATGTAATAGATCTCCATGTGTTTTTAAACTTAACAAATATGTGAATTCCTGTCTCCCTTTCTTTGCAGCCTATTCAGCACATGTCTTTTTACATGCACATACAGAATCCTACCTGGTTTCCCAGCTACATTCTTTTGAGGTGGCTGACTTGGGAGATACAATCTGTGAGAAGAAATCACTCCTCCTAAATGCTGTTTGAACTGAAAATCAACCTATGGGTGATCTTCCTACTTGAACAACATGATACATACATCCATGTTCAGTAAAATAAATATTTTTGGATCTTTAAATCATATATATTTCATGATCAATTTCAATTGGCATATATATTTTTACTTCTTAATGTCTCTGTGTTTGTGTTTGTGTATATATATCTATGTTTATATACACACACACACTCTCCAGATTTTTCAAAATATAAAATATATGTGTCTTATTTTACACTCCCTAAATTCATGTTCATGTATGTGGATTTATAATCAACATTTCACAAGATTATTCTCAGAAATATTCATCCACCTGAAATACGTATTTGTTTCCTAGTACTGAAAACTAACTTCAGTGAATGGTGAATAGAAGTCCTAACATTTCTTCAGTAACTGACCCTGTTTAACATCAATGCAAGTAGACTCCTATGGGACATGATGTGTATTTAGACATTTATTTTTATTCAACACTGGCACATTACTATTTCTTCACTTGATGCACATCATAGGATATATATTTCATCCTCATGTTCACAAATTTCTAGGCATTTGGTTCACTTTCCATCAAATCCTGCTTCAGAACACATGTATTCCTCCATGTTTCTTGACTGGTCTTTTCATGAGACTTCTTTCCAAGCATATTATTTTGGATTTCCATAATCACTTTGGAACCAAAACTCACACACCCCTCATGGTAAACCATCACCCTAATATTACCATTAGATGTATAACTGGTTGGAATGAATGATCCTGTATCAATATAAGATTTCCTATATATTTTCAGATATCAATTCAATCCATTATTTAAATTGGAACCAGTTATATTCTTTATTCACAGTGTGGTCTATTCATGCATTATCTCTATACTCATAGACCCTGGGTATACCTATTTGTACCCCCGAATGCTAATTTATACGTGTTCAATACATTGCTCCCAAAAATAGTTGAAGAAATACTCATGTCACCTGATCTACATATATATTTTATCACAGTGATATTCTGGACACAAAATGCAAAGGTCACACTTATGATTGTACCAAAGCCTAATTGGAAAGTTAGCATGGATTACTAAAACCATCCTTGTCCAGGTTGCCTAATGCTCTCAAATGTCAATCCTATTGGTGACTACACATTTGTTTCTGCCTTAGATTATATATTCAACCTCAACCCTGTTGAAAATGTCAAAGCCTATCACTCACTTTATACTTTTCCTGATTTCCTAATGTCTATATTCATATCTGCTTTCCTACATATCTTCCCCAGTTCATCATTGTGACTGACTCTTCACATGTGCTGACATTTACATTCACTCTCTAACAGACACCCTATTGCTAAAGAACTTTTGGTCCAAATATTATACCCACTCTTCTTCCTAAACCTACTGACTATCTTCCTAATCCTACCTACTATCCCTTTTTGACTGGATCTTCTCTTCTACATTCAATCATCCAAGGTACAAGGTCCTATGCCATTGTATATGGATTTGTCAGAGACATCTGTACAGAATGTAATTCAAAGCTAAGTATTTCAATCAAGGGCCCAATGCCCTTCTGGCCTTCAAATCTTACTTAGATTTCTGTTTTCATACATATATTTCACCTCTATATTATTATAAATATCACAGGTTCCCAATACCATTCTTCATCCAGCAGAATGATTTCTAACCCAAATCGAACATGTTCTTAACCCCAAGCATTTACTTTTCCCTCAATCTAACTTTACAGAAGAGCAGGGACAGAGTTGGTCTTACAATACAGGAATGTAGGGGATCTTCCACCTGCTGAGAACCTCAAAGGTCCATGCAGAAATGATCCCTGGAGAAGATGTAGGCAGCCAGGAAGGACCTGAGAAAGCAGAAGTCATCTTCTGTGGCAAACAACCTGGTCAGGATGAAAAGATGTGTCTGAATGAGCCTCTCTCTTCTTAATGTAGACAAGATGGACCAAACCAGGCCTGTGTGGAGAGCTTTTCCTGGGTGCCTATGGTTGATATACCATTCTAACTTGTGAAAGTATCACAGGAAGCAGGGGCAGCCTCCATCTCATGGGACCCTTGGAAGCAACAGTTAGGACAGAGTGGTTTCCAAGGCAGTGACCTCATTCAGTTCCAGAAGGAAGTGACCTCACCACACTTCCTTGGTGATGGAACTCTCTAAACTTGGGATCCAGGAAGCCAGGCACCCAGAGGCAGTCCCAGTGCCAGTCCCAGTGGGCTCACTTGTTTGGATTTACCAAGGACAGAGTCAGTCTTTCTTGGTACCTACAGATGTGAGGATGGCCAATTGCCAAGGAAGCTCTGAAGGGGGTCTTTCCTGAGAAAGAAAGGTAGTGGCTCACCCCTGGCTCCTGATAACTTCACAGAATTGGCCAAGGAGTCCAGATCTGAGACAGGACAGGCCATTTCGGGGGAACATAGTATGGCCCACCAGTCAGAGGACACTGCGGGTAGTCAGAGACCTACTTGGGGGAAGGAGGTGGCTTTGAGGGTGTGGGTGTGAGTCTGTGGTTTGGTCTCATGTTCTGAGAAGAGCTAGGAAAGGCGGTTTGTTTGGTTTGGAGTGGACTGTTACTAGCAAGTCTTTTGACAAGGCGAGTGTTGCCATGTCTGTGTATCGCACTGTGTCCGTGGTTGTAGACATTAGAAAAGAGAATGCATCAATGGATGTGTCCTGTCTAGTAGAAAGCTTCCAGCATTCATCCTGCCCAATTTATGAATGGACTGGGGCTTGCCTTATCCATGGGCAAAACCTACTATCTTCCTAAATTTCTGGTTTTTTCCTGAATTCTGGCCACTTTTCAGAATAGGCTCATGGTTTTGTGTCCAAGATATGTACCACCTCCAAGCTTGGTGACATTGCCATGTACTAGATAGCTGAAATGAATAGTGAGCATCTCAGAAAACTCAGATATCAGTGGGCCCATTAAGTTCTCAGTGGAGAAACCCTTCTTTAGGCCTTTTGCTTACCTATTGTTCTGTTTCCCTGGATGTCAGCAAGGTCTTTGCCTCAGGACACCCCTTTGTGAAGCCTGAAGAAAACAGTTTTCAAATGCAAACGAACGGGCATCACTTGTGGCTCTTTGCTTAATTGCTTTGCAAAGGGATGTGTCTGAATAAGCCTCTTGGCCCTGTGTAAGGCTGTGGCTTAGATTGTCAGCACCTGATGGATCTCAAGAAAGATCCCATATGTGCATCCATAGCCAATATGGCAAAAAAGCAGTCAATGTGGATGAAGTCTCTTGCCTTCCTCTGTAAGGTTCCTGTCTTCCATCAAGTGAGAATAGGGATCCTTTGGGTCAAATGAGTTTTTCAAAGCCCTGCAGAGGCTAGCCATTATGTGCTTGGGTTTTCTCATGACTCCAATTCACACAAAGAATCTATACCCCAAGATCAGCAGGCCTCCAAGGGGAGAAGCTGAGCAGTATTAAAGGCATGCCTATTTGATCACTCCTGGTTCAAAGGAAGGGTGTCCAGGCCACCCTGACATTAGGCAAATGATGGGCAAGGGAGCTTATTGTGGACACTGTCTTAGGCTGCGCCCCTCATGGAAACCTCCAGCCAGAGGTTATGAGTATTGTCTATATGGAAGAAGATGAGGGCCTTTTGGCAGTGTTTTGGTTTGAATTGTGGTCAGTTGTGTGGCGGTGGAAGAGAGGACTGGGTCCGCCTGGGCTTGAACTCTGGTGTGATTCCCTTGGAGACTGAGTTCTGGAACTGAACTCAGAGAAGTATTGCCATGAATTGAGTTGGGATTTTCCGAGGCCACTCATGAGAGCCCCCCCTGGAAACTGAGATCGAAGCCCAGGGTGACTTTCCATAGAACACTGGGAATCTCAGCCAGGATATCACATGATTTTATTCTTAAAGACCTGGCAGCCATAGTTGAGAGTCAAAACACACATGGACCTCACATTGTACACCTCAGTGGGCCTGGTTTCATGTGACGTTTTGGCCACTCTTTGGGAAGCCTTGTTTGTTAGAGTTCTCCAGAGATTTCATTGAAATGATCTTTCTCACCATTTAATGGTTCCTGAATGAATGGAAACCCACAGTGCCTCCAACTTCATCCTTTAAAAACGGCTAGATAAATACCATGCAATCTTTGAAATTCCCATGTCCAGGTGGCACTGGAGAACCTTTGGATGTCTTGTTGCTGATCATGAGTGTTCCGGACAGGTGCCTTGATTGACGGGTTTCATGAAAATGATGAAGAACAGAGATGCCAGTATGGTGGGGCCTGCTGAGTAGTGGGCCTAGAGCAGTGGTGTGCAGGTGTGTGAAAAAACATCTGTGGTGGGGCCATGTGGATCTGCGATGGGCTTCCAAATGGCTTGTGACTGACATGGTGCACCCAGCAGACCCTTATATGTAAAGGCATCTTGTTATATGAAGAGGTTTCAGAACAATGTTCAGAATCAGGTTGCTATGGTCAAGGGGCCACTCTCTGTAAGATAGAATCATGGTTGGTGCATTCTCCTAGGACCCTGACCCACCACACGTGACAGAACTCCCTCCAGCACTGTGTCCCAGTTAAACTCCTTGTATTTCGTGAAGCAAATACCAAACTCCTAGTGCAGCAGCAAGAAACACCACGAAAAGTGGAGGATGACCAAATGGCTTCAGAGTCCCCACGGGGAGACACTTAGCCCCCAATGGCCACAGTTTACCTACAAAAAGAGAATTCAGCACTTCTGCCTCATGTTCATTGGAAAATCAGAAACCATATCCTCCAGGTCACATAGATGAAGACCCAGCTTTGATGGTCTCACTACAAAAAGAGCTCCATGTTTGTGAAGTGTTTCTCCTGTCCCTTACTTCTGGATACTCCTCTACCACCTACAAAGTTGTGAACTCCTGAGCATTTTTCATTCCACATATGTATTCAATGATTTTCTAACTCTTCTTCTCGAATTGCATCTTACATGGGGCAAGGGTATTGTCAAGGCATTTTTCTGGATGATTGTGGGAAGATTTTGTGGAGAACATATTTGCATAAACATTGGATTTATTTTCCTATTTTCCATTCCAAAAACTGAATCCCTGACACTAACCCATACCCTACTAGACTCTGACTACGAATCATAATATGATAGAGAAAAATAACCCAAACAGAATAAAAATACTAGCAGTTGAGAGGAGGCATGAGGCGTAGTTGGACAGGCCTTTTGAATTATAAAGGGTACATGTTATGAATCCATTCCAATGTAATAGATCTCCATGTGTTTTTAAACTTAACAAATATGTGAATTCCTGTCTCCCTTTCTTTTCAGCCTATTCAGCACATGTCTTTTTACATGCACATACAGAATCCTACCTGGTTTCCCAGCTACATTCTTTTGAGGTGGCTGACTTGGCAGATACAATCTGTGAGAAGAAATCACTCCTCCTAAATGCTGTTTGAACTGAAAATCAACCTATGGGTGATTTCCTACTTGAACAACATGATACATACATCCATGATCAGTAAAATAAATATTTTTGGATCTTTAAATGATATATATTTCATGATGAATTTCAATTGGCATATATATTTTTACTTCTTAATGTCTCTGTGTTTGTGTTTGTGTATATATATCTATGTATATATATACACACACACACTCTCCAGATTTTTCAAAATATAAAATATATGTGTCTTATTTTACACTCCCTAAATTCATGTTCATGTATGTGGATTTATAATCAACTTTTCACAAGATTATTCTCAGAAATATTCATCCACCTGAAATACGTATTTGTTTCCTAGTACTGAAAACTAACTTCAGTGAATGGTGAATAGAAGTCCTAACATTTCTTCAGTAACTGACCCTGTTTAACATCAATGCAAGTAGACTCCTATGGGACATGATGTGTATTTGGACATTTATTTTTATTCAACACTGGCACATTACTATTTCTTCAATTGATGCACATCATAGGATATATACTTCATCCTTATGTTCACAAAATTCTAGGCATTTGGTTCACTTTCCATCAAATCCTGCTTCAGAACACATGTATTCCTCCATGTTTCTTGACTGGTCTTTTCATGAGACTTCTTTCCAAGCATATTATTTTGGATTTCCTTAATCATTTTGGAAACAAAACTTACACACCCCTCATGGTAAACCATCACCCTAATATTACCATTAGATGTATAACTGGTTGGAATGAATGATCCTGTATCAATATAAGATTTACTATATATTTTCAGATATCAATTCAATCTATTATTTAAATTGGAAACAGTTATATTCTTTATTCACAGTGTGGTCTATTCATGCATTATCTCTATACTCATAGACCCTGGATATACCTATTTGTACCCCCGAATGCTAATTTATATGTCTTCAATACATTACTCCCAAAAATAGTTGAAGAAATACTCATGTCACCTGATCTACATATATATTTTATCACAGTGATATTCTGGACACAAAATGCAAAGGTCACACTTATGATTGTACCAAAGCCTAATTGGAAAGTTAGCATGGATTACTAAAACCATCCTTGTCCAGGTTGCCTAATGCTCTCAAATGTCAATCATATTGGTGACTACACATTTGTTTCTGCCTTAGATTATATATTCAACCTCAACCCTGTTGAAAATGTCAAAGCCTATCACTCACTTTATACTTTTCCTGATTTCCTAATGTCTATATTCATATCTGCTTTCCTACATATCTTCCCCAGTTCATCATTGTGACTGACTCTTCACATGTGCTGACATTTACATTCACTCTCTAACAGACACCCTATTGCTAAAGAAATTTGATCCAAATATTATACCCACTCTTCTTCCTAAACCTACTGAATATCTTCCTAATCCTACCTACTATCCCTTTTTGACTGGATCTTCTCTTCTACATTCAATCATCCAAGGTACAAGGTCCTATGCCATTGTATATGGATTTGTCAGAGACATCTGTACAGAATGTAATTCAAAGCTAAGTATTTCAATCAAGGGCCCAATGCCCTTCTGGCCTTCAAATCTTACTTAGATTTCTGTTTTCATACATATATTTCACCTCTATATTATTATAAATATCACAGGTTCCCAATACCATTCTTCATCCAGCAGAATGATTTCTAACCCAAATCGAACATGTTCTTAACCCCAAGCATTTACTTTTCCCTCAATCTAACTTTACAGAAGAGCAGGGACAGAGTTGGTCTTACAATACAGGAATGTAGGGGATCTTCCACCTGCTGAGAACCTCAAAGGTCCATGCAGAAATGATCCCTGGAGAAGATGTAGGCAGCCAGGAAGGACCTGAGAGAGCAGAAGTCATCTTCTGTGGCAAACAACCTGGTCAGGATGAAAAGATGTGTCTGAATTAGCCTCTCTCTTCTTAATGTAGACAAGAAGGACCAAACCAGGCCTGTGTGGAGAGCTTTTCCTGGGTGCCTATGGTTGATATACCATTCTAACTTGTGAAAGTGTCACAGGAAGCAGGGGCAGCCTCCATCTCATGGGACCCTTGGAAGCAACAGTTAGGACAGAGTGGTTTCCAAGGCAGTGACCTCATTCAGTTCCTGAAGGAAGTGACCTCACCACACTTCCTTGGTGATGGAACTCTCTGAACTTGGGATCCAGGAAGCCAGGCACCCAGAGGCAGTCCCAGTGCCAGTCCCAGTGGGCTAACTTGTTTGGATATACCAAGGACAGGGTCAGTCTTTCTTGGTACCTACAGATGTGAGGATGGCCAATTGCCAAGGAAGCTCTGAAGGGGGTCTTTCCTGAGAAAGCAGGTAGTGGCTCACCCCTGGCTCCTGATAACTTAACAGAATTGGCCAAGGAGTCCAGATCTGAGACAGGACAGGCCATTTCGGGGGAACATAGTATGGCCCACCTGTCAGAGGACACTGCGGGTAGTCACAGACCTACTTGGGGGAAGGAGGTGGCTTTGTGGGTGTGGGTGTGAGTCTGTGGTTTGGTCTCATGTTCTGAGAAGAGCTAGGAAAGGCGGTTTGTTTGGTTTGGAGTGGACTGTTTCTAGCAAGTCTTTTGACAAGGCGAGTGTTGCTATGTCTGTGTATCGCACTGTGTCCGTGGTTGTAGACATTAGAAAAGAGAATGCATCAATGGATGTGTCCTGTCTAGTAGAAAGCTTCCAGCATTCATCCTGCCCAATTTATGAATGTTCTGGGGCTTGCTTTATCCATGGGAAAAACCTACTATCTTCTTAAATTTCTGGTATTTTCCTGAATTCTGGCCACTCTTAAGAATAGGCTCATGGTTTTGTGTCCAAGATATGTACCACCTCCAAGCTTGGTGACATTGCCATGTACTAGATAGCTGAAATGAATAGTGAGCATCTCAGAAAACTCAGATATCAGTGTGCCCTTTAAAGTCTCAGTGGAGAAACCCTGCTTTGGGCCTTTTGCTTACCTATTGTTCTGTTTCCCTGGATGTCAGCAAGGTCTTTGCCTCAGGACACTTTTTTGTGAAGCCTGAAGAAAACAGTTTTCAAATGCAAACGAACGGGCATCACTTGTGGCTCTTTGCTTAATTGCTTTGCAAAGGGATGTGTCTGAATCAGCCTCTTGGCCCTGTGTAAGGCTGTGGCTTAGATTGTCAGCACCTGATGGATCTCAAGAAAGATCCCATATGTGAATCCATAGCCAATATGGCAAAAAAGCAGTCAATGTGGATGAAGTCTCTTGCCTTCCTCTGTAAGGTTCCTGTCCTCCATCAAGTGAGAATAGGGATCCTTTGGGTCAAATGAGTTTTTCAAAGCCCTGCAGAGGCTAGCCATTATGTGCTTGGGTTTTCTCATGACTCCAATTCACACAAAGAATCTATACCCCAAGATCAGCAGGCCTCCAAGCGGAGAAGCTGAGCAGTATTAAAGGCAGGCCTATTTGATCACTCCTGGTTCAAAGGAAGGGTGTCCAGGCCACCCTGACATTAGGCAAATGATGGGCAAGGGAGTTTATTGTGGACACTGTCTTAGGCTGCGCCCCTCATGGAAACCTCCAGCCAGACGTTATGAGTATTGTCTATATGGAAGAAGATGAGGGCCTTTTGGCAGTGTTTTGATTTGAATTGTGGTCATTTGTGTGGCGGTGGAAGAGAGGACTGGGTCCGCCTGGGCTTGAACTCTGGTGTGATTCCCTTGGAGACTGAGTTCTGGAACTGAACTCAGAGAAGTATTGCCATGAATTGAGTTGGGATTTTCCGAGGACACTCATGAGAGCCCCCCCTGGAAACTGAGATCGAAGCCCAGGGTGACTTTCCACAGAACACTGGGAATCTCAGCCAGGATATCACATGATTTTATTCTTAAAGACCTGGCAGCCATATTTCAGAGTCAAAACACACATGGACCTCACATTGTACACCTGAGTGGGCCTGGTTTCATGTGACGTTTTGGCCACTTTTTGGGAAGCCTTGTTTGTTAGAGTTCTCCAGAGATTTCATTAAAATGATCTTTCTCACCATTTAATGGTTCCTGAATGAACGGAAACCCACAGTGCCTCCAACTTCATCCTTTAAAAACGGCTAGATAAATACCATGCAATCTTTGAAATTCCCATGACCAGGTGGCACTGGAGAACCTTTGGATGTCCTGTTGCTGATCATGAGTGTACCAGACAGGTGCCTTGATTGACGGGTTTCATGAAAATGATGAAGAACAGAGATGCCAGTATGGTGGGGCCTGCTGAGTAGTGGGCCTAGAGCAGTGGTGTGCAGGTGTGTGATAAAACATCTGTGGTGGGGCCATGTGGATCTGCGATGGGCTTCCAAATGGCTTGTGACTGACATGGTGCACCCAGCAGACCCTTATATGTAAAGGCATCTTGTTATATGAAGAGGTTTCAGAACATTGTTCAGAATCAGGTTGCTATGGTCAAGGGGCCACGCTCTGTAAGATAGAATCATGGTTGGTGCATTCTCCTAGGACCCTGACCCACCACACGTGACAGAACTCCCTCCAGCACTGTGTCCCAGTTAAACTCCTTGTATTTCGTGAAGCAAATACCAAACTCCTAGTGCAGCAGCAAGAAACACCACGAAAAGTGGAGGATGACCAAATGGCTTCAGAGTCCCCACGGGCAGACACTTAGCCCCCAATGCCCACAGTTTACCTACAAAGAGAGAATTCAGCACTTCTGCCTCATGTTCATTGGAAAATCAGAAACCATATCCTCCAGGTCACATAGATGAAGACCCAGCTTTGATGGTCTCACTACAAAAGAAGCTAAAGCTCCTGACAACAACATATATTTCAAAAGCCCATTCTCAGAGGCAGTTACTCAAGAAGTCTATAGGCAAGCAGAGCTCCATGTTTGTGGAGTGTTTATCCTGTCCCTTACTTCTGGAAACTCCTCTACCACCTCCAAAGTTGTGAACTCCTGAGCATTTTTCATTCCACATATGTATTCAATGATTTTCTAACTCTTTTTCTCGAATTGCGTCTTACATGGGGCCAGGGTGTTGTCAAGGCATTTTTCTGGATGATTGTGGGAAGATTTTGTGTAGAACATATTTGCATAAACATTGGACTTATTTTCCTATTTTCCATTCCAAAAACTGAATCCCTGACACTAACACATACCCTATTAGACTCTGACGACGAATCATAATATGATAGAGAAAAATAACCCAAATAGAATAAAAATACTAGCAGTTCAGAGGAGGCATGATGTGTAGTTGGACAGGCCTTTTGAATTATAAAGGGTACATGTTATGAATCTAGTCCAATGTAATAGATCTCCATGTGTTTTTAAACTTAACAAATATGTGAATTCCTGTCTCCCTTTCTTTGCAGCCTATTCGACACATGTCTTTTTACATGCACATACAGAATCCTTCCTGGTTTCCCAGCTACATTCTTTTGAGGTGGCTGACTTGGTAGATACAATCTGTGAGAAGAAATCACTCCTCCTAAATGCTGTTTGAACTGAAAATCAACCTATGGGTGAGCTTCCTACTTGAACAACATGATACATACATCCATGTTCAGAAAAATAAATATTTTTGGATCTTTAAATGATATATATTTCATGATGAATTTCAATTGGCATATATATTTTTACTTTTTAATGTCTCTGTGTTTGTGTTTGTGTATATATATCTATGTATATACACACACACACACTCTCCATATTTTTCAAAATATAAAATACATGTGTCTTATTTTACACTCCCTAAATTCATGTTCATGTATGTGGATTTATAATCAACTTTTCACAAGATTATTCTCAGAAATATTCATCCACCTGAAATACGTATTTGTTTCCTAGTACTGAAAACTAACTTCAGTGAATGGTGAATAGAAATCCTAACATTTCTTCAGTAACTGACCCTTTTTAACATCAATGCAAGTAGACTCCTATGGGACATGATGTGTATTTGGACATTTATTTTTATTCAACACTGGTACATTACTATTTCTTCAGTTGATGCACATCATAGGATATATATTTCATCCTCATGTTCACAAATTTCTAGGCATTTGGTTCACTTTCAATCAAATCCTGCTTCAGAACACATGTATTCCTCCATGTTTCTTGACTGGTCTTTTCATGAGACTTCTTTCCAAGCATATTATTTTGGATTTCCATAATCACTTTGGAACCAAAACTCACACACCCCTCATGGTAAACCATCACCCTAATATTACCATTAGATGAATAACTGGTTGGAATGAATGATCCTGTATCAATATAAGATTTCCTATATATTTTCAGATATCAATTCAATCCATTATTTAAATCGGAAACAGTTATATTCTTTATTCACAGTGTAGTCTATTCATGCATTATCTCTATACTCATAGACCCTGGGTATACCTATTTGTACCCCCGAATGCTAATTTATACGTCTTCAATACATTGCTCCCAAAAATAGTTGAAGAAATACTCATGTCACCTGATCTACATATATATTTTATCACAGTGATATTCTGGACACAAAATGCAAAGGTCACACTTATGATTGTACCAAAGCCTAATTGGAAAGTTAGCATGGATTACTAAAACCATCCTTGTCCAGGTTGCCTAATGCTCTCAAATGTCAATCCTATTGGTGACTACACATTTGTTTCTGCCTTAGATTATATATTCAACCTCAACCCTGTTGAAAATGTCAAATCCTATCACTCACTTTATACTTTTCCTGATTTCCTAATGTCTATATTCATATCTGCTTTCCTACATATCTTCCCCAGTTCATCATTGTGACTGACTCTTCACATGTGCTGACATTTACATTCACTCTCTAACAGACACCCTATTGCTAAAGAACTTTTGATCCAAATATTATACCCACTCTTCTTCCTAAACCTACTGACTATCTTCCTAATCCTACCTCCTATCCCTTTTTGACTGGATCTTCTCTTCTACATTCAATCATCCAAGGTACAAGGTCCTATGCCATTGTATATGGATTTGTCAGAGACATCTGTACAGAATGTAATTCAAAGCTAAGTATTTCAATCAAGGGCCCAATGCCCTTCTGGCCTTCAAATCTTACTTAGATTTCTGTTTTCATACATATATTTCACCTCTATATTATTATAAATATCACAGGTTCCCAATACCATTCTTCATCCAGCAGAATGATTTCTAACCCAAATCGAACATGTTCTTAACCCCAAGCATTTACTTTTCCCTCAATCTAACTTTACAGAAGAGCAGGGACAGAGTTGGTCTTACAATACAGGAATGTAGGGGATCTTCCACCTGCTGAGAACCTCAAAAGTCCATGCAGAAATGATCCCTGGAGAAGATGTAGGCAGCCAGGAAGGACCTGAGAGAGCAGAAGTCATCTTCTGTGGCAAACAACCTGGTCAGGATGAAAAGATGTGTCTGAATGAGCCTCTCTCTTCTTAATGTAGACAAGATGGACCAAACCAGGCCTGTGTGGAGAGCTTTTCCTGGGTGCCTATGGTTGATATCCCATTCTAACTTGTGAAAGTGTCACAGGAAGCAGGGGCAGCCTCCATCTCATGGGACCCTTGGAAGCAACAGTTAGGACAGAGTGGTTTCCAAGGCAGTGACCTCATTCATTTCCTGAAGGAAGTGACCTCACCACACTTCCTTGGTGATGGAACTCTCTGAACTTTGGATCCAGGAAACCAGGCACCCAGAGGCAGTCCCAGTGCCAGTCCTAGTGGGCTCACTTGTTTGGATTTACCGAGGACAGAGTCAGTCTTTCTTGGTACCTACAGATGTGAGGATGGCCAATTGCCAAGGAAGCTCTGAAGGGGGTCTTTCCTGAGAAAGCAGGTAGTGGCTCACCCCTGGCTCCTGATAACTTAACAGAATAGTCCAAGGAGTCCAGATCTGAGACAGGACAGGACATTTCAGGGGAACATAGTATGGCCCACCTGTCAGAGGACACTGCGGGTAGTCACAGACCTACTTGGGGGAACTAGGTGTCTTTGTGGGTGTGGGTGTGAGTCTGTGGTTTGGTCTCATGTTCTGAGAAGAGCTAGAAAAGGCGGTTTGTTTGGTTTGGAGTGGACTGTTACTAGCAAGTCTTTTGACAAGGCGAGTGTTGCTATGTCTGTGTATCGCACTGTGTCCGTGGTTGTAGACATTAGAAAAGAGAATGCATCAATGGATGTGTCCTGTCTAGTAGAAAGCTTCCAGCATTCATCCTGCCAATTTATGAATGGACTGGGCCTTGCCTTATCCATGGGCAAATCCTACTATCTTCCTAAATTTCTGGTTTTTTCCTGAATTCTGGCCACTCTTCAGAATAGGCTCATGGTTTTGTGTCCAAGATATGTACCACCTCCAAGCTTGGTGACATTGCCATATACTAGATAGCTGAAATGAATAGTGAGCATCTCAGAAAACTCAGATATCAGTGGGCCCATTAAGTTCTCAGTGGAGAAACCCTGCTTTGGGCCTTTTGCTTACCTATTGTTCTGTTTCCCTGGATGTCAGCAAGGTCTTTGCCTCAGGACACCCTTTTGTGAAGCCTGAAGAAAACAATTTTCAAATGCAAATGAACGGGCATCACTTGTGGCTCTTTGCTTAATTGCTTTGCAAAGGGATGTGTCTGAATCAGCCTCTTGGCCCTGTGTAAGGCTGTGGCTTAGATTGTCAGCACCTGATGGATCTCAAGAAAGATCCCATATGTGCATCCATAGCCAATATGGCAAAAAAGCAGTCAATGTGGATGAAGTCTCTTGTCTTCCTCTGTAAGGTTCCTGCCCTCCATCAAGTGAGAATAGGGATCATTTGGTTCAAATGAGTTTTTCAAAGCCCTGCAGAGGCTAGCCATTATGTGCTTGGGTTTTCTCATGACTCCAATTCACACAAAGAATCTATACCCCAAGATCAGCAGGCCTCCAAGCAGAGAAGCTGAGCAGTATTAAAGGCAGGCCTATTTGATCACTCCTGGTTCAAAGGAAGGGTGTCCAGGCTACCCTGACATTAGGCAAATGATGGGCAAGGGAGCTTATTGTGGACACTGTCTTAGGCTGCGCCCCTCATGGAAACCTCCAGCCAGAGGTTATGAGTATTGTCTATATGGAAGAAGATGAGGGCCTTTTGGCAGTGTTTTGGTTTGAATTGTGGTCATTTGTGTGGCAGTGGAAGAGAGGACTGGGTCCGCCTGGGCTTGAACTCTGGTGTGATTCCCTTGGAGACTGAGTTCTGGAACTGAACTCAAGAGAAGTATTGCCATGAATTGAGTTGGATTTTCCGAGGCCACTCATGAGAGCCCCCCCTGGAAACTGAGATCGAAGCCCAGGGTGACTTTCCACAGAACAATGGGAATCTCAGCCAGGATATCACATGATTTTATTCTTAAAGACCTGGCAGCCATAGTTGAGAGTCAAAACACACATGGACCTCACATTGTACACCTCAGTGGGCCTGGTTTCATGTGACGTTTTGGCCACTCTTTGGGAAGCCTTGTTTGTTAGAGTTCTCCAGAGATTTCATTGAAATGATCTTTCTCACCATTTAATGGTTCCTGAATGAATGGAAACCCACAGTGCCTCCAACTTCATCCTTTAAAAACAGCTAGATAAATACCATGCAATCTTTGAAATTCCCATGACCAGGTGGCACTGGAGAACCTTTGGATGTCCTGTTGCTGATCATGAGTGTACCAGACAGGTGCCTTGATTGACGGGTTTCATGAAAATGATGAAGAACCGAGATGCCAGGATGGTGGGGCCTGCTGAGTAGTGGGCCTAGAGCAGTGGTGTGCAGGTGTGTGATAAAACATCTGTGGTGGGGCCATGTGGATCTGCGATGGGCTTCCAAATGGCTTGTGACTGACATGGTGCACCCAGCAGACCCTTATATGTAAAGGCATCTTGTTATATGAAGAGGTTTCAGAACAATGTTCAGAATCAGGTTGCTATGGTCAAGGGGCCACGCTCTGTAAGATAGAATCATGGTTGGTGCATTCTCCTAGGACCCTGACCCACCACACGTGACAGAACTCCCTCCAGCACTGTGTCCCAGTTAAACTCCTTGTATTTCGTGAAGCAAATACCAAACTCCTAGTGCAGCAGCAAGAAACACCACGAAAAGTGGAGGATGACCAAATGGCTTCAGAGTCCCCACGGGGAGACACTTAGCCCCCAATGGCCACAGTTTACCTACAAAGAGAGAATTCAGCACTTCTGCCTCATGTTCATTGGAAAATCAGAAACCATATCCTCCAGGTCACATAGATGAAGACCCATCTTTGATGGTCTCACTACAAAAAAAGCTAAAGCTCCTGACAACAACATATATTTCAAAAGCCCATTCTCAGAGGCAGTTTCTCAAGAAGTCTTTAGGCCAGCAGAGCTCCATGTTTGTGGAGTGTTTCTCCTGTCCCTTACTTCTGGAAACTCCTCTACCACCTCCAAAGTTGTGAACTCCTGAGCATTTTTCATTCCACATATGTATTCAATGATTTTCTAACTCTTCTTCTCGAATTGCGTCTTACATGGGGAAAGGGTATTGTCAAGGCATTTTTCTGGATGATTGTGGGAAGATTTTTTTTAGAACATATTTGCATAAACATTGGATTTATTTTCCTATTTTCCATTCCAAAAACTGAATCCCTGACACAAACCCATACGCTACTAGACTCTGACTACGAATCATAATATGATAGAGAAAAATAACCCAAACAGAATAAAAATACTAGCAGTTCAGAGGAGGCATGATGCGTAGTTGGACAGGCCTTTTGAATTATAAAGGGTACATGTTATGAATCTAGTCCAATGTAATAGATCTCCATGTGTTTTTAAACTTAACAAATATGTGAATTCCTGTCTCCCTTTCTTTGCAGCCTATTCGACACATGTCTTTTTACATGCACATACAGAATCCTACCTGGTTTCCCAGCTACATTCTTTTGAGGTGGCTGACTTGGTAGATACAATCTGTGAGAAGAAATCACTCCTCCTAAATGCTGTTTGAACTGAAAATCAACCTATGGGTGAGCTTCCTACTTGAACAACATGATACATACATCCATGTTCAGAAAAATAAATATTTTTGGATCTTTAAATGATATATATTTCATGATGAATTTAAATTGGCATATATATTTTTACTTTTTAATGTCTCTGTGTTTGTGTTTGTGTATATATATCTATGTATATACACACACACACACTCTCCAGATTTTTCAAAATATAAAATATATGTGTCTTATTTTACACTCCCTAAATTCATGTTCATGTATGTGGATTTATGATCAACTTTTCACAAGATTATTCTCAGAAATATTCATCCACCTGAAATACGTATTTGTTTCCTAGTACTGAAAACTAACTTCAGTGAATGGTGAATAGAAATCCTAACATGTCTTCAGTAACTGACCCTATTTAACATCAATGCAAGTAGACTCCTATGGGACATGATGTGTATTTGGACATTTATTTTTATTCAACACTGGTACATTACTATTTCTTCAGTTGATGCACATCATAGGATATATATTTCATCCTCATGTTCACAAATTTCTAGGCATTTGGTTCACTTTCCATCAAATCCTGCTTCAGAACACATGTATTCCTCCATGTTTCTTGACTGGTCTTTTCATGAGACTTCTTTCCAAGCATATTATTTTGGATTTCCATAATTACTTTGGAACCAAAACTCACACACCCCTCATGGTAAACCATCACCCTAATATTACCATTAGATGTATAACTGGTTGGAATGAATGATCCTATATCAATATAAGATTTCCTATATATTTTCAGATATCAATTCAATCCATTATTTAAATTGGAAACAGTTATATTCTTTATTCACAGTGTGGTCTATTCATGCATTATCTCTATACTCATAGACCCTGGGTATACCTATTTGTACCCCCGAATGCTAATTTATACGTCTTCAATACATTGCTCCCAAAAATAGTTGAAGAAATACTCATGTCACCTGATATACATATATATTTTATCACAGTGATATTCTGGACACAAAATGCAAAGGTCACACTTATGATTGTACCAAAGCCTAATTGGAAAGTTAGCATGGATTACTAAAACCATCCTTGTCCAGGTTGCCTAATGCTCTCAAATGTCAATCCTATTGGTGACTACACATTTGTTTCTGCCTTAGATTATATATTCAACCTCAACCCTGTTGAAAATGTCAAAGCCTATCACTCACTTTATACTTTTCCTGATTTCCTAATGTCTATATTCATATCTGCTTTCTTACATATCTTCCCCAGTTCATAATTGTGACTGACTCTTCACATGTGCTGACATTTACATTCACTCTCTAACAGACACCCTATTGCTAAAGAACTTTTGGTCCAAATATTATACCCACTCTTCTTTCTAAACCTACTGACTATCTTCCTAATCCTACCTCCTATCTCTTTTTGACTGGATCTTCTCTTCTACATTCAATCATCCAAGGTACAAGGTCCTATGCCATTGTATATGGATTTGTCAGAGACATCTGTACAGAATGTAATTCAAAGCTAAGTATTTCAATCAAGGGCCCAATGCCCTTCTGGCCTTCAAATCTTACTTAGATTTCTGTTTTCATACAAATATTTCACCTCTATATTATTATAAATATCACAGGTTCCCAATACCATTCTTCATCCAGCAGAATGATTTCTAACCCAAATCGAACATGTTCTTAACCCCAAGCATTTACTTTTCCCTCAATCTAACTTTACAGTAGAGCAGGGACAGATTAGGTCTTACAATACAGGAATGTAGGGGATCTTCCACCTGCTGAGAACCTCAAAGGTCTATGCAGAAATGATCCCTGGAGAAGATGTAGGCAGCCAGGAAGGACCTGAGAGAGCAGAAGTCATTTTATGTGGCAAACAACCTGGTCAGGATGAAAAGATGTGTCTGAATGAGCCTCTCTCTTCTTAATGTAGACAAGATGGACTAAACCAGGGCTGTGTGGAGAGCTTTTCCTGGGTGCCTAAGGTTGATATACCATTCTAACTTGTGAAAGTGTCACAGGAAGCAGGGGCAGCCTCCATCTCATGGGACCCTTGGAAGCAACAGTTAGGACAGAGTGGTTTCCAAGGCAGTGACCTCATTCAGTTTTTGAAGGAAGTGACCTCACCACACTTCCTTGGTGATGGAACTCTCTTAACTTGGGATCCAGGAAGCCAGGCACCCAGAGGCAGTCCCAGTACCAGTCCCAGTGGGCTCACTTGTTTGGATTTACCAAGGACAGAGTCAGTCTTTCTTGGTACCTACAGATGTGAGGATGGCCAATTGCCAAGGAAGCTCTGAAGGGGGTCTTTCCTGAGAAAGCAGGTAGTGGCTCACCCCTGGCTCCTGATAACTTAACAGAATAGTCCAAGGAGTCCAGATCTGAGACAGGACAGGCCATTTCGGGGGAACATAGTATGGCCCACCTGTCAGAGGACACTGCGGGTAGTCACAGACCTACTTGGGGGAAGGAGGTGGCTTTGTGGGTGTGGGTGTGAGTCTGTGGTTTGGTCTCATGTTCTGAGAAGAGCTAGAAAAGGCGGTTTGTTTGGTTTGGAGTGGACTGTTACTAGCAAGTCTTTTGACAAGGCGAGTGTTGCTATGTCTGTGTATCGCACTGTGTCCGTGGTTGTAGACATTAGAAAAGAGAATGCATCAATGGATGTGTCCTGTCTAGTAGAAAGCTTCCAGCATTCATCCTTCCAATTTATGAATGGACTGGGCCTTGCCTTATCCATGGGCAAATCCTACTATCTTCCTAAATTTCTGGTTTTTTCCTGAATTCTGGCCACTCTTCAGAATAGGCTCATGGTTTTGTGTCCAAGATATGTACCACCTCCAAGCTTGGTGACATTGCCATATACTAGATAGCTGAAATGAATAGTGAGCATCTCAGAAAACTCAGATATCAGTGGGCCCATTAAGTTCTCAGTGGAGAAACCCTGCTTTGGGCCTTTTGCTTACCTATTGTTCTGTTTCCCTGGATGTCAGCAAGGTCTTTGCCTCAGGACACCCTTTTGTGAAGCCTGAAGAAAACAATTTTCAAATGCAAATGAACGGGCATCACTTGTGGCTCTTTGCTTAATTGCTTTGCAAAGGGATGTGTCTGAATCAGCCTCTTGGCCCTGTGTAAGGCTGTGGCTTAGATTGTCAGCACCTGATGGATCTCAAGAAAGATCCCATATGTGCATCCATAGCCAATATGGCAAAAAAGCAGTCAATGTGGATGAAGTCTCTTGCCTTCCTCTGTAAGGTTCCTGTCCTCCATCAAGTGAGAATAGGGATCCTTTGGTTCAAATGAGTTTTTCAAAGCCCTGCAGAGGCTAGCCATTATGTGCTTGGGTTTTCTCATGACTCCAATTCACACAAAGAATCTATACCCCAAGATCAGCAGGCCTCCAAGCAGAGAAGCTGAGCAGTATTAAAGGCAGGCCTATTTGATCACTCCTGGTTCAAAGGAAGGGTGTCCAGGCCACCCTGACATTAGGCAAATGATGGGCAAGGAAGCTTATTGTGGACACTGTCTTAGGCTGCGCCCCTCATGGAAACCTCCAGCCAGAGGTTATGAGTATTGTCTATATGGAAGAAGATGAGGGCCTTTTGGCAGTGTTTTGGTTTGAATTGTGGTCATTTGTGTGGCAGTGGAAGAGAGGACTGGGTCCGCCTGGGCTTGAACTCTGGTGTGATTCCCTTGGAGACTGAGTTCTGGAACTGAACTCAGAGAAGTATTGCCATGAATTGTGTTGGATTTTCCGAGGCCACTCATGAGAGCCCCCCCTGGAAACTGAGATCGAAGCCCAGGGTGACTTTCCACAGAACACTGGGAATCTCAGCCAGGATATCACATGATTTTATTCTTAAAGACCTGGCAGCCATAGTTGAGAGTCAAAACACACATGGAACTCACATTGTACACCTCAGTGGGCCTGGTTTCATGTGACGTTTTGGCCACTCTTTGGGAAGCCTTGTTTGTTAGAGTTCTCCAGAGATTTCATTGAAATGATCTTTCTCACCATTTAATGGTTCCTGAATGAATGGAAACCCACAGTGCCTCCAACTTCATCCTTTAAAAACGGCTAGATAAATACCATGCAATCTTTGAAATTCCCATGACCAGGTGGCACTGGAGAACCTTTGGATGTCCTGTTGCTGATCCTGAGTGTACCAGACAGGTGCCTTGATTGACGGGTTTCATGAAAATGATGAAGAACCGAGATGCCAGGATGGTGGGGCCTGCTGAGTAGTGGGCCTAGAGCAGTGGTGTGCAGGTGTGTGATAAAACATCTGTGGTGGGGCCATGTGGATCGGCGATGGGCTTCCAAATGGCTTGTGACTGACATGGTGCACCCAGCAGACCCTTATATGTAAAGGCATCTTGTTATATGAAGAGGTTTCAGAACAATGTTCAGAATCAGGTTGCTATGGTCAAGGGGCCACGCTCTGTAAGATAGAATCATGGTTGGTGCATTCTCCTAGGACCCTGACCCACCACACGTGACAGAACTCCCTCCAGCACTGTGTCCCAGTTAAACTCCTTGTATTTCATGAAGCAAATACCAAACTCCTAGTGCAGCAGCAAGAAACACCACGAAAAGTGGAGGATGACCAAATGGCTTCAGAGTCCCCACGGGGAGACACTTAGCCCCCAATGGCCACAGTTTACCTACAAAGAGAGAATTCAGCACTTCTGCCTCATGTTCATTGGAAAATCAGAAACCATATCCTCCAGGTCACATAGATGAAGACCCATCTTTGATGGTCTCACTACAAAAAAAGCTAAAGCTCCTGACAACAACATATATTTCAAAAGCCCATTCTCAGAGGCAGTTTCTCAAGAATTATTTAGGCCAGCAGAGCTCCATGTTTGTGGAGTGTTTATCCTGTCCCTTACTTCTGGAAACTCCTCTACCACCTCCAAAGTTGTGAACTCCTGAGCATTTTTCATTCCACATATGTATTCAATGATTTTCTAACTCTTCTTCTCGAATTGCGTCTTACATGGGGCAAGGGTATTGTCAAGGCATTTTTCTGGATGATTGTGGGAAGATTTTTTTTAGAACATATTTGCATAAACATTGGATTTATTTTCCTATTTTCCATTCCAAAAACTGAATCCCTGACACAAACCCATAGGCTACTAGACTCTGACTACGAATCATAATATGATAGAGAAAAATAACCCAAAGAGAATAAAAATACTAGCAGTTCAGAGGAGGCATGATGCGTAGTTGGACAGGCCTTTTGAATTATAAAGGGTACATGTTATGAATCTAGTCCAATGTAATAGATCTCCATGTGTTTTTAAACTTAACAAATATGTGAATTCCCGTCTCCCTTTCTTTGCAGCCTATTCAGCACATGTCTTTTTACATGCACATACAGAATCCTACCTGGTTTCCCAGCTACATTCTTTTGAGGTGGCTGACTTGGGAGATACAATCTGTGAGAAGAAATCACTCCTCCTAAATGCTGTTTGAACTGAAAATCAACCTATGGGTGAGCTTCCTACTTGAACAACATGATACATACATCCATGTTCAGTAAAATAAATATTTTTGGATCTTTAAATGATATATATTTCATGATGTATTTCAATTGGCATATATATTTTTACTTCTTAATGTCTCTGTGTTTGTGTTTGTGTATATATATCTATGTATATATACACACACACACTCTCCAGATTTTTCAAAATATAAAATATATGTGTCTTATTTTACACTCCCTAAATTCATGTTCATGTATGTGGATTTATAATCAAGTTTTCACAAGATTATTCTCAGAAATATTCATCCACCTGAAATACGTATTTGTTTCCTAGTACTGAAAACTAACTTCAGTGAATGGTGAATAGAAGTCCTAACATTTCTTCAGTAACTGACCCTGTTTAACATCAATGCAAGTAGACTCCTATGGGACATGATGTGTATTTGGACATTTATTTTTATTCAACACTGGCACATTACTATTTCTTCAATTGATGCACATCATAGGATATATATTTCATCCTCATGTTCACAAATTTCTAGGCATTTGGTTCACTTTCCATCAAATCCTGCTTCAGAACACATGTATTCCTCCATGTTTCTTGACTGGTCTTTTCATGAGACTTCTTTCCAAGCATATTATTTTGGATTTCTTTAATCACTTTGGAACCAATACTCACACACCCTCATGGTAAACCATCACCCTAATATTACCATTAGATGTATAACTGGTTGGAATGAATGATCCTGTATCAATATAAGATTTACTATATATTTTCACATATCAATTCAATCCATTATTTAAATTGGAAACAGTTATATTCTTTATTCACAGTGTGGTCTATTCATGCATTATCTCTATACTCATAGACCCTGGGTATACCTATTTTTACCCCCGAATGCTAATTTATACGTCTTCAATACATTGCTCCCAAAAATAGTTGAAGAAATACTCATGTCACCTGATCTACATATATATTTTATCACAGTGATATTCTGGACACAAAATGCAAAGGTCACACTTATGATTGTACCATAGCCTAATTGGAAAGTTAGCATGGATTACTAAAACCATCCTTGTCCAGGTTGCCTAATGCTCTCAAATGTCAATCCTATTGGTGACTACACATTTGTTTCTGCCTTACATTACATATTCAACTTCAACCCTGTTGAAAATGTCAAATCCTATCACTCACTTTATACTTTTCCTGATTTCCTAATGTCTATATTCATATCTGCTTTCCTACATATCTTCCCCAGTTCATCATTGTGACTGACTCTTCACATGTGCTGACATTTACATTCACTCTCTAACAGACACCCTATTGCTAAAGAACTTTTGGTCCAAATATTATACCCACTCTTCTTCCTAAACCTACTGACTATCTTCCTAATCCTACCTACTATCCCTTTTTGACTGGATCTTCTCTTCTACATTCAATCATCCAAGGTACAAGGTCCTATGCCATTGTATATGGATTTGTCAGAGACATCTGTACAGAATGTAATTCAAAGCTAAGTATTTCAATCAAGGGCCCAATGCCCTTCTGGCCTTCAAATCTTACTTAGATTTCTGTTTTCATACATATATTTCACCTCTATATTATTATAAATATCACAGGTTCCCAATACCATTCTTCATCCAGCAGAATGATTTCTAACCCAAATCGAACATGTTCTTAACCCCAAGCATTGACTTTTCACTCAATCTAACTTTACAGAAGAGCAGGGACAGAGTTGGTCTTACAATACAGGAATGTAGGGGATCTTCCACCTGCTGAGAACCTCAAAGGTCCATGCAGAAATGATCCCTGGAGAAGATGTAGGCAGCCAGGAAGGACCTGAGAGAGCAGAAGTCATCTTCTGTGGCAAACAACTTGGTCAGGATGAAAAGATGTGTCTGAATGAGCCTCTCTCTTCTTAATGTACACAAGATGGACCAAACCAGGCCTGTGTGGAGAGCTTTTCCTGGGTGCCTATGGTTGATATACCATTCTAACTTGTGAAAGTGTCACAGGAAGCAGGGGCAGCCTCCATCTCATGGGACCCTTGGAAGCAACAGTTAGGACAGAGTGGTTTCCAAGCAGTGACCTCATTCAGTTCCTGAAGGAAGTGACCTCACCACACTTCCTTGGTGATGGAACTCTCTGAACTTGGGATCCAGGAAGCCAGGAACCCAGAGGCAGTCCCAGTGCCAGTCCCAGTGGGCTCACTTGTTTTGATTTACCAAGGACAGGGTCAGTCTTTCTTGGTACCTACAGATGTGAGGATGGCCAATTGCCAAGGAAGCTCTGAAGGGGGTCTTTCCTGAGAAAGAAGGTAGTGGCTCACCCCTGGCTCCTGATAACTTAACAGAATTGGCCAAGGAGTCCAGATCTGAGACAGGACAGGCCATTTCGGGAAAACATAGTATGGCCCACCTGTCAGGGGACACTGTGGGTAGTCACAGACCTACTTGGGGGAAGGAGGTGGCTTTGTGGGTGTGGGTGTGAGTCTGTGGTTTGGTCTCATGTTCTGAGAAGAGCTAGGGAAGGCGGTTTGTTTGGTTTGGAGTGGACTGTTTCTAGCAAGTCTTTTGACAAGGCGAGTGTTGCTATGTCTGTGTATCGCACTGTGTCCGTGGTTGTAGACATTAGAAAAGAGAATGCATCAATGGATGTGTCCTGTCTAGTAGAAAGCTTCCAGCATTCATCCTGCCCAATTTATGAATGGACTGGGGCTTGCCTTATCCATGGGCAAAACCTACTATCTTCCTAAATTTCTGTTTTTTTCCTGAATTCTGGCCACTCTTAAGAATAGGCTCATGGTTTTGTGTCCAAGATATGTACCACCTCCAAGCTTGGTGACATTGCCATGTACTAGATAGCTGAAATGAATAGTGAGCATCTCAGAAAACTCAGATATCAGTGGGCCCATTAAGTTCTCAGTGGAGAAACCCTGCTTTGGGCCTTTTGCTTACCTATTGTTCTGTTTCCCTGGATGTCAGCAAGGTCTTTGCCTCAGGACACCCCTTTGTGAAGCCTGAAGAAAACAGTTTTCAAATGCAAACGAACGGGCATCACTTGTGGCTCTTTGCTTAATTGCTTTGCAAAGGGATGTGTCTGAATCAGCCTCTTGGCCCTGTGTAAGGCTGTGGCTTAGATTGTCAGCACCTGATGGATCTCAAGAAAGATCCCATATGTGCATCCATAGCCAATATGGCAAAAAAGCAGTCAATGTGGATGAAGTCTCTTGCCTTCCTCTGTAAGGTTCCTGTCCTCCATCAAGTGAGAATAGGGATCCTTTGGGTCAAATGAGTTTTTCAAAGCCCTGCAGAGGCTAGCCATTATGTGCTTGGGTTTTCTCATGACTCCAATTCACACAAAGAATCTATACCCCAAGATCAGCAGGCCTCCAAGCGGAGAAGCTGAGCAGTATTAAAGGCAGGCCTATTTGATCACTCCTGGTTCAAAGGAAGGGTGTCCAGGCCACCCTGACATTAGGCAAATGATGGGCAAGGGAGCTTATTGTGGACACTGTCTTAGGCTGCGCCCCTCATGAAAACCTCCAGCCAGAGGTTATGAGTATTGTCTATATGGAAGAAGATGAGGGCCTTTTGGCAGTGTTTTGGTTTGAATTGTGGTCATTTGTGTGGCGGTGGAAGAGAGGACTGGGTCCGCCTGGGCTTGAACTCTGGTGTGATTCCCTTGGAGACTGAGTTCTGGAACTGAACTCAGAGAAGTATTGCCATGAATTGAGTTGGGATTTTCCGAGGCCACTCATGAGAGCCCCCCCTGGAAACTGAGATCGAAGCCCAGGGTGACTTTCCACAGAACACTGGGAATCTCAGCCAGGATATCACATGATTTTATTCTTAAAGACCTGGCAGCCATAGTTGAGAGTCAAAACACACATGGACCTCACATTGTACACCTCAGTGGGCCTGGTTTCATGTGACGTTTTGGCCACTCTTTGGGAAGCCTTGTTTGTTAGAGTTCTCCAGAGATTTCATTGAAATGATCTTTCTCACCATTTAATGGTTCCTGAATGAATGGAAACCCACAGTGCCTCCAACTTCATCCTTTAAAAACGGCTAGATAAATACCATGCAATCTTTGAAATTCCCATGACCAGGTGGCACTGGAGAACCTTTGGATGTCCTGTTGCTGATCATGAGTGTACCAGACAGGTGCCTTGATTGACGGGTTTCATGAAAATGATGAAGAACAGAGATGCCAGTATGGTGGGGCCTGCTGAGTAGTGGGCCTAGAGCAGTGGTGTGCAGGTGTGTGATAAAACATCTGTGGTGGGGCCATGTGGATCTGCGATGGGCTTCCAAATGGCTTGTGACTGACATGGTGCACCCAGCAGACCCTTATATGTAAAAACATCTTGTTATATGAAGAGGTTTCAGAACAATGTTCAGAATCAGGTTGCTATGGTCAAGGGGCCACGCTCTGTAAGATAGAATCATGGTTGGTGCATTCTCCTAGGACCCTGACACACCACACGTGACAGAACTCCCTCCAGCACTGTGTCCCAGTTAAACTCCTTGTATTTCGTGAAGCAAATACCAAACTCCTAGTGCAGCAGCAAGAAACACCACGAAAAGTGGAGGATGACCAAATGGCTTCAGAGTCCCCACGGGGAGACACTTAGCCCCCAATGGCCACAGTTTACCTAAAAAGAGAGAATTCAGCACTTCTGCCTCATGTTCTTTGGAAAATCAGAAACCATATCCTCCAGGTCACATAGATGAAGACCCAGCTTTGATGGTCTCACTACAAAAGAAGCTAAAGCTCCTGACAACAACATATATTTCAAAAGCCCATTCTCAGAGGCAGTTTCTCAAGAATTCTTTAGGCCAGCAGAGCTCCATGTATGTGGAGTGTTTATCCTGTCCCTTACTTCTGGAAACTCCTCTACCACCTCCAAAGTTGTGAACTCCTGAGCATTTTTCATTCCACATATGTATTCAATGATTTTCTAACTCTTCTTCTCGAATTGCATCTTACATGGGGCAAGGGTATTGTCAAGGCATTTTTCTGGATGATTGTGGGAAGATTTTGTGTAGAACATATTTGCGTACACCTTGGATTCATTTTCCTATTTTCCATTCCAAAAACTGAATCCCTGACACTAACCCATACCCTACTAGACTCTGACTACGAATCATAATATGATAGAGAAAAATAACCCAAACAGAATAAAAATACTAGCAGTTCAGAGGAGGCATGAGGCATAGTTGGATAGGCCTTTTGAATTATAAAGGGTACATGTTATGAATCTAGTCCAATGTAATAGATCTCCATGTGTTTTTAAACTTAACAAATATGTGAATTCCTGTCTCCCTTTCTTTGCAGCCTATTCAGCACATGTCTTTTTACATGCACATATAGAATCCTACCTGGTTTCCCAGCTACATTTTTTGAGGTGGCTGACTTGGCAGATACAATCTGTGAGAAGAAATCACTCCTCCTAAATGCTTTTTGAACTGAAAATCAACCTATGGGTGAGCTTCCTACTTGAACAACATGATACATACATCCATGTTCAGTAAAATAAATATTTTTGGATCTTTAAATGATATATATTTCATGATGTATTTCAATTGGCATATATATTTTTACTTCTTAATGTCTCTGTGTTTGTGTTTGTGTATATATATCTATGTATATATACACACACACACTCTCCAGATTTTTCAAAATATAAAATATATGTGTCTTATTTTACACTCCCTAAATTCATGTTCATGTATGTGGATTTATAATCAACTTTTAACAAGATTATTCTCAGAAATATTCATCCACCTGAAATACGTATTTGTTTCCTAGTACTGAAAACTAACTTCAGTGAATGGTGAATAGAAGTCCTAACATTTCTTCAGTAACTGACCCTGTTTAACATCAATGCAAGTAGACTCCTATGGGACATGATGTGTATTTGGACATTTATTTTTATTCAACACTGGCACATTACTATTTCTTCAATTGATGCACATCATAGGATATATATTTCATCCTCATGTTCACAAATTTCTAGGCATTTGGTTCACTTTCCATCAAATCCTGCTTCAGAACACATGTATTCCTCCATGTTTCTTGACTGGTCTTTTCATGAGACTTCTTTCCAAGCATATTATTTTGGATTTCTTTAATCACTTTGGAACCAATACTCACACACCCCTCATGGTAAACCATCACCCTAATATTACCATTAGATGTATAACTGGTTGGAATGAATGATCCTGTATCAATATAAGATTTACTATATATTTTCACATATGAATTCAATCCATTATTTAAATTGGAAACAGTTATATTCTTTATTCACAGTGTGGTCTATTCATGCATTATCTCTATACTCATAGACCCTGGGTATACCTATTTGTACCCCCGAATGCTAATTTATACGTCTTCAATACATTGCTCCCAAAAATAGTTGAAGAAATACTCATGTCACCTGATCTACATATATATTTTATCACAGTGATATTCTGGACACAAAATGCAAAGGTCACACTTATGATTGTACCAAAGCCTAATTGGAAAGTTAGCATGGATTACTAAAACCATCCTTGTCCAGGTTGCCTAATGCTCTCAAATGTCAATCCTATTGGTGACTACACATTTTTTTCTGCCTTAGATTATATATTCAACCTCAACCCTGTTGAAAATGTCAAAGCCTATCACTCACTTTATACTTTTCCTGATTTCCTAATGTCTATATTCATATCTGCTTTCCTACATATCTTCCCCAGTTCATCATTGTGACTGACTCTTCACATGTGCTGACATTTACATTCACTCTCTAACAGACACCCTATTGCTAAAGAACTTTTGGTCCAAATATTATACCCACTCTTCTTCCTAAACCTACTGACTATCTTCCTAATCCTACCTACTATCCCTTTTTGACTCGATCTTCTCTTCTACATTCAATCATCCAAGGTACAAGGTCCTATGCCATTGTATATGGATTTGTCAGAGACATCTGTACAGAATGTAATTCAAAGCTAAGTATTTCAATCAAGGGCCCAATGCCCTTCTGGCCTTCAAATCTTACTTAGATTTCTGTTTTCATACATATATTTCACCTCTATATTATTATAAATATCACAGGTTCCCAATACCATTCTTCATCCAGCAGAATGATTTCTAACCCAAATCGAACATGTTCTTAACCCCAAGCATTTACTTTTCCCTCAATCTAACTTTACAGAAGAGCAGGGACAGAGTTGGTCTTACAATACAGGAATGTAGGGGATCTTCCACCTGCTGAGAACCTCAAAGGTCCATGCAGAAATGATCCCTGGAGAAGATGTAGGCAGCCAGGAAGGACCTGAGAGAGCAGAAGTCATCTTCTGTGGCAAACAACCTGGTCAGGATGAAAAGATGTGTCTGAATGAGCCTCTCTCTTCTTAATGTAGACAAGATGGACCAAACCAGGGCTGTGTGGAGAGCTTTTCCTGGGTGCCTATGGTTGATATACCATTCTAACTTGTGAAAGTGTCACAGGAAGCAGGGGCAGCCTCCATCTCATGGGACCCTTGGAAGCAACAGTTAGGACAGAGTGGTTTCCAAGGCAGTGACCTCATTCAGTTCCTGAAGGAAGTGACCTCACCACACTTCCTTGGTGATGGAACTCTCTGAACTTGGGATCCAGGAAGCCAGGCACCCAGAGGCAGTCCCAGTGCCAGTCCCAGTGGGCTCACTTGTTTGGATTTACCAAGGACAGAGTCAGTCTTTCTTGGTACCTACAGATGTGAGGATGGCCAATTGCCAGGAAAGCTCTGAAGGGGGTCTTTTTTGAGAAAGCAGGTAGTGGCTCACCCCTGGCTCCTGATAACTTCACAGAATTGGCCAAGGAGTCCAGATCTGAGACAGGACAGGCCATTTCGGGGGAACATAGTATGGCCCACCTGTCAGAGGACACTGCGGGTAGTCACAGACCTACTTGGGGGAAGGAGGTGGCTTTGTGGGTGTGGGTGTGAGTCTGTGGTTTGGTCTCATGTTCTGAGAAGAGCTAGGAAAGGCGGTTTGTTTGGTTTGGAGTGGACTGTTTCTAGCAAGTCTTTTGACAAGGCGAGTGTTGCTATGTCTGTGTATCGCACTGTGTCCGTGGTTGTAGACATTAGAAAAGAGAATGCATCAATGGATGTGTCCTGTCTAGTAGAAAGCTTCCAGCATTTATCCTGCCCAATTTATGAATGGACTGGGGCTTGCCTTATCCATGGGCAAAACCTACTATCTTCCTAAATTTCTGGTTTTTTCCTGAATTCTGGCCCCTCTTCAGAATAGGCTCATGGTTTTGTGTCCAAGATATGTACCACCTTTAAGCTTGGTGACATTGCCATGTACTAGATAGCTGAAATGAATAGTGAGCATCTCAGAAAACTCAGATATCAGTGGGCCCATTAAGTTCTCAGTGGAGAAACCCTGCTTTGGGCCTTTTGCTTACCTATTGTTCTGTTTCCCTGGATGTCAGCAAGGTCTTTGCCTCAGGACACCCCTTTGTGAAGCCTGAAGAAAACAGTTTTCAAATGCAAACGAACGGGCATCACTTGTGGCTCTTTGCTTAATTGCTTTGCAAAGGGATGTGTCTGAATCAGCCTCTTGGCCCTGTGTAAGGCTGTGCCTTAGATTGTCAGCACCTGATGGATCTCAAGAAAGATCCCATATGTGCATCCATAGCCAATATGGCAAAAAAGCAGTCAATGTGGATGAAGTCTCTTGCCTTCCTCTGTAAGGTTCCTGTCCTCCATCAAGTGAGAATAGGGATCCTTTGGGTCAAATGAGTTTTTCAAAGCCCTGCAGAGGCTAGCCACTATGTGCTTGGGTTTTCTCATGACTCCAATTCACACAAAGAATCTATACCCCAAGATCAGCAGGCCTCCAAGCGGAGAAGCTGAGCAGTATTAAAGGCAGGCCTATTTGATCACTCCTGGTTCAAAGGAAGGGTGTCCAGGCCACCCTGACATTAGGCAAATGATGGGCAAGGGAGCTTATTGTGGACACTGTCTTAGGCTGCAGCCCTCATGGAAACCTCCAGCCAGAGGTTATGAGTATTGTCTATATGGAAGAAGATGAGGGCCTTTTGGCAGTGTTTTGGTTTGAATTGTGGTCGTTTGTGTGGCGGTGGAAGAGAGGACTGGGTCCGCCTGGGCTTGAACTCTGGTGTGATTCCCTTGGAGACTGAGTTCTGGAACTGAACTCAGAAAAGTATTGCCATGAATTGAGTTGGGATTTTCCGAGGCCACTCATGAGAGCCCCCCCTGGAAACTGAGATCGAAGCCCAGGGTGACTTTCCACAGAACACTGGGAATCTCAGCCAGGATATCACATGATTTTATTCTTAAAGACCTGGCAGCCATAGTTGAGAGTCAAAACACACATGGACCTCACATTGTACACCTCAGTGGGCCTGGTTTCATGTGACGTTTTGGCCACTCTTTGGGAAGCCTTGTTTGTTAGAGTTCTCCAGAGATTTCATTGAAATGATCTTTCTCACCATTTAATGGTTCCTGAATGAATGGAAACCCACAGTGCCTCCAACTTCATCCTTTAAAAATGGCTAGATAAATACCATGCAATCTTTGAAATTCCCATGACCAGGTGGCACTGGAGAACCTTTGGATGTCCTGTTGCTGATCATGAGTGTACCAGACAGGTGCCTTGATTGACGGGTTTCATGAAAATGATGAAGAACAGAGATGCCAGTATGGTGGGGCCTGCTGAGTAGTGGGCCTAGAGCAGTGGTGTGCAGGTGTGTGATAAAACATCTGTGGTGGGGCCATGTGGATCTGCGATGGGCTTCCAAATGGCTTGTGACTGACACGGTGCACCCAGCAGACCCTTATATGTAAAGGCATCTTGTTATATGAAGAGGTTTCAGAACAATGTTCAGAATCAGGTTGCTATGGTCAAGGGGCCACGCTCTGTAAGATAGAATCATGGTTGGTGCATTCTCCTAGGACCCTGACCCACCACACGTGACAGAACTCCCTCCAGCACTGTGTCCCAGTTAAACTCCTTGTATTTCTTGAAGCAAATACCAAACTCCTAGTGCAGCAGCAAGAAACACCACGAAAAGTGGAGGATGACCAAATGGCTTCAGAGTCCCCACGGGGAGACACTTAGCCCCCAATGGCCACAGTTTACCTACGAAGAGAGAATTCAGCACTTCTGCCTCATGTTCATTGGAAAATCAGAAACCATATCCTCCAGGTCACATAGATGAAGACCCAGCTTTGATGGTCTCACTACAAAAGAAGCTAAAGCTCCTGACAAGAACACATATTTCAAAAGCCCATTCTCAGAGGCAGTTTCTCAAGAAGTCTTTAGGCCAGCAGAGCTCCATGTTTGTGGAGTGTTTCTCCTGTCCCTTACTTCTGGAAACTCCTCTACCACCTCCAAAGTTGTGAACTCCTGAGCATTTTTCATTCCACATATGTATTCAATGATTTTCTAACTCTTCTTTTCGAATTGCGTCTTACATGGGGCAAGGGTATTGTCAAGGCATTTTTCTGGATGATTGTGGGAAGATTTTGTGTAGAACACATTTGCATAAACACTGGATTTATTTTACTATTTTCCATTCCAAAAACTGAATCCCTGACACTAACCCATACCCTACTAGACTCTGACTACGAATCATAATATGATAGAGAAAAATAACCCAAACAGAATAAAAATACTAGCAGTTCAGAGGAGGCATGATGCGTAGTTGGACAGGCCTTTTGAATTATAAAGGGTACATGTTATGAATCTAGTCCAATGTAATAGATCTCCATGTGTTTTTAAACTTAACAAATATGTGAATTCCTGTCTCCCTTTCTTTGCAGCCTATTCGGCACATGTCTTTTTACATGCACATACAGAATCCTACCTGGTTTCCCAGCTACATTCTTTTGAGGTGGCTGACTTGGCAGATACAATCTGTGAGAAGAAATCACTCCTCCTAAATGCTGTTTGAACTGAAAATCAACCTATGGGTGAGCTTCCTACTTGAACAACATGATACATACATCTATGTTCAGTAAAATAAATATTTTTGCATCTTTAAATGATCTATATTTCATGATGAATTTCAATTGGCATATATATTTTTACTTCTTAATGTCTCTGTGTTTGTGTTTGTGTATATATATCTATGTATATATACACACACACACTCTCCAGATTTTTCAAAATATAAAATATATGTGTCTTATTTTACACTCCCTAAATTCATGTTCAAATGTGGATTTATAATCAACTTTTCACAAGATTATTCTCAGAAATATTCATCCACCTGAAATACGTATTTGTTTCCTAGTACTGAAAACTAACTTCAGTGAATGTTGAATAGAAATCCGAACATTTCTTCAGTAACTGACCATGTTTAACATCAATGCAAGTAGAGTCCTATGGGACATGATGTGTATTTGGACATTTATTTTTATTCAACACTGGCACATTACTATTTCTTCAGTTGATGCACATCATAGGATATATATTTCATCCTCATGTTCACAAATTTCTAGGCATTTGGTTCACTTTCAATCAAATCCTGCTTCAGAACACATGTATTCCTCCATGTTTCTTGACTGGTCTTTTCATGAGACTTCTTTCCAAGCATATTATTTTGGATTTCCTTAATCACTTTGGAACCAAAACTAACACACCCCTCATGGAAAACCATCACCCTAATATTACCATTAGATGTATAACTGGTTGGAATGAATGATCCTGTATCAATATAAGATTTCCTATATATTTTCAGATATCAATTCAATCCATTATTTAAATTGGAAACAGTTATATTCTTTATTCACAGTGTGGTCTATTCATGCATTATCTCTATACTCATAGACCCTGGGTATACCTATTTTTACCCCCGAATGCTAATTTATACGTCTTCAATACATTGCTCCCAAAAATAGTTGAAGAAATACTCATGTCACCTGATCTACATATATATTTTATCACAGTGATATTCTGGACACAAAATGCAAAGTTCACACTTATGATTGTACCAAAGCCTAATTGGAAAGTTAGCATGGATTACTAAAACCATCCTTGTCCAGGTTGCCTAATGCTCTCAAATGTCAATCCTATTGGTGACTACACATTTGTTTCTGCCTTAGATTATATATTCAACCTCAACCCTGTTGAAAATGTCAAATCCTATCACTCACTTTATACTTTTCCTGATTTCCTAATGTCTATATTCATATCTGCTTTCCTACATATCTTCCCCAGTTCATCATTGTGACTGACTCTTCACATGTGCTGACATTTACATTCACTCTCTAACAGACACCCTATTGCTAAAGAACTTTTGGTCCAAATATTATACCCACTCTTCTTCCTAATCCTACTGACTATCTTCCTAATCCTACCTCCTATCCCTTTTTGACTGGATCTTCTCTTCTACATTCAATCATCCAAGGTACAAGGTCCTATGCCATTGTATATGGATTTGTCAGAGACATCTGTACAGAATGTAATTCAAAGCTAAGTATTTCAATCAAGGGCCCAATGCCCTTCTGGCCTTCAAATCTTACTTAGATTTCTGTTTTCATACATATATTTCACCTCTATATTATTATAAATATCACAGGTTCCCAATACCATTCTTCATCCAGCAGAATGATTTCTAACCCAAATCGAACATGTTCTTAACCCCAAGCATTTACTTTTCCCTCAATCTAACTTTACAGAAGAGCAGGGACAGAGTTGGTCTTTCAATACAGGAATGTAGGGGATCTTCCACCTGCTGAGAACCTCAAAGGTCCATGCAGAAATGATCCCTGGAGAAGATGTAGGCAGCCAGGAAGGACCTGAGAGAGCAGAAGTCATCTTCTGTGGCAAACAACCTGGTCAGGATGAAAAGATGTGTCTGAATGAGCCTCTCTCTTCTTAATGTACACAAGATGGACCAAACCAGGCCTGTGTGGAGAGCTTTTCCTGGGTGCCTATGGTGATATACCATTCTAACTTGTGAAAGTGTCACAGAAAGAAGGGGCAGCCTCCATCTCATGGGACTCTTGGAAGCAACAGTTAGGACAGAGTGGTTTCCAAGGCAGTGACCTCATTCAGTTCCTGAAGGAAGTGACCTCACCACACTTCCTTGGTGATGGAACTCTCTGAACTTGGGATCCAGGAAGCCAGGCACCCAGAGGCAGTCCCAGTGCCAGTCCCAGTGGGCTCACTTGTTTGGATTTACCAAGGACAGAGTCAGTCTTTCTTGGTACCTACAGATGTGAGGATGGCCAATTGCCAAGAAAGCTCTGAAGGGGGTCTTTCCTGAGAAAGCAGGTAGTGGCTCACCCCTGGCTCCTGATAACTTCACAGAATTGGCCAAGGAGTCCAGATCTGAGACAGGACAGGCCATTTCGAGGGAACATCGTATGGCCCACCTATCAGAGAACACTGCGGGTAGTCACAGACCTACTTGGGGGAAGGAGGTGGCTTTGTGGGTGTGGGTGTGAGTCTGTGGTTTGGTCTCATGTTCTGAGAAGAGCTAGGAAAGGCGGTTTGTTTGGTTTGGAGTGGACTGTTTCTAGCAAGTCTTTTGACAAGGTGAGTGTTGCTATGTCTGTGTATCGCACTGTGTCCGTGGTTGTAGACATTAGAAAAGAGAATGCATCAATGGATGTGTCCTGTCTAGTAGAAAGCTTCCAGCATTCATCCTGCCCAATTTATGAATGGACTGGGGCTTGCCTTATCCATGGGCAAAACCTACTATCTTCCTAAATTTCTGGTTTTTTCCTGAATTCTGGCCCCTCTTCAGAATAGGCTCATGGTTTTGTGTCCAAGATATGTACCACCTTTAAGCTTGGTGACATTGCCATGTACTAGATAGCTGAAGTGAATAGTGAGCATCTCAGAAAACTCAGATATCAGTGGGCCCATTAAGTTCTCAGTGGAGAAACCCTGCTTTGGGCCTTTTGCTTACTTATTGTTCTGTTTCCCTGGATGTCAGAAAGGTCTTTGCCTCAGGACACCCCTTTGTGAAGCCTGAAGAAAACAGTTTTCAAATGCAAACGAACGGGCATCACTTGTGGCTCTTTGCTTAATTGCTTTGCAAAGGGATGTGTCTGAATCAGCCTCTTGGCCCTGTGTAAGGCTGTGCCTTAGATTGTCAGCACCTGATGGATCTCAAGAAAGATCCCATATGTGCATCCATAGCCAATATGGCAAAAAAGCAGTCAATGTGGATGAAGTCTCTTGCCTTCCTCTGTAAGGTTCCTGTCCTCCATCAAGTGAGAATAGGGATCCTTTGGGTCAAATGAGATTTTCAAAGCCCTGCAGAGGCTAGCCATTATGTGCTTGGGTTTTCTCATGACTCCAATTCACACAAAGAATCTATACCCCAAGATCAGCAGGCCTCCAAGCGGAGAAGCTGAGCAGTATTAATGGCAGGCCTATTTGATCCCTCCTGGTTCAAAGGAAGGGTGTCCAGGCCACCCTGACATTAGGCAAATGATGGGCAAGGGAGCTTATTGTGGACACTGTCTTAGGCTGCGCCCCTCATGGAAACCTCCAGCCAGAGGTTATGAGTATTGTCTATATGGAAGAAGATGAGGGCCTTTTGGCAGTGTTTTGGTTTGAATTGTGGTCATTTGTGTGGCGGTGGAAGAGAGGACTGGGTCCGCCTGGGCTTGAACTCTGGTGTGATTCCCTTGGAGACTGAGTTCTGGAACTGAACTCAGAGAAGTATTGCCATGAATTGAGTTGGGATTTTCCGAGGCCACTCATGAGAGCCCCCCCTGGAAACTGAGATTGAAGCCCAGGGTGACTTTCCACAGAACACTGGGAATCTCAGCCAGGATATCACATGATTTTATTCTTAAAGACCTGGCAGCCATAGTTGAGAGTCAAAACACACATGGACCTCACATTGTACACCTCAGTGGGCCTGGTTTCATGTGACGTTTTGGCCAGTCTTTGGGAAGCCTTGTTTGTTAGAGTTCTCCAGAGATTTCATTGAAATGATCTTTCTCACCATTTAATGGTTCCTGAATGAATGGACACCCACAGTGCCTCCAACTTCATCCTTTAAAAACGGCTAGATAAATACCATGCAATCTTTGAAATTCCCCTGACCAGGTGGCACTGGAGAACCTTTGGATGTCCTGTTGCTGATCATGAGTGTACCAGACAGGTGCCTTGATTGACGGGTTTCATGAAAATGATGAAGAACAGAGATGCCAGTATGGTGGGGCCTGCTGAGTAGTGGGCCTAGAGCAGTGGTGTGCAGGTGTGTGATAAAACATCTGTGGTGGGGCCATGTGGATCGGCGATGGGCTTCCAAATGGCTTGTGACTGACATGGTGCACCCAGCAGACCCTTATATGTAAAGGCATCTTGTTATATGAAGAGGTTTCAGAACAATGTTCAGAATCAGGTTGCTATGGTCAAGGGGCCACGCTCTGTAAGATAGAATCATGGTTGGTGCATTCTCCTAGGACCCTGACCCACCACACGTGACAGAACTCCCTCCAGCACTGTGTCCCAGTTAAACTCCTTGTATTTCGTGAAGCAAATACCAAACTCCTAGTGCAGCAGCAAGAAACACCACGAAAAGTGGAGGATGACCAAATGGCTTCAGAGTCCCCACGGGGAGACACTTAGCCCCCAATGGCCACAGTTTACCTACGAAGAGAGAATTCAGCACTTCTGCCTCATGTCCATTGGAAAATCAGAAACCATATCCTCCAGGTCACATAGATGAAGACCCAGCTTTGATGGTCTCACTACAAAAGAAGCTAAAGCTCCTGACAACAACATATATTTAAAATGCCCATTCTCAGAGGCAGTTTCTCAAGAAGTCTTTAGGCCAGCAGAGCTCCATGTTTGTGGAGTGTTTATCCTGCCCCTTACTTCTGGAAACTCCTCTACCACCTCCAAAGTTGTGAACTCCTGAGCATTTTTCATTCCACATATATATTCAATGATTTTCTAACTCTTCTTCTCGAATTGCATCTTACATGGGGCAAGGGTATTGTCAAGGCATTTTTCTGGATGATTGTGGGAAGATTTTGTGGAGAACATATTTGCATAAACATTGGATTTATTTTCCTATTTTCCATTCCAAAAACTGAATCCCTGACACTAACCCATACCCTATTAGACTCTGACTACGAATCATAATATGATAGAGAAAAATAACCCAAACAGAATAAAAATACTAGCAGTTCAGAGGAGGCATGATGCGTAGTTGGACAGGCCTTTTGAATTATAAAGGGTACATGTTATGAATCTAGTCCAATGTAATAGATCTCCATGTGTTTTTAAAATTAACAAATATGTGAATTCCTGTCTCCCTTTCTTTGCAGCCTAATCAGCACATGTCTTTTTACATGCACATACAGAATCCTACCTGGTTTCCCAGCTACATTCTTTTGAGGTGGCTGACTTGGCAGATATAATCTGTGAGAAGAAATTACTCCTCCTAAATGCTGATTGAACTGAAAATCAACCTATGGGTGAGCTTCCTACTTAAACAACATGATACATACATTAATGTTCAGTAAAAAATATTTTTGGATCTTTATATGATATATATTTCATGATGAATTTCAATTGGCATATATATTTTTACTTCTTAATGTCTCTGTGTTTGTGTTTGTGTATATATATCTATGTGTATATACACACACACACTCTCCAGATTTTTTAAAATATAAAATATATGTGTCTTATTTTACACTCCCTAAATTCATGTTCATGTATGTGGATTTATAATCAACTTTTCACAAGATTATTCTCAGAAATATTCATCCAACTGTAATACGTATTTGTTTCCTAGTACTGAAAACTAACTTCAGTGAATGGTGAATAGAAATCCTAACATTTCTTCAGTAACTGACCATGTTTAACATCAATGCAAGTAGACTCCTATGGGACATGATGTGTATTTGGACATTTATTTTTATTCAACACTGGCACATTACTATTTCTTCAGTTGATGCACATATTAGGATATATATTTCATCCTCATGTTCACAAATTTCTAAGCATTTGGTTCACTTTCAATCAAATCCTGCTTCAGAACACATGTATTCCTCCATGTTTGTTGACTGGTCTTTTCATGAGACTTCTTTCCAAGCATATTATTTTGGATTTCCTTAATCACTTTGGAACCAAAACTCACACACCCCTCATGGTAAACCATCACCCTAATATTACCATTAGATGTATAACTGGTTGGAATGAATGATCCTGTATCAATATAAGATTTCCTATATATTTTCAGATATCAATTCAATGCATTATTTAAATCGGAAACAGTTATATTCTTTATTCACAGTGTGGTCTATTCATGCATTATCTCTATACTCATAGACCCTGGGTATACCTATTTGTACCCCCGAATGCTAATTTATACGTCTTCAATACATTGCTCCCAAAAATAGTTGAAGAAATACTCATGTCACCTGATCTACATATATATTTTATCACAGTGATATTCTGGACACAAAATGCAAAGGTCACACTTATGATTGTACCAAAGCCTAATTGGAAAGTTAGCATGGATTACTAAATCCATCCTTGTCCAGGTTGCCTAATGCTCTCAAATGTCAATCCTATTGGTGACTACACATTTGTTTCTGCCTTAGATTATATATTCAAACTCAACCCTGTTGAAAATGTCAAATCCTATCACTCACTTTATACTTTTCCTGATTTCCTAATGTCTATATTCATATCTGCATTCCTACATATCTTCCCCAGTTCATCATTGTGACTGACTCTTCACATGTGCTGACATTTACATTCACTCTCTAACAGACACCCTATTGCTAAAGAAATTTTGGTCCAAATATTATACCCACTCTTCTTCCTAAACCTACTGATTATCTTCCTAATCCTACCTCCTATCCTTTTTTGACTGGATCTTCTCTTCTACCTTCAATCATCCAAGGTACAAGGTCCTATGCCATTGTATATGGATTTGTCAGAGACATCTGTACAGAATGTAATTCAAAGCTAAGTATTTCAATCAAGGGCCCAATGCCCTTCTGGCCTTCAAATCTTACTTAGATTTCTGTTTTCATACATATATTTCACCTCTATATTATCATAAATATCACAGGTTCCCAATACCATTCTTCAACCAGCAGAATGATTTTTAACCCAAATCGAACATGTTCTTAACCCCAAGCATTTACTTTTCCCTCAATCTAACTTTACAGAAGAGCAGGGACAGAGTTGGTCTTACAATACAGGAATGTAGGGGATCTTCCACCTGCTGAGAACCTCAAAGGTCCATGCAGAAATGATCCCTGGAGAAGACGTAGGCAGCCAGGAAGGACCTGAGAGAGCAGAAGTCATCTTCTGTGGCAAACAACCTGGTCAGGATGAAAAGATGTGTCTGAATGAGCCTCTCTCTTCTTAATGTAGACAAGATGGACCAAACCAGGCCTGTGTGGAGAGCTTTTCCTGGGTGCCTATGGTTGATATACCATTCTAACTTGTGAAAGTGTCACAGGAAGCAGGGGCAGCCTCCATCTCATGGGACCCTTGGAAGCAACAGTTAGGACAGAGTGGTTTCCAAGGCAGTGACCTCATTCAGTTCCTGAAGGAAGTGACCTCACCACACTTCCTTGTGATGGAACTCTCTGAACTTGGGATCCAGGAAGCCAGGCACCCAGAGGCAGTCCCAGTGCCAGTCCCAGTGGGTTCACTTGTTTGGATTTACCGAGGACAGAGTCAGTCTTTCTTGGTACCTACAGATGTGAGGATGGCCAATTGCCAGGAAAGCTCTGAAGGGGGTCTTTTTTGAGAAAGCAGGTAGTGGCTCACCCCTGGCTCCTGATAACTTCACAGAATTGGCCAAGGAGGCCAGATCTGAGACAGGACAGGCCATTTCGGGGGAACATAGTATGGCCCACCTGTCAGAGGACACTGCGGGTAGTCACAGACCTACTTGGGGGAAGGAGGTGGCTTTGTGGGTGTGGGTGTGAGTCTGTGGTTTGGTCTCATGTTCTGAGAAGAGCTAGGAAAGGCGGTTTGTTTGGTTTGGAGTGGACTGTTTCTAGCAAGTCTTTTGACAAGGCGAGTGTTGCTATGTCTGTGTATCGCACTGTGTCCATGGTTGTAGACATTAGAAAAGAGAATGCATCAATGGATGTGTCCTGTCTAGTAGAAAGCTTCCAGCATTTATCCTGCCCAATTTATGAATGGACTGGGGCTTGCCTTATCCATGGGCAAAACCTACTATCTTCCTAAATTTCTGGTTTTTTCCTGAATTCTGGCCCCTCTTCAGAATAGGCTCATGGTTTTGTGTCCAAGATATGTACCACCTTTAAGCTTGGTGACATTGCCATGTACTAGATAGCTGAAATGAATAGTGAGCATCTCAGAAAACTCAGATATCAGTGGGCCCATTAAGTTCTCAGTGGAGAAACCCTGCTTTGGGCCTTTTGCTTACCTATTGTTCTGTTTCCCTGGATGTCAGCAAGGTCTTTGCCTCAGGACACCCCTTTGTGAAGCCTGAAGAAAACAGTTTTCAAATGCAAACGAACGGGCATCACTTGTGGCTCTTTGCTTAATTGCTTTGCAAAGGGATGTGTCTGAATCAGCCTCTTGGCCCTGTGTAAGGCTGTGGCTTAGATTGTCAGCACCTGATGGATCTCAAGAAAGATCCCATATGTGCATCCATAGCCAATATGGCAAAAAAGCAGTCAATGTGGATGAAGTCTCTTGCCTTCCTCTGTAAGGTTCCTGTCCTCCATCAAGTGAGAATAGGGATCCTTTGGGTCAAATGAGTTTTTCAAAGCCCTGCAGAGGCTAGCCACTATGTGCTTGGGTTTTCTCATGACTCCAATTCACACAAAGAATCTATACCCCAAGATCAGCAGGCCTCCAAGCGGAGAAGCTGAGCAGTATTAAAGGCAGGCCTATTTGATCACTCCTGGTTCAAAGGAAGGGTGTCCAGGCCACCCTGACATTAGGCAAATGATGGGCAAGGGAGCTTATTGTGGACACTGTCTTAGGCTGCGCCCCTCATGGAAACCTCCAGCCAGAGGTTATGAGTATTGTCTATATGGAAGAAGATGAGGGCCTTTTGGCAGTGTTTTGGTTTGAATTGTGGTCATTTGTGTGGCGGTGGAAGAGAGGACTGGGTCCGCCTGGGCTTGAACTCTGGTGTGATTCCCTTGGAGACTGAGTTCTGGAACTGAACTCAGAAAAGTATTGCCATGAATTGAGTTGGGATTTTCCGAGGCCACTCATGAGAGCCCCCCCTGGAAACTGAGATCGAAGCCCAGGGTGACTTTCCACAGAACACTGGGAATCTCAGCCAGGATATCACATGATTTTATTCTTAAAGACCTGGCAGCCATAGTTGAGAGTCAAAACACACATGGACCTCACATTGTACACCTCAGTGGGCCTGGTTTCATGTGACGTTTTGGCCACTCTTTGGGAAGCCTTGTTTGTTAGAGTTCTCCAGAGATTTCATTGAAATGATCTTTCTCACCATTTACTGGTTCCTGAATGAATGGAAACCCACAGTGCCTCCAACTTCATCCTTTAAAAACGGCTAGATAAATACCATGCAATCTTTGAAATTCCCATGACCAGGTGGCACTGGAGAACCTTTGGATGTCTTGTTGCTGATCATGAGTGTACCATACAGGTGCCTTGATTGACGGGTTTCATGAAAATGATGAAGAACAGAGATGCCAGTATGGTGGGGCCTGCTGAGTAGTGGGCCTAGAGCAGTGGTGTGCAGGTGTGTGATAAAACATCTGTGGTGGGGCCATGTGGATCTGCGATGGGCTTCCAAATGGGTTGTGACTGACATGTTGCACCCAGCAGACCCTTATATGTAAAGGCATCTTGTTATATGAAGAGGTTTCAGAACAATGTTCAAAATCAGGTTGCTATGGTCAAGGGGCCACGCTCTGTAAGATAGAATCATGATTGGTGCATTCTCCTAGGACCCTGACCCACCACACGTGACAGAACTCCCTCCAGAACTGTGTCCCAGTTAAACTCCTTGTATTTCGTGAAGCAAATACCAAACTCCTAGTGCAGCAGCAAGAAACACCACGAAAAGTGGAGAATGACCAAATGGCTTCAGAGTCCCCACGGGGAGACACTTAGCCCCCAATGGCCACAGTTTACCTACAAAGAGAGAATTCAGCACTTCTGCCTCATGTTCATTGGAAAATCAGAAACCGTATCCTCCAGGTCACATAGATGAAGACCCAGCTTTGATCGTCTCACTACAAAAGAAGCTAAAGCTCCTGACAACAACATATATTTCAAAAGCCCATTCTCAGAGGCAGTTTCTCAAGAAGTCTTTAGGCCAGCAGAACTCCATGTTTGTGGAGTGTTTATCCTGTCCCTTACTTCTGGAAACTCCTCTACCATCTCCAAAGTTGTGAACTCCTGAGCATTTTTCATTCCACATATGTATTCAATGATTTTCTAACTCTTATTCTCGAATTGCGTCTTACATGGGGCAAGGGTATTGTCAAGGCATTTTTCTGGATGATTGTGGGAAGATTTTGTGTAGAACATATTTGCATAAACATTGGATTTATTTTCCTATTTTCCATTCCAAAAACTGAATCCCTGACACTAACCCATACCCTACTAGACTCTGACTACGAATCATAATATGATAGAGAAAAATAACCCAAACAGAATAAAAATACTAGCAGTTCAGAGGAGGCATGAGGCGTAGTTGGACAGGCCTTTTGAATTATAAAGGGTACATGTTATGAATCTAGTCCAATGTAATAGATCTCCATGTGTTTTTAAACTTAACAAATATGTGAATTCCTGTCTCCCTTTCTTTGCAGCCTATTCGGCACATGTCTTTTTACATGCACATACAGAATCCTACCTGGTTTCCCAGCTACATTCTTTTGAGGTGGCTGACTTGGCAGATACAATCTGTGAGAAGAAATCACTCCTCCTAAATGCTGGTTGAACTGAAAATCAACCCATGGGTGAGCTTCCTACTTGAACAACATGATACATACATCCATGTTCAGTAAAATAAATATTTTTGCATCTTTAAATGATATATATTTCATGATGAATTTCAATTGGCATATATATTTTTACTTCTTAATGTCTCTGTGTTTGTGTTTGTGTATATATATCTATGTATATACACACACACACACTCTCCAGATTTTTCAAAATATAAAATATATGTGTCTTATTTTACACTCCCAAAATTCATGTTCATGTATGTAGATTTATAATCAACTTTTCACAAGATTATTCTCAGAAATATTCATCCACCTGAAATACGTATTTGTTTCCTAGTACTGAAAACTAACTTCAGTGAATGGTGAATAGAAGTCCTAACATTTCTTCAGTAACTGACCCTGTTTAACATCAATGCAAGTAGACTGCTATGGGTCATGATATGTATTTGGACATTTATTTTTATTCAACACTGGCACATTACTATTTCTTCAGTTGATGCTCATCATAGGATATATATTTCATCCTCATGTTCACAAATTTCTAGGCATTTGGTTCACTTTCAATCAAATCCTGCTTCAGAACACATGTATTCCTCCATGTTTCTTGACTGGTCTTTTCATGAGACTTCTTTCCAAGCATATTATTTTGGATTTCCTTAATCCCTTTGGAACCAAAACTCACACACCCCTCATGGTAAACCATCACCCTAATATTACCATTAGATGTATAACTGGTTGGAATGAATGATCGTGTATCAATATAAGATTTCCTATATATTTTCAGATATCAATTCAATCTATTATATAAATTGGAAACAGTTATATTCTTTATTCACAGTGTGGTCTATTCATGCATTATCTCTATACTCATAGACCCTGGGTATACTTATTTGTACCCCCGAATGCTAATTTATACGTCTTCAATACATTGCTCCCAAAAATAGTTGAAGAAATACTCATGTCACCTGATCTACATATATATTTTATCACAGTGATATTCTGGACACAAAATGCAAAGGTCACACTTATGATTGTACCAAAGCCTAATTGGAAAGTTAGCATGGATTACTAAAACCATCCTTGTTTAGGTTGCCTAATGCTCTCAAATGTCAATCCTATTGGTGACTACACATTTGTTTCTGCCTTAGATTATATATTCAACCTCAACCCTGTTGAAAATGTCAAATCCTATCACTCACTTTATACTTTTCCTGATTTCCTAATGTCTATATTCATATCTGCTTTCCTACATATCTTCCCCAGTTCATCATTGTGACTGACTCTTCACATGTGCTGACATTTACATTCACTCTCTAACAGACACCCTATTGCTAAAGAACTTTTGGTCCAAATATTATACCCACTCTTCTTCCTAAACCTACTGACTATCTTCCTAATCCTACCTCCTATCCCTTTTTGACTGGATCTTCTCTTCTACATTCAATCATTCAAGGTACAAGGTCCTATGCCATTGTATATGGATTTGTCAGAGACATCTGTACAGAATGTAATTCAAAGCTAAGTATTTCAATCAAGGGCCCAATGCCCTTCTGGCCTTCAAATCTTACTTAGATTTCTGTTTTCATACATATATTTCACCTCTATATTATTATAAATATCACAGGTTCCCAATACCATTCTTCAACCAGCAGAATGATTTCTAACCCAAATCGAACATGTTCTTAACCCCAAGCATTTACTTTTCCCTCAATCTAACTTTACAGAAGAGCAGGGACAAAGTTGGTCTTACAATACAGGAATGTAGGGGATCTTCCACCTGCTGAGAACCTCAAAGGTCCATGCAGAAATGATCCCTGGAGAAGATGTAGGCAGCCAGGAAGGACCTGAGAGAGCAGAAGTCATCTTCTGTGGCAAACAACCTGGTCAGGATGAAAAGATGTGTCTGAATGAGCCTCTCTCTTCTTAATGTAGACAAGATGGACCAAACCAGGCCTGTGTGGAGAGCTTTTCCTGGGTGCCTATGGTTGATATACCATTCTAACTTGTGAAAGTGTCACAGGAAGCAGGGGCAACCTCCATCTCATGGGACCCTTGGAAGCAACAGTTAGGACAGAGTGGTTTCCAAGGAAGTGACCGCAATCGGTTCCTGAAGGAAGTGACCTCACCACACTTCCTTGGTGATGGAACTCTCTGAACTTGGGATCCAGGAAGCCAGGCACCCAGAGGCAGTCCCAGTGCCAGTCCCAGTGGGCTCACTTGTTTGGATTTACCGAGGAAAGAGTCAGTCTTTCTTGGTACCTACAGATGTGAGGATGGCCAATTGCCAAGAAAGCTCTGAAGGGGGTCTTTCATGAGAAAGCAGGTAGTGGCTCACCCCTGGCTCCTGATAACTTCACAGAATTGGCCAAGGAGTCCAGATCTGAGACAGGACAGGCCATTCCAAGGGAACATAGTATGGCCCACCTGTCAGAGGACACTGCGGGTAGTCACAGACCTATTTGGGGGAATTAGGTGGCATTGTGGGTGTGGGTGTGAGTCTGTGGTTTGGTCTCATGTTCTGAGAAGAGCTAGGAAAGGCGGTTTGTTTGGTTTGGAGTGGGACTGTTTCTAGCAAGTCTTTTGACAAGGCGAGTGTTGCTATGTCTGTGTATCGCACTGTGTCCGTGGTTGTAGACTTTAGAAAAGAGAATGCATCAATGGATGTGTCCTGTCTAGTAGAAAGCTTCCAGCATTCATCCTGCCCAATTTATGAATGGACTGGGGCTTGCCTTATCCATGAGCAAAACCTACTATCTTCCTAAATTTCTGGTTTTTTCTGAATTCTGGCCACTCTTCAGAATAGGCTCATGGTTTTGTGTCCAAGATATGTCCACCTCCAAGCTTGGTGACATTGCCATGTACTAGACAGCTGAAATGAATAGTGAGCATCTCAGAAAACTCAGATATCAGTGGGCCCATTAAGTTCTCAGTGGAGAAACCCTGCTTTGGGCCTTTTGCTTACCTATTGTTCTGTTTCCCTGGATGTCAGCAAGGTCTTTGCCTCAGGACACCCCTTTGTGAAGCCTGAAGAAAACAGTTTTCAAATGCAAACGAACGGGCATCACTTGTGGCTCTTTGCTTAATTGCTTTGCAAAGGGATGTGTCTGAATCAGCCTCTTGGCCCTGTGTAAGGCTGTGCCTTAGATTGTCAGCACCTGATGGATCTCAAGAAAGATCCCATATGTGCATCCATAGCCAATATGGCAAAAACGCAATCAATGTGGATGAAGTCTCTTGCCTTCCTCTGTAAGGTTCCTGTCCTCCATCAAGTGAGAATAGGGATCCTTTGGGTCAAATGAGTTTTTCAAAGCCCTGCAGAGGCTAGCCATTATGTGCTTGGGTTTTCTCATGACTCCAATTCACACAAAGAATCTATACCCCAAGATCAGCAGGCCTCCAAGCGGAGAAGCTGAGCAGTATTAAAGGCAGGCCTATTTGATCACTCCTGGTTCAAAGGAAGGGTGTCCAGGCCACCCTGACATTAGGCAAATGATGGGCAAGGGAGCTTATTGTGGACACTGTCTTAGGCTGCGCCCCTCATGGAAACTTCCAGCCAGAGGTTATGAGTATTGTCTATATGGAAGAAGATGAGGGCCTTTTGGCAGTGTTTTGGTTTGAATTGTGGTCATTTGTGTGGCGGTGGAAGAGAGGACTGGGTCCGCCTGGGCTTGAACTCTGGTGTGATTCCCTTGGAGACTGAGTTCTGGAACTGAACTCAGAGAAGTATTGCCATGAATTGAGTTGGGATTTTCCGAGGCCACTCATGAGAGCCCCCCCGGAAACTGAGATCGAAGCCCAGGGTGACTTTCCACAGAACACTGGGAATCTCAGCCAGGATATCACATGATTTTATTCTTAAAGACCTGGCAGCCATAGTTGAGAGTCAAAACACACATGGACCTCACATTGTACACCTCAGTGGGCCTGGTTTCATGTGACGTTTTGGCCACTCTTTGGGAAGCCTTGTTTGTTAGAGTTCTCCAGAGATTTCATTGAAATGATCTTTCTCACCATTTAATGGTTCCTGAATGAATGGAAACCCACAGTGCCTCCAAATTCATCCTTTAAAAACGGCTAGATAAATACCATGCAATCTTTGAAATTCCCATGACCAGGTGGCACTGGAGAACCTTTGGATGTCCTGTTGCTGATCATGAGTGTACCAGACAGGTGCCTTGATTGACGGGTTTCATGAAAATGATGAAGAACAGAGATGCCAGTATGGTGGGGCCTGCTGAGTAGTGGGCCTAGAGCAGTGGTGTGCAGGTGTGTGATAAAACATCTGTGGTGGGGCCATGTGGATCTGCGATGGGCTTCCAAATGGCTTGTGACTGACACGGTGCACCCAGCAGACCCTTATATGTAAAGGCATCTTGTTATATGAAGAGGTTTCAGAACAATGTTCAGAATCAGGTTGCTATGGTCAAGGGGCCACGCTCTGTAAGATAGAATCATGGTTGGTGCATTCTCCTAGGACCCTGACCCACCACACGTGACAGAACTCCCTCCAGCACTGTGTCCCAGTTAAACTCCTTGTATTTCGTGAAGCAAATACCAAACTCCTAGTGCAGCAGCAAGAAACACCACGAAAAGTGGAGGATGACCAAATGGCTTCAGAGTCCCCACGGGGAGACACTTAGCCCCCAATGGCCACAGTTTACCTACAAAGAGAGAATTCAGCACTTCTGCCTCATGTTCATTGGAAAATCAGAAACCATATCCTCCAGGTCACATAGATGAAGACCCAGCTTTGATGGTCTCACTACAAAAGAAGCTAAAGCTCCTGACAACAACATATATTTCAAAAGCCCATTCTCAGAGGCAGTTTCTCAAGAAGTCTTTAGGCCAGCAGAGCTCCATGTTTGTGGAGTGTTTATCCTGTCCCTTACTTCTGGAAACTCCTCTACCACCTCCAAAGTTGTGAACTCCTGAGCATTTTTCATTCCACATATGTATTCAATGATTTTCTAACTCTTATTCTCGAATTGCGTCTTACATGGGGCAAGGGTATTGTCAAGGCATTTTTCTGGATGATTGTGGGAAGATTTTGTGTAGAACATATTTGCATAAACATTGGATTTATTTTCCTATTTTCCATTCCAAAAACTGAATCCCTGACACTAACCCATAACCTACTAGACTCTGACTACGAATCATAATATGAAAGAGAAAAATAACCCAAACAGAATAAAAATACTAGCAGTTCAGAGGAGGCATGATGCGTAGTTGGACAGGCCTTTTGAATTATAAAGGGTACATGTTATGAATCTAGTCCAATGTAATAGATCTCCATGTGTTTTTAAACTTAACAAATATGTGAATTTCTGTCTCCCTTTCTTTGCAGCCTAATCAGCACATGTCTTTTTACATGCACATACAAAATCCTACCTGGTTTCTCAGCTACATTCTTTTGAGGTGGCTGACTTGGCAGATACAATCTGTGAGAAGAAATCACTCCTCCTAAATGCTGTTTGAACTGAAAATCAACCTATGGGTGAGCTTCCTACTTGAACAACATGATACATACATCCATGTTCAGTAAAATAAATATTTTTGGATCTTTAAATGATATATATTTCATGATGAATTTCAATTGGCATATATATTTTTACTTCTTAATGTCTCTGTGTTTGTGTTTGTGTATATATATCTATGTATATACACACACACACACTCTCCAGATTTTTCAAAATATAAAATATATGTGTCTTATTTTACACTCCCTAAATTCATGTTCATGTATGTAGATTTATAATCAACTTTTCACAAGATTATTTTCAGAAATATTCATCCACCTGAAATACGTATTTGTTTCCTAGTACTGAAAACTAACTTCAGTGAATGGTGAATAGAAGTCCTAACATTTCTTCAGTAACTGACCCTGTTTAACATCAATGCAAGTAGACTGCTATGGGACATGATATGTATTTGGACATTTATTTTTATTCAACACTGGCACATTACTATTTCTTCAGTTGATGCTCATCATAGGATATATATTTCATCCTCATGTTCACAAATTTCTAGGCATTTGGTTCACTTTCAATCAAATCCTGCTTCAGAACACATGTATTCCTCCATGTTTCTTGACTGGTCTTTTCATGAGACTTCTTTCCAAGCATATTATTTTGGATTTCCTTAATCTCTATGGAACCAAAACTCACACACCCCTCATGGTAAACCATCACCCTAATATTACCATTAGATGTATAACTGGTTGGAATGAATGATCCTGTATCAATATAAGATTTACTATATATTTTCACATATGAATTCAATCCATTATTTAAATTGGAAACAGTTATATTCTTTATTCACAGTGTGGTCTATTCATGCATTATCTCTATACTCATAGACCCTGGGTATACCTATTTGTACCCCCGAATGCTAATTTATACGTCTTCAATACATTGCTCCCAAAAATAGTTGAAGAAATACTCATGTCACCTGATCTACATATATATTTTATCACAGTGATATTCTGGACACAAAATGCAAAGGTCACACTTATGATTGTACCAAAGCCTAATTGGAAAGTTAGCATGGATTACTAAAACCATCCTTGTCCAGGTTGCCTAATGCTCTCAAATGTCAATCCTATTGGTGACTACACATTTGTTTCTGCCTTAGATTATATATTCAACCTCAACCCTGTTGAAAATGTCAAATCCTATCACTCACTTTATACTTTTCCTGATTTCCTAATGTCTATATTCATATCTGCTTTCCTACATATCTTCCCCAGTTCATCATTGTGACTGACTCTTCACATGTGCTGACATTTACATTCACTCTCTAGCAGACACCCTATTGCTAAAGAACTTTTGGTCCAAATATTATACCCACTCTTCTTCCTAAACCTACTGACTATCTTCCTAATCCTACCTACTATCCCTTTTTGACTGGATCTTCTCTTCTACATTCAATCATCCAAGGTACAAGGTCCTATGCCATTGTATATGGATTTGTCAGAGACATCTGTACAGAATGTAATTCAAAGCTAAGTATTTCAATCAAGGGCCCAATGCCCTTCTGGCCTTCAAATCTTACTTAGATTTCTGTTTTCATACATATATTTCACCTCTATATTATTATAAATATCACAGGTTCCCAATACCATTCTTCATCCAGCAGAATGATTTCTAACCCAAATCGAACATGTTCTTAACCCCAAGCATTTACTTTTCCCTCAATCTAACTTTACAGAAGAGCAGGGACAAAGTTGGTCTTACAATACAGGAATGTAGGGGATCTTCCACCTGCTGAGAACCTCAAAGGTCCATGCAGAAATGATCCCTGGAGAAGATGTAGGCAGCCAGGAAGGACCTGAGAGAGCAGAAGTCATCTTCTGTGGCAAACAACCTGGTCAGGATGAAAAGATGTGTCTGAATGAGCCTCTCTCTTCTTAATGTACACAAGATGGACCAAACCAGGCCTGTGTGGAGAGCTTTTCCTGGGTGCCTATGGTTGATATACCATTCTAACTTGTGAAAGTGTCACAGGAAGCAGGGGCAACCTCCATATCATGGGACCCTTGGAAGCAACAGTTAGGACAGAGTAGTTTCCAAGGAAGTGACCTCAATCGGTTCCTGAAGGAAGTGACCTCACCACACTTCCTTGGTGATGGAACTCTCTGAACTTGGGATCCAGGAAGCCAGGCACCCAGAGGCAGTCCCAGTGCCAGTCCCAGTGGGCTCACTTGTTTGGATTTACCAAGGACAGAGTCAGTCTTTCTTGGTACCTACAAATATGAGGATGGCCAATTGCCAGGAAAGCTCTGAAGGGGGTCTTTCCTGAGAAAGCAGGTAGTGGCTCACCCCTGGCTCCTGATAACTTCACAGAATTGGCCAAGGAGTCCAGATCTGAGACAGGACAGGCCATTCCAAGGGAACATAGTATGGCCCACCTGTCAGAGGACACTGCGGGTAGTCACAGACCTATTTGGGGGAATTAGGTGGCATTGTGGGTGTGGGTGTGAGTCTGTGGTTTGGTCTCATGTTCTGAGAAGAGCTAGGAAAGGCGGTTTGTTTGGTTTGGAGTGGGACTGTTTCTAGCAAGTCTTTTGACAAGGCGAGTGTTGCTATGTCTGTGTATCGCACTGTGTCCGTGGTTGTAGACTTTAGAAAAGAGAATGCATCAATGGATGTGTCCTGTCTAGTAGAAAGCTTCCAGCATTCATCCTGCCCAATTTATGAATGGACTGGGGCTATCCTTATCCATGAGCAAAACCTACTATCTTCCTAAATTTCTGGTTTTTTCTGAATTCTGGCCACTCTTCAGAATAGGCTCATGGTTTTGTGTCCAAGATATGTACCACCTCCAAGCTTGGTGACATTGCCATGTACTAGATAGCTGAAATGAATAGTGAGCATCTCAGAAAACTCAGATATCAGTGGGCCCATTAAGTTCTCAGTGGAGAAACCCTGCTTTGGGCCTTTTGCTTACCTATTGTTCTGTTTCCCTGGATGTCAGCAAGGTCTTTGCCTCAGGACACCCCTTTGTGAAGCCTGAAGAAAACAGTTTTCAAATGCAAACGAACGGGCATCACTTGTGGCTCTTTGCTTAATTGCTTTGCAAAGGGATGTGTCTGAATCAGCCTCTTGGCCCTGTGTAAGGCTGTGGCTTAGATTGTCAGCACCTGATGGATCTCAAGAAAGATCCCATATGTGCATCCATAGCCAATATGGCAAAAAAGCAGTCAATGTGGATGAAGTCTCTTGCCTTCCTCTGTAAGGTTCCTGTCCTCCATCAAGTGAGAATAGGGATCCTTTGGGTCAAATGAGTTTTTCAAAGCCCTGCAGAGGCTAGCCACTATGTGCTTGGGTTTTCTCATGACTCCAATTCACACAAAGAATCTATACCCCAAGATCAGCAGGCCTCCAAGCGGAGAAGCTGAGCAGTATTAAAGGCAGGCCTATTTGATCACTCCTGGTTCAAAGGAAGGGTGTCCAGGCCACCCTGACATTAGGCAAATGATGGGCAAGGGAGCTTATTGTGGACACTGTCTTAGGCTGCGCCCCTCATGGAAACCTCCAGCCAGAGGTTATGAGTATTGTCTATATGGAAGAAGATGAGGGCCTTTTGGCAGTGTTTTGGTTTGAATTGTGGTCATTTGTGTGGCGGTGGAAGAGAGGACTGGGTCCGCCTGGGCTTGAACTCTGGTGTGATTCCCTTGGAGACTGAGTTCTGGAACTGAACTCAGAAAAGTATTGCCATGAATTGAGTTGGGATTTTCCGAGGCCACTCATGAGAGCCCCCCCTGGAAACTGAGATCGAAGCCCAGGGTGACTTTCCACAGAACACTGGGAATCTCAGCCAGGATATCACATGATTTTATTCTTAAAGACCTGGCAGCCATAGTTGAGAGTCAAAACACACATGGACCTCACATTGTACACCTCAGTGGGCCTGGTTTCATGTGACGTTTTGGCCACTCTTTGGGAAGCCTTGTTTGTTAGAGTTCTCCAGAGATTTCATTGAAATGATCTTTCTCACCATTTAATGGTTCCTGAATGAATGGAAACCCACAGTGCCTCCAACTTCATCCTTTAAAAACGGCTAGATAAATACCATGCAATCTTTGAAATTCCCATGACGAGGTGGCACTGGAGAACCTTTGGATGTCTTGTTGCTGATCATGAGTGTACCATACAGGTGCCTTGATTGACGGGTTTCATGAAAATGATGAAGAACAGAGATGCCAGTATGGTGGGGCCTGCTGAGTAGTGGACCTAGAGCAGTGGTGTGCAGGTGTGTGATAAAACATCTGTGGTGGGGCCATGTGGATCTGCGATGGGCTTCCAAATGGGTTGTGACTGACATGTTGCACCCAGCAGACCCTTATATGTAAAGGCATCTTGTTATATGAAGAGGTTTCAGAACAATGTTCAAAATCAGGTTGCTATGGTCAAGGGGCCACGCTCTGTAAGATAGAATCATGATTGGTGCATTCTCCTAGGACCCTGACCCACCACACGTGACAGAACTCCCTCCAGCACTGTGTCCCAGTTAAACTCCTTGTATTTCATGAAGCAAATACCAAACTCCTAGTGCAGCAGCAAGAAACACCACGAAAAGTGGAGAATGACCAAATGGCTTCAGAGTCCCCACGGGGAGACACTTAGCCCCCAATGGCCACAGTTTACCTACAAAGAGAGAATTCAGCACTTCTGCCTCATGTTCATTGGAAAATCAGAAACCGTATCCTCCAGGTCACATAGATGAAGACCCAGCTTTGATCGTCTCACTACAAAAGAAGCTAAAGCTCCTGACAACAACATATATTTCAAAAGCCCATTCTCAGAGGCAGTTTCTCAAGAAGTCTTTAGGCCAGCAGAACTCCATGTTTGTGGAGTGTTTATCCTGTCCCTTACTTCTGGAAACTCCTCTACCATCTCCAAAGTTGTGAACTCCTGAGCATTTTTCATTCCACATATGTATTCAATGATTTTCTAACTCTTATTCTCGAATTGCGTCTTACATGGGGCAAGGGTATTGTCAAGGCATTTTTCTGGATGATTGTGGGAAGATTTTGTGTAGAACATATTTGCATAAACATTGGATTTATTTTCCTATTTTCCATTCCAAAAACTGAATCCCTGACACTAACCCATACCCTACTAGACTCTGACTACGAATCATAATATGATAGAGAAAAATAACCCAAACAGAATAAAAATACTAGCAGTTCAGAGGAGGCATGAGGCGTAGTTGGACAGGCCTTTTGAATTATAAAGGGTACATGCTATGAATCTAGTCCAATGTAATAGATCTCCATGTGTTTTTAAACTTAACAAATATGTGAATTCCTGTCTCCCTTTCTTTGCAGCCTATTCGGCACATGTCTTTTTACATGCACATACAGAATCCTACCTGGTTTCCCAGCTACATTCTTTTGAGGTGGCTGACTTGGCAGATACAATCTGTGAGAAGAAATCACTCCTCCTAAATGCTGGTTGAACTGAAAATCAACCCATGGGTGAGCTTCCTACTTGAACAACATGATACATACATCCATGTTCAGTAAAATAAATATTTTTGCATCTTTAAATGATATATATTTCATGATGAATTTCAATTGGCATATATATTTTTACTTCTTAATGTCTCTGTGTTTGTGTTTGTGTATATATATCTATGTATATACACACACACACACTCTCCAGATTTTTCAAAATATAAAATATATGTGTCTTATTTTACACTCCCAAAATTCATGTTCATGTATGTAGATTTATAATCAACTTTTCACAAGATTATTCTCAGAGATATTCATCCACCTGAAATACGTATTTGTTTCCTAGTACTGAAAACTAACTTCAGTGAATGGTGAATAGAAGTCCTAACATTTCTTCAGTAACTGACCCTGTTTAACATCAATGCAAGTAGACTGCTATGGGTCATGATATGTATTTGGACATTTATTTTTATTCAACACTGGCACATTACTATTTCTTCAGTTGATGCTCATCATAGGATATATATTTCATCCTCATGTTCACAAATTTCTAGGCATTTGGTTCACTTTCAATCAAATCCTGCTTCAGAACACATGTATTCCTCCATGTTTCTTGACTGGTCTTTTCATGAGACTTCTTTCCAAGCATATTATTTTGGATTTCCTTAATCCCTTTGGAACCAAAACTCACACACCCCTCATGGTAAACCATCACCCTAATATTACCATTAGATGTATAACTGGTTGGAATGAATGATCCTGTATCAATATAAGATTTCCTATATATTTTCAGATATCAATTCAATCTATTATTTAAATTGGAAACAGTTATATTCTTTATTCACAGTGTGGTCTATTCATGCATTATCTCTATACTCATAGACCCTGGGTATACTTATTTGTACCCCCGAATGCTAATTTATACGTCTTCAATACATTGCTCCCAAAAATAGTTGAAGAAATACTCATGTCACCTGATCTACATATATATTTTATCACAGTGATATTCTGGACACAAAATGCAAAGGTCACACTTATGATTGTACCAAAGCCTAATTGGAAAGTTAGCATGGATTACTAAAACCATCCTTGTTTAGGTTGCCTAATGCTCTCAAATGTCAATCCTATTGGTGACTACACATTTGTTTCTGCCTTAGATTATATATTCAACCTCAACCCTGTTGAAAATGTCAAATCCTATCACTCACTTTATACTTTTCCTGATTTCCTAATGTCTATATTCATATCTGCTTTCCTACATATCTTCCCCAGTTCATCATTGTGACTGACTCTTCACATGTGCTGACATTTACATTCACTCTCTAACAGACACCCTATTGCTAAAGAACTTTTGGTCCAAATATTATACCCACTCTTCTTCCTAAACCTACTGACTATCTTCCTAATCCTACCTACTATCCCTTTTTGACTGGATCTTCTCTTCTACATTCAATCATTCAAGGTACAAGGTCCTATGCCATTGTATATGGATTTGTCAGAGACATCTGTACAGAATGTAATTCAAAGCTAAGTATTTCAATCAAGGGCCCAATGCCCTTCTGGCCTTCAAATCTTACTTAGATTTCTGTTTTCATACATATATTTCACCTCTATATTATTATAAATATCACAGGTTCCCAATACCATTCTTCATCCAGCAGAATGATTTCTAACCCAAATCGAACATGTTCTTAACCCCAAGCATTTACTTTTCCCTCAATCTAACTTTACAGAAGAGCAGGGACAAAGTTGGTCTTACAATACAGGAATGTAGGGGATCTTCCACCTGCTGAGAACCTCAAAGGTCCATGCAGAAATGATCCCTGGAGAAGATGTAGGCAGCCAGGAAGGACCTGAGAGAGCAGAAGTCATCTTCTGTGGCAAACAACCTGGTCAGGATGAAAAGATGTGTCTGAATGAGCCTCTCTCTTCTTAATGTAGACAAGATGGACCAAACCAGGCCTGTGTGGAGAGCTTTTCCTGGGTGCCTATGGTTGATATACCATTCTAACTTGTGAAAGTGTCACAGGAAGCAGGGGCAACCTCCATCTCATGGGACCCTTGGAAGCAACAGCTGGGACAGAGTGGTTTCCAAGGAAGTGACCGCAATCGGTTCCTGAAGGAAGTGACCTCACCACACTTCCTTGGTGATGGAACTCTCTGAACTTGGGATCCAGGAAGCCAGGCACCCAGAGGCAGTCCCAGTGCCAGTCCCAGTGGGCTCACTTGTTTGGATTTACCGAGGAAAGAGTCAGTCTTTCTTGGTACCTACAGATGTGAGGATGGCCAATTGCCAAGAAAGCTCTGAAGGGGGTCTTTCCTGAGAAAGCAGGTAGTGGCTCACCCCTGGCTCCTGATAACTTCACAGAATTGGCCAAGGAGTCCAGATCTGAGACAGGACAGGCCATTCCAAGGGAACATAGTATGGCAAACCTGTCAGAGGACACTGCGGGTAGTCAAAGACCTATTTGGGGGAATTAGGTGGCATTGTGGGTGTGGGTGTGAGTCTGTGGTTTGGTCTCATGTTCTGAGAAGAGCTAGGAAAGGCGGTTTGTTTGGTTTGGAGTGGGACTGTTTCTAGCAAGTCTTTTGACAAGGCGAGTGTTGCTATGTCTGTGTATCGCACTGTGTCCGTGGTTGTAGACTTTAGAAAAGAGAATGCATCAATGGATGTGTCCTGTCTAGTAGAAAGCTTCCAGCATTCATCCTGCCCAATTTATGAATGGACTGGGGCTTGCCTTATCCATGAGCAAAACCTACTATCTTCCTAAATTTCTGGTTTTTTCTGAATTCTGGCCACTCTTCAGAATAGGCTCATGGTTTTGTGTCCAAGATATGTCCACCTCCAAGCTTGGTGACATTGCCATGTACTAGACAGCTGAAATGAATAGTGAGCATCTCAGAAAACTCAGATATCAGTGGGCCCATTAAGTTCTCAGTGGAGAAACCCTGCTTTGGGCCTTTTGCTTACCTATTGTTCTGTTTCCCTGGATGTCAGCAAGGTCTTTGCCTCAGGACACCCCTTTGTGAAGCCTGAAGAAAACAGTTTTCAAATGCAAACGAACGGGCATCACTTGTGGCTCTTTGCTTAATTGCTTTGCAAAGGGATGTGTCTGAATCAGCCTCTTGGCCCTGTGTAAGGCTGTGCCTTAGATTGTCAGCACCTGATGGATCTCAAGAAAGATCCCATATGTGCATCCATAGCCAATATGGCAAAAACGCAGTCAATGTGGATGAAGTCTCTTGCCTTCCTTTGTAAGGTTCCTGTCCTCCATCAAGTGAGAATAGGGATCCTTTGGGTCAAATGAGTTTTTCAAAGCCCTGCAGAGGCTAGCCATTATGTGCTTGGGTTTTCTCATGACTCCAATTCACACAAAGAATCTATACCCCAAGATCAGCAGGCCTCCAAGCGGAGAAGCTGAGCAGTATTAAAGGCAGGCCTATTTGATCACTCCTGGTTCAAAGGAAGGGTGTCCAGGCCACCCTGACATTAGGCAAATGATGGGCAAGGGAGCTTATTGTGGACACTGTCTTAGGCTGCGCCCCTCATGGAAACTTCCAGCCAGAGGTTATGAGTATTGTCTATATGGAAGAAGATGAGGGCCTTTTGGCAGTGTTTTGGTTTGAATTGTGGTCATTTGTGTGGCGGTGGAAGAGAGGACTGGGTCCGCCTGGGCTTGAACTCTGGTGTGATTCCCTTGGAGACTGAGTTCTGGAACTGAACTCAGAGAAGTATTGCCATGAATTGAGTTGGGATTTTCCGAGGCCACTCATGAGAGCCCCCCCGGAAACTGAGATCGAAGCCCAGGGTGACTTTCCACAGAACACTGGGAATCTCAGCCAGGATATCACATGATTTTATTCTTAAAGACCTGGCAGCCATAGTTGAGAGTCAAAACACACATGGACCTCACATTGTACACCTCAGTGGGCCTGGTTTCATGTGACGTTTTGGCCACTCTTTGGGAAGCCTTGTTTGTTAGAGTTCTCCAGAGATTTCATTGAAATGATCTTTCTCACCATTTAATGGTTCCTGAATGAATGGAAACCCGCAGTGCCTCCAAATTCATCCTTTAAAAACGGCTAGATAAATACCATGCAATCTTTGAAATTCCCATAACCAGGTGGCACTGGAGAACCTTTGGATGTCCTGTTGCTGATCATGAGTGTACCAGACAGGTGCCTTGATTGACGGGTTTCATGAAAATGATGAAGAACAGAGATGCCAGTATGGTGGGGCCTGCTGAGTAGTGGGCCTAGAGCAGTGGTGTGCAGGTGTGTGATAAAACATCTGTGGTGGGGCCATGTGGATCTGCGATGGGCTTCCAAATGGCTTGTGACTGACACGGTGCACCCAGCAGACCCTTATATGTAAAGGCATCTTGTTATATGAAGAGGTTTCAGAACAATGTTCAGAATCAGGTTGCTATGGTCAAGGGGCCACGCTCTGTAAGATAGAATCATGGTTGGTGCATTCTCCTAGGACCCTGACCCACCACACGTGACAGAACTCCCTCCAGCACTGTGTCCCAGTTAAACTCCTTGTATTTCGTGAAGCAAATACCAAACTCCTAGTGCAGCAGCAAGAAACACCACGAAAAGTGGAGGATGACCAAATGGCTTCAGAGTCCCCACGGGGAGACACTTAGCCCCCAATGGCCACAGTTTACCTACAAAGAGAGAATTCAGCACTTCTGCCTCATGTTCATTGGAAAATCAGAAACCATATCCTCCAGGTCACATAGATGAAGACCCAGCTTTGATGGTCTCACTACAAAAGAAGCTAAAGCTCCTGACAACAACATATATTTCAAAAGCCCATTCTCAGAGGCAGTTTCTCAAGAAGTCTTTAGGCCAGCAGAGCTCCATGTTTGTGGAGTGTTTATCCTGTCCCTTACTTCTGGAAACTCCTCTACCACCTCCAAAGTTGTGAACTCCTGAGCATTTTTCATTCCACGTATGTATTCAATGATTTTCTAACTCTTATTCTCGAATTGCGTCTTACATGGGGCAAGGGTATTGTCAAGGCATTTTTCTGGATGATTGTGGGAAGATTTTTTGTAGAACATATTTGCATAAACATTGGATTTATTTTCCTATTTTCCATTCCAAAAACTGAATCCCTGACACTAACCCATAACCTACTAGACTCTGACTACGAATCATAATATGAAAGAGAAAAATAACCCAAACAGAATAAAAATACTGGCAGTTCAGAGGAGGCATGATGCGTAGTTGGACAGGCCTTTTGAATTATAAAGGGTACATGTTATGAATCTAGTCCAATGTAATAGATCTCCATGTGTTTTTAAACTTAACAAATATGTGAATTTCTGTCTCCCTTTCTTTGCAGCCTAATCAGCACATGTCTTTTTACATGCACATACAAAATCCTACCTGGTATCTCAGCTACATTCTTTTGAGGTGGCTGACTTGGCAGATACAATCTGTGAGAAGAAATCACTCCTCCTAAATGCTGTTTGAACTGAAAATCAACCTATGGGTGAGCTTCCTACTTGAACAACATGATACATACATCCATGTTCAGTAAAATAAATATTTTTGGATCTTTAAATGATATATATTTCATGATGAATTTCAATTGGCATATATATTTTTACTTCTTAATGTCTCTGTGTTTGTGTTTGTGTATATATATCTATGTATATACACACACACACACTCTCCAGATTTTTCAAAATATAAAATATATGTGTCTTATTTTACACTCCCTAAATTCATGTTCATGTATGTAGATTTATAATCAACTTTTCACAAGATTATTTTCAGAAATATTCATCCACCTGAAATACGTATTTGTTTCCTAGTACTGAAAACTAACTTCAGTGAATGGTGAATAGAAGTCCTAACATTTCTTCAGTAACTGACCCTGTTTAACATCAATGCAAGTAGACTGCTATGGGACATGATATGTATTTGGACATTTATTTTTATTCAACACTGGCACATTACTATTTCTTCAGTTGATGCTCATCATAGGATATATATTTCATCCTCATGTTCACAAATTTCTAGGCATTTGGTTCACTTTCAATCAAATCCTGCTTCAGAACACATGTATTCCTCCATGTTTCTTGACTGGTCTTTTCATGAGACTTCTTTCCAAGCATATTATTTTGGATTTCCTTAATCTCTTTGGAACCAAAACTCACACACCCCTCATGGTAAACCATCACCCTAATATTACCATTAGATGTATAACTGGTTGGAATGAATGATCCTGTATCAATATAAGATTTACTATATATTTTCACATATGAATTCAATCCATTATTTAAATTGGAAACAGTTATATTCTTTATTCACAGTGTGGTCTATTCATGCATTATCTCTATACTCATAGACCCTGGGTATACCTATTTCTACCCCCGAATGCTAATTTATACGTCTTCAATACATTGCTCCCAAAAATAGTTGAAGAAATACTCATGTCACCTGATCTACATATATATTTTATCACAGTGATATTCTGGACACAAAATGCAAAGGTCACACTTATGATTGTACCAAAGCCTAATTGGAAAGTTAGCATGGATTACTAAAACCATCCTTGTCCAGGTTGCCTAATGCTCTCAAATGTCAATCCTATTGGTGACTACACATTTGTTTCTGCCTTAGATTATATATTCAACCTCAACCCTGTTGAAAATGTCAAATCCTATCACTCACTTTATACTTTTCCTGATTTCCTAATGTCTATATTCATATCTGCTTTCCTACATATCTTCCCCAGTTCATCATTGTGACTGACTCTTCACATGTGCTGACATTTACATTCACTCTCTAGCAGACACCCTATTGCTAAAGAACTTTTGGTCCAAATATTATACCCACTCTTCTTCCTAAACCTACTGACTATCTTCCTAATCCTACCTACTATCCCTTTTTGACTGGATCTTCTCTTCTACATTCAATCATCCAAGGTACAAGGTCCTATGCAATTGTATATGGATTTGTCAGAGACATCTGTACAGAATGTAATTCAAAGCTAAGTATTTCAATCAAGGGCCCAATGCCCTTCTGGCCTTCAAATCTTACTTAGATTTCTGTTTTCATACATATATTTCACCTCTATATTATTATAAATATCACAGGTTCCCAATACCATTCTTCATCCAGCAGAATGATTTCTAACCCAAATCGAACATGTTCTTAACCCCAAGCATTTACTTTTCCCTCAATCTAACTTTACAGAAGAGCAGGGACAAAGTTGGTCTTACAATACAGGAATGTAGGGGATCTTCCACCTGCTGAGAACCTCAAAGGTCCATGCAGAAATGATCCCTGGAGAAGATGTAGGCAGCCAGGAAGGACCTGAGAGAGCAGAAGTCATCTTCTGTGGCAAACAACCTGGTCAGGATGAAAAGATGTGTCTGAATGAGCCTCTCTCTTCTTAATGTAGACAAGATGGACCAAACCAGACCTGTGTGGAGAGCTTTTCCTGGGTGCCTATGGTTGATATACCATTCTAACTTGTGAAAGTGTCACAGGAAGCAGGGGCAACCTCCATATCATGTGACCCTTGGAATCAACAGTTAGGACAGAGTGGTTTCCAAGGAAGTGACCTCAATCGGTTCCTGAAGGAAGTGACCTCACCACACTTCCTTGGTGATGGAACTCTCTGAACTTGGGATCCTGGAAGCCAGGCACCCAGAGGCAGTCCCAGTGCCAGTCCCAGTGGGCTCACTTGTTTGGATTTACCAAGGACAGAGTCAGTCTTTCTTGGTACCTACAGATATGAGGATGGCCAATTGCCAGGAAAGCTCTGAAGGGGGTCTTTCCTGAGAAAGCAGGTAGTGGCTCACCCCTGGCTCCTGATAACTTCACAGAATTGGCCAAGGAGTCCAGATCTGAGACAGGACAGGCCATTCCAAGGGAACATAGTATGGCAAACCTGTCAGAGGACACTGCGGGTAGTCACAGACCTATTTGGGGGAATTAGGTGGCATTGTGGGTGTGGGTGTGAGTCTGTGGTTTGGTCTCATGTTCTGAGAAGAGCTAGGAAAGGCGGTTTGTTTGGTTTGGAGTGGGACTGTTTCTAGCAAGTCTTTTGACAAGGCGAGTGTTGCTATGTCTGTGTATCGCACTGTGTCCGTGGTTGTAGACTTTAGAAAAGAGAATGCATCAATGGATGTGTCCTGTCTAGTAGAAAGCTTCCAGCATTCATCCTGCCCAATTTATGAATGGACTGGGGCTATCCTTATCCATGAGCAAAACCTACTATCTTCCTAAATTTCTGGTTTTTTCTGAATTCTGGCCACTCTTCAGAATAGGCTCATGGTTTTGTTTCCAAGATATGTACCACCTCCAAGCTTGGTGACATTGCCATGTACTAGATAGCTGAAATGAATAGTGAGCATCTCAGAAAACTCAGATATCAGTGGGCCCATTAAGTTCTCAGTGGAGAAACCCTGCTTTGGGCCTTTTGCTTACCTATTGTTCTGTTTCCCTGGATGTCAGCAAGGTCTTTGCCTCAGGACACCCCTTTGTGAAGCCTGAAGAAAACAGTTTTCAAATGCAAACGAACGGGCATCACTTGTGGCTCTTTGCTTAATTGCTTTGCAAAGGGATGTGTCTGAATCAGCCTCTTGGCCCTGTGTAAGGCTGTGGCTTAGATTGTCAGCACCTGATGGATCTCAAGAAAGATCCCATATGTGCATCCATAGCCAATATGGCAAAAAAGCAGTCAATGTGGATGAAGTCTCTTGCCTTCCTCTGTAAGGTTCCTGTCCTCCATCAAGTGAGAATAGGGATCCTTTGGGTCAAATGAGTTTTTCAAAGCCCTGCAGAGGCTAGCCATTATGTGCTTGGGTTTTCTCATGACTCCAATTCACACAAAGAATCTATACCCCAAGATCAGCAGGCCTCCAAGCGGAGAAGCTGAGCAGTATTAAAGGCAGGCCTATTTGATCACTCCTGGTTCAAAGGAAGGGTGTCCAGGCCACCCTGACATTAGGCAAATGATGGGCAAGGGAGCTTATTGTGGACACTGTCTTAGGCTGCGCCCCTCATGGAAACCTCCAGCCAGAGGTTATGAGTATTGTCTATATGGAAGAAGATGAGGGCCTTTTGGCAGTGTTTTGGTTTGAATTGTGGTCATTTGTGTGGCGGTGGAAGAGAGGAATGGGTCCGCCTGGGCTTGAACTCTGGTGTGATTCCCTTGGAGACTGAGTTCTGGAACTGAACTCAGAGAAGTATTGCCATGAATTGAGTTGGGATTTTCCGAGGCCACTCATGAGAGCCCCCCCAGAAACTGAGATCGAAGCCCAGGGTGACTTTCCACAGAACACTGGGAATCTCAGCCAGGATATCACATGATTTTATTCTTAAAGACCTGGCACCCATAGTTGAGAGTCAAAACACACATGGACCTCACATTGTACACCTCAGTGGGCCTGGTTTCATGTGACGTTTTGGCCACTCTTTGGGAAGCCTTGTTTGTTAGAGTTCTCCAGAGATTTCATTGAAATGATCTTTCTCACCATTTACTGGTTCCTGAATGAATGGAAACCCACAGTGCCTCCAACTTCATCCTTTAAAAACGGCTAGATAAATACCATGCAATCTTTGAAATTCCCATGACCAGGTGGCACTGGAGAACCTTTGGATGTCCTGTTGCTGATCATGAGTGTACCAGACAGGTGCCTTGATTGACGGGTTTCATGAAAATGATGAAGAACAGAGATGCCAGTATGGTGGGGCCTGCTGAGTAGTGGGCCTAGAGCAGTGGTGTGCAGGTGTGTGATAAAACATCTGTGGTGGGGCCATGTGGATCTGCGATGGGCTTCCAAATGGCTTGTGACTGACACGGTGCACCCAGCAGACCCTTATATGTAAAGGCATCTTGTTATATGAAGAGGTTTCAGAACAATGTTCAGAATCAGGTTGCTATGGTCAAGGGGCCACGCTCTGTAAGATAGAATCATGGTTGGTGCATTCTCCTAGGACCCTGACCCACCACACGTGACAGAACTCCCTCCAGCACTGTGTCCCAGTTAAACTCCTTGTATTTCGTGAAGCAAATACCAAACTCCTAGTGCAGCAGCAAGAAACACCACGAAAAGTGGAGGATGACCAAATGGCTTCAGAGTCCCCACGGGGAGACACTTAGCCCCCAATGGCCACAGTTTACCTACAAAGAGAGAATTCAGCACTTCTGCCTCATGTTCATTGGAAAATCAGAAACCATATCCTCCAGGTCACATAGATAAAGACCCAGCTTTGATGGTCTCACTACAAAAAGAGCTCCATGTTTGTGGAGTGTTTATCCTGTCCCTTACTTCTGGAAACTCCTCTACCACCTCCAAAGTTGTGAACTCCTGAGCATTTTTCATTCCACATATGTATTCAATGATTTTCTAACACTTCTTCTCGAATTGCGTCTTACATGGGGCAAGGGTATTGTCAAGGCATTTTTCTGGATGATTGTGGGAAGATTTTGTGTAGAACATATTTGCATAAACATTGGATTTATTTTCCTATTTTTCATTCCAAAAACTGAATCCCTGACACTAACCCATACCCTACTAGACTCTGACTACGAATCATAATATGATAGAGAAAAATAACCCAAACAGAATAAAAATACTAGCAGTTCAGAGGAGGCATGAGGCGTACTTGGACAGGCCTTTTGAATTATAAAGGGTACATGTTATGAATCCAGTCCAATGTAATAGATCTCCATGTGTTTTTAAGCTTAACAAATATGTGAATTCCTGTCTCCCTTTCTTTGCAGCCTATTCAGCACATGTCTTTTTACATGCACATACAGAATCCTACCTAGTTTCCCAGCTACATTCTTTTGAGGTGGCTGACTTGGGAGATACAATCTGTGAGAAGAAATCACTCCTCCTAAATGCTGTTTGAACTGAAAATCAACCTATGGGTGAGCTTCCTACTTGAACAACATGATACATACATCCATGATCAGTAAAATAAATATTTTTGGATCATTAAATGATCTATATTTCATGATGAATTTCAATTGGCATATATATTTTTATTTCTTAATGTCTCTGTGTTTGTGTTTGTGTATATATATCTATGTATATATACACACACACACTCTCCAGATTTTTCAAAATATAAAATATATGTGTCTTATTTTACACTCCCTAAATTCATGTTCATGTATGTGGATTTATAATCAACTTTTCACAAGATTATTCTCAGAAATATTCATCCACCTGAAATACGTATTTGTTTCCTAGTACTGAAAACTAACTTCAGTGAATGGTGAATAGAAATCCTAACATTTCTTCAGTAACTGACCCTGTTTAACATCAATGCAAGTAGACTCCTATGGGACATGATGTGTATTTGGACATTTATTTTTATTCAACACTGGTACATTACTATTTCTTCCGTTGATGCACATCATAGGATATATATTTCATCCTCATGTTCACAAATTTCTAGGCATTTGGTTCACTTTCCATCAAATCCTGCTTCAGAACACATGTATTCCTCCATGTTTCTTGACTGGTCTTTTCATGAGACTTCTTTCCAAGCATATTATTTTGGATTTCCATAATCACTTTGGAACCAAAACTCACACACCCCTCATGGTAAACCATCACCCTAATATTACCATTAGATGTATAACTGGTTGGAATGAATGATCCTGTATCAATATAAGATTTACTATATATTTTCAGATATCAATTCAATCCATTATTTAAATTGGAACCAGTTATATTCTTTATTCACAGTGTGGTCTATTCATGCATTATCTCTATACTCATAGACCCTGGGTATACCTATTTGTACTCCCGAATGCTAATTTTTTACGTCTTCAATACATTGCTCCCAAAAATAGTTGAAGAAATACTCATGTCACCTGATCTACATATATATTTTATCACAGTGATGTTCTGGACACAAAATGCAAAGGTCACACTTATGATTGTACCAAAGCCTAATTGGAAAGTTAGCATGGATTACTAACACCATCCTTGTCCAGGTTGCCTAATGCTCTCAAATGTCAATCCTATTGGTGACTACACATTTGTTTCTGCCTTAGATTATATATTCAACCTCAACCCTGTTGAAAATGTCAAATCCTATCACTCACTTTATACTTTTCCTGATTTCCTAATGTCTATATTCATATCTGCTTTCCTACATATCTTCCCCAGTTCATCATTGTGACTGACTCTTCACATGTGCTGACATTTACATTCACTCTCTAACAGACACCCTATTGCTAAAGAACTTTTGGTCCAAATATTATACCCACTCTTCTTCCTAAACCTACTGACTATCTTCCTAATCCTACCTACTATCCCTTTTTGACTGGATCTTCTCTTCTACATTCAATCATCCAAGGTACAAGGTCCTATGCCATTGTATATGGATTTGTCAGAGACATCTGTACAGAATGTAATTCAAAGCTAAGTATTTCAATCAGGGCCCAATGCCCTTCTGGCCTTCAAATCTTACTTAGATTTCTGTTTTCATACATATATTTCACCTCTATATTATTATAAATATCACAGGTTCCCAATACCATTCTTCATCCAGCAGAATGATTTCTAACCCAAATCGAACATGTTCTTAACCCCAAGCATTTACTTTTCCCTCAATCTAACTTTACAGAAGAGCAGGGACAGAGTTGGTCTTACAATACAGGAATGTAGGGGATCTTCCACCTGCTGAGAACCTCATAGGTCCATGCAGAAATGATCCCTGGAGAAATTGTAGGCAGCCAGGAAGGACCTGAGAGAGCAGAAGTCATCTTCTGTGGCAAACAACCTGGTCAGGATGAAAAGATGTGTCTGAATGAGCCTCTCTCTTCTTAATGTAGACAAGATGGACCAAACCAGGCCTGTGTGGAGAGCTTTTCCTAGGTGCCTATGGTTGATATACCATTCTAACTTGTGAAAGTGTCACAGGAAGCAGGGGCAGCCTCCATCTCATGGGACCCTTCGAAGCAACAGTTAGGACAGAGTGGTTTCCAAGGCAGTGACCTCATTCAGTTCCTGAAGGAAGTGACCTCACCGCACTTCCTTGGTAATGGAACTCTCTGAACTTGGGATCCAGGAAGCCAGGCACCCAGAGGCAGTTCCAGTGCCAGTCCCAGTTGGCTCACTTGTTTGGATTTACCGAGGACAGAGTCAGTCTTTCTTGGTACCTACAGATGTGAGGATGGCCAATTGCCAAGAAAGCTCTGAAGGGGGTCTTTCCTGAGAAAGCAGGTAGTGGCTGACCCCTGGCTCCTGATAACTTCACACAATTGGACAAGGAGTCCAGATCTGAGACAGGACAGGCCATTTTGGGGGAACATAGTATGGCCCACCTGTCAGAGGACACTGCGGGTAGTCACAGACCTACTTGGGGGAAGGAGGTGGCTTTGTGGGTGTGGGTGTGAGTCTGTGGTTTGGTCTCATGTTCTGAGAAGAGCTAGGAAAGGCGGTTTGTTTGGTTTGGAGTGGGACTGTTTCTAGCAAGTCTTTTGACAAGGCGAGTATTGCTATGTCTGTGTATCGCACTGTGTCCCTGGTTGTAGACATTAGAAAAGAGAATGCATCAATGGATGTGTCCTGTCTAGTAGAAAGCTTCCAGCATTCATCCTGCCCAATTTATGAATGGACTGGGGCTTGCCTTATCCATGGGCAAAACCTACTATCTTCCTAAATTTCTGGTTTTTTCCTGAATTCTGGCCACTCTTCAGAATAGGCTCATGGTTTTGTGTCCAAGATATGTACCACCTCCAAGCTTGGTGACATTGCCATGTACTAGATAGCTGAAATGAATAGTGAGCATCTCAGAAAACTCAGATATCAGTGGGCCCATTAAGTTCTCAGTGGAGAAACCCTGCTTTGGGCCTTTTGCTTACCTATTGTTCTGTTTCCCTGGATGTCAGCAAGGTCTTTGCCTCAGGACACCCCTTTGTGAAGCCTGAAGAAAACAGTTTTCAAATGCAAAGGAACGGGCATCACTTGTGGCTCTTTGCTTAATTGCTTTGCAAAGGGATGTGTCTGAATCAGCCTCTTGGCCCTGTGTAAGGCTGTGGCTTAGATTGTCAGCACCTGATGGATCTCAAGAAAGATCCCATATGTGCATCCATAGCCAATATGGCAAAAAAGCAGTCAATGTGGATGAAGTCTCTTGCCTTCCTCTGTAAGGTTCCTGTCCTCCATCAAGTGAGAATAGGGATCCTTTGGGTCAAATGAGTTTTTCAAAGCCCTGCAGAGGCTAGCCATTATGTGCTTGGGTTTTCTCATGACTCCAATTCACACAAAGAATCTATACCCCAAGATCAGCAGGCCTCCAAGCGGAGAAGCTGAGCAGTATTAAAGGCAGGCCTATTTGATCACTCCTGGTTCAAAGGAAGGGTGTCCAGGCCACCCTGACATTAGGCAAATGATGGGCAAGGGAGCTTATTGTGGACACTGTCTTAGGCTGCGCCCCTCATGGAAACTTCCAGCCAGAGGTTATGAGTATTGTCTATATGGAAGAAGATGAGGGCCTTTTGGCAGTGTTTTGGTTTGAATTGTGGTCATTTGTGTGGCGGTGGAAGAGAGGACTGGGTCCGCCTGGGCTTGAACTCTGGTGTGATTCCCTTGGAGACTGAGTTCTGGAACTGAACTCAGAGAAGTATTGCCATGAATTGAGTTGGGATTTTCCGAGGCCACTCATGAGAGCCCCCCCGGAAACTGAGATCGAAGCCCAGGGTGACTTTCCACAGAACACTGGGAATCTCAGCCAGGATATCACATGATTTTATTCTTAAAGACCTGGCAGCCATAGTTGAGAGTCAAAACACACATGGACCTCACATTGTACACCTCAGTGGGCCTGGTTTCATGTGACGTTTTGGCCACTCTTTGGGAAGCCTTGTTTGTTAGAGTTCTCCAGAGATTTCATTGAAATGATCTTTCTCACCATTTAATGGTTCCTGAATGAATGGAAACCCGCAGTGCCTCCAAATTCATCCTTTAAAAACGGCTAGATAAATACCATGCAATCTTTGAAATTCCCATAACCAGGTGGCACTGGAGAACCTTTGGATGTCCTGTTGCTGATCATGAGTGTACCAGACAGGTGCCTTGATTGACGGGTTTCATGAAAATGATGAAGAACAGAGATGCCAGTATGGTGGGGCCTGCTGAGTAGTGGGCCTAGAGCAGTGGTGTGCAGGTGTGTGATAAAACATCTGTGGTGGGGCCATGTGGATCTGCGATGGGCTTCCAAATGGCTTGTGACTGACACGGTGCACCCAGCAGACCCTTATATGTAAAGGCATCTTGTTATATGAAGAGGTTTCAGAACAATGTTCAGAATCAGGTTGCTATGGTCAAGGGGCCACGCTCTGTAAGATAGAATCATGGTTGGTGCATTCTCCTAGGACCCTGACCCACCACACGTGACAGAACTCCCTCCAGCACTGTGTCCCAGTTAAACTCCTTGTATTTCGTGAAGCAAATACCAAACTCCTAGTGCAGCAGCAAGAAACACCACGAAAAGTGGAGGATGACCAAATGGCTTCAGAGTCCCCACGGGGAGACACTTAGCCCCCAATGGCCACAGTTTACCTACAAAGAGAGAATTCAGCACTTCTGCCTCATGTTCATTGGAAAATCAGAAACCATATCCTCCAGGTCACATAGATGAAGACCCAGCTTTGATGGTCTCACTACAAAAGAAGCTAAAGCTCCTGACAACAACATATATTTCAAAAGCCCATTCTCAGAGGCAGTTTCTCAAGAAGTCTTTAGGCCAGCAGAGCTCCATGTTTGTGGAGTGTTTATCCTGTCCCTTACTTCTGGAAACTCCTCTACCACCTCCAAAGTTGTGAACTCCTGAGCATTTTTCATTCCACGTATGTATTCAATGATTTTCTAACTCTTATTCTCGAATTGCGTCTTACATGGGGCAAGGGTATTGTCAAGGCATTTTTCTGGATGATTGTGGGAAGATTTTTTGTAGAACATATTTGCATAAACATTGGATTTATTTTCCTATTTTCCATTCCAAAAACTGAATCCCTGACACTAACCCATAACCTACTAGACTCTGACTACGAATCATAATATGAAAGAGAAAAATAACCCAAACAGAATAAAAATACTAGCAGTTCAGAGGAGGCATGATGCGTAGTTGGACAGGCCTTTTGAATTATAAAGGGTACATGTTATGAATCTAGTCCAATGTAATAGATCTCCATGTGTTTTTAAACTTAACAAATATGTGAATTTCTGTCTCCCTTTCTTTGCAGCCTAATCAGCACATGTCTTTTTACATGCACATACAAAATCCTACCTGGTATCTCAGCTACATTCTTTTGAGGTGGCTGACTTGGCAGATACAATCTGTGAGAAGAAATCACTCCTCCTAAATGCTGTTTGAACTGAAAATCAACCTATGGGTCAGCTTCCTACTTGAACAACATGATACATACATCCATGTTCAGTAAAATAAATATTTTTGGATCTTTAAATGATATATATTTCATGATGAATTTCAATTGGCATATATATTTTTACTTCTTAATGTCTCTGTGTTTGTGTTTGTGTATATATATCTATGTATATACACACACACACACTCTCCAGATTTTTCAAAATATAAAATATATGTGTCTTATTTTACACTCCCTAAATTCATGTTCATGTATGTAGATTTATAATCAACTTTTCACAAGATTATTTTCAGAAATATTCATCCACCTGAAATACGTATTTGTTTCCTAGTACTGAAAACTAACTTCAGTGAATGGTGAATAGAAGTCCTAACATTTCTTCAGTAACTGACCCTGTTTAACATCAATGCAAGTAGACTGCTATGGGACATGATATGTATTTGGACATTTATTTTTATTCAACACTGGCACATTACTATTTCTTCAGTTGATGCTCATCATAGGATATATATTTCATCCTCATGTTCACAAATTTCTAGGCATTTGGTTCACTTTCAATCAAATCCTGCTTCAGAACACATGTATTCCTCCATGTTTCTTGACTGGTCTTTTCATGAGACTTCTTTCCAAGCATATTATTTTGGATTTCCTTAATCTCTTTGGAACCAAAACTCACACACCCCTCATGGTAAACCATCACCCTAATATTACCATTAGATGTATAACTGGTTGGAATGAATGATCCTGTATCAATATAAGATTTACTATATATTTTCACATATGAATTCAATCCATTATTTAAATTGGAAACAGTTATATTCTTTATTCACAGTGTGGTCTATTCATGCATTATCTCTATACTCATAGACCCTGGGTATACCTATTTCTACCCCCGAATGCTAATTTATACGTCTTCAATACATTGCTCCCAAAAATAGTTGAAGAAATACTCATGTCACCTGATCTACATATATATTTTATCACAGTGATATTCTGGACACAAAATGCAAAGGTCACACTTATGATTGTACCAAAGCCTAATTGGAAAGTTAGCATGGATTACTAAAACCATCCTTGTCCAGGTTGCCTAATGCTCTCAAATGTCAATCCTATTGGTGACTACACATTTGTTTCTGCCTTAGATTATATATTCAACCTCAACCCTGTTGAAAATGTCAAATCCTATCACTCACTTTATACTTTTCCTGATTTCCTAATGTCTATATTCATATCTGCTTTCCTACATATCTTCCCCAGTTCATCATTGTGACTGACTCTTCACATGTGCTGACATTTACATTCACTCTCTAGCAGACACCCTATTGCTAAAGAACTTTTGGTCCAAATATTATACCCACTCTTCTTCCTAAACCTACTGACTATCTTCCTAATCCTACCTACTATCCCTTTTTGACTGGATCTTCTCTTCTACATTCAATCATCCAAGGTACAAGGTCCTATGCAATTGTATATGGATTTGTCAGAGACATCTGTACAGAATGTAATTCAAAGCTAAGTATTTCAATCAAGGGCCCAATGCCCTTCTGGCCTTCAAATCTTACTTAGATTTCTGTTTTCATACATATATTTCACCTCTATATTATTATAAATATCACAGGTTCCCAATACCATTCTTCATCCAGCAGAATGATTTCTAACCCAAATCGAACATGTTCTTAACCCTAAGCATTTACTTTTCCCTCAATCTAACTTTACAGAAGAGCAGGGACAAAGTTGGTCTTACAATACAGGAATGTAGGGGATCTTCCACCTGCTGAGAACCTCAAAGGTCCATGCAGAAATGATCCCTGGAGAAGATGTAGGCAGCCAGGAAGGACCTGAGAGAGCAGAAGTCATCTTCTGTGGCAAACAACCTGGTCAGGATGAAAAGATGTGTCTGAATGAGCCTCTCTCTTCTTAATGTAGACAAGATGGACCAAACCAGGCCTGTGTGGAGAGCTTTTCCTGGGTGCCTATGGTTGATATACCATTCTAACTTGTGAAAGTGTCACAGGAAGCAGGGGCAACCTCCATCTCATGGGACCCTTGGAAGCAACAGTTAGGACAGAGTGGTTTCCAAGGAAGTGACCGCAATCGGTTCCTGAAGGAAGTGACCTCACCACACTTCCTTGGTGATGGAACTCTCTGAACTTGGGATCCTGGAAGCCAGGCACCCAGAGGCAGTCCCAGTGCCAGTCCCAGTGGGCTCACTTGTTTGGATTTACCAAGGACAGAGTCAGTCTTTCTTGGTACCTACAGATATGAGGATGGCCAATTGCCAGGAAAGCTCTGAAGGGGGTCTTTCCTGAGAAAGCAGGTAGTGGCTCACCCCTGGCTCCTGATAACTTCACAGAATTGGCCAAGGAGTCCAGATCTGAGACAGGACAGGCCATTCCAAGGGAACATAGTATGGCAAACCTGTCAGAGGACACTGCGGGTAGTCACAGACCTATTTGGGGGAATTAGGTGGCATTGTGGGTGTGGGTGTGAGTCTGTGGTTTGGTCTCATGTTCTGAGAAGAGCTAGGAAAGGCGGTTTGTTTGGTTTGGAGTGGGACTGTTTCTAGCAAGTCTTTTGACAAGGCGAGTGTTGCTATGTCTGTGTATCGCACTGTGTCCGTGGTTGTAGACTTTAGAAAAGAGAATGCATCAATGGATGTGTCCTGTCTAGTAGAAAGCTTCCAGCATTCATCCTGCCCAATTTATGAATGGACTGGGGCTATCCTTATCCATGAGCAAAACCTACTATCTTCCTAAATTTCTGGTTTTTTCTGAATTCTGGCCACTCTTCAGAATAGGCTCATGGTTTTGTGTCCAAGATATGTACCACCTCCAAGCTTGGTGACATTGCCATGTACTAGATAGCTGAAATGAATAGTGAGCATCTCAGAAAACTCAGATATCAGTGGGCCCATTAAGTTCTCAGTGGAGAAACCCTGCTTTGGGCCTTTTGCTTACCTATTGTTCTGTTTCCCTGGATGTCAGCAAGGTCTTTGCCTCAGGACACCCCTTTGTGAAGCCTGAAGAAAACAGTTTTCAAATGCAAACGAACGGGCATCACTTGTGGCTCTTTGCTTAATTGCTTTGCAAAGGGATGTGTCTGAATCAGCCTCTTGGCCCTGTGTAAGGCTGTGGCTTAGATTGTCAGCACCTGATGGATCTCAAGAAAGATCCCATATGTGCATCCATAGCCAATATGGCAAAAAAGCAGTCAATGTGGATGAAGTCTCTTGCCTTCCTCTGTAAGGTTCCTGTCCTCCATCAAGTGAGAATAGGGATCCTTTGGGTCAAATGAGTTTTTCAAAGCCCTGCAGAGGCTAGCCATTATGTGCTTGGGTTTTCTCATGACTCCAATTCACACAAAGAATCTATACCCCAAGATCAGCAGGCCTCCAAGCGGAGAAGCTGAGCAGTATTAAAGGCAGGCCTATTTGATCACTCCTGGTTCAAAGGAAGGGTGTCCAGGCCACCCTGACATTAGGCAAATGATGGGCAAGGGAGCTTATTGTGGACACTGTCTTAGGCTGCGCCCCTCATGGAAACCTCCAGCCAGAGGTTATGAGTATTGTCTATATGGAAGAAGATGAGGGCCTTTTGGCAGTGTTTTGGTTTGAATTGTGGTCATTTGTGTGGCGGTGGAAGAGAGGAATGGGTCCGCCTGGGCTTGAACTCTGGTGTGATTCCCTTGGAGACTGAGTTCTGGAACTGAACTCAGAGAAGTATTGCCATGAATTGAGTTGGGATTTTCCGAGGCCACTCATGAGAGCCCCCCCAGAAACTGAGATCGAAGCCCAGGGTGACTTTCCACAGAACACTGGGAATCTCAGCCAGGATATCACATGATTTTATTCTTAAAGACCTGGCAGCCATAGTTGAGAGTCAAAACACACATGGACCTCACATTGTACACCTCAGTGGGCCTGGTTTCATGTGACGTTTTGGCCACTCTTTGGGAAGCCTTGTTTGTTAGAGTTCTCCAGAGATTTCATTGAAATGATCTTTCTCACCATTTACTGGTTCCTGAATGAATGGAAACCCACAGTGCCTCCAACTTCATCCTTTAAAAACGGCTAGATAAATACCATGCAATCTTTGAAATTCCCATGACCAGGTGGCACTGGAGAACCTTTGGATGTCCTGTTGCTGATCATGAGTGTACCAGACAGGTGCCTTGATTGACGGGTTTCATGAAAATGATGAATAACAGAGATGCCAGTATGGTGGGGCCTGCTGAGTAGTGGGCCTAGAGCAGTGGTGTGCAGGTGTGTGATAAAACATCTGTGGTGGGGCCATGTGGATCTGCGATGGGCTTCCAAATGGCTTGTGACTGACACGGTGCACCCAGCAGACCCTTATATGTAAAGGCATCTTGTTATATGAAGAGGTTTCAGAACAATGTTCAGAATCAGGTTGCTATGGTCAAGGGGCCACGCTCTGTAAGATAGAATCATGGTTGGTGCATTCTCCTAGGACCCTGACCCACCACACGTGACAGAACTCCCTCCAGCACTGTGTCCCAGTTAAACTCCTTGTATTTCGTGAAGCAAATACCAAACTCCTAGTGCAGCAGCAAGAAACACCACGAAAAGTGGAGGATGACCAAATGGCTTCAGAGTCCCCACGGGGAGACACTTAGCCCCCAATGGCCACAGTTTACCTACAAAGAGAGAATTCAGCACTTCTGCCTCATGTTCATTGGAAAATCAGAAACCATATCCTCCAGGTCACATAGATAAAGACCCAGCTTTGATGGTCTCACTACAAAAAGAGCTCCATGTTTGTGGAGTGTTTATCCTGTCCCTTACTTCTGGAAACTCCTCTACCACCTCCAAAGTTGTGAACTCCTGAGCATTTTTCATTCCACATATGTATTCAATGATTTTCTAACACTTCTTCTCGAATTGCGTCTTACATGGGGCAAGGGTATTGTCAAGGCATTTTTCTGGATGATTGTGGGAAGATTTTGTGTAGAACATATTTGCATAAACATTGGATTTATTTTCCTATTTTTCATTCCAAAAACTGAATCCCTGACACTAACCCATACCCTACTAGACTCTGACTACGAATCATAATATGATAGAGAAAAATAACCCAAACAGAATAAAAATACTAGCAGTTCAGAGGAGGCATGAGGCGTAGTTGGACAGGCCTTTTGAATTATAAAGGGTACATGTTATGAATCCAGTCCAATGTAATAGATCTCCATGTGTTTTTAAGCTTAACAAATATGTGAATTCCTGTCTCCCTTTCTTTGCAGCCTATTCAGCACATGTCTTTTTACATGCACATACAGAATCCTACCTAGTTTCCCAGCTACATTCTTTTGAGGTGGCTGACTTGGGAGATACAATCTGTGAGAAGAAATCACTCCTCCTAAATGCTGTTTGAACTGAAAATCAACCTATGGGTGAGCTTCCTACTTGAACAACATGATACATACATCCATGATCAGTAAAATAAATATTTTTGGATCATTAAATGATCTATATTTCATGATGAATTTCAATTGGCATATATATTTTTATTTCTTAATGTCTCTGTGTTTGTGTTTGTGTATATATATCTATGTATATATACACACACACACTCTCCAGATTTTTCAAAATATAAAATATATGTGTCTTATTTTACACTCCCTAAATTCATGTTCATGTATGTGGATTTATAATCAACTTTTCACAAGATTATTCTCAGAAATATTCATCCACCTGAAATACGTATTTGTTTCCTAGTACTGAAAACTAACTTCAGTGAATGGTGAATAGAAATCCTAACATTTCTTCAGTAACTGACCCTGTTTAACATCAATGCAAGTAGACTCCTATGGGACATGATGTGTATTTGGACATTTATTTTTATTCAACACTGGTACATTACTATTTCTTCCGTTGATGCACATCATAGGATATATATTTCATCCTCATGTTCACAAATTTCTAGGCATTTGGTTCACTTTCCATCAAATCCTGCTTCAGAACACATGTATTCCTCCATGTTTCTTGACTGGTCTTTTCATGAGACTTCTTTCCAAGCATATTATTTTGGATTTCCATAATCACTTTGGAACCAAAACTCACACACCCCTCATGGTAAACCATCACCCTAATATTACCATTAGATGTATAACTGGTTGGAATGAATGATCCTGTATCAATATAAGATTTACTATATATTTTCAGATATCAATTCAATCCATTATTTAAATTGGAACCAGTTATATTCTTTATTCACAGTGTGGTCTATTCATGCATTATCTCTATACTCATAGACCCTGGGTATACCTATTTGTACTCCCGAATGCTAATTTTTTACGTCTTCAATACATTGCTCCCAAAAATAGTTGAAGAAATACTCATGTCACCTGATCTACATATATATTTTATCACAGTGATGTTCTGGACACAAAATGCAAAGGTCACACTTATGATTGTACCAAAGCCTAATTGGAAAGTTAGCATGGATTACTAACACCATCCTTGTCCAGGTTGCCTAATGCTCTCAAATGTCAATCCTATTGGTGACTACACATTTGTTTCTGCCTTAGATTATATATTCAACCTCAACCCTGTTGAAAATGTCAAATCCTATCACTCACTTTATACTTTTCCTGATTTCCTAATGTCTATATTCATATCTGCTTTCCTACATATCTTCCCCAGTTCATCATTGTGACTGACTCTTCACATGTGCTGACATTTACATTCACTCTCTAACAGACACCCTATTGCTAAAGAACTTTTGGTCCAAATATTATACCCACTCTTCTTCCTAAACCTACTGACTATCTTCCTAATCCTACCTACTATCCCTTTTTGACTGGATCTTCTCTTCTACATTCAATCATCCAAGGTACAAGGTCCTATGCCATTGTATATGGATTTGTCAGAGACATCTGTACAGAATGTAATTCAAAGCTAAGTATTTCAATCAGGGCCCAATGCCCTTCTGGCCTTCAAATCTTACTTAGATTTCTGTTTTCATACATATATTTCACCTCTATATTATTATAAATATCACAGGTTCCCAATACCATTCTTCATCCAGCAGAATGATTTCTAACCCAAATCGAACATGTTCTTAACCCCAAGCATTTACTTTTCCCTCAATCTAACTTTACAGAAGAGCAGGGACAGAGTTGGTCTTACAATACAGGAATGTAGGGGATCTTCCACCTGCTGAGAACCTCATAGGTCCATGCAGAAATGATCCCTGGAGAAATTGTAGGCAGCCAGGAAGGACCTGAGAGAGCAGAAGTCATCTTCTGTGGCAAACAACCTGGTCAGGATGAAAAGATGTGTCTGAATGAGCCTCTCTCTTCTTAATGTAGACAAGATGGACCAAACCAGGCCTGTGTGGAGAGCTTTTCCTAGGTGCCTATGGTTGATATACCATTCTAACTTGTGAAAGTGTCACAGGAAGCAGGGGCAGCCTCCATCTCATGGGACCCTTCGAAGCAACAGTTAGGACAGAGTGGTTTCCAAGGCAGTGACCTCATTCAGTTCCTGAAGGAAGTGACCTCACCGCACTTCCTTGGTAATGGAACTCTCTGAACTTGGGATCCAGGAAGCCAGGCACCCAGAGGCAGTTCCAGTGCCAGTCCCAGTTGGCTCACTTGTTTGGATTTACCGAGGACAGAGTCAGTCTTTCTTGGTACCTACAGATGTGAGGATGGCCAATTGCCAAGAAAGCTCTGAAGGGGGTCTTTCCTGAGAAAGCAGGTAGTGGCTGACCCCTGGCTCCTGATAACTTCACACAATTGGACAAGGAGTCCAGATCTGAGACAGGACAGGCCATTTTGGGGGAACATAGTATGGCCCACCTGTCAGAGGACACTGCGGGTAGTCACAGACCTACTTGGGGGAAGGAGGTGGCTTTGTGGGTGTGGGTGTGAGTCTGTGGTTTGGTCTCATGTTCTGAGAAGAGCTAGGAAAGGCGGTTTGTTTGGTTTGGAGTGGGACTGTTTCTAGCAAGTCTTTTGACAAGGCGAGTATTGCTATGTCTGTGTATCGCACTGTGTCCCTGGTTGTAGACATTAGAAAAGAGAATGCATCAATGGATGTGTCCTGTCTAGTAGAAAGCTTCCAGCATTCATCCTGCCCAATTTATGAATGGACTGGGGCTTGCCTTATCCATGGGCAAAACCTACTATCTTCCTAAATTTCTGGTTTTTTCCTGAATTCTGGCCACTCTTCAGAATAGGCTCATGGTTTTGTGTCCAAGATATGTACCACCTCCAAGCTTGGTGACATTGCCATGTACTAGATAGCTGAAATGAATAGTGAGCATCTCAGAAAACTCAGATATCAGTGGGCCCATTAAGTTCTCAGTGGAGAAACCCTTCTTTGGGCCTTTTGCTTACCTATTGTTCTGTTTCCCTGGATGTCAGCAAGGTCTTTGCCTCAGGACACCCCTTTGTGAAGCCTGAAGAAAACAGTTTTCAAATGCAAAGGAACGGGCATCACTTGTGGCTCTTTGCTTAATTGCTTTGCAAAGGGATGTGTCTGAATCAGCCTCTTGGCCCTGTGTAAGGCTGTGGCTTAGATTGTCAGCACCTGATGGATCTCAAGAAAGATCCCATATGTGCATCCATAGCCAATATGGCAAAAAAGCAGTCAATGTGGATGAAGTCTCTTGCCTTCCTCTGTAAGGTTCCTGTCCTCCATCAAGTGAGAATAGGGATCCTTTGGGTCAAATGAGTTTTTCAAAGCCCTGCAGAGGCTAGCCATTATGTGCTTGGGTTTTCTCATGACTCCAATTCACACAAAGAATCTATACCCCAAGATCAGCAGGCCTCCAAGCGGAGAAGCTGAGCAGTATTAAAGGCAGGCCTATTTGATCACTCCTGGTTCAAAGGAAGGGTGTCCAGGCCACCCTGACATTAGGCAAATGATGGGCAAGGGAGCTTATTGTGGACACTGTCTTAGGCTGCGCCCCTCATGGAAACCTCCAGCCAGAGGTTATGAGTATTGTCTATATGGAAGAAGATGAGGGCCTTTTGGCAGTGTTTTGGTTTGAATTGTGGTCATTTGTGTGGCGGTGGAAGAGAGGACTGGGTCCGCCTGGGCTTGAACTCTGGTGTGATTCCCTTGGAGACTGAGTTCTGGAACTGAACTCAGAGAAGTATTGCCATGAATTGAGTTGGGATTATCCGAGGCCACTCATGAGAGCCCCCCCTGGAAACTGAGATCGAAGCCCAGGGTGACTTTCCACAGAACACTGGGAATCTCAGCCAGGATATCACATGATTTTATTCTTAAAGACCTGGCAGCCATAGTTGAGAGTCAAAACACGCATGGACCTCACATTGTACACCTCAGTGGGCCTGGTTTCATGTGACGTTTTGGCCACTCTTTGGGAAGCCTTGTTTGTTAGAGTTCTCCAGAGATTTCATTGAAATGAACTTTCTCACCATTTAATGGTTCCTGAATGAATGGAAACCCACAGTGCCTCCAAATTCATCCTTTAAAAACGGCTAGATAAATACCATGCAATCTTTGAAATTCCCATGACCAGGTGGCACTGGAGAACCTTTGGATGTCCTGTTGCTGATCATGAGTGTACCAGACAGGTGCCTTGATTGACGGGTTTCATGAAAATGATGAAGAACAGAGATGCCAGTATGGTGGGGCCTGCTGAGTAGTGGGCCTAGAGCAGTGGTGTGCAGGTGTGTGATAAAACATCTGTGGTGGGGCCATGTGGATCTGCGATGGGCTTCCAAATGGCTTGTGACTGACACGGTGCACCCAGCAGACCCTTATATGTAAAGGCATCTTGTTATATGAAGAGGTTTCAGAACAATGTTCAGAATCAGGTTGCTATGGTCAAGGGGCCACGCTCTGTAAGATAGAATCATGGTTGGTGCATTCTCCTAGGACCCTGACCCACCACACGTGACAGAACTCCCTCCAGCACTGTGTCCCAGTTAAACTCCTTGTATTTCGTGAAGCAAATACCAAACTCCTAGTGCAGCAACAAGAAACACCACGAAAAGTGGAGGATGACCAAATGGCTTCAGAGTCCCCACGGGGAGACACTTAGCCCCCAATGGCCAAAGTTTACCTACAAAGAGAGAATTCAGCACTTCTGCCTCATGTTCATTGGAAAATCAGAAACCATATCCTCCAGGTCACATAGATGAAGACCCAGCTTTGATGGTCTCACTACAAAAAGAGCTCCATGTTTGTGGAGTGTTTATCCTGTCCCTTACTTCTGGAAACTCCTCTACCACCTCCAAAGTTGTGAACTCCTGAGCATTTTTCATTCCACATATGTATTCAATGATTTTCTAACTCTTCTTCTCGAATTGCCTCTTACATGGGGCAAGGGTATTGTCAAGGCATTTCTATGGATGATTGTGGGAAGATTTTGTGTAGAACATATTTGCATAAACATTGGATTTATTTTTCTATTTTTCATTCCAAAAACTGAATCCCTGACACTAACCCATACCCTACTAGACTCTGACTACGAATCATAATATGATAGAGAAAAATAACCCAAACAGAATAAAAATACTAGCAGTTCAGAGGAGGCATGAGGCATACTTGGACAGGCCTTTTGAATTATAAAGGGTACATGTTATGAATCCAGTCCAATGTAATAGATCTCCATGTGTTTTTAAACTTAACAAATATGTGAATTCCTGTCTCCCTTTCTTTGCAGCCTATTCAGCACATGTCTTTTTACATGCACATACAGAATCCTACCTGGTTTCCCAGCTACATTCTTTTGAGGTGGCTGACTTGGCAGATACAATCTGTGAGAAGAAATCACTCCTCCTAAATGCTGTTTGAACTGAAAATCAACCTATGGGTGAGCTTCCTACTTGAACAACAAGATACATACATACATGATCAGTAAAATAAATATTTTTGGATCTTTAAATGATATATATTTCATGATGAATTTCAATTGGCATATATATTTTTACTTCTTAATGTCTCTGTGTTTGTGTTTGTGTATATATATCTATGTATATATACACACACACACTCTCCAGATTTTTCAAAATATAAAATATATGTGTCTTATTTTACACTCCCTAAATTCATGTTCATGTATGTGGATTTATAATCAACTTTTCACAAGATTATTCTCAGAAATATTCATCCACCTGAAATACGTATTTGTTTCCTAGTACTGAAAACTAACTTCAGTGAATGGTGAATAGAAGTCCTAACATTTCTTCAGTAACTGACCCTGTTTAACATCAATGCAAGTAGACTCCTATGGGACATGATGTGTATTTGGACATTTATTTTTATTCAACACTGGCACATTACTATTTCTTCAATTGATGCACATCATAGGATATATATTTCATCCTCATGTTCACAAATTTCTAGGCATTTGGTTCACTTTCCATCAAATCCTGCTTCAGAACACATGTATTCCTCCATGTTTCTTGACTGGTCTTTTCATGAGACTTCTTTCCAAGCATATTATTTTGGATTTCTTTAATCACTTTGGAACCAAAACTCACACACCCCTCATGGTAAACCATCACCCTAATATTACCATTAGATGTATAACTGGTTGGAATGAATGATCCTGTATCTATATAAGATTTACTATATATTTTCACATATCAATTCAATCCATTATTTAAATTGGAAACAGTTATATTCTTTATTCACAGTGTGGTCTATTCATGCATTATCTCTATACTCATAGATCCTGGGTATACCTATTTGTACCTCCGAATGCTAATTTATACGTCTTCAATATATTGCTCCCAAAAATAGTTGAAGAAATACTCATGTCACCTGATCTACATATATATTTTATCACAGTGATATTCTGGACACAAAATGCAAAGGTCACACTTATGATTGTACCAAAGCCTAATTGGAAAGTTAGCATGGATTACTAAATCCATCCTTGTCCAGGTTGCCTAATGCTCTCAAATGTCAATCCTATTGGTGACTACACATTTGTTTCTGCCTTAGATTATATATTCAACCTCAACCCTGTTGAAAATGTCAAAGCCTATCACTCACTTTATACTTTTCCTGATTTCCTAATGTCTATATTCATATCTGCTTTCCTACATATCTTCCCCAGTTCATCATTGTGACTGACTCTTCACATGTGCTGACATTTACATTCACTCTCTAACAGACACCCTATTGCTAAAGAACTTTTGGTCCAAATATTATACCCACTCTTCTTTCTAAACCTACTGACTATCTTCCTAATCCTACCTACTATCCCTTTTTGACTGGATCTTCTCTTCTACATTCAATCATCCAAGGTACAAGGTCCTATGCCATTGTATATGGATTTGTCAGAGACATCTGTAGAGAATGTAATTCAAAGCTAAGTATTTCAATCAAGGGCCCAATGCCCTTCTGGCCTTCAAATCTTACTTAGATTTCTGTTTTCATACATATATTTCACCTCTATATTATTATAAATATCACAGGTTCCTAATACCATTCTTCATCCAGCAGAATGATTTCTAACCCAAATCGAACATGTTCTTAACCCCAAGCATTTACTTTTCCCTCAATCTAACTTTACAGAAGAGCAGGGACAGAGTTGGTCTTATAATACAGGAATGTAGGGGATCTTCCACCTGCTGAGAACCTCAAAGGTCCATGCAGAAATGATCCCTGGAGAAGATGTAGGCAGCCAGGAAGGACCTGAGAGAGCAGAAGTCATCTTCTGTGGCAAACAACCTGGTCAGGATGAAAAGATGTGTCTGAATGAGCCTCTCTCTTCTTAATGTAAACAAGATGGACCAAACCAGGCCTGTGTGGAGAGCTTTTCCTGGGTGCCTATGGTTGATATACCATTCTAAGTTGTGAAAGTGTCACAGGAAGCAGGGGCAGCCTCCATCTCATGGGACCCTTGGAAGCAACAGTTAGGACAGAGTGTTTTCCAAGGCAGTGACCTCATTCAGTTCCTGAAGGAAGTGACCTCACCACACTTCCTTGGTGATGGAACTCTCTAAACTTGGGATCCAGGAAGCCAGGCACCCAGAGGCAGTCCCAGTGCCAGTCCCAGTGGGCTCACTTGTTTGGATTTACCAAGGACAGAGTCAGTCTTTCTTGGTACCTACAGATGTGAGGATGGCCAATTGCCAAGGAAGCTCTGAAGGGGGTCTTTCCTGAGAAAGAAAGGTAGTGGCTCACCCCTGGCTCCTGATAACTTCACAGAATTGGCCAAGGAGTCCAGATCTGAGACAGGACAGGCCATTTCGGGGGAACATAGTATGGCCCACCAGTCAGAGGACACTGCGGGTAGTCAGAGACCTACTTGGGGGAAGGAGCTGGCTTTGAGGGTGTGGGTGTGAGTCTGTGGTTTGGTCTCATGTTCTGAGAAGAGCTAGGAAAGGCGGTTTGTTTGGTTTGGAGTGGACTATATCTAGCAAGTCTTTTGACAAGGCGAGTTTTGCCATGTCTGTGTATCGCACTGTGTCCGTGGTTGTAGACATTAGAAAAGAGAATGCATCAATGGATGTGTCCTGTCTAGTAGAAAGCTTCCAGCATTCATCCTGCCCAATTTATGAATGGACTGGGGCTTGCCTTATCCATGGGCAAAACCTACTATCTTCCTAAATTTCTGTTTTTTTCCTGAATTCTGGCCACTCTTCAGAATAGGCTCATGGTTTTGTGTCCAAGATATGTACCACCTCCAAGCTTGGTGACATTGCCATGTACTAGATAGCTGAAGTGAATAGTGAGCATCTCAGAAAACTCAGATATCAGTGGGCCCATTAAAGTCTCAGTGGAGAAACCCTGCTTTGGGCCTTTTGCTTACCTATTGTTCTGTTTCCCTGGATGTCAGCAAGGTCTTTGCCTCAGGACACCCCTTTGTGAAGCCTGAAGAAAACAGTTTTCAAATGCAAAGGAACGGGCATCACTTGTGGCTCTTTGCTTAATTGCTTTGCAAAGGGATGTGTCTGAATCAGCCTCTTGGCCCTGTGTAAGGCTGTGGCTTAGATTGTCAGCACCTGATGGATCTCAAGAAAGATCCCATATGTGCATCCATAGCCAATATGGCAAAAAAGCAGTCAATGTGGATGAAGTCTCTTGCCTTCCTCTGTAAGGTTCCTGTCCTCCATCAAGTGAGAATAGGGATCCTTTGGGTCAAATGAGTTTTTCAAAGCCCTGCAGAGGCTAGCCATTATGTGCTTGGGTTTTCTCATGACTCCAATTCACACAAAGAATCTATACCCCAAGATCAGCAGGCCTCCAAGCGGAGAAGCTGAGCAGTATTAAAGGCAGGCCTATTTGATCACTCCTGGTTCAAAGGAAGGGTGTCCAGGCCACCCTGACATTAGGCAAATGATGGGCAAGGGAGCTTATTGTGGACACTGTCTTAGGCTGTGCCCCTCATGGAAACCTCCAGCCAGAGGTTATGAGTATTGTCTATATGGAAGAAGATGAGGGCCTTTTGGCAGTGTTTTGGTTTGAATTGTGGTCATTTGTGTGGCGGTGGAAGGGAGGACTGGGTCCGCCTGGGCTTGAACTCTGGTGTGATTCCCTTGGAGACTGAGTTCTGGAACTGAACTCAGAGAAGTATTGCCATGAATTGAGTTGGGATTTTCCGAGGCCACTCATGAGAGCCCCCCCTGGAAACTGAGATCGAAGCCCAGGGTGACTTTCCACAGAACACTGGGAATCTCAGCCAGGATATCACATGATTTTATTCTTAAAGACCTGGCAGCCATAGTTGAGAGTCAAAACACACATGGACCTCACATTGTACACCTCAGTGGGCCTGGTTTCATGTGACGTTTTGGCCACTCTTTGGGAAGCCTTGTTTGTTAGAGTTCTCCAGAGATTTCATTGAAATGATCTTTCTCACCATTTAATGGTTCCTGAATGAATGGAAACCCACAGTGCCTCCAACTTCATCCTTTAAAAACGGCTAGATAAATACCATGCAATCTTTGAAATTCCCATGACCAGGTGGCACTGGAGAACCTTTGGATGTCCTGTTGCTGATCATGAGTGTACCAGACAGGTGCCTTGATTGACGGGTTTCATGAAAATGATGAAGAACAGAGATGCCAGTATGGTGGGGCCTGCTGAGTAGTGGGCCTAGAGCAGTGGTGTGCAGGTGTGTGATAAAACATCTGTGGTGGGGCCATGTGGATCTGCGATGGGCTTCCAAATGGCTTGTGACTGACATGGTGCACCCAGCAGACCCTTATATGTAAAGGCATCTTGTTATATGAAGAGGTTTCAGAACAATGTTCAGAATCAGGTTGCTATGGTCAAGGGGCCACGCTCTGTAAGATAGAATCATGGTTGGTGCATTCTCCTAGGACCCTGACCCACCACACGTGACAGAACTCCCTCCAGCACTGTGTCCCAGTTAAACTCCTTGTATTTCGTGAAGCAAATACCAAACTCCTAGTGCAGCAGCAAGAAACACCACGAAAAGTGGAGGATGACCAAATGGCTTCAGAGTCCCCACGGGGAGACACTTAGCCCCCAATGGCCACAGTTTACCTACAAAGAGAGAATTCAGCACTTCTGCCTCATGTTCATTGGAAAATCAGAAACCATATCCTCCAGGTCACATAGATGAAGACCCAGCTTTGATGGTCTCACTACAAAAGAAGCTAAAGCCCCTGACAACAACATATATTTCAAAAGCCCATTCTCAGAGGCAGTTTCTCAAGAAGTCTTTAGGCAAGCAGAGCTCCATGTTTGTGGAGTGTTTCTCCTGTCCCTTACTTCTGGAAACTCCTCTACCACCTCCAAAGTTTTGAAATCCTGAGCATTTTTCATTCCACATATGTATTCAATGATTTTCTAACTCTTCTTCTCGAATTGCGTCTTACATGGGGCAAGGGTATTGTCAAGGCATTTTTCTGGATGATTGTGGGAAGATTTTGTGTAGAACATATTTGCATAAACATTGGATTTATTTTCCTATTTTCCATTCCAAAAACTGAATCCCTGACACTAGCCCATACCCTACTAGACTCTGACTACGAATCATAATATGATAGAGAAAAATAACCCAAACAGAATAAAAATACTAGCAGTTCAGAGGAGGCATGATGCGTAGTTGGACTGGCCTTTTTAAATATAAAGGGTATATGTTATGAATCCAGTCCAATGTGATAGATCTCCATGTGTTTTTAAACTTAACAAATATGTAAATTCCTGTCTCCCTTTCTTTGCAGCCTATTCGGCACATGTCTTTTTACATGCACATACAGAATCCTACCTGGTTTCCCAGCTACATTCTTTTGAGGTGGCTGACTTGGCAGATACAATCTGTGAGAAGAAATCACTCCTCCTAAATGCTGTTTGAACTGAAAATCAACCTATGGGTGAGCTTCCTACTTGAACAACATGATACATACATCCATGTTCAGTAAAATAAATATTTTTGGATCTTTAAATCATATATATTTCATGATCAATTTCAATTGGCATATATATTTTTACTTCTTAATGTCTCTGTGTTTGTGTTTGTGTATATATATCTATGTATATATACACACACACACTCTCCAGATTTTTCAAAATATAAAATATATGTGTCTTATTTTACACTCCCTAAATTCATGTTCATGTATGTGGATTTATAATCAACTTTTCACAAGATTATTCTCAGAAATATTTATCCACCTGAAATACGTATTTGTTTCCTAGTACTGAAAACTAACTTCAGTGAATGGTGAATAGAAATCCTAACATTTCTTCAGTAACTGACCCTGTTTAACATCAATGCAAGTAGACTCCTATGGGACATGATGTGTATTTGGACATTTATTTTTATTCAACACTGGTAAATTACTATTTCTTCCGTTGATGCACATCATAGGATATATATTTCATCCTCATGTTCACAAATTTCTAGGCATTTGGTTCACTTTCCATCAAATCCTGCTTCAGAACACATGTATTTCTCCATGTTTCTTGACTGGTCTTTTCATGAGACTTCTTTCCAAGCATATTATTTTGGATATCCATAATCACTTTGGAACCAAAACTCACACACCCCTCATGGTAAACCATCACCCTAATATTACCATTAGATGTATAACTGGTTGGAATGAATGATCCTGTATCAATATAAGATTTCCTATATATTTTCAGATATCAATTCAATCCATTATTTAAATTGGAACCAGTTATATTCTTTATTCACAGTGTGGTCTATTCATGCATTATCTCTATACTCATAGACCCTGGGTATAACTATTTGTACCCCCGAATGCTAATTTATACGTCTTCAATACATTGCTCCCAAAAATAGTTGAAGAAATACTCATGTCACCTGATCTACATATATATTTTATCACAGTGATGTTCTGGACACAAAATGCAAAGGTCACACTTATGATTGTACCAAAGCCTAAATGGAAAGTTAGCATGGATTACTAAAACCATCCTTGTCCAGGTTGCCTAATGCTCTCAAATGTCAATCCTATTGGTGACTACACATTTGTTTCTGCCTTAGATTATATATTCAACCTCAACCCTGTTGAAAATGTCAAATCCTATCACTCACTTTATACTTTTCCTGATTTCCTAATGTCTATATTCATATCTGCTTTCCTACATATCTTCCCCAGTTCATCATTGTGACTGACTCTTCACATGTGCTGACATTTACATTCACTCTCTAACAGACACCCTATTGCTAAAGAACTTTTGGTCCAAATATTATTCCCACTCTTCTTCCTAAACCTACGGACTATCTTCCTAATCCTACCTACTATCCCTTTTTGACTGGATCTTCTCTTCTACATTCAATCATCCAAGGTACAAGGTCCTATGCCATTCTATATGGATTTGTCAGAGACATCTGTACAGAATGTAATTCAAAGCTAAGTATTTCAATCAAGGGCCCAATGCCCTTCTGGCCTTCAAATCTTACTTAGATTTCTGTTTTCATACATATATTTCACCTCTATATTATTATAAATATCACAGGTTCCCAATACCATTCTTCATCCAGCAGAATGATTTCTAACCCAAATCGAACATGTTCTTAACCCCAAGCATTTACTTTTCCCTCAATCTAACTTTACAGAAGAGCAGGGACAGAGTTGGTCTTACAATACAGGAATGTAGGGGATCTTCCACCTGCTGAGAACCTCAAAGGTCCATGAAGAAATGATCCCTGGAGAAGATGTAGGCAGCCAGGAAGGACCTGAGAGCAGAAGTCATCTTCTGTGGCAAACAACCTGGTCAGGATGAAAAGATGTGTCTGAATGAGCCTCTCTCTTGTTAATGTAGACAAGATGGACCAAACCAGGCCTGTGTGGAGAGCTTTTCCTGGGTGCCTATGGTTGATATACCATTCTAACTTGTGAAAGTGTCACAGGAAGCAGGGGGCAGCCTCCATCTCATGGGACCCTTGGAAGCAACAGTTAGGACAGAGTGGTTTCCAAGGCAGTGACCTCATTCAGTTCCTGAAGGAAGTGACCTCACCACACTTCCTTGGTGATGGAACTCTCTGAACTTGGGATCCAGGTAGCCAGGCACCCAGAGGCAGTCCCAGTGCCAGTCCCAGTGGGCTCACTTGTTTGGATTTACCAAGGACAGAGTCAGTCTTTCTTGGTACCTACAGATGTGAGGATGGCCAATTGCCAAGAAAGCTCTGAAGGGGATCTTTCCTGAGAAAGCAGGTAGTGGCTCACCCCTGGCTCCTGATAACTTCACAGAATTGGCCAAGGAGTCCAGATCTGAGACAGGACAGGCCATTTCGGGGGAACATAGTATGGCCCACCAGTCAGAGGACACTGCGGGTAGTCACAGACCTACTTGGGAGAAGGAGGTGGCTTTGAGGGTGTGGGTGTGAGTCTGTGGTTTGGTCTCATGTTCTGAGAAGAGCTAGGAAAGGCGGTTTGTTTGGTTTGGAGTGGACTGTTTCTAGCAAGTCTTTTGACAAGGCGAGTGTTGCTATGTCTGTGTATCGCACTGTGTCCGTGGTTGTAGACATTAGAAAAGAGAATGCATCAATGGATGTGTCCTGTCTAGTAGAAAGCTTCCAGCATTCATCCTGCCCAATTTATGAATGGACTGGGGCTTGCCTTATCCATGGGCAAAACCTACTATCTTCCTAAATTTCTGGTTTTTTCCTGAATTCTGGCCCCTCTTCAGAATAGGCTCATGGTTTTGTGTCCAAGATATGTACCACCTTTAAGCTTGGTTACATTGCCATGTACTAGATAGCTGAAGTGAATAGTGAGCATCTCAGAAAACTCAGATATCAGTGGGCCCATTAAAGTCTCAGTGGAGAAACCCTGCTTTGGGCCTTTTGCTTACCTATTGTTCTGTTTCCCTGGATGTCAGCAAGGTCTTTGCCTCAGGACACCCCTTTGTGAAGCCTGAAGAAAACAGTTTTCAAATGCAAAGGAACGGGCATCACTTGTGGCTCTTTGCTTAATTGCTTTGCAAAGGGATGTGTCTGAATCAGCCTCTTGGCCCTGTGTAAGGCTGTGGCTTAGATTGTCAGCACCTGATGGATCTCAAGAAAGATCCCATATGTGCATCCATAGCCAATATGGCAAAAAAGCAGTCAATGTGGATGAAGTCTCTTGCCTTCCTCTGTAAAGTTCCTGTCCTCCATCAAGTGAGAATAGGGATCCTTTGGGTCAAATGAGTTTTTCAAAGCCCTGCAGAGGCTAGCCATTATGTGCTTGGGTTTTCTCATGACTCCAATTCACACAAAGAATCTATACCCCAAGATCAGCAGGCCTCCAAGCGGAGAAGCTGAGCAGTATTAAAGGCAGGCCTATTTGATCACTCCTGGTTCAAAGGAAGGGTGTCCAGGCCACCCTGACATTAGGCAAATGATGGGCAAGGGAGCTTATTGTGGACACTGTCTTAGGCTGCGCCCCTCATGGAAACCTCCAGCCAGAGGTTATGAGTATTGTCTATATGGAAGAAGATGAGGGCCTTTTGGCAGTGTTTTGGTTTGAATTGTGGTCATTTGTGTGGCGGTGGAAGAGAGGACTGGGTCTACCTGGGCTTGAACTCTGGTGTGATTCCCTTGGAGACTGAGTTCTGGAACTGAACTCAGAGAAGTATTGCCATGAATTGAGTTGGGATTTTCCGAGGCCACTCATGAGAGCCCCCCCTGGAAACTGAGATCGAAGCCCAGGGTGACTTTCCACAGAACACTGGGAATCTCAGCCAGGATATCACATGATTTTATTCTTAAAGACCTGGCAGCCATAGTTGAGAGTCAAAACTCACATGGACCTCACATTGTACACCTCAGTGGGCCTGGTTTCATGTGACGTTTTGGCCACTCTTTGGGAAGCCTTGTTTGTTAGAGTTCTCCAGAGATTTCATTGAAATGATCTTTCTCACCATTTAATGGTTCCTGAATGAATGGAAACCCACAGTGCCTCCAACTTCATCCTTTAAAAACGGCTAGATAAATACCATGCAATCTTTGAAATTCCCATGACCAGGTGGCACTGGAGAACCTTTGGATGTCCTGTTGCTGATCATGAGTGTACCAGACAGGTGCCTTGATTGACGGGTTTCATGAAAATGATGAAGAACAGAGATGCCAGTATGGTGGGGCCTGCTGAGTAGTGGGCCTAGAGCAGTGGTGTGCAGGTGTGTGATAAAACATCTGTGGTGGGGCCATGTGGATCTGCGATGGGCTTCCAAATGGCTTGTGACTGACATGGTGCACCCAGCAGACCCTTATATGTAAAGGCATCTTGTTATATGAAGAGGTTTCAGAACAATGTTCAGAATCAGGTTGCTATGGTCAAGGGGCCACGCTCTGTAAGATAGAATCATGGTTGGTGCATTCTCCTAGGACCCTGACCCACCACACGTGACAGAACTCCCTCCAGCACTGTGTCCCAGTTAAACTCCTTGTATTTCGTGAAGCAAATACCAAACTCCTAGTGCAGCAGCAAGAAACACCACGAAAAGTGGAGGATGACCAAATGGCTTCAGAGTCCCCACGGGGAGACACTTACCCCCCAATGGCCACAGTTTACCTACAAAGAGAGAATTCAGCACTTCTGCCTCATGTTCATTGGAAAATCAGAAACCATATCCTCCAGGTCACATAGATGAAGACCCAGCTTTGATGGTCTCACTACAAAAGAAGCTAAAGCTCCTGACAACAACATATATTTCAAAAGCCCATTCTCAGAGGCAGTTTCTCAAGAAGTCTTTAGGCCAGCAGAGCTCCATGTTTGTGGAGTGTTTATCCTGTCCCTTACTTCTGGAAACTCCTCTACCACCTCCAAAGTTGTGAACTCCTGAGCATTTTTCATTCCACATATGTATTCAATGATTTTCTAACTCTTCTTCTCGAATTGCGTCTTACATGGGGCAAGGGTATTGTCAAGGCATTTTTCTGGATGATTGTGGGAAGATTTTGTGTAGAACATATTTGCATAAACATTGGACTTATTTTCCTATTTTCCATTACAAAAACTGAATCCCTGACACTAACCCATACCCTACTAGACTCTGACTACGAATCATAATATGATAGAGAAAAATAACCCAAACAGAATAAAAATACTAGCAGTTCAGAGGAGGCATGATGTGTAGTTGGACAGGCCTTTTGAATTATAAAGGGTACATGTTATGAATCTAGTCCAATGTAATAGATCTCCATGTGTTTTTAAACTTAACAAATATGTGAATTCCTGTCTCCCTTTCATTGCAGCCTATTCGGCACATGTCTTTTTACATGCACATACAGAATCCTACCTGGTTTCCCAGCTACATTCTTTTGAGGTGGCTGACTTGGCAGATACAATCTGTGAGAAGAAATCACTCCTCCTAAATGCTGTTTGAACTGAAAATCAACCTATGGGTGAGCTTCCGACTTGAACAACATGATACATACATCCATGTTCAGTAAAATAAATATTTTTGGATCTTTAAATGATATATATTTCATGATGAATTTCAATTGGCATATATATTTTTACTTCTTAATGTCTCTGTGTTTGTGTTTGTGTATATATATCTATGTATATATACACACACACACACTCTCCAGATTTTTCAAAATATAAAATATATGTGTCTTATTTTACACTCCCTAAATTCATGTTCATGTATGTGGATTTATAATCAACTTTTCACAAGATTATTCTCAGAAATATTCATCCACCTGAAATACGTATTTGTTTCCTAGTACTGAAAACTAACTTCAGTGAATGGTGAATAGAAGTGCTAACATTTCTTCAGTAACTGACCCTGTTTAACATCAATGCAAGTAGACTCCTATGGGACATGATGTGTTATTGGACATTTATTTTTATTCAACACTGGCACATTACTATTTCTTCAGTTGATGCACATCATAGGATATATATTTCATCCTCATGTTCACAAATTTCTAGGCATTTGGTTCACTTTCCATCAAATCCTGCTTCAGAACACATGTATTTCTCCATGTTTCTTGACTGGTCTTTTCATGAGACTTCTTTCCAAGCATATTATTTTGGATTTCCATAATCACTTTGGAACCAAAACTCACACACCCCTCATGGTAAACCATCACCCTAATATTACCATTAGATGTATAACTGGTTGGATTGAATGATCCTGTATCAATATAAGATTTCCTATATATTTTCAGATATCAATTCAATCCATTATTTAAATTGGAACCAGTTATATTCTTTATTCACAGTGTGGTCTATTCATGCATTATCTCTATACTCATAGACCCTGGGTATACCTATTTGTACCCCGAATGCTAATTTATACGTCTTCAATACATTGCTCCCAAAAATAGTTGAAGAAATACTCATGTCACCTGATCTACATATATATTTTATCACAGTGATGTTCTGGACACAAAATGCAAAGGTCACACTTATGATTGTACCAAAGCCTAATTGGAAAGTTAGCATGGATTACTAAAACCATCCTTGTCCAGGTTGTCTAATGCTCTCAAATGTCAATCCTATTGGTGACTACACATTTGTTTCTGCCTTAGATTATATATTCAACCTCAACCCTGTTGAAAATGTAAAAGCCTATCACTCACTTTATACTTTTCCTGATTTCCTAATGTCTATATTCATATCTGCTTTCCTACATATCTTCCCCAGTTCATCATTGTGACTGACTCTTCACATGTGCTGACATTTACATTCACTCTCTAACAGACATCCTATTGCTAAAGAACTTTTGGTCCAAATATTATGCCCACTCTTCTTCCTAAACCTACTGACTATCTTCCTAATCCTACCTACTATCCCTTATTGACTGGATCTTCTCTTCTACATTCAATCATCCAAGGTACAAGGTCCTATGCCATTGTATATGGATTTGTCAGAGACATCTGTACAGAATGTAATTCAAAGCTAAGTATTTCAATCAAGGGCCCAATGCCCTTCTGGCCTTCAAATCTTACTTAGATTTCTCTTTTCATACATATATTTCAGCTCTATATTATTATAAATATCACAGGTTCCCAATACCATTCTTCATCCAGCAGAATGATTTCTAACCCAAATCGAACATGTTCTTAACCCCAAGCATTTACTTTTCCCTCAATCTAACTTTACAGAAGAGCAGGGACAGAGTTGGTCTTACAATACAGGAATGTAGGGGATCTTCCACCTGCTGAGAACCTCAAAGGTCCATGCAGAAATGATCCCTGGAGAAATTGTAGGCAGCCAGGAAGGACCTGAGAGAGCAGAAGTCATCTTCTGTGGCAAACAACCTGGTCAGGATGAAAAGATGTGTCTGAATGAGCCTCTCTCTTCTTAATGTAGACAAGATGGACCAAACCAGGCCTGTGTGGAGAGCTTTTCCTGGGTGCCTATGGTTGATATACCATTCCAACTTGTGAAAGTGTCACAGGAAGCAGGGGCAGCCTCCATCTCATGGGACCCTTGGAAGCAACAGTTAGGACAGAGTGGTTTCCAAGGCAGTGACCTCATTCAGTTCCTGAAGGAAGTGACCTCACCACACTTCCTTGGTGATGGAACTCTCTGAACTTGGGATCCAGGAAGCCAGGCACCCAGAGGCAGTCCCAGTGCCAGTCCCAGTGGGCTCACTTGTTTAGATTTACCAAGGACAGAGTCAGTCTTTCTTGGTACGTACACATGTGAGGATGGCCAATTGCCAAGAAAGCTCTGAAGGGGATCTTTCCTGAGAAAGCAGGTAGTGGCTCACCCCTGGCTCCTGATAACTTCACAGAATAGGCCAAGGAGTCCAGATCTGAGACAGGACAGGCCATTTCGGGGGAACATAGTATGGCCCACCTGTCAGAGGACACTGCGGGTAGTCACAGACCTACTTGGGGGAAGGAGGTGGCTTTGTGGGTGTGGGTGTGAGTCTGTGGTTTGGTCTCATGTTCTGAGAAGAGCTAGGAAAGGCGGTTTGTTTGGTTTGGAGTGGACTGTTTCTAGCAAGTCTTTTGACAAGGCGAGTGTTGCTATGTCTGTGTATCGCACTGTGTCTGTGGTTGTAGACATTAGAAAAGAGAATGCATCAATGGATGTGTCCTGTCTAGTAGAAAGCTTCCAGCATTCATCCTGCCCAATTTATGAATGGACTGGGGCTTGCCTTATCCATGGGCAAAACCTACTATCTTCGTAAATTTCTGGTTTTTTCCTGAATTCTGGCCACTCTTCAGAATAGGCTCATGGTTTTGTGTCCAAGATATGTACCACCTCCAAGCTTGGTGACATTGCCATGTACTAGATAGCTGAATTTCATTTCAGCTATCAGTGGGCCCATTAAGTTCTCAGTGGAGAAACCCTGCTTTGGGCCTTTTGCTTACCTATTGTTCTGTTTCCCTGGATGTCAGCAAGGTCTTTGCCTCAGGACACCCCTTTGTGAAGCCTGAAGAAAACAGTTTTCAAATGCAAACGAACGGGCATCACTTGTGGCTCTTTGCTTAATTGCTTTGCAAAGGGATGTGTCTGAATCAGCCTCTTGGCCCTGTGTAAGGCTGTGGCTTAGATTGTCAGCACCTGATGGATCTCAAGAAAGATGCCATATGTGCATCCATAGCCAATATGGCAAAAAAGCAGTCAATGTGGATGAAGTCTCATGCCTTCCTCTGTAAGGTTCCTGTCCTCCATCAAGTGAGAATAGGGATCCTTTGGGTCAAATGAGTTTTTCAAAGCCCTGCAGAGGCTAGCCATTATGTGCTTGGGTTTTCTCATGACTCCAATTCACACAAAGAATCTATACCCCAAGATCAGCAGGCCTCCAAGCGGAGAAGCTGAGCAGTATTAAAGGCAGGCCTATTTGATCACTCCTGGTTCAAAGGAAGGGTGTCCAGGCCACCCTGACATTAGGCAAATGATGGGCAAGGGAGCTTATTGTGGACACTGTCTTAGGCTGCGCCCCTCATGGAAACCTCCAGCCAGAGGTTATGAGTATTGTCTATATGGAAGAAGATGAGGGCCTTTTGGCAGTGTTTTGGTTTGAATTGTGGTCATTTGTGTGGCGGTGGAAGAGAGGACTGGGTCCGCCTGGGCTTGAACTCTGGTGTGATTCCCTTGGAGACTGAGTTCTGGAACTGAACTCAGAGAAGTATTGCCATGAATTGAGTTGGGATTTTCCGAGGCCACTCATGAGAGCCCCCCCTGGAAACTGAGATCGAAGCCCAGGGTGACTTTCCACAGAACACTGGGAATCTCAGCCAGGATATCACATGATTTTATTCTTAAAGACCTGGCAGCCATAGTTGAGAGTCAAAACACACATGGACCTCACATTGTACACCTCAGTGGGCCTGGTTTCATGTGACGTTTTGGCCACTCTTTGGGAAGCCTTGTTTGTTAGAGTTCTCCAGAGATTTCATTGAAATGATCTTTCTCACCATTTAATGGTTCCTGAATGAATGGAAACCCACAGTGCCTCCAACTTCATCCTTTAAAAACGGCTAGATAAATACCATGCAATCTTTGAAATTCCCATGACCAGGTGGCACTGGAGAACCTTTGGATGTCCTGTTGCTGATCATGAGTGTACCAGACAGGTGCCTTGATTGACGGGTTTCATGAAAATGATGAAGAACAGAGATGCCAGTATGGTGGGGCCTGCTGAGTAGTGGGCCTAGAGCAGTGGTGTGCAGGTGTGTGATAAAACATCTGTGGTGGGGCCATGTGGATCTGCGATGGGCTTCCAAATGGCTTGTGACTGACATGGTGCACCCAGCAGACCCTTATATGTAAAGGCATCTTGTTATATGAAGAGGTTTCAGAACAATGTTCAGAATCAGCTTGCTATGGTCAAGGGGCCACGCTCTGTAAGATAGAATCATGGTTGGTGCATTCTCCTAGGACCCTGATTCACCACACGTGACAGAACTCCCTCTAGCACTGTGTCCCAGTTAAACTCCTTGTATTTCGTGAAGCAAATACCAAACTCCTAGTGCAGCAGCAAGAAACACCACGAAAAGTGGAGGATGACCAAATGGCTTCAGAGTCCCCACGGGAGACACTTAGCCCCCAATGGCCACAGTTTACCTACAAAGAGAGAATTCAGCACTTCTGCCTCATGTTCATTGGAAAATCAGAAACCATATCCTCCAGGTCACATAGATGAAGACCCAGCTTTGATGGTCTCACTACAAAAGAAGCTAAAGCTCCTGACAACAACATATATTTCAAAAGCCCATTCTCAGAGGCAGTTTCTCAAGAAGTATTTAGGCCAGCAGAGCTCCATGTTTGTGGAGTGTTTATCCTGTCCCTTACTTCTGGAAACTCCTCTACCACCTCCAAAGTTGTGAACTCCTGAGCATTTTTCATTCCACATATGTATTCAATGATTTTCTAACTCTTCTTCTCGAATCGCGTCTTACATGGGGCAAGGGTATTGTCAAGGCATTTTTCTGGATGATTGTGGGAAGATTTTGTGTAGAACATATTTGCATAAACATTGGACTTATTTTCCTATTTTCCATTCAAAAAACTGAATCCCTGACACTAACCCATACCCTACTAGACTCTGACTACGAATCATAATATGATAGAGAAAAATAACCCAAACAGAATAAAAATACTAGCAGTACAGAGGAGGCATGAGGCGTAGTTGGACAGGCCTTTTGAATTATAAAGGGTACATGTTATGAATCCAGTCCAATGTAATAGATCTCCATGTGTTTTTAAACTTAACAAATATGTGAATTCCTGTCTCCTTTTCTTTGCAGCCTATTTGGCACATGTCTTTTTACATGCACATACAGAATCCTACCTGTTTTCCCAGCTACATTCTTTTGAGGTGGCTGACTTGGCAGATACAATCTGTGAGAAGAAATCACTCCTCCTAAATGCTGTTTGAACTGAAAATCAACCTATGGGTCAGCTTCCTACTTGAACAACATGATACATACATCCATGTTCAGTAAAATAAATATTTTTGGATCTTTAAATGATATATATTTCATGATGAATTTCAATTGGCATATATATTTTTACATCTTAATGTCTCTGTGTTTGTGTTTGTGTATATATATCTATGTATATATACACACACACACTCTCCAGATTTTTCAAAATATAAAATATATGTGTCTTATTTTACACTCCCTAAATTCATGTTCATGTATGTGGATTTATAATCAACTTTTCACAAGATTATTCTCAGAAATATTCATCCACCTGAAATACGTATTTGTTTCCTAGTACTGAAAACTAACTTCTGTGAATGGTGAATAGAAGTCCTAACATTTCTTCAGTAACTGACCCTGTTTAACATCAATGCAAGTAGACTCCTATGGGACATGATGTGTATTTAGACATTTATTTTTATTCAACACTGGCACATTACTATTTCTTCAGTTGATGCACATCATAGGATATATATTTCATCCTCATGTTCACAAATTTCTAGGCATTTGGTTCACTTTCCATCAAATCCTGCTTCAGAACACATGTATTCCTCCATGTTTCTTGAATGGTCTTTTCATGAGACTTCTTTCCAAGCATATTATTTTGGATTTCCTTAATCACTTTGGAACCAAAACTCACACACCCCTCATGGTAAACCATCACCCTAATATTACCATTAGATGTATAACTGGTTGGAATGAATGATCCTGTATCAATATAAGATTTCCTATATATTTTCAGATATCAATTCAATCCATTATTTAAATTGGAACCAGTTATATTCTTTATTCACAGTGTGGTCTATTCATGCATTATCTCTATACTCAGACCCTGGGTATACCTATTTGTACCCCCGAATGCTTATTTATACGTCTTCAATACATTGCTCCCAAAAATAGTTGAAGAAATACTCATGTCACCTGATCTACATATATATTTTATCACAGTGATATTCTGGACACAAAATGCAAAGGTCACACTTATGATTGTACCAAAGCCTAATTGTAAAGTTAGCATGGATTACTAAAACCATCCTTGTCCAGGTTGCCTAATGCTATCAAATGTCAATCTTTGGTGACTACACATTTGTTTCTGCCTTAGATTATATATTCAACCTCAACCCTGTTGAAAATGTCAAATCCTATCACTCACTTTATACTTTTCCTGATTTCCTAATGTCTATATTCATATCTGTTTTCCTATATATCTTCCCCAGTTCATCATTGTGACTGACTCTTCACATGTGCTGACATTTACATTCACTCTCTAACAGACACCCTATTGCTAAAGAACTTTTGGTCCAAATATTATACCCACTCTTCTTCCTAAACCTACTGACTATCTTCCTAATCCTACCTACTATCCCTTTTTGACTGGATCTTCTCTTCTACATTCAATCATCCAAGGTACAAGGTCCTATGCCATTGTATATGGATTTGTCAGAGACATCTGTACAGAATGTAATTCAAAGCTAAGTATTTCAATCAAGGGCCCAATGCCCTTCTGGCCTTCAAATCTTTCTTAGATTTCTGTTTTCATACATATATTTCACCTCTATATTATTATAAATATCACAGGTTCCCAATACCATTCTTCATCCAGCAGAATGATTTCTAACCCAAATCGAACATGTTCTTAACCCCAAGCATTTACTTTTCCCTCAATCTAACTTTACAGAAGAGCAGGGACAGAGTTGGTCTTACAATACAGGAATGTAGGGGATCTTCCACCTGCTGAGAACCTCAAAGGTCCATGCACAAATGATCCCTGGAGAAGATGTAGGCAGCCAGGAAGGACCTGAGAGAGCAGAAGTCATCCTCTGTGGCAAACAACCTGGTCAGGATGAAAAGATGTGTCTGAATGAGCCTCTCTCTACTTAATGTAGACAAGATGGACCAAACCAGGCCTGTGTGGAGAGCTTTTCCTGGGTGCCTATGGTTGATATACCATTCTAACTTGTGAAAGTGTCACAGGAAGCAGGGGCAGCCTCCATCTCATGGGACCCTTGGAATCAACAGTTAGGACAGAGTGGTTTCCAAGGCAGTGACCTCATTCAGTTCCTGAAGGAAGTGACCTCACCACACTTCCTTGGTGATGGAACTCTCTGCACTTGGGATCCTGAAAGCCAGGCACCCAGAGGCAGTCCCAGTGCCAGTGCCAGTGGGCTCACTTGTTTGGATTTACCAAGGACAGAGTCAGTCTTTCTTGGTACCTACAGATGTGCGGATGGCCAATTGCCAAGAAAGCTCTGACGGGGGTCTTTCCTGAGAAAGCAGGTAGTTGCTCACCCCTGGCTCCTGATAACTTGACAGAATAGGCCAAGGAGTCCAGATCTGAGACAGGACAGGCCATTCCAGGGGAACATAGTATGGCCCACCTGTCAGAGGACACTGCGGGTAGTCACAGACCTACTTGGGGGAAGGAGGTGGCTTTGTGGGTGTGTGTGTGAGTCTGTGGTTTGGTCTCATGTTCTGAAAAGAGCTAGGAAAGGCGGTTTGTTTGGTTTGGAGTGGACTGTTTCTAGCAAGTCTTTTGACAAGGTGAGTGTTGCTATGTCTGTGTATCGCACTGTGTCCGTGGTTGTAGACATTAGAAAAGAGAATGCATCAATGGATGTGTCCTGTCTAGTAGAAAGCTTCCAGCATTCATCCTGCCCAATTTATGAATGGTCTGGGGCTTGCCTTATCCATGGGCAAAACCTACTATCTTCCTAAATTTCTGGTTTTTTCCTGAATTCTGGCCACTCTTCAGAATAGGCTCATGGTTTTGTGTCCAAGATATGTACCACCTCCAAGCTTGGTGACATTGCCATGTACTAGATAGCTGAAATGAATAGTGAGCATCTCAGAAAACTCAGATATCAGTGGGCCCATTAAGTTCTCAGTGGAGAAACCCTGCTTTGGGCCTTTTGCTTACCTATTGTTCTGTTTCCCTGGATGTCAGCAAGGTCTTTGCCTCAGGACACCCCTTTGTGAAGCCTGAAGAAAACAGTTTTCAAATGCAAACGAACAGGCATCACTTGTGGCTCTTTGCTTAATTGCTTTGCAAAGGGATGTGTCTGAATCAGCCTCTTGGCCCTGTGTAAGGCTGTGGCTTAGATTGTCAGCACCTGATGGATCTCAAGAAAGATCCCATATGTGCATCCATAGCCAATATGGCAAAAAAGCAGTCAATGTGGATGAAGTCTCTTGCCTTCCTCTGTAAGGTTCCTGTCCTCCATCAAGTGAGAATAGGGATCCTTTGGGTCAAATGAGTTTTTCAAAGCCCTGCAGAGGCTAGCCATTATGTGCTTGGGTTTTCTCATGACTCCAATTCACACAAAGAATCTATACCCCAAGATCAGCAGGCCTCCAAGCGGAGAAGCTGAGCAGTATTAAAGGCAAGCCTATTTGATCACTCGTGGTTCAAAGGAAGGGTGTCCAGGCCACCCTGACATTAGGCAAATGATGGGCAAGGGAGCTTATTGTGGACACTGTCTTAGGCTGCGCCCCTCATGGAAACCTCCAGCCAGAGGTTATGAGTATTGTCTATATGGAAGAAGATGAGGGCCTTTTGGCAGTGTTTTGGTTTGAATTGTGGTCATTTGTGTGGCGGTGGAAGAGAGGACTGGGTCCGCCTGGGCTTGAACTCTGGTGTGATTCCCTTGGAGACTGAGTTCTGGAACTGAACTCAGAGAAGTATTGCCATGAATTGAGTTGGGATTTTCCGAGGCCACTCATGAGAGCTCCCCCTGGAAACTGAGATCGAAGCCCAGGGTGACTTTCCACAGAACACTGGGAATCTCAGCCAGGATATCACATGATTTTATTCTTAAAGACCTGGCAGCCATAGTTGAGAGTCAAAACACACATGGACCTCACATTGTACACCTCAGTGGGCCTGGTTTCATGTGACGTTTTGGCCACTCTTTGGGAAGCCTTGTTTGTTAGAGTTCTCCAGAGATTTCATTGAAATGATCTTTCTCACCATTTAATGGTTCCTGAATGAATGGAAACCCACAGTGCCTCCAACTTCATCCTTTAAAAACGGCTAGATAAATACCATGCAATCTTTGAAATTCCCATGACCAGGTGGCACTGGAGAACCTTTGGATGTCCTGTTGCTGATCATGAGTGTACCAGACAGGTGCCTTGATTGACGGGTTTCATGAAAATGATGAAGAACAGAGATGCCAGTATGGTGGGGCCTGCTGAGTAGTGGGCCTAGAGCAGTGGTGTGCAGGTGTGTGATAAAACATCTGTGGTGGGGCCATGTGGATCTGCGATGGGCTTCCAAATGGCTTGTGACTGACATGTTGCACCCAGCAGACCCTTATATGTAAAGGCATCTTGTTATATGAAGAGGTTTCAGAACAATGTTCAGAATCAGGTTGCTATGGTCAAGGGGCCACGCACTGTAAGATAGAATCATGGTTGGTGCATTCTCCTAGGACCCTGACCCACCACACGTGACAGAACTCCCTCCAGCACTGTGTCCCAGTTCAACTCCTTGTATTTCGTGAAGCAAATACCAAACTCCTAGTGCAGCAGCAAGAAACACCACGAAAAGTGGAGGATGACCAAATGGCTTCAGAGTCCCCACGGGGAGACACTTAGCCCCCAATGGCCACAGTTTACCTACAAAGAGAGAATTCAGCACTTCTGCCTCATGTTCATTGGAAAATCAGAAACCATATCCTCCAGGTCACATAGATGAAGACCCAGCTTTGATGGTCTCACTATAAAAGAAGCTAAAGCTCCTGACAACAACATATATTTCAAAAGCCCATTCTCAGAGGCAGTTTCTCAAGAAGTCTTTAGGCCAGCAGAGCTCCATGTTTGTGGAGTGTTTCTCCTGTCCCTTACTTCTGGAAACTCCTCTACCACCTCCAAAGTTGTGAACTCCTGAGCATTTTTCATTCCACATATGTATTCAATGATTTTCTAACTCTTCTTCTCGAATTGCGTCTTACATGGGGCAAGGGTATTGTCAAGGCATTTTTCTGGATGATTGTGGGAAGATTTTGTGTAGAACATATTTGCATAAACATTGGATTTATTTTCCTATTTTCCCTTCCAAAACTGAATCCCTGACACTAACCCATACCCTACTAGACTCTGACTACGAATCATAATATGATAGAGAAAAATAACCCAAACAGAATAAAAAAACTAGAAGTTCAGAGGAGGCATGAGGCGTAGTTGGACAGGCCTTTTGAATTATAAAGGGTACATGTTATGAATCCAGTCCAATGTAATAGATCTCCATGTGTTTTTAAACTTAACAAATATGTGAATTCCTGTCTCCTTTTCTTTGCAGCCTATTTGGCACATGTCTTTTTACATGCACATACAGAATCCTACCTGTTTTCCCAGCTACATTCTTTTGAGGTGGCTGACTTGGCAGATACAATCTGTGAGAAGAAATCACTCCTCCTAAATGCTGTTTGAACTGAAAATCAACCTATGGGTCAGCTTCCTACTTGAACAACATGATACATACATCCATGTTCAGTAAAATAAATATTTTTGGATCTTTAAATGATATATATTTCATGATGAATTTCAATTGGCATATATATTTTTACATCTTAATGTCTCTGTGTTTGTGTTTGTGTATATATATCTATGTATATATACACACACACACTCTCCAGATTTTTCAAAATATAAAATATATGTGTCTTATTTTACACTCCCTAAATTCATGTTCATGTATGTGGATTTATAATCAACTTTTCACAAGATTATTCTCAGAAATATTCATCCACCTGAAATACGTATTTGTTTCCTAGTACTGAAAACTAACTTCTGTGAATGGTGAATAGAAGTCCTAACATTTCTTCAGTAACTGACCCTGTTTAACATCAATGCAAGTAGACTCCTATGGGACATGATGTGTATTTAGACATTTATTTTTATTCAACACTGGCACATTACTATTTCTTCAGTTGATGCACATCATAGGATATATATTTCATCCTCATGTTCACAAATTTCTAGGCATTTGGTTCACTTTCCATCAAATCCTGCTTCAGAACACATGTATTCCTCCATGTTTCTTGAATGGTCTTTTCATGAGACTTCTTTCCAAGCATATTATTTTGGATTTCCTTAATCACTTTGGAACCAAAACTCACACACCCCTCATGGTAAACCATCACCCTAATATTACCATTAGATGTATAACTGGTTGGAATGAATGATCCTGTATCAATATAAGATTTCCTATATATTTTCAGATATCAATTCAATCCATTATTTAAATTGGAACCAGTTATATTCTTTATTCACAGTGTGGTCTATTCATGCATTATCTCTATACTCAGACCCTGGGTATACCTATTTGTACCCCCGAATGCTTATTTATACGTCTTCAATACATTGCTCCCAAAAATAGTTGAAGAAATACTCATGTCAACTGATCTACATATATATTTTATCACAGTGATATTCTGGACACAAAATGCAAAGGTCACACTTATGATTGTACCAAAGCCTAATTGTAAAGTTAGCATGGATTACTAAAACCATCCTTGTCCATGTTGCCTAATGCTATCAAATGTCAATCTTTGGTGACTACACATTTGTTTCTGCCTTAGATTATATATTCAACCTCAACCCTGTTGAAAATGTCAAATCCTATCACTCACTTTATACTTTTCCTGATTTCCTAATGTCTATATTCATATCTGTTTTCCTATATATCTTCCCCAGTTCATCATTGTGACTGACTCTTCACATGTGCTGACATTTACATTCACTCTCTAACAGACACCCTATTGCTAAAGAACTTTTGGTCCAAATATTATACCCACTCTTCTTCCTAAACCTACTGACTATCTTCCTAATCCTACCTACTATCCCTTTTTGACTGGATCTTCTCTTCTACATTCAATCATCCAAGGTACAAGGTCCTATGCCATTGTATATGGATTTGTCAGAGACATCTCTACAGAATGTAATTCAAAGCTAAGTATTTCAATCAAGGGCCCAATGCCCTTCTGGCCTTCAAATCTTACTTAGATTTCTGTTTTCATACATATATTTCACCTCTATATTATTATAAATATCACAGGTTCCCAATACCATTCTTCATCCAGCAGAATGATTTCTAACCCAAATCGAACATGTTCTTAACCCCAAGCATTTACTTTTCCCTCAATCTAACTTTACAGAAGAGCAGGGACAGAGTTGGTCTTACAATACAGGAATGTAGGGGATCTTCCACCTGCTGAGAACCTCAAAGGTCCATGCAGAAATGATCCCTGGAGAAGATGTAGGCAGCCAGGAAGGACCTGAGAGAGCAGAAGTCATCCTCTGTGGCAAACAACCTGGTCAGGATGAAAAGATGTGTCTGAATGAGCCTCTCTCTACTTAATGTAGACAAGATGGACCAAACCAGGCCTGTGTGGAGAGCTTTTCCTGGGTGCCTATGGTTGATATACCATTCTAACTTGTGAAAGTGTCACAGGAAGCAGGGGCAGCCTCCATCTCATGGGACCCTTGGAATCAACAGTTAGGACAGAGTGGTTTCCAAGGCAGTGACCTCATTCAGTTCCTGAAGGAAGTGACCTCACCACACTTCCTTGGTGATGGAACTCTCTGCACTTGGGATCCTGAAAGCCAGGCACCCAGAGGCAGTCCCAGTGCCAGTGCCAGTGGGCTCACTTGTTTGGATTTACCAAGGACAGAGTCAGTCTTTCTTGGTACCTACAGATGTGCGGATGGCCAATTGCCAAGAAAGCTCTGACGGGGGTCTTTCCTGAGAAAGCAGGTAGTTGCTCACCCCTGGCTCCTGATAACTTGACAGAATAGGCCAAGGAGTCCAGATCTGAGACAGGACAGGCCATTCCAGGGGAACATAGTATGGCCCACCTGTCAGAGGACACTGCGGGTAGTCACAGACCTACTTGGGGGAAGTAGGTGGCTTTGTGGGTGTGTGTGTGAGTCTGTGGTTTGGTCTCATGTTCTGAGAAGAGCTAGGAAAGGCGGTTTGTTTGGTTTGGAGTGGACTGTTTCTAGCAAGTCTTTTGACAAGGTGAGTGTTGCTATGTCTGTGTATCGCACTGTGTCCGTGGTTGTAGACATTAGAAAAGAGAATGCATCAATGGATGTGTCCTGTCTAGTAGAAAGCTTCCAGCATTCATCCTGCCCAATTTATGAATGGACTGGGGCTTGCCTTATCCATGGGCAAAACCTACTATCTTCCTAAATTTCTGGTTTTTTCCTGAATTCTGGCCACTCTTCAGAATAGGCTCATGGTTTTGTGTCCAAGATATGTACCACCTCCAAGCTTGGTGACATTGCCATGTACTAGATAGCTGAAATGAATAGTGAGCATCTCAGAAAACTCAGATATCAGTGGGCCCATTAAGTTCTCAGTGGAGAAACCCTGCTTTGGGCCTTTTGCTTACCTATTGTTCTGTTTCCCTGGATGTCAGCAAGGTCTTTGCCTCAGGACACCCCTTTGTGAAGCCTGAAGAAAACAGTTTTCAAATGCAAACGAACGGGCATCACTTGTGGCTCTTTGCTTAATTGCTTTGCAAAGGGATGTGTCTGAATCAGCCTCTTGGCCCTGTGTAAGGCTGTGCCTTAGATTGTCAGCACCTGATGGATCTCAAGAAAGATCCCATATGTGCATCCATAGCCAATATGGCAAAAAAGCAGTCAATGTGGATGAAGTCTCTTGCCTTCCTCTGTAAGGTTCCTGTCCTCCATCAAGTGAGAATAGGGATCCTTTGGGTCAAATGAGTTTTTCAAAGCCCTGCAGAGGCTAGCCATTATGTGCTTGGGTTTTCTCATGACTCCAATTCACACAAAGAATCTATACCCCAAGATCAGCAGGCCTCCAAGCGGAGAAGCTGAGCAGTATTAAAGGCAGGCCTATTTGATCACTCCTGGTTCAAAGGAAGGGTGTCCAGGCCACCCTGACATTAGGCAAATGATGGGCAAGGGAGCTTATTGTGGACACTGTCTTAGGCTGTGCCCCTCATGGAAACCTCCAGCCAGAGGTTATGAGTATTGTCTATATGGAAGAAGATGAGGGCCTTTTGGCAGTGTTTTGGTTTGAATTGTGGTCATTTGTGTGGCGGTGGAAGAGAGGACTGGGTCCGCCTGGGCTTGAACTCTGGTGTGATTCCCTTGGAGACTGAGTTCTGGAACTGAACTCAGAGAAGTATTGCCATGAATTGAGTTGGGATTTTCCGAGGCCACTCATGAGAGCCCCCCCTGGAAACTGAGATCGAAGCCCAGGGTGACTTTCCACAGAACACTGGGAATCTCAGCCAGGATATCACATGATTTTATTCTTAAAGACCTGGCAGCCATAGTTGAGAGTCAAAACACACATGGACCTCACATTGTACACCTCAGTGGGCCTGGTTTCATGTGACGTTTTGGCCACTCTTTGGGAAGCCTTGTTTGTTAGAGTTCTCCAGAGATTTCATTGAAATGATCTTTCTCACCATTTAATGGTTCCTGAATGAATGGAAACCCACAGTGCCTCCAACTTCATCCTTTAAAAACGGCTAGATAAATACCATGCAATCTTTGAAATTCCCATGACCAGGTGGCACTGGAGAACCTTTGGATGTCCTGTTGCTGATCATGAGTGTACCAGACAGGTGCCTTGATTGACGGGTTTCATGAAAATGATGAAGAACAGAGATGCCAGTATGGTGGGGCCTGCTGAGTAGTGGGCCTAGAGCAGTGGTGTGCAGGTGTGTGATAAAACATCTGTGGTGGGGCCATGTGGATCTGCGATGGGCTTCCAAATGGCTTGTGACTGACATGGTGCACCCAGCAGACCCTTCTATGTAAAGGCATCTTGTTATATGAAGAGGTTTCAGAACAATGTTCAGAATCAGGTTGCTATGGTCAAGGGGCCACGCTCTGTAAGATAGAATCATGGTTGGTGCATTCTCCTAGGACCCTGACCCACCACACGTGACAGAACTCCCTCCAGCACTGTGTCCCAGTTCAACTCCTTGTATTTCGTGAAGCAAATACCAAACTCCTAGTGCAGCAGCAAGAAACACCACGAAAAGTGGAGGATGACCAAATGGCTTCAGAGTCCCCACGGGGACACACTTAGCCCCCAATGGCCACAGTTTACCTACAAAGAGAGAATTCAGCACTTCTGCCTCATGTTCATTGGAAAATCAGAAACCATATCCTCCAGGTCACATAGATGAAGACCCAGCTTTGATGGTCTCACTACAAAAGAAGCTAAAGCTCCTGACAACAACATAGATTTCAAAAGCCCATTCTCAGAGGCAGTTTCTCAAGAAGTATTTAGGCCAGCAGAGCTCCATGTTTGTGGAGTGTTTATCCTGTCCCTTACTTCTGGAAACTCCTCTACCACCTACAAAGTTGTGAACTCCTGAGCATTTTTCATTCCACATATGTATTCAATGATTTTCTAACTCTTCTTCCCGAATTGCGTCTTACATGGGGCAAGGGTATTGTCAAGGCATTTTCTGGATGATTGTGGGAAGATTTTGTGTAGAACATATTTGCATAAACATTGGATTTATTTTCCTATTTTCCATTCCAAAAACTGAATCCCTGACACTAACCCATACCCTACTAGACTCTGACTACGAATCATAATATGATAGAGAAAAATAACCCAAACAGAATAAAAATACTAGCAGTTCAGAGGAGGCATGAGGCATAGTTGGACAGCCTTTTGAATTATAAAGGGTACATGTTATGAATCTAGTCCAATGTAATAGATCTCCATGTGTTTTTAAACTTAACAAATATGTGAATTCCTGTCTCCCTTTCTTTGCAGCCTATTCGGCACATGTCTTTTTACATGCACATACAGAATCCTACCTGGTTTCCCACCTACATTCTTTTGAGGTGGCTGACTTGGCAGATACAATCTGTGAGAAGAAATCACTCCTCCTAAATGCTGTTTGAACTGAAAATCAACCTATGGGTGAGCTTCCTACTTGAAAAACATGATACATACATCCATGTTCAGTAAAATAAATATTTTTGGATCTTTAAATGATATATATTTCATGATGAATTTCAATTGGCATATATATTTTTACTTCTTAATGTCTCTGTGTTTGTGTATATATATCTATGTATATATACACACACACACTCTCCAGATTTTTCAAAATATAAAATATATGTGTCTTATTTTACACTCCCTAAATTCATTTTCATGTATGTGGATTTATAATCAACTTTTCACAAGATTATTCTCAGAAATATTCTTCCACCTGAAATACGTATTTGTTTCCTAGTACTGAAAACTAACTTCAGTGAATGGTGAATAAAAGGCATAACATTTCTTCAGTAACTGACCCTGTTTAACATCAATGCAAGTAGACTCCTATGGGACATGATGTGTATTTAGACATTTATTTTTATTCAACACTGGCACATTACTATGTCTTCAGTTGATGCACATCATAGGATATATATTTCATCCTCATGTTCACAAATTTCTAGGCATTTGGTTCACTTTCAATCAAATCCTGCTTCAGAACACATGTATTCCTCCATGTTTCTTGACTGGTCTTTTCATGAGACTTCTTTCCAAGCATATTATTTTGGATTTTCTTAATCACTTTGGAACCAAAACTCACACACCCCTCATGGTAAACCATCACCCTAATATTACCATTAGATGTATAACTGGTTGGAATGAATGATCCTGTATCAATATAAGATTTCCTATATATTTTCAGATATCAATTCAATCCATTAGTTAAATTGGAAACAGTTATATTCTTTATTCACAGTGTGGTCTATTCATGCATTATCTCTATACTCAGACCCTGGGTATACCTATTTGTACCCCCGAATGCTTATTTATACGTCTTCAATACATTGCTCCCAAAAATAGTTGAAGAAATACTCATGTCACCTTATCTACATATATATTTTATCACAGTGATATTCTGGACACAAAATGCAAAGGTCACACTTATGATTGTACCAAAGCCTAATTGGAAAGTTAGCATGGATTACTAAAACCATCCTTGTCCAGGTTGCCTAATGCTCTCAAATGTCAATCCTATTGGTGACTACACATTTGTTTCTGCCTTAGATTATATATTCAACCTCAACCCTGTTGAAAATGTCAAAGCCTATCACTCACTTTATACTTTTCCTGATTTCCTAATGTCTATATTCATATCTACTTTCCTACATGTCTTCCCCAGTTCATCATTGTGACTGACTCTTCACATGTGCTGACATTTACATTCACTCTCTAACAGACACCCTATTGCTAAAGAACTTTTGGTCCAAATATTATACCCACTCTTCTTCCTAAACCTACTGACTATCTTCCTAATCCTACCTCCTATCCCTTTTTGACTGGGTCTTCTCTTCTACATTCAATCATCCAAGGTACAAGGTCCTATGCCATTGTATATGGATTTGTCAGAGACATCTGTACAGAATGTAATTCAAAGCTAAGTATTTCAATCAAGGGCCCAATGCCCTTCTGGCCTTCAAATCTTACTTAGATTTCTGTTTTCATACATATATTTCAGCTCTATATTATTATAAATATCACAGGTTCCCAATACCATTCTTCATCCAGCAGAATGATTTCTAACCCAAATCGAACATGTTCTTAACCCCAAGCATTTACTTTTCCCTCAATCTAACTTTACAGAAGAGCAGGGACAGAGTTGGTCTTACAATACAGGAATGTAGGGGATCTTCCACCTGCTGAGAACCTCAAAGGTCCATGCAGAAATGATCCCTGGAGAAGATGTAGGCAGCCAGGAAGGACCTGAGAGAGCAGAAGTCATCTTCTGTGGCAAACAACCTGGTCAGGATGAAAAGATGTGTCTGAATGAGCCTCTCTCTTCTTAATGTAGACAAGATGGACCAAACCAGGCCTGTGTGGAGAGCTTTTCCTGGGTGCCTATGGTTGATATACCATTCTAACTTGTGAAAGTGTCACAGGAAGCAGGGGCAGCCTCCATCTCATGGGACCCTTGGAAGCAACAGTTAGGACAGAGTGGTTTCCAAGGCAGTGACCTCATTCAGTTCCTGAAGGAAGTGACCTCACCACACTTCCTTGGTGATGGAACTCTCTGAACTTGGGATCCAGGAAGCCAGGCACCCAGAGGCAGTCCCAGTGCCAGTCCCAGTGGGCTCACTTGTTTGGATTTACCAAGGACAGGGTCAGTCTTTCTTGGTACCTACAGATGTGAGGATGGCCAATTGCCAAGGAAGCTCTGAAGGGGGTCTTTCCTGAGAAAGCAGGTAGTGTCTCACCCCTGGCTCCTGATAACTTAACAGAATTGGCCAAGGAGTCCAGATCTGAGACAGGACAGGCCATTTCGGGGGAACATAGTATGGCCCACCTGTCAGGGGACACTGCGGGTAGTCACAGACCTACTTGGGGGAAGGAGGTGGCTTTGTGGGTGTGGGTGTGAGTCTGTGGTTTGGTCTCATGTTCTCAGAAGAGCTAGGGAAGGCGGTTTGTTTGGTTTGGAGTGGACTGTCTCTAGCAAGTCTTTTGACAAGGCGAGTGTTGCTATGTCTGTGTATCGCACTGTGTCCGTGGTTGTAGACATTAGAAAAGAGAATGCATCAATGGATGTGTCCTGTCTAGTAGAAAGCTTCCAGCATTCATCCTGCCCAATTTATGAATGGACTGGGGCTTGCCTTATCCATGGGCAAAACCTACTATCTTCCTAAATTTCTGGTATTTTCCTGAATTCTGGCCACTCTTAAGAATAGGCTCATGGTTTTGTGTCCAAGATATGTACCACCTCCAAGCTTGGTGACATTGCCATGTACTAGATAGCTGAAATGAATAGTGAGCATCTCAGAAAACTCAGATATCAGTGGGCCCATTAAGTTCTCAGTGGAGAAACCCTGCTTTGGGCCTTTTGCTTACCTATTGTTCTGTTTCCCTGGATGTCAGCAAGGTCTTTGCCTCAGGACACCCCTTTGTGAAGCCTGAAGAAAACAGTTTTCAAATGCAAACGAATGGGCATCACTTGTGGCTCTTTGCTTAATTGCTTTGCAAAGGGATGTGTCTGAATCAGCCTCTTGGCCCTGTGTAAGGCTGTGGCTTAGATTGTCAGCACCTGATGGATCTCAAGAAAGATCCCATATGTGCATCCATAGCCAATATGGCAAAAAAGCAGTCAATGTGGATGAAGTCTCTTGCCTTCCTCTGTAAGGTTCCTGTCCTCCATCAAGTGAGAATAGGGATCCTTTGGGTCAAATGAGTTTTTCAAAGCCCTGCAGAGGCTAGCCATTATGTGCTTGGGTTTTCTCATGACTCCAATTCACACAAAGAATCTATACCCCAAGATCAGCAGGCCTCCAAGCGGAGAAGCTGAGCAGTATTAAAGGCAGGCCTATTTGATCACTCCTGGTTCAAAGGAAGGGTGTCCAGGCCACCCTGACATTAGGCAAATGATGGGCAAGGGAGCTTATTGTGGACACTGTCTTAGGCTGTGCCCCTCATGGAAACCTCCAGCCAGAGGTTATGAGTATTGTCTATATGGAAGAGGTTGAGGGCCTTTTGGCAGTGTTTTGGTTTGAATTGTGGTCATTTGTGTGGCGGTGGAAGAGAGGACTGGGTCCGCCTGGGCTTGAACTCTGGTGTGATTCCCTTGGAGACTGAGTTCTGGAACTGAACTCAGAGAAGTATTGCCATGAATTGAGTTGGGATTTTCCGAGGCCACTCATGAGAGCCCCCCCTGGAAACTGAGATCGAAGCCCAGGGTGACTTTCCACAGAACACTGGGAATCTCAGCCAGGATATCACATGATTTTATTCTTAAAGACCTGGCAGCCATAGTTGAGAGTCAAAACACACATGGACCTCACATTGTACACCTCAGTGGGCCTGGTTTCATGTGACGTTTTGGCCACTCTTTGGGAAGCCTTGTTTGTTAGAGTTCTCCAGAGATTTCATTGAAATGATCTTTCTCACCATTTAATGGTTCCTGAATGAATGGAAACCCACAGTGCCTCCAACTTCATCCTTTAAAAACGGCTAGATAAATACCATGCAATCTTTGAAATTCCCATGACCAGGTGGCACTGGAGAACCTTTGGATGTCCTGTTGCTGATCATGAGTGTACCAGACAGGTGCCTTGATTGACGGGTTTCATGAAAATGATGAAGAACAGAGATGCCAGTATGGTGGGGCCTGCTGAGTAGTGGGCCTAGAGCAGTGGTGTGCAGGTGTGTGATAAAACATCTGTGGTGGGGCCATGTGGATCTGCGATGGGCTTCCAAATGGCTTGTGACTGACATGGTGCACCCAGCAGACCCTTCTATGTAAAGGCATCTTGTTATATGAAGAGGTTTCAGAACAATGTTCAGAATCAGGTTGCTATGGTCAAGGGGCCACGCTCTGTAAGATAGAATCATGGTTGGTGCATTCTCCTAGGACCCTGACCCACCACACGTGACAGAACTCCCTCCAGCACTGTGTCCCAGTTCAACTCCTTGTATTTCGTGAAGCAAATACCAAACTCCTAGTGCAGCAGCAAGAAACACCACGAAAAGTGGAGGATGACCAAATGGCTTCAGAGTCCCCACGGGGACACACTTAGCCCCCAATGGCCACAGTTTACCTACAAAGAGAGAATTCAGCACTTCTGCCTCATGTTCATTGGAAAATCAGAAACCATATCCTCCAGGTCACATAGATGAAGACCCAGCTTTGATGGTCTCACTACAAAAGAAGCTAAAGCTCCTGACAACAACATAGATTTCAAAAGCCCATTCTCAGAGGCAGTTTCTCAAGAAGTCTTTAGGCCAGCAGAGCTCCATGTTTGTGGAGTGTTTATCCTGTCCCTTACTTCTGGAAACTCCTCTACCAAAGTTGTGAACTCCTGAGCATTTTTCATTCCACATATGTATTCAATGATTTTCTAACTCTTCTTCCCGAATTGCGTCTTACATGGGGCAAGGGTATTGTCAAGGCATTTTCTGGATGATTGTGGGAAGATTTTGTGTAGAACATATTTGCATAAACATTGGATTTATTTTCCTATTTTCCATTCCAAAAACTGAATCCCTGACACTAACCCATACCCTACTAGACTCTGACTACGAATCATAATATGATAGAGAAAAATAACCCAAACAGAATAAAAATACTAGCAGTTCAGAGGAGGCATGAGGCATAGTTGGACAGGCCTTTTGAATTATAAAGGGTACATGTTATGAATCTAGTCCAATGTAATAGATCTCCATGTGTTTTTAAACTTAACAAATATGTGAATTCCTGTCTCCCTTTCTTTGCAGCCTATTCGGCACATGTCTTTTTACATGCACATACAGAATCTTACCTGGTTTCCCACCTACATTCTTTTGAGGTGGCTGACTTGGCAGATACAATCTGTGAGAAGAAATCACTCCTCCTAAATGCTGTTTGAACTGAAAATCAACCTATGGGTGAGCTTCCTACTTGAAAAACATGATACATACATCCATGTTCAGTAAAATAAATATTTTTGGATCTTTAAATGATATATATTTCATGATGAATTTCAATTGGCATATATATTTTTACTTCTTAATGTCTCTGTGTTTGTGTATATATATCTATGTATATATACACACACACACTCTCCAGATTTTTCAAAATATAAAATATATGTGTCTTATTTTACACTCCCTAAATTCATTTTCATGTATGTGGATTTATAATCAACTTTTCACAAGATTATTCTCAGAAATATTCTTCCACCTGAAATACGTATTTGTTTCCTAGTACTGAAAACTAACTTCAGTGAATGGTGAATAAAAGGCCTAACATTTCTTCAGTAACTGACCCTGTTTAACATCAATGCAAGTAGACTCCTATGGGACATGATGTGTATTTAGACATTTATTTTTATTCAACACTGGCACATTACTATTTCTTCAGTTGATGCACATCATAGGATATATATTTCATCCTGATGTTCACAAATTTCTAGGCATTTGGTTCACTTTCAATCAAATCCTGCTTCAGAACACATGTATTCCTCCATGTTTCTTGACTGGTCTTTTCATGAGACTTCTTTCCAAGCATATTATTTTGGATTTTCTTAATCACTTTGGAACCAAAACTCACACACCCCTCATGGTAAACCATCACCCTAATATTACCATTAGATGTATAACTGGTTGGAATGAATGATCCCGTATCAATATAAGATTTCCTATATATTTTCAGATATCAATTCAATCCATTATTTAAATTGGAAACAGTTATATTCTTTATTCACAGTGTGGTCTATTCATGCATTATCTCTATACTCAGACCCTGGGTATACCTATTTGTACCCCCGAATGCTTATTTATATGTCTTCAATACATTGCTCCCAAAAATAGTTGAAGAAATACTCATGTCACCTTATCTACATATATATTTTATCACAGTGATATTCTGGACACAAAATGCAAAGGTCACACTTATGATTGTACCAAAGCCTAATTGGAAAGTTAGCATGGATTACTAAAACCATCCTTGTCCAGGTTGCCTAATGCTCTCAAATGTCAATCCTATTGGTGACTACACATTTGTTTCTGCCTTAGATTATATATTCAACCTCAACCCTGTTGAAAATGTCAAATCCTATCACTCACTTTATACTTTTCCTGATTTCCTAATGTCTATATTCATATCTGCTTTCCTACATGTCTTCCCCAATTCATCATTGTGACTGACTCTTCACATGTGCTGACATTTACATTCACTCTCTAACAGACACCCTATTGCTAAAGAACTTTTGGTCCAAATATTATACCCACTCTTCTTCCTAAACCTTCTGACTATCTTCCTAATCCTACCTACTATCCCTTTTTGACTGGATCTTCTCTTCTACATTCAATCATCCAAGGTACAAGGTCCTATGCCATTTTATATGGATTTGTCAGAGACATTTGTACAGAATGTAATTCAAAGCTAAGTATTTCAATCAAGGGCCCAATGCCCTTCTGGCCTTCAAATCTTACTTAGATTTCTGTTTTCATACATATATTTCACCTCTATATTATTATAAATATCACAGGTTCCCAATACCATTCTTCATCCAGCAGAATGATTTCTAACCCAAATCGAACATGTTCTTAACCCCAAGCATTTACTTTTCCCTCAATCTAACTTTACAGAAGAGCAGGGACAGAGTTGGTCTTACAATACAGGAATGTAGGGCATCTTCCACCTGCTGAGAACCTCAAAGGTCCATGCAGAAATGATCCCTGGAGAAGATGTAGGCAGCCAGGAAGGACCTGAGAGAGCAGAAGTCATCTTCTGTGGCAAACAACCTGGTTAGGATGAAAAGATGTGTCTGAATGAGCCTCTCTCTTCTTAATGTAGACAAGATGGACCAAACCAGGCCTGTGTGGAGAGCTTTTCCTGGGTGCCTATGGTTGATATACCATGCTAACTTGTGAAAGTGTCACAGGAAGCAGGGGCAGCCTCCATCTCATGGGACCCTTGGAAGCAACAGTTAGGACAGAGTGGTTTGCAAGGCAGTGACCTCATTCAGTTCCTGAAGGAAGTGACCTCACCACACTTCCTTGGTGATGGAACTCTCTGAACTTGAGATCCAGGAAGCCCGGCACCCAGAGGCAGTCCCAGTGCCAGTCCCAGTGGGCTCACTTGTTTGGATTTACCGAGGACAGAGTCAGTCTTTCTTGGTACCTACAGATGTGAGGATGGCCAATTGCCAAGAAAGCTCTGAAGGGGGTCTTTCCTGAGAAAGCAGGTAGTGGCTCACCCCTGGCTCCTGATAACTTCACAGAATTGGCCAAGGAGTCCAGATCTGAGACAGGACAGGCCATTTTGGGGGAACATAGTATGGCCCACCTGTCAGAGGACACTGCGGGTAGTCACAGACCTACTTGGGGGAAGGAGGTGGCTTTGTGAGTGTGAGTGTGAGTCTGTGGTTTGGTCTCATGTTCTGAGAAGAGCTAGGAAAGGCGGTTTGTTTGGTTTGGAGTGGACTGTTTCTAGCAAGTCTTTTGACAAGGTGAGTGTTGCTATGTCTGTGTATCGCACTGTGTCCGTGGTTGTAGACATTAGAAAAGAGAATGCATCAATGGATGTGTCCTGTCTAGTAGAAAGCTTCCAGCATTCATCCTGCCCAATTTATGAATGGACTGGGGCTTGCCTTATCCATGGGCAAAACCAACTATCTTCCTAAATTTCTGTTTTTTTCCTGAATTCTGGCCACTCTTCAGAATAGGCTCATGGTTTTGTGTCCAAGATATGTACCACCTCCAAGCTTGGTGACATTGCCATGTACTAGATAGCTGAAATGAATAGTGAGCATCTCAGAAAACTCAGATATCAGTGGGCCCATTAAGTTCTCAGTGGAGAAACCCTGCTTTGGGCCTTTTGCTTACCTATTGTTCTGTTTCCCTGGATGTCAGCAAGGTTTTTGCCTCAGGACACCCCTTTGTGAAGCCTGAAGAAAACAGTTTTCAAATGGTAACGAACGGGCATCACTTGTGGCTCTTTGCTTAATTGCATTGCAAAGGGATGTGTCTGAATCAGCCTCTTGGCCCTGTGTAAGGCTGTGCCTTAGATTGTCAGCACCTGATGGATCTCAAGAAAGATCCCATATGTGCATCCATAGCCAATATGGCAAAAAAGCAGTCAATGTGGATGAAGTCTCTTGCCTTCCTCTGTAAGGTTCCTGTCCTCCATCAAGTGAGAATAGGGATCCTTTGGGTCAAATGAGTTTTTCAAAGCCCTGCAGAGGCTAGCCATTATGTGCTTGGGTTTTCTCATGAGTCCACTTCACACAAAGAATCTATACCCCAAGATCAGCAGGCCTCCAAGCGGAGAAGCTGAGCAGTATTAAAGGCAGGCCTATTTGATCACTCCTAGTTCAAAGGAAGGGTGTCCAGACCACCCTGACATTAGGCAAATGATGGGCAAGGGAGCTTATTGTGGACACTGTCTTAGGCTGTGCCCCTCATGGAAACCTCCAGCCAGAGGTTATGAGTATTGTCTATATGGAAGAAGATGAGGGCCTTTTGGCAGTGTTTTGGTTTGAATTGTGGTCATTTGTGTGGCGGTGGAAGAGAGGACTGGGTCCGCCTGGGCTTGAACTCTGGTGTGATTCCCTTGGAGACTGAGTTCTGGAACTGAACTCAGAGAAGTATTGCCATGAATTGAGTTGGGATTTTCCGAGGCCACTCATGAGAGCCCCCCCTGGAAACTGAGATCGAAGCCCAGGGTGACTTTCCACAGAACACTGGGAATCTCAGCCAGGATATCACATGATTTTATTCTTAAAGACCTGGCAGCCATAGTTGAGAGTCAAAACACACATGGACCTCACATTGTACACCTCAGTGGGCCTGGTTTCATGTGACGTTTTGGCCACTCTTTGGGAAGCCTTGTTTGTTAGAGTTCTCCAGAGATTTCATTGAAATGATCTTTCTCACCATTTACTGGTTCCTGAATGAATGGAAACCCACAGTGCCTCCAACTTCATCCTTTAAAAACGGCTAGATAAATACCATGCAATCTTTGAAATTCCCATGACCAGGTGGCACTGGAGAACCTTTGGATGTCCTGTTGCTGATCATGAGTGTACCAGACAGGTGCCTTGATTGACGGGTTTCATGAAAATGATGAAGAACAGAGATGCCAGTATGGTGGGGCCTGCTGAGTAGTGGGCCTAGAGCAGTGGTGTGCAGGTGTGTGATAAAACATCTGTGGTGGGGCCATGTGGATCTGCGATGGGCTTCCAAATGGCTTGTGACTGACATGGTGCACCCAGCAGACCCTTCTATGTAAAGGCATCTTGTTATATGAAGAGGTTTCAGAACAATGTTCAGAATCAGGTTGCTATGGTCAAGGGGCCACGCTCTGTAAGATAGAATCATGTTTGGTGCATTCTCCTAGGACCCTGACCCACCACACGTGACAGAACTCCCTCCAGCACTGTGTCCCAGTTCAACTCCTTGTATTTCGTGAAGCAAATACCAAACTCCTAGTGCAGCAGGAAGAAACACCACGAAAAGTGGAGGATGACCAAATGGCTTCAGAGTCCCCACGGGGACACACTTAGCCCCCAATGGCCACAGTTTACCTACAAAGAGAGAATTCAGCACTTCTGCCTCATGTTCATTGGAAAATCAGAAACCATATCCTCCAGGTCACATAGATGAAGACCCAGCTTTGATGGTCTCACTACAAAAGAAGCTAAAGCTCCTGACAACAACATATATTTCAAAAGCCCATTCTCAGAGGCAGTTTCTCAAGAAGTCTTTAGGCCAGCAGAGCTCCATGTTTGTGGAGTGTTTATCCTGTCCCTTACTTCTGGAAACTCCTCTACCAAAGTTGTGAACTCCTGAGCATTTTTCATTCCACATATGTATTCAATGATTTTCTAACTCTTCTTCCCGAATTGCGTCTTACATGGGGCAAGGGTATTGTCAAGGCATTTTCTGGATGATTGTGGGAAGATTTTGTGTAGAACATATTTGCATAAACATTGGATTTATTTTCCTATTTTCCATTCCAAAAACTGAATCCCTGACACTAACCCATACCCTACTAGACTCTGACTACGAATCATAATATGATAGAGAAAAATAACCCAAACAGAATAAAAATACTAGCAGTTCAGAGGAGGCATGAGGCATAGTTGGACAGGCCTTTTGAATTATAAAGGGTACATGTTATGAATCTAGTCCAATGTAATAGATCTCCATGTGTTTTTAAACTTAACAAATATGTGAATTCCTGTCTCCCTTTCTTTGCAGCCTATTCGGCACATGTCTTTTTACATGCACATACAGAATCCTACCTGGTTTCCCACCTACATTCTTTTGAGGTGGCTGACTTGGCAGATACAATCTGTGAGAAGAAATCACTCCTCCTAAATGCTGTTTGAACTGAAAATCAACCTATGGGTGAGCTTCCTACTTGAAAAACATGATACATACATCCATGTTCAGTAAAATAAATATTTTTGGATCTTTAAATGATATATATTTCATGATGAATTTCAATTGGCATATATATTTTTACTTCTTAATGTCTCTGTGTTTGTGTATATATATCTATGTATATATACACACACACACTCTCCAGATTTTTCAAAATATAAAATATATGTGTCTTATTTTACACTCCCTAAATTCATTTTCATGTATGTGGATTTATAATCAACTTTTCACAAGATTATTCTCAGAAATATTCTTCCACCTGAAATACGTATTTGTTTCCTAGTACTGAAAACTAACTTCAGTGAATGGTGAATAAAAGGCCTAACATTTCTTCAGTAACTGACCCTGTTTAACATCAATGCAAGTAGACTCCTATGGGACATGATGTGTATTTAGACATTTATTTTTATTCAACACTGGCACATTACTATGTCTTCAGTTGATGCACATCATAGGATATATATTTCATCCTCATGTTCACAAATTTCTAGGCATTTGGTTCACTTTCAATCAAATCCTGCTTCAGAACACATGTATTCCTCCATGTTTCTTGACTGGTCTTTTCATGAGACTTCTTTCCAAGCATATTATTTTGGATTTTCTTAATCACTTTGGAACCAAAACTCACACACCCCTCATGGTAAACCATCACCCTAATATTACCATTAGATGTATAACTGGTTGGAATGAATGATCCTGTATCAATATAAGATTTCCTATATATTTTCAGATATCAATTCAATCCATTATTTAAATTGGAAACAGTTATATTCTTTATTCACAGTGTGGTCTATTCATGCATTATCTCTATACTCAGACCCTGGGTATACCTATTTGTACCCCCGAATGCTTATTTATACGTCTTCAATACATTGCTCCCAAAAATAGTTGAAGAAATACTCATGTCACCTGATCTACATATATATTTTATCACAGTGATATTCTGGACACAAAATGCAAAGGTCACACTTATGATTGTACCAAAGCCTAATTGGAAAGTTAGCATGGATTACTAAAACCATCCTTGTCCAGGTTGCCTAATGCTCTCAAATGTCAATCCTATTGGTGACTACACATTTGTTTCTGCCTTAGATTATATATTCAACCAAAACCCTGTTGAAAATGTCAAATCCTATCACTCACTTTATACTTTTCCTGATTTCCTAATGTCTATATTCATATCTGATTTCCTACATATCTTCCCCAGTTCATCATTGTGACTGACTCTTCACATGTGCTGACATTTACATTCACTCTCTAACAGACACCCTATTGCTAAAGAACTTTTGGTCCAAATATTATACCCACTCTTCCTCCTAAACCTTCTGACTATCTTCCTAATCCTACCTCCTATCCCTTTTTGACTGGATCTTCTCTTCAACATTCAATCATCCAAGGTACAAGGTCCTATGCCATTTTATATGGATTTGTCAGAGACATTTGTACAGAATGTAATTCAAAGCTAAGTATTTCAATCAAGGGCCCAATGCCCTTCTGGCCTTCAAATCTTACTTAGATTTCTGTTTTCATACATATATTTCACCTCTATATTATTATAAATATCACAGGTTCCCAATACCATTCTTCATCCAGCAGAATGATTTCTAACCCAAATCGAACATGTTCTTAACCCCAAGCATTTACTTTTCCCTCAATCTAACTTTACAGAAGAGCAGGGACAGAGTTGGTCTTACAATACAGGAATGTAGGGCATCTTCCACCTGCTGAGAACCTCAAAGGTCCATGCAGAAATGATCCCTGGAGAAGATGTAGGCAGCCAGGAAGGACCTGAGAGAGCAGAAGTCATCTTCTGTGGCAAACAACCTGGTTAGGATGAAAAGATGTGTCTGAATGAGCCTCTCTCTTCTTAATGTAGACAAGATGGACCAAACCAGGCCTGTGTGGAGAGCTTTTCCTGGGTGCCTATGGTTGATATACCATTCTAACTTGTGAAAGTGTCACAGGAAGCAGGGGCAGCCTCCATCTCATGGGACCCTTGGAAGCAACAGTTAGGACAGAGTGGTTTCCAAGGCATTGACCTCATTCAGTTCCTGAAGGAAGTGACCTCACCACACTTCCTTGGTGATGGAACTCTCTGAACTTGAGATCCAGGAAGCCCAGAACCCAGAGGCAGTCCCAGTGCCAGTCCCAGTGGGCTCACTTGTTTGGATTTACCGAGGACAGAGTCAGTCTTTCTTGGTACCTACAGATGTGAGGATGGCCAATTGCCAAGAAAGCTCTGAAGGGGGTCTTTCCTGAGAAAGCAGGTAGTGGCTCACCCCTGGCTCCTGATAACTTCACAGAATTGGCCAAGGAGTCCAGATCTGAGACAGGACAGGCCATTTTGGGGGAACATAGTATGGCCCACCTGTCAGAGGACACTGTGGGTAGTCACAGACCTACTTGGGGGAAGGAGGTGGCTTTGTGAGTGTGAGTGTGAGTCTGTGGTTTGGTCTCATGTTCTGAGAAGAGCTAGGAAAGGCGGTTTGTTTGGTTTGGAGTGGACTGTTTCTAGCAAGTCTTTTGACAAGGTGAGTGTTGCTATGTCTGTGTATCGCACTGTGTCCGTGGTTGTAGACATTAGAAAAGAGAATGCATCAATGGATGTGTCCTGTCTAGTAGAAAGCTTCCAGCATTCATCCTGCCCAATTTATGAATGGACTGGGGCTTGCCTTATCCATGGGCAAAACCTACTATCTTCCTAAATTTCTGGTTTTTTCCTGAATTCTGGCCACTCTTCAGAATAGGCTCATGGTTTTGTGTCCAAGATATGTACCACCTCCAAGCTTGGTGACATTGCCATGTACTAGATAGCTGAAATGAATAGTGAGCATCTCAGAAAACTCAGATATCAGTGGGCCCATTAAGTTCTCAGTGGAGAAACCCTTCTTTGGGCCTTTTGCTTACCTATTGTTCTGTTTCCCTGGATGTCAGCAAGGTCTTTGCCTCAGGACACCCCTTTGTGAAGCCTGAAGAAAACAGTTTTCAAATGGTAACGAACGGGCATCACTTGTGGCTCTTTGCTTAATTGCTTTGCAAAGGGATGTGTCTGAATCAGCCTCTTGGCCCTGTGTAAGGCTGTGGCTTAGATTGTCAGCACCTGATGGATCTCAAGAAAGATCCCATATGTGCATCCATAGCCAATATGGCAAAAAAGCAGTCAATGTGGATGAAGTCTCTTGCCTTCCTCTGTAAGGTTCCTGTCCTCCATCAAGTGAGAATAGGGATCCTTTGGGTCAAATGAGTTTTTCAAAGCCCTGCAGAGGCTAGCCATTATGTGCTTGGGTTTTCTCATGACTCCAATTCACACAAAGAATCTATACCCCAAGATCAGCAGGCCTCCAAGCGGAGAAGCTGAGCAGTATTAAAGGCAGGCCTTTTTGATCACTTTTGGTTCAAAGGAAGGGTGTCCAGGCCACTTTGACATTAGGCAAATGATGGGCAAGGGAGCTTATTGTGGACACTATCTTAGGCTGCGCCCCTCATGGAAACCTCCAGCCAGAGGTTATGAGTATTGTCTATATGGAAGAGGTTGAGGGCCTTTTGGCAGTGTTTTGGTTTGAATTGTGGTCATTTGTGTGGCGGTGGAAGAGAGGACTGGGTCCGCCTGGGCTTGAACTCTGGTGTGATTCCCTTGGAGACTGAGTTCTGGAACTGAACTCAGAGAAGTATTGCCATGAATTGAGTTGAAATTTTCCGAGGCCACTCATGAGAGCCCCCCCTGGAAACTGAGATCGAAGCCCAGGGTGACTTTCCACAGAACACTGGGAATCTCAGCCAGGATATCACATGATTTTATTCTTAAAGACCTGGCAGCCATAGTTGAGAGTCAAAACACACATGGACCTCACATTGTACACCTCAGTGGGCCTGGTTTCATGTGACGTTTTGGCCACTCTTTGGGAAGCCTTGTTTGTTAGAGTTCTCCAGAGATTTCATTGAAATGATCTTTCTCACCATTTAATGGTTCCTGAATGAATGGAAACCCACAGTGCCTCCAACTTCATCCTTTAAAAACGGCTAGATAAATACCATGCAATCTTTGAAATTCCCATGACCAGGTGGCACTGGAGAACCTTTGGATGTCCTGTTGCTGATCATGAGTGTACCAGACAGGTGCCTTGATTGACGGGTTTCATGAAAATGATGAAGAACAGAGATGCCAGTATGGTGGGGCCTGCTGAGTAGTGGGCCTAGAGCAGTGGTGTGCAGGTGTGTGATAAAACATCTGTGGTGGGGCCATGTGGATCTGCGATGGGCTTCCAAATGGCTTGTGACTGACATGGTGCACCCAGCAGACCCTTCTATGTAAAGGCATCTTGTTATATGAAGAGGTTTCAGAACAATGTTCAGAATCAGGTTGCTATGGTCAAGGGGCCACGCTCTGTAAGATAGAATCATGGTTGGTGCATTCTCCTAGGACCCTGACCCACCACACATGACAGAACTCCCTCTAGCACTGTGTCCCAGTGAAACTCCTTGTATTTCGTGAAGCAAATACCAAACTCCTAGTGCAGCAGCAAGAAACACCACGAAAAGTGGAGGATGACCAAATGGCTTCAGATTCCCCACGGGGACACACTTAGCCCCCAATGGCCACAGTTTACCTACAAAGAGAGAATTCAGCACTTCTCCCTCATGTACATTGGAAAATCAGAAACCATATCCTCCAGGTCACATAGATGAAGACCCAGCTTTGATGGTCTCACTACACAAAGAGCCCCATGTTTGTGGAGTGTTTATCCTGTCCCTTACTTCTGGAAACTCCTCTACCACCTCCAAAGTTGTGAACTCCTGAGCATTTTTCATTCCACATATGTGTTCAATGATTTTCTAACTCTTCTTCTCGAATTGCGTCTTACATGGGGCAAGGGTATTGTCAAGGCATTTTTCTGGATGATTGTGGGAAGATTTTGTGTAGAACATATTTGCATAAACATTGGATTTATTTTTCTATTTTCCATTCCAAAAACTGAATCCTTGACACTAACCCATACCCTACTAGACTCTGACTACGAATCATAATATGATAGAGAAAAATAACCCAAACAGAATAAAAATACTAGCAGTTCAGAGGAGGCATGAGGCGTAGTTGGACAGGCCTTTTGAATTATAAAGGGTACATGTTATGAATCCAGTCCAATGTAATAGATCTCCATGTGTTTTTAAACTTAACAAATATGTGAATTCCTGTCTCCCTTTCTTTGCAGCCTATTCGGCACATGTCTTTTTACATGCACATACAGAATCCTACCTGGTTTCCCAGCTACATTCTTTTGAGGTGGCTGACTTGGCAGATACAATCTGTGAGAAGAAATCACTCCTCCTAAATGCTGTTTGAACTGAAAATCAACCTATGGGTGAGCTTCCTACTTGAACAACATGATACATACATCCATGTTCAGTAAAATAAATATTTTTGGATCTTTAAATGATATATATTTCATGATGAATTTCAATTGGCATATATATTTTTACTTCTTAATGTCTCTGTGTTTGTGTTTGTGTATATATATCTATGTATATATACACACACACACTCTCCAGATTTTTCAAAATATAAAATATATGTGTCTTATTTTACACTCCCTAAATTCATGTTCATGTATGTGGATTTATAATCAACTTTTCACAAGATTATTCTCAGAAATATTCTTCCACCTGAAATACGTATTTGTTTCCTAGTACTGAAAACTAACTTCAGTGAATGGTGAATAGAAATCCTAACATTTCTTCATTAACTGACCCTGTTTTACATCAATGCAAGTAGACTCCTATGGGACATGATGTGTATTTGGACATTTATTTTTATTCAACACTGGCACATTACTATTTCTTCAGTTGATGCACATCATAGGATATATATTTCATCCTCATGTTCACAAATTTCTAGGCATTTGGTTCACTTTCAATCAAATCCTGCTTCAGAACACATGTATTCCTCCATGTTTCTTGACTGGTCTTTTCATGAGACTTCTTTCCAAGCATATTATTTTGGATTTCCTTAATCACTTTGGAACCAAAACTCACACACCCCTCATGGTAAACCATCACCCTAATATTACCATTAGATGTATAACTGGTTGGAATGAATGATCCTGTATCAATATAAGATTTCCTATATATTTTCAGATATCAATTCAATCCATTATTTAAATTGGAACCAGTTATATTCTTTATTCACAGTGTGGTCTATTCATGCATTATCTCTATACTCATAGACCCTGGGTATACCTATTTGTACCCCCGAATGCTAATTTATACGTCTTCAATACATTGCTCCCAAAAATAGTTGAAGAAATACTCATGTCACCTGATCTACATATATATTTGATCACAGTGATATTCTGGACACAAAATGCAAAGGTCACACTTATGATTGTACCAAAGCCTAATTGGAATGTTAGCATGGATTACTAAAACCATCCTTGTCCAGGTTGCCTAATGCTCTCAAATGTCAATCCTATTGGTGACTACACATTTGTTTCTGCCTTAGATTATATATTCAACCTCAACCCTGTTGAAAATGTCAAATCCTATCACTCACTTTATACTTTTCCTGATTTCCTAATGTCTATATTCATATCTGCTTTCCTACATATCTTCCCCAGTTCATCATTGTGACTGACTCTTCACATGTGCTGACATTTACATTCACTCTCTAACAGACACCCTATTGCTAAAGAACTTTTGGTCCAAATATTATACCCACTCTTCTTCCTAAACCTCCTGACTATCTTCCTAATCCTACCTCCTATCCCTTTTTGACTGGATCTTCTCTTCTACATTCAATCATCCAAGGTACAAGGTCCTATGCCATTGTATATGGATTTGTCAGAGACATCTGTACAGAATGTAATTCAAAGCTAAGTATTTCAATCAAGGGCCCAATGCCCTTCTGGCCTTCAAATCTTACTTAGATTTCTGTTTTCATACATATATTTCACCTCTATATTATTATAAATATCACAGGTTCCCAATACCATTCTTCATCCAGCAGAATGATTTCTAACCCAAATCGAACATGTTCTTAACCCCAAGCATTTACTTTTCCCTCAATCTAACTTTACAGAAGAGCAGGGACAGAGTTGGTCTTACAATACAGGAATGTAGGGGATCTTCCACCTGCTGAGAACCTCAAAGGTCCATGCAGAAATGATCCCTGGAGAAGATGTAGGCAGCCAGGAAGGACCTGAGAGAGCAGAAGTCATCTTCTGTGGCAAACAACCTGGTCAGGATGAAAAGATGTGTCTGAATGAGCCTCTCTCTTCTTAATGTAGACAAGATGGACCAAACCAGGCCTGTGTGGAGAGCTTTTCCTGGGTGCCTATGGTTGATATACCATTCTAACTTGTGAAAGTGTCACAGGAAGCAGGGGCAGCCTCCATCTCATGGGACCCTTGGAAGCAACAGTTAGGACAGAGTGGTTTCCAAGGCAGTGACCTCATTCAGTTCCTGAAGGAAGTGACCTCACCACACTTCCTTGGTGATGGAAATCTCTGAACTTGGGATCCAGGAAGCCAGGCACCCAGAGGCAGTCCCAGTGCCAGTCCCAGTGGGCTCACTTGTTTGGATTTACCGAGGACAGAGTCAGTCTTTCTTGGTACCTACAGATGTGAGGATTGCCAATTGCCAAGGAAGCTCTGAAGGGGGTCTTTCTTGAGAAAGCAGGTAGTGGCTCACCCCTGGCACCTGATAACAGAATAGGCCAAGGAGTCCAGATCTGAAACAGGACAGGCCATTTCAGAAGAACATAGTATGGCCCACCTGTCAGAGGACACTGCGGGTAGTCACAGACCTACTTGGGGGAAGGAGGTGGCTTTGTGGGTGTGGGTGTGAGTCTGTGGTTTGGTCTCATGTTCTGAAAAGAGCTAGGAAAGGCGGTTTGTTTGGTTTGGGGTGGACTGTTTCTAGCAAGTCTTTTGACAAGGCGAGTGTTGCTATGTCTGTGTATCGCACTGTGTCTGTGGTTGTAGACATTAGAAAAGAGAATGCATCAATGGATGTGTCCTGTCTAGTAGAAAGCTTCCAGCATTCATCCTTCCCAATTTATGAATGGACTGGGGCTTGCCTTATCCATGGGCAAAATCTACTATCTTCCTAAATTTCTGTTTTTTTCCTGAATTCTGGCCACTCTTCAGAATAGGCTCATGGTTTTGTGTCCAAGATATGTACCACCTCCAAGCTTGGTGACATTGCCATGTACTACATAGCTGAAATGAATAGTGAGCATCTCAGAAAACTCAGATATCAGTGGGCCCATTAAGTTCTCAGTGGAGAAACCCTTCTTTGGGCCTTTTGCTTACCTATTGTTCTGTTTCCCTGGATGTCAGCAAGGTCTTTGCCTCAGGACACCCCTTTGTGAAGCCTGAAGAAAACAGTTTTCAAATGCAAACGAACGGGCATCACTTGTGGCTCTTTGCTTAATTGCTTTGAAAAGGGATGTGTCTGAATCAGCCTCTTGGCCCTGTGTAAGGCTGTGGCTTAGATTGTCAGCACCTGATGGATCTCAAGAAAGATCCCAAATGTGCATCCATAGCCAATATGGCAAAAAAGCAGTCAATGTGGATGAAGTCTCTTGCCTTCCTCTGTAAGGTTCCTGTCCTCCATCAAGTGAGAATAGGGATCCTTTGGGTCAAATGAGTTTTTCAAAGCCCTGCAGAGGCTAGCCATTATGTGCTTGGGTTTTCTCATGACTCCAATTCACACAAAGAATCTATACCCCAAGATCAGCAGGCCTCCAAGCGGAGAAGCTGAGCAGTATTAAAGGCAGGCCTATTTGATCACTCCTGGTTCAAAGGAAGGGTGTCCAGGCCACCCTGACATTAGGCAAATGATGGGCAAGGGAGCTTATTGTGGACACTGTCTTAGGCTGCGCCCCTCATGGAAACCTCCAGCCAGAGGTTATGAGTATTGTCTATATGGAAGAAGATGAGGGCCTTTTGGCAGTGTTTTGGTTTGAATTGTGGTCATTTGTGTGGCGGTGGAAGAGAGGACTGGGTCCGCCTGGGCTTGAACTCTGGTGTGATTCCCTTGGAGACTGAGTTCTGGAACTGAACTCAGAGAAGTATTGCCATGAATTGAGTTGGGATTTTCCGAGGCCACTCATGAGAGCCCCCACTGGAAACTGAGATCGAAGCCCAGGGTGACTTTCCACAGAACACTGGGAATCTCAGCCAGGATATCACATGATTTTATTCTTAAAGACCTGCAAGCCATATTTGAGAGTCAAAACACACATAGACCTCACATTGTACACCTCAGTGGGCCTGGTTTCATGTGACATTTTGGCCACTCTTTGGGAAGCCTTGTTTGTTAGAGTTCTCCAGAGATTTCATTGAAATGATCTTTCTCACCATTTAATGGTTCCTGAATGAATGGAAACCCACAGTGCCTCCAACTTCATCCTTTAAAAACGGCTAGATAAATACCATGCAATCTTTGAAATTCCCATGACCAGGTGGCACTGGAGAACTTTTGGATGTCCTGTTGCTGATCATGAGTGTACCAGACAGGTGCCTTGATTGACGGGTTTCATGAAAATGATGAAGAACAGAGATGCCAGTATGGTGGGGCCTGCTGAGTAGTGGGCCTGGAGCAGTGGTGTGCAGGTGTGTGATAAAACATCTGTGGTGGGGCCATGTGGATCTGCGATGGGCTTCCAAATGGCTTGTGACTGACATGGTGCACCCAGCAGACCCTTCTATGTAAAGGCATCTTGTTATATGAAGAGGTTTCAGAACAATGTTCAGAATCAGGTTGCTATGGTCAAGGGGCCACGCTCTGTAAGATAGAATCATGGTTGGTGCATTCTCCTAGGACCCTGACCCACCACACGTGACAGAACTCCCTCCAGCACTGTGTCCCAGTTAAACTCCTTGTATTTCGTGAAGCAAATACCAAACTCCTAGTGCAGCAGCAAGAAACACCACGAAAAGTGGAGGATGACCAAATGGCTTCAGAGTCCCCACGGGGACACACTTAGCCCCCAATGGCCACAGTTTACCTACAAAGAGAGAATTCAGCACTTCTGCCTCATGTTCATTGGAAAATCAGAAACCATATCCTCCAGGTCACATAGATGAAGACCCAGCTTTGATGGTCACACTACAAAAAGAGCTCCATGTTTGTGGAGTGTTTATCCTGTCTTTTACTTCTGGAAACTCATCTACCACCTCCAATGTTGTGAACTCCTGAGCATTTTTCATTCCACATATGTATTCAATGATTTTCTAACTCTTCTTCTCGAATTGCGTCTTACATGGGGCAAGGGTATTGTCAAGGCATTTTTCTGGATGATTGTGGGAAGATTTTGTGGAGAACATATTTGCATAAACATTGGATTTATTTTCCTATTTTCCATTCCAAAAACTGAATCCCTGACACTAACCCATACCCTAGTAGACTCTGACTACGAATCATTATATGATAGAAAAAAATAACCCAAACAGAATAAAAATACTAGCAGTTCAGAGGAGGCATGAGGCGTAGTTGGACAGGCCTTTTGAATTATAAAGGGTACATGTTATGAATCCAGTCCAATGTAATAGATCTCCATGTGTTTTTAAACTTAACAAATATGTGAATTCCTGTCTCCCTTTCTTTGCAGCCTATTCGGCACATGTCTTTTTACATGCACATACAGAATCCTACCTGGTTTCCCAGCTACATTCTTTTGAGGTGGCTGACTTGGCAGATACAATCTGTGAGAAGAAATCACTCCTCCTAAATGCTGTTTGAACTGAAAATCAACCTATGGGTGAGCTTCCTACTTGAACAACATGATACATACATCCATGTTCAGTAAAATAAATATTTTTGGATCTTTAAATGATATATATTTCATGATGAATTTCAATTGGCATATATATTTTTACTTCTTAATGTCTCTGTGTTTGTGTTTGTGTATATATATCTATGTATATATACACACACACACTCTCCAGATTTTTCAAAATATAAAATATATGTGTCTTATTTTACACTCCCTAAATTCATGTTCATGTATGTGGATTTATAATCAAGTTTTCACAAGATTATTCTCAGAAATATTCATCCACCTGAAATACGTATTTGTTTCCTAGTACTGAAAACTAACTTCAGTGAATGGTGAATAGAAGTCCTAACATTTCTTCAGTAACTGACCCTGTTTAACATCAATGCAAGTAGACTCCTATGGGACATGATGTGTATTTGGACATTTATTTTTATTCAACACTGGCACATTACTATTTCTTCAGTTGATGCACATCATAGGATATATATTTCATCCTCATGTTCACAAATTTCTAGGCATTTGGTTCACTTTCCATCAAATCCTGCTTCAGAACACATGTATTCCTCCATGTTTCTTGACTGGTCTTTTCATGAGACTTCTTTCCAAGCATATTATTTTGGATTTCCATAATCACTTTGGAACCAAAACTCACCCCTCATGGTAAACCATCACCCTAATATTACCATTAGATGTATAACTGGTTGGAATGAATGATCCTGTATCAATATAAGATTTCCTATATATTTTCAGATATCAATTCAATCCATTATTTAAATTGGAACCAGTTATATTCTTTATTCACAGTGTGGTCTATTCATGCATTATCTCTATACTCATAGACCCTGGGTATACCTATTTGTACCCCCGAATGCTAATTTATACGTCTTCAATACATTGCTCCCAAAAATAGTTGAAGAAATACTCATGTCACCTGATCTACATATATATTTTATCACAGTGATATTCTGGACACAAAATGCAAAGGTCACACTTATGATTGTACCAAAGCCTAATTGGAAAGTTAGCATGGATTACTAAAACCATCCTTGTCCAGGTTGCCTAATGCTCTCAAATGTCAATCCTATTGGTGACTACACATTTGTTTCTGCCTTAGATTATATATTCAACCTCAACCCTGTTGAAAATGTCAAATCCTATCACTCACTTTATACTTTTCCTGATTTCCTAATGTCTATATTCATATCTGCTTTCCTACATATCTTCCCCAGTTCATCATTGTGACTGACTCTTCACATGTGCTGACATTTACATTCACTCTCTAACAGACACCCTATTGCTAAAGAACTTTTGGTCCAAATATTATACCCACTCTTCTTCCTAAACCTACTGACTATCTTCCTAATCCTACCTACTATCCCTTTTTGACTGGATCTTCTCTTCTACATTCAATCATCCAAGGTACAAGGTCCTATGCCATTGTATATGGATTTGTCAGAGACATCTGTACAGAATGTAATTCAAAGCTAAGTATTTCAATCAAGGGCCCAATGCCCTTCTGGCCCTCAAATCTTACTTAGATTTCTGTTTTCATACATATATTTCACCTCTATATTATTATAAATGTCACAGGTTCCCAATACCATTCTTCATCCAGCAGAATGATTTCTAACCCAAATCGAACATGTTCTTAACCCCAAGCATTTACTTTTCCCTCAATCTAACTTTACAGAAGAGCAGGGACAGAGTTGGTCTTACAATACAGGAATGTAGGGGATCTTCCACCTGCTGAGAACCTCAAAGGTCCATGCAGAAATGATCCCTGGAGAAGATGTAGGCAGCCAGGAAGGACCTGAGAGAGCAGAAGTCATCTTCTGTGGCAAACAACCTGGTCAGGATGAAAAGATGTGTCTGAATGAGCCTCTCTCTTCTTAATGAAGACAAGATGGACCAAACCAGGCCTGTGTGGAGAGCTTTTCCTGGGTGCCTATGGTTGATATACCATTCTAACTTGTGAAAGTGTCACAGGAAGCAGGGGCAGCCTCCATCTCATGGGACCCTTGGAAGCAACAGTTAGGACAGAGTGGTTTCCAAGGCAGTGACCTCATTCAGTTCCTGAAGGAAGTGACCTCACCACACTTCCTTGGTGATGGAACTCTCTGAACTTGGGATCCAGGAATCCAGGCACCCAGAGGCAATCCCAGTGCCAGTCTCAGTGGGCTCACTTGTTTTGATTTACCAAGGACAGAGTCAGTCTTTCTTGGTACCTACAGATGTGAGGATGGCCAATTGCCATGAAAGCTCTGAAGGGGGTCTTTCCTGAGAAAGCAGGTAGTGGCTCACCCCTGGCTTTTGACAACTTCACAGAATTGGCCAAGGAGGCCAGATCTGAGACAGGACAGGCCATTTTGGGGGAACATAGTATGGCCCACAAGTCAGAGGGCACTGCGGGTAGTCACAGACCTCCTTGGGGAAAGGAGGTGGCTTTGTGGGTGTGGGTGTTTGTTTGTGATTTTGTCTCATGTTCTGAGAAGAGCTAGGAAAGGCGGTTTGTTTGGTTTGGAGTGGAATGTTTCTAGCAAGTCTTTTGACCAGGTAAATGTTGCTATGTCTGTGTATCGCACTGTGTCCGTGGTTGTAGACATTAGAAAAGATAATTCATCAATGGATGTGTCCTGTCTAGTAGAAAGCTTCCAGCATTCATCCTGCCCAATTTATGAATAAACTGTGGCTTGCCTTATCCATGGGCAACACCTACTATCTTCCTAATTTCTTTTTTTTTTTCCTGAATTCTGGCCACTCTCCAGAATAGGCTCATGGTTTTGTGTCCAAGATATGTACCATCTCCAAGCTTGGTGACATGGCCATGTACTGGATAGCTGAAAGGAATGGCCAGCATCTCAGAAAACTCAGATATTAGTGGGCCCAGTAAAGTCTCAGTGGAGAAACCCTGCTTTGGGCCTTTTGCTTACCTATTGTTCTGTTTCTCTGGATGTCATCAAGGTCTTTGCCTCAGGGCATCTTTCTGTGAAGCCTGAAGAAAACAGTTTTCAAATGTAAAGGAATGGGCATCACCTGTGGCTCTTTGCTTAATTGCTTTACAAAGGGATGTGTCTGAATCAGCCTCTTGGCCCTGTGTGAGGTTTTGGCTTAGATTGTCAGCCCCTTATGGATCTCAAGAAAGATCCTATATGTGCATCCAAAGCCAATATGACAAAAAAGCAGTCATTGTGGATGAAGTTTCTTGCCTTCCTCTGTAAGGTTCCTGACCTCCATTGAAAGACTGCAGGGCCCCAGACCCAACGTTAAGAATTCTAACCCCTGGGCCCTCTAGAAAGTCCCCATGCACAAGCACTCCCCAGCCGCATGTAGCACTCCTGGACTGCATGTAACACTTTAAATGCTATACAATTTCACTGCCAGATGTTCCATATAGATAATCCTGGGAAAGACAAGCCTGAGGAAATAGGGTAAAAACGGGAACAATAAGGACGGGATGTAATTTATGGGTTTCTTTTTTGAGAATGTAAAGTGGAAAAAAACAAGTTTACCCCCCAGGTGACCCCAGGACTGAATTCCGAGGAACCTATAGAATGGCTGTTGCTGTGCTAAGCTGAAAACTGACCCCCTCTGCCTATAAAAACTCTGTACCCCCGAGCCCGGGTGTGCAAGCCACCGAAGCTATGGCCGAGGTGTTGCTATGCACCCATGGGCGCCTGTGAGAATAAATCCTTCTGCTGATTGCATCCAGTGTCTCGCGTGGTCCATTCCGGGTTGGGGAATCTGGGGGTCTTTCATTTGGGGGCTCGTCCAGGATCACCGGTTCAGCCCATTCCCAAATCCGGAGGACACTGGACATCACTGGGAGGTAAGCCGGCCAGCTTGAGCTCTTTGTCTTGTCTTGTGTTTAATGTCTTGCGCAGCGTCTGTAAGGTCTTTGAGACTACGCGTAGTCACCTAGTATTCTGGGCAGCTTGAGAAGGAGTTGACGAACTCGGACTTCTCCCCTGCCACTCCGGGAGATGTCCCAGGGATTTTTGTAGGCGGCGGGTGGAGCTTCCGCTCCATCTAAGCCATCTGTATTTGTAGGCAATGGTGGGGCTTCTGCTCCACCTAAGCCATCTGATCTGAAGTTGGGCAGTGCTCTTTCTATTCGGTCTGATTGTAGTGTTATTGTGAATATTGTGTTATTGTTTCCATCTCTGTATTCTATCTCCCAATCTGGGGTTGTCAGACCCAATCTGATGGGGATGCTCTCCCAATCCGTTTGTCTGAAGGGAAGACCCCAGTCAGCTTCGGGCCAGCACCCATTTTCCTTTTTTTTGACAATCTGAAAAGGGAATCTATGTCTTTGTGTGTGTCTCTGTGTGTCTTTTTGTCTGTGTCTCTGTTAAATGTGATGGCATTGTTTTACTTTGAACCGATGCAGCGTCCCAAATTCTAATCTGCCTTAGAGGTGTGGAGATAACTTTAGCTAGATTTTAACCTAAATTGTAAACGAGATTAGGGAAGCAGTGTTTTCTTTTCTTCCCATAGTTGGCCTGAGTACACCCGCTGCTGTTAAGAAATGCCTGCTGGGGATCTAAGAACTTTGATATCTCCCTTTAACTTTTCTCAAAACCCGGTCCTCATTATTAAATTGGTGTTAATTGGCTTTGGGGGATGGAAACCAAATTTTCAGTCACAAATTTTGACACTCCGGAGGGGTTTTTAAACCTAGCACTCGAAACAACTGCAAGCAGAGGATGAGCTTTTTGGGAGCTGGTTAAAAAAAAGAAAAAAAAAAGAAAAAATGTGCCTAGTGCCTAAGGTCAAACCAAACTGGAGGAGAGCTAATCTTGCAAGTGAAAGAGAAAAACTGAGGAATTCCCAGCAGCTGCCAGAGCCTTTTTTGCTTTGGGGAAATTTCCTCATTTTTTTCTGCACTGTAAGGATTACTCCACCTAAATGCAGTAAGTCAGTCACACTGAGAATTGCCTCTATGTGAAAATATCTGGTCCACTCATGGGAAATCTAAGGTGCCACTGATGGGAGTCATAATTAAATGAAAGTTCAAAACCTGGAGAGATATTTTCTTGTCTGGTTGTCTGATTGTTTCTTAGGGATAATCTAGGTTAAATGTGTGTCTAAAAATTAATTTTTATTTTAACAATCTGGCATCTGAATGGGTTTCTAAGGCATTGCACTATCTTGCACTTAAAAGTTGGGTTTAAGCAATTGTTTAGTTTGATTTCAGAAAGTTCATGCTAAAAAAAACTTAAATACTTGGGATTAAAAAAAAATTAAAGGGTTTCAATTTTGAACGGGGTAGCCTGAAAAGATTTCACTAAGGTGTACCAGTGCATTAACTGGGATAAAAATAGTAAATTGTGATATGATATCTGTCCCCCTCATTGTGTAAGATTCAGGAAAAAAAAAGATGTTAAATTACAACGTTAGTCTGGCTTATTACAATAACATTAGATAATTAAATACCAACAGTCTTAGAAATTTTCAAAGCTTAATTTCAGATATATATGGTAGTGTGTGGGCAAATTTAATGTAACTTAATGCTACTTTAAAAACTTCAGAAAAAGCAAAGTGGCTTAGAGGTCCTAAAGAAATTTCTTCTGATGGTAGAGATCCTATTTCTAGTTTTATGTGAACAAGTTTTTCTAGTATAAAAGGATATAAAATTTTAAAAATTGCTTCTTAAATTTGTAAATATAACTTAAGGTTAAAATGCCTTAGGCCTAAAGTGTCTGCTCAAAATAGCAGTTTTTCCCTGCTCCTTCCAGATCTTAGCCAGGGCTTAAGCCGGTATGCAAACAGAAGCGGCTTGGAGTTCAGGCCCAAGGGAAAAAAAAAAAAAAAGGAGTAAAAGTGTCTTTTTACCTGATCTCAAACTAGACCAAACCAAGAAGTAAATTGTATGGTATTTACTAACTACTGGCCAGTCATCTTTTTTTAGGACTCTTGTTTTTTTTCTTAATTCTGTATTTCTTTTGAGCTTGTGATTCTGATTCTACAGACCTAGGTTAATATTTTTCTGATCAGTAGAGTTTTTTTTTTTTTTTTGGAACATTGCAATGGAGATTTCATCTGCAAAAAACTACGAGGCCTTTATCATTGTTATGTGTGCACACTCCTGTTATGTGTTGTATGTCGGTATGTCTGTATGTGTGTATGTCCATATATCCTGCAGTGATATAACAATTGACAGATGAGGAGCGCTCATGAAAAATTAAAAATGGATCCAAATATCTTTGATTCATGTGATTCAAATGGTTCAATTTAGATTGGGTAAACAGATAAAAGAAAAGATGTCTTTAAGATTAAACTTATAAGTTCCTCTAGGTGTTCAAAAAGGCCCTAATAAAATGTTAACTCTGCTTAAATTCAAAAGTTTACAAGTATTGTTTCAAGATGTGAACAGAAGGAGGTTAACAGATGAAAAAGAGAAACTAGAAGGTTCTAGGTATGGATTTAATAGAGGAAAAATGTGTTTCTGGATAAGAGTTTAAGTAAATAAGAGGGTTTAAGTAAGTGATAAAAAAGTCTGTGTAAGTTGGTTACAAGTGTAAGTTTTTGAACAGGTAATCTTTAAGAAATTAAACAGCTGATTAAACAAGTGCTGTTGTTTTAGAAAATTGTGCTATGTTATTTCTTTAAAAGCCAAACTTGGTTGGCATAAAATCATCAATGCAATTGTGATGTTACTAATATGTTCATACCTTCCAGGTATACAAGTCTGTAAAGTAGAAGCTTTACAAACTGGTGTTCTAAAGTTGTATGGTAATTTTAGGTTCAAAGAAAGAAAAAAAAAACATGTTGGAGATTCAATTATATCATTTGTGTTCTATAACTGAACTTGTTATCAGTAAGATATATAAAGTTCTATGTTGCTTTCTATACTAAGACACAATTTAAATGTATTTTTAAGTTAATGAGAGCCTAATCTGGGTAAAGGTTTTATTGTAAAACACAGAAGTACTTTGCTACTTTTCTACAAAAGGTTAAAAGCTTTCGGCCTTTCTTTAATTCTTGTTTTAGATGTGATATTATGTTGTGTTTGCTCAAGTTCACAACAATTTATGTAGGCTTTGTAAAATGATGTCTAAAAAGCAAAGATCAGCTTCAGCACTATAGTATTTAAGACTGTTTCTGTCAAGTGTGTCTGTATCTGCCAAGAGAGACTGCATGAAGAGCCCCACCTTGAGATAAGGCTCTATGTCCCATCTCACTGTATGTGAAAGTGACTATGAAAGAAGTAGGCCAGATTTCAGTGCATTTAAGGTTGTGTCCAAAAGTTGGTTTTTGTCACGATTGCCAGGATCTCAAATGGGATTATAATGTATAACTCTGCCAGAATTCAAGGTAGCTATTACATAAACTAAATATGTTTTTATCCTAGTTAGTTTTGTTTTGTAGTTTGCTTTTAGATGGTCTAAGGATTGCCTTTTAATGTTTTAAAGAGGTACTGCTTTAAGAACTCACAACCTGGCTTAACTTAAGATAAGGAGTTATCACCTACAGAATAGAGAGATAGGTACTAAAGCCCAGTACTTAGTATAAGGCTGTTGAAGTTTATTTGCTGGATGTTTAAGATTAAGTTTTAAAATTAAAGTTAAATTAAAGGGGCCAAGAAAACCAATATTTGGCTCTTGCCCTCTGAGTCAGTCTGAATCAGGGATAGGGTCTTCTCCAAAGGGCTCTGCAACTCTAGGCCACATAACCTCCTGATCAGGGAGATTAATGAGACCAGTGGAGGACAGAAAGCCAATCAGTGCATTTGCTGTGAAGAGGAGGGTCATCAGAGAAGGGAGACATCCCTGATGCTTCCGAGGGAAGGCACATGGTCAAGCAAGGCCTGGACCCATCCTAGCGCAAATGGCATTAGCAGAACTGAAAAGCTGCTGTAAAGTTCCCGAGGACTCCCAGGAGATTCAACTGACTATTAATAAATAGATGGAAACAAAGTCAGTTTGACTTGCTTCATCTTAAACACTTAGCAAAGATGGTCGAAGCCAAAACATAGCTATTCCTGGACATTTTAAATGATAATAATAGTTAAATGTAACTTCCATAATTAAGTAGACTGGAGGCTACAAAAGAGATTCTTAGACAAAAATGCCTGATAACTGTCAAAGGGACTGTTAGAATAGTTTTAGTCTAAGGCCTTTATTTCTAACCAACGCAGGTAGGCTTGATGTTTGCCAGTATTGTTATCCAGCCCTGAGTAGCAAAATTAAAGATTTCTCTATTAGACACAGAGGGCAGTAAAAGGATTTTGCAGGATCAGATGGCATTAAATTATTAGACTATATCTTAAGGGAAAAGACATCTGTAACCCTAAATGTTAGTTGTTGTGTTGACATCCCTGACATTTCTGACAATGTGACAAATATCCTTAAAGATTTACATGCTCAGATAGAAGCCATGTCCTCAGCAACTTTATCATGGAAACAATACCTTAGCTTCTGGTTTTTGGAACTTTCTGATGAAAAACATTGTCTTTGACTTTGCCATCATACTCATTGGCATATTCCTGTACTATGGCATTTATTGCTACGTCAATATGGTTCCAGTACTAATGAATTCTTGTTTCTTTTATAGACTACCCATCACTCAAATGGCCCTCCAGCCTATCATGGACCACTTGATAGACCCGATTTTTTTTTAAAAAAAAGGGGACTCCAAACTGCTTGCCCCAACATTGCCCCTTTTTGTCAGCCTGAAGAAGCCTAAAAGATCTTCGCCCCCTTTTCTTACAGCAGTAAGGAGTTCCCAAATTAGAGGGGGAAATGAAGCCAAATTTAAAGTTAGGTAGTTAATATAGTTAGGTAAATCGGGTCTAATATTGAGTGAAATCTAAAATGGAGGGACACCCCAGGCCCACAGGGACTAACCCCATTTGAAATTCTGTACGGTGCACCACCACCTGCTATTAACTTTTATGAAACTGAAACCTATACCTCCCTCACCCCATCTATGCAGACTTATTTATGTGCCTTGCAATTGGTCCAGAACGAGGTCTGAAAGCCTCTAGCCGCAGCATACAAAGAGGAACTCAAAACCCCATCACTGCCACATCCCTTCAAAGTCGGAGACACCGTCTAGGTACGCAGGCACCAGAGCAAGAACCTCGAACCATGGTGAAAAGGACCCTACTCTGTTCTGCTGACCACTCCTACTACAATCAAGGTGGACGGCATCACCACTTGCATCCACGCTTCCCATCCTGCTGCACATCCACAGGAGTCCGCAGACACCCCTCCGGATCCAGAATGGAAGTTGCAACGCACCCAGAATCCGCTAAAGATAAGACTCACTCGCTGTTGATTTTTCTTACCTTGTATTCTTTATTCCCCCTATTGAATGCAAGCCCCCATGTGACCACTACTGAGAGGTTAGCCAAGGGAAAAAAAATTTTTGAAGCCCAGCAAGGGTGATTTGAAAGCTGGTTTAATAAGTCTCCTTGGTTAACTACTATACTATCCTCGATAGCCGGCCCCTTGATTGTGTTGCTGTTGATTTTAACGTTTGGACCCTGCATATTCAACAGATTAATGCAGTTTATAAAGGAAAGGCTGTCCGTAATCCAAACTATGGTCCTTACACAGCAATACCATTTGGTCCAACAACATGTTGAGCCGTCAGCCGAGCTAGTGTTGGAATCTGAGCAGAAGGATCAATGGATATAAGATTATATCCACGATATAGAAAAGAGAGGAATGAACGACTGCAGGGCCCCAGACCCAACGTTAAGAATTCTGACCCCGGCGCCCTCTAGAAAGTCCCCATGCACAAGCACTCCCCAGCCGCACGTGGCACTCCCCGACTGCATGTAACACTCCAAACGCTATACAATGCCACCGCCAGATGTTCCATATAGATAATCCTGGGAAAGACAAGCCTGAGGAAATAGGGTAAAAACGGGAACAATAAGGATGGGATGTAATTTATGGGTTTCTTTTCTGAGAATGTAAAGTGGAAAAAAACAAGTTTACCCCCCAGGTGACCCCAGGACTGAATTCCGAGGAACCTATAGAATGGCTGTTGCTGTGCTAAGCTGAAAACTGACCCCCTCTGCCTATAAAAACTCTGTACCCCCGAGCCCGGGTGTGCAAGCCACCGAACCTACGGCTGAGGTGTTGCTGTGCACCCATGGGCGCCTGTGAGAATATATCCTTCTGCTGATTGCATCCAGTGTCTCGCGTGGTCAATTCCGGGTTGGGGAATCTGGGAGTCTTTCACCATCAAGTGAGAATAGGGATCCTTTGCGTCAAATGAGTTTTTCAAAGCCCTGCAGAGGCTAGCCATTATGTGCTTGGGTTTTCTCATGACTCCAATTCACACAAAGAATCTATACCCCACCATCAGCAGGCCTCCAAGTGGAGAAGCTGAGCAGTATTAAAGGCAGGCCTATTTGATCACTCCTGGTTCAAAGGAAGGGTGTGCAGGCCACCCTGATATTAGGCTAATGAGGGGCAAGGGAGCTTATTGTGGACACTGTCTTAGGCTGCGCCCCTCATGGAAACCTCCAGCCAGAGGTTATGAGTATTGTCTATATGGAAGAAGATGAGGGCCTTTTGGCAGTGTTTTGGTTTGAATTGTGGTCATTTGTGTGGCTGTGGAAGACATGACTGGGTCCGCCTGGGCTTGAACTCTGGTGTGATTCCCCTTCGAGACTGAGTACTGGAACTGACTTCAGAGAAGTATTGCCATGAATTGTGTTGGGATTTTCCGAGGCCACGCATGAGATTCACCGTTGAAAACTGAGATCGAAGCCCAGGGTGACTTTCCACAGAACACTGGTAATCTCAGCCAGGATATCACATGATTTTATTCTTAAAGACCTGGCAGCCATAGTTGAGAGTCAAAACACACAAGGACCTCACATTGTAGACCTCAGTGGGCCTGGTTTCTTGTGACGTTTTGGCCACTCTTTGGGAAGCCTTGTTTGTGAGAGTTCTCCAGAGCTTTCATTGAAATGATCTTTCTCACCATTTAATGGTTCCTGAATGAATGGAAACCCACAGTGCCTCCAACTTCATCCTTTAAAAATGACTAGATTAATACCATGCAATCTTTGAAATTCCCTATGTTCTGAGAGTTTGAGAAGCCAGCAGGAAGCAGCAGAGCTCAGAGCCCTGGGACCCTGAGAGGAGAGAGTGGATGAATCAGCTGTCACTCAGGGGCAGACCCTAGAAGGACTGGTGCCCTGGCTTTGTTTACTTAAGAGTAGCAAAGTGAATGTTGGCATAGCTTGGTTGGGATACTCCCTGGAAACTGAGGACCATGAGAGATGTTCACCTGGGCTGGGGACGCTGGACACTGAGCACAGCTTTGCTTCTGACTCTCTAATCTCTGCCTGCCCAAGAAGGATGGTGTGGGCAGTCCTACCATGACAAACCTCACTGCCTCGTTTGTTTCAGGCACTGAAATATTGAGATGAGGAAAAACCCCAGGCAGAAAGCATCGGAGAGAACACATGCATAGAGAGTGAGATGCCCTTGAATTTGGGGACCGTGTTGATCACGGAAGGAGCTGCCGAGGCCAGCTACCAGCTAGAGTGTGCTTGGCACTGCTCCAAAGAACCAGAATCAACCTGACCTTTCCAACAGTTTATCCAGACCCTGGAGGGATCGTCCAGGGCCGGAGCTCCTCGACAGAGAGTGCTTCACTGAGACAGACCCAAACCTCCACCAAGAAGAAACTCCAAGCAAGAGGCCTGTCTGCAGACGCGTACACATGTGTCGACACATAAGGTGCATGCATGCCTGCCTAGAAAGCATCTGCAAGGATATGCAGTAGCATCAGGAGTGGGAATCTCAGGGCAATTTTAGGTTCTTGGTTTTGCCATACCGACTTTCCTAAACTTCTACAGTGCCTAGGTAATATATGTGTGATGATATTTTTCTTTGATTAAACAAATAAAGAGCGATTACGTATTCCAGATGTGTGCCCCAGTTTGAGAAGCAGCATTTGAAGCACTACCTCTGGTTCCCTGGAGAAAAGCAGCAGCCCTGAGCCTGAGCTCCCAGCAGCCTCTGCCCTGCCCTGTCCTGCGGTGCCACAGGCCTCTCATGAACCTGCTCCATGTGGCAGGAAGGGGCTAGAGTAGGACTGAGCACTTCTGAGTCTCAGCTTCACACCAGTGTCTGAGGCTTTCTGGAATATTCCACGCTTTTCCTATCCCCACTTAGCCACACCTGGCCAGACCCCACCGCCAGGACTCAGAGCGTGCATTTTGCTGGGAAAATTGCAAGCACAGCCCCTAGCAAAAGCCCCAGCTGCTGGCTGCGGATGGAAGCTCCTTCCAGCCCAGGGGAGACTCTCATCACAGAATGAATGTAAACCAATGGCAGGGCCTGGGCCCCATTAGTGCAGCATTGGAGAGGGATGCCAAGCTCTGAGGTCACCGAACACCATCTGAATGCAGACCTACAAGGCAATGTTCTCTGTACAGTAAAAGGCCACTCATTTTTCTCAGCTGAAGGAGCCAGGACACCTTAGTTCTCAAACTCAGATGTACCCAAGGAAGTGCAAGGACTGAAGATTCCCAGGCCATAGTTTCTGAAGACTTTAATTCACTGGGTTTGAGGGGCACTCTAGAATTTGCAGTGGATAAAGATCTCTCACTAGGATACAGCGATAAGCTAAGTTACACCATGAGGAAGTGACCAGATAAGAAGTCCAGAAAGTAGGAACTTAAGCAAAATAAATGATCTGACCCCAGCAATCCAGATTCATGTAAAAGTAAAGGATGAAAAATTAAAGGATGAGACAGAGGGGGGAAGGGGGGCTATGGCACTGGTTCGCTCAGGCCACAGAGTTTATGGGGATGGGTGGAGTTAGCACAGGCCCGGTTAGGGCCTGGGCGTCTTTAGCTTTAAAGGAACAACTAATTGTAAGGGATACCTGTGGGCCAACTGAGCTGATTTTCTTATAGAAAGAAACAAATTATTTTCCTATAGAAAAAAGCAATCCATGTGTGTGTGTGAGTATGTGTGTGTGTGTGTGTGTGTGCGCGCACGCGCACGCGGTGCTGGGGATGGAACCAGGGCCTGTGTACACCAGGCAAATACTCCACCACCAAGCCACGTCCCCAGTCCTAGAGACTTTTAACTAAGGAAAGCAGTTTTGAAAATAGCATGTATGATGCCTTTTCACTTTGTTCAAAGATATATAACACACACGCTTACACATGTGCATACACACACGTACACACTCTGCTAAGAAGCTGGAGGGACCACATTAAGACTGCTGGTCTCCAAGTTTTTACTTTTGCTTATATGACTTATCTAAATTCCTACCAAACGCATGTGATGTTTCATAATAATAAATTTTTTTAAATTAATAAAACAAAGACCAGTCTGGGTGAGAAGTAAGCCTTCTAGCAGTTTCTTAACTTCCTGGGGAAGTGGGATCACCTGGGGCACCCACGAGCCTGGCTTCTCAGGGTCCCAGGGACTTCTCAGGGACTGTGTGGGAGGGGGGCTTTCGGATGGACCTGGGTCCTTCCTCAGCAGCCAGGTTGAGAACCTCTCCCTTAGTCCAGCTCTGGGGGTCTAGGTCACATCATGGGGTTCCCCTGGGCAGGCCTTGAGACAAGCCCCTGATTCTCAAATCCTAATAATCCCCAAGTGACAGTACGCTGCTGCCCCTGCCACACTAGGGAGCCAAGGTGGTGGGCAGACAGGAAGACACCTGGAGCCTTCCCAGAGAAACGCCTGCCGTGCCCTTTCAACAGGGCTGCCCTGGAGACATCTGGACAAGGGACACCAAAGCAAGGGTCCACAACAGCCTCCCAAAGACTGTGAAAAGGCAGAGTGCAAGGCAATAGGGCCTGGTGGGGACTGTAGCAGCCCTGAGTCAGATAGGCAGCTGCTGCTGAGTGCTGAGAGTCTTAAATGAAATCTCATTTTGAAAACATGGCACAGTTCAAACAAAATAAACCTGCCAGCCAGGCCTCGGGCCAGGAAAGTGCCCTCCATCTCACTGAGAGTAGGTGAGCTCCAAGATGGGGTTTAACCAAAATCACTCTTGCTGACATTGAAAGCAAAAAGCCTACATGACAGAGATTTGTGAAAACTCCTTTGAATTACAGTGAAGACGATGAGAATTAACTCCAGTTGGCACTTGGACATGCTGGGTAGACTCTGTGTTTCAAGGCAGAGAAGGGGGACCGCAGAGGGAAGGGTGGGGGACTATCGCAGGGGCCGGCGGGTGTCCTGAGAGGGCCAGGTATTGGACACCTCTTCCCTTTAGCTTCTGTCCACTAACCATCTCTCAGGTGGACATTCTCAACCACGTCTGAGACTTGCCCTGAGTCAAAGTTCTTGAGATTTGCAAGAAAAACCTATGGAAGCTCCACAGGCAAGCTGACTCATGAATCCTGTTTACATTGCTCACCTCTCTGATTGCTCACCTCTCAGATTTCTGAGCACTGTTCGGGGGGAGGCCTGCTCTGTTCATTTACTTCAGGTTTCTAACTGACCAGGGTGACAGTCCCCCACAGGACCATGCCACTCCTGTGCTAAAACAGGAAAATGCACCCAAGAGCTATTATCCATCTAGAGCTCCCCAAGGCCCAACCTTCCAGAGTCACAGCGACTTGGGAAACAGGGACCGGCGGGGAGTGCCGACACTTGCCACAGGTAATTAGCTCTCAGTGGAAAACCTCAGCCCACCCTGGGGGGCCTCTTCCTGCAGGGGCCTCAGCTCTCAGCCTCAGGAATCACACAGCTAACGAGGATGCCCACAGTGTCACAGGTGAGCCAGGGACAGCTGCTGTGGTTCACCTGGGTGAGTTTCTGCTGTGGACACGAGAGCCTGATCAACCGCCAGTGTCTTACCCTCCTCTTCTGACCTGTGATAAAGTTGAAGAACATGGGGACTTAGTCTTCCCATCCTTCCTTGCAACTAGGAGTGGGCGTGGGATTCAACTCTGACCAAGTGCAGTGCGGCTCAAGTCTCTTACAGTAGAGGGGACCTGGGCTTCCCAGGCTCAATGACCATGAAGGAGCAGGCAATGCTTCTTCCCATTTAGGAGGGTGGCAGCGAGGCCACCCTGATGTCATCCGTCAACATCTGCAGCCCTCAAATGACTCCCAAATCATTTATGCCACCGTGGTCAGAATTTTCATTACTTGTAGCCAAACACCATCATGAAATATATAACTCCTCATAAAATTAGATAAGAATACAAACTCTTTCCTAGAAGCACGTGACCACATAGAGCAAGGGGGCCCTACTTCACAGTAGAGCCTGCATCCCCAATGGAGGGCTTTATGGTAACTCTCTCTGGATGGGGCAGATGGCTCTGAGAATCCTATTCCTGTGGCTTCTAGGTATCTCTCTGTTGCCCGAGTGTCAGTATCACACCCAGAGAACTGACCCAGAGATATATTTGCTTTCACTTAAGGGAGTCGTCACTAGCAAGTCCCATTTAAAAGTGGGAAGACATTGAGGTCCCTGACCAGGTATCTCTGCCTCCAACAGTCCAGTACCCTGGGAACCCCACTCCTCTGTGGCCAAGTCCTGATGCTTGTTTTATTGGGTGGTTGCTTTTGGATTTGATTAAGAGACCCTTGCTGCTGCTCTAGGCTAATCAGGGCTTGTCAGTGAAGGATCTGGGACCCTGAGTCCAGCTCCACTTCAAACCCGGCACAGCTGATATTTTCTCAACACGTACGTGTTTCCAACTAGCTTGCCCTCCCAAACTGGGAGGTGGGCGCCACTGTAATTGCAGATGAGTGACTGGTTGAGAAAACCACAGTGACTTTGAAGCATCCACAGCTGCACATAGAGAGGCTGGGTCTAGAATCTGGGTTGCCTGAAGCTGAAGGTCAGGTTCTACAGGATTATGATAAGCTACATCTTGATAACCACCCAAAGGCGCTCAAAGTGGGAGGGGTCCACGTTAGAGAGAGGCATATAACGTCTACCAGTCCCCTCTCCTTCCTTCAGCCCGTAGGTGAAGGTGGGCCAGCTAGGAACGGCAACCATGGCTAGGTACCAAGGCTCCATGTGTGCCCCATTGTCCCCAGCCTCTCTGCAGTCAGGTGAGGCCACATGACTAGTCCTGGCTATGGGGCTGAGAACAGATGTGACACGTTTCATTCCTGGGCTGAGCAAGGTAAGAGCAGAAGTCATTCTGATCCCTCTTCCCATGCATGAGTGACCAGAGAGACCGCATGTTCCGTAGGCATTAGCTGCCAGATCGAGGGGGGCAGTCCTGCCATATCAGACATCATCAAGGAATCATTTTGTCTCATGAAGGTACAGAGGCTGGGTTTGTTTGTTACTGTGGCATAGCTGAGCTTATCCTGAGAGGTGCTCAGGCTACCTCATGTGGAGCAATCAAGAAAAAGTAGGGATTCCAGACTGGAAGCTGTCATAAAAGGGTTTCATTTATCACTGGGGCCACTCTGCATCCAAATCACAGGGTGTCTTATCTGCCTAATGAGGCGGACAACTTCTGAGCATTAACAAGAAGATGTTACTTGTGTTGCAAAATTTGGCACTACTTAATGGAGACAATGATCCTCTCTAATTTCAACTAATACTTCCAGCTGCTGTCTCTTAAGAATTTTGTACTTTCGTTAGATATTTTCATAGGGTGAAATGTTTGCAAAACAGATGTATAAGCATGTGCATGCTAACGGATGTAATTTCATGACCCATTACACTCTCCACACCAGTGTGGAGGCAGTGGGGCTGCTGCACTGGGAGTTGGCTTGTGTTTGCCAGCTGCCTGGGTTTAACAATGAACCTGAAGAGCTTATTGGGGATAAAAATAAACATTGGTTCATTAAAGTACTTACTGAGCATATACTATGTGACAGACTCTTTCCTACAGGGCGGCCATACCATGGTAACTAAGACAGCGACCCTGCCCATGGGGCTACTATAGAATAAATAGAAAAACAGCCTGCCAAGGTGCTGGGTTGGAGGGCTCAGGGGGATGACTCTTGCATATGGGGGATGTTTGGCAGGAACTCAGCCCCTAAGCTCTAGTTGCCAATAGCAGTCCCCAGTTATGACAATAAGAGCCCTCTACAGACATTACCAAATGGACCCTGGACCTCGGAGGGGGAGGGGGCACGGCCAGAATCAGCCCCAGTTGAGAACCACTGCTGTATCTGGAGCAGAATGGGAAAGGGACATTGCTGGGACGGCTGGGTGGCTTGACCTGGGCCTGTAGTTTGGAGCGGCCTGACTTGCCGGTTTGCATGGCGGTGATGTGGGAGAGTGTCCTTCTTCAGGGAATTCTCAGTGGAGACCTGAGTGGGAGGGGCCTCTCCAAGTTCCATATGGTCCACAAGGCTGAGGTGGATATCGAGAGCCAGGCACTGGGGGGTGCTTTGTTCTGTTCTTGAGACTTTGCTCTAAATTTGAAATCATCTCAAAATACCCTGCTTTCACCAATGTACCCGACACCATCAGCCTTGAGGACTCTCTCTGCTAGTTGTTGGGGATGGTGGAGAAGGGAGAAGCTGGTGCCTGTCAGCTGTGGAGTGAGATGGGACTGGGTCATGGATTCACTTCCTTCTCCAGTGTCCCTGGGTGGGGCAGTTGCTATTCTCCCAGGGAGGAGGAAGCAGAGTTTCTAAGAAGGCAAGCCACTTACGCATGGCCACACGGTGAGGACCTGCCCAGTGGGGTTGAAGCCCTGTGTACAGGTCCCTGGGCTGCATTCCAAGTCATTAGGTTGCAGGAGCAAGTTTTAGCCTCTGTTGTCCACACAGGGCCCGGGATGAAGCAGCCACTCCGTGTGTGTGTGTGTGTGTGTGTGTGTATGTGTGTGTGTGTGTGCGCGTGCGCGTGTGCCCATACGCATGCAGGAGCCGGGTTGCCACGAATCAGCCCGACACACGGGTGTCTCTGTCATTCCACACTTGTGAATTCAAATGTAAGAAACTCCTTGGCAGCACCTCTAGCCTGTAGAAGCCACAGACAGGTGGGGTGACCTCATGAGGGAGGAGCTCGTCTTCTCCCGCCTTATTCCCTATTCCTGGGTCCAGACCTGGGCAGCCTTTACCCAGAGTTATTTGGCCCAGATAGACCATCAGGGACACAAGCGAGCTTCTGTGAGTGTTGGAGTTACGGAGGTGACGTGGGACGGGGTGATGTGCAGGGTGGTGGCTGCCTGGTGACTGGGGAGAGGGAGAATCTGTAAAGAGCTTACAGCTTATAGGGTTCAAGACCCGAAATCTAGAAGAGCAGCATGGCAGGGTTTGGAGGGGTCTTGCTCATATGATCTTGGCTCAAAGAACTGCAGAAGTGAAGGGAAGGAGTGCAACTCTTCAGGTCACGGCCGGCTGTAGTCAGAGAGGCCTGGGAACACCCAGAGGCAGGCAGGTGCCACCCAGTGTCATGAGTCCAGAAAGATGGGCGTGGGGCAGCAGAAAGGGGAGGGCCCGCACCCTGGGCATCCAGCAGTGAGGAGCCAGTAGAGGCTGGAGGGACGTGCTGGGTCTGGATGCCACAGAGGAGACGTGATCTTCAGAAAGCAGAGAAGGGCGCATTGGCCTCAGTGTTCAGTGAAAACCTAATCAGGAGTTCTACTATCTGCCAAGGACAAATGGATTTAGTGTGTAGCTAGGGACAGGAGGCTGCAGCTAAGAACCCAGGGAAACTTTAACACCAAAACTAGGTATTCTTAATCAATCTGAACGTGGTCATCTCACACGAGGACCACGGACAGCGGGTTATATAGCCCCCCATGGAGTGTCTGCCTGGGGGGGGGAAGTTCTGTGCTCCAGCTGGTAGCTGCCTCCCAGTGGACAGTTCTCTCCTCTCTCTCTCTAGAAGGACAGGGCGGGCCTTGGGTGATGCACCTGATGAAACTTTCCATTCACCATCCGTCTTGCTGCTCTGAGGCTACACAATGAATACTGGCCAATGAGCTGAAGCTAAGGTGCACTTGGGAGGGGAAGGTGCTGCAGGTCTGGAGCACAGATGTGAAGGCTGGAGGTCCAGCAGGCACCTCCAGCCATGCAGCCCTGACAGTGGAGGGCGTGTGCTGAGGACAGCTGAGCCTTGGGGCTGTGGCCATCTGCAGGTGCCACATCACAAGCTCTGGGGTCTGTCATGTGAGAGAATGAACTTCTCACTGTCATTTGAGATTGTTTTCTGATCCATGCTGCTGAGCCTCACCCTAAGGCAGGTAGATGGGAGGCTTTCAACTGTACCTGTCATGTCCCATACCCTAAAACACACCTGGGGACAAGAGGAGAAGGGACAGGCTGATGGAGGGTGGCCCATGAGGGTTAACTTCCTCCTCCTGCTGTTTGAGAATTTTAAACAAACACAGGAAAGCACAAAAAACAACAGTGGGAGGCTGCGTCCCTCCATCTGGGATCACCAGCTGTTAGCCTGGCCACCTTGCTCTGTCGTTATTTTATTAAAGAAATAACACATTGCACACCAAGCCTGGTCCCTTTATCCACCGCACACTGTCCCATCCCTTCACACTGTGCATGTCCTCGTCTGTTTAATGTCATCTGAGGTGCATGTTCACTTCCAAGGACATTGTATTTATTGTTTTTTATATGTGCAATGTATGACTTTAAAAATTAATTATATCCCATGGAATATGATTTAAACTTGGCTTTCTCTTTTTGAGCTCTTTGTTAACTTTACTTATATATAGAAACATTATATATAATGATTATATAAAGTTTTTGCACTCTCTCTGCAACATTTATATAAACTGACTTAATGTATAAACAAAATATTTGGTTCATTCCTTTGAATTATAATATTTTTAATAGTTGATTTTTTGTACTCCATTAGCCCATTTTTCTCCCAGCTCACATCAAAGCAACTTCTAATTTATCGTTTTTTAAGCAATGCAGCAATGAGCACCTATGAGTGTCACCTTGTGCACACGTATGATCCTTCCTGAAGACTGAGAAGCCAGGAGATGGCAAATATGTGGTCTTGTCATTTCAGAAAGGCATCTGAAAAATCCTCTTGGGATCTTGTGGTACAGCCATTGGGGAAGGAGGGCTGGGCCAGCAGGCCCCCGGGGGCTTGTAACTGGTGGTCAACTTCTCCCACCCCTGCATAGTGGGTTTCTAGGCAGAGATGTCTCACAGTGTGGCATAGCTGTGACTGTACTCACGTCAACATCCACCCAGCCAATGTCTCCCAGCACCTGGATACCAAGAGCCATGGTGGACACTGGCCCACAGAGTCCACTGCACCTGCACAGCTCTTGACACACAGTTGGCAACTGAGGAACATGTGTTGGCTGACACTGGAGAGAGATGTGATCGCTGCCTCCTACATCAGACAGAGCTCTTCATGCTTTGGTAGATTCAGCGAGCTGCCTGTGAGTGTAAGAGTTAAGAGGAAGACAACGAGGGAATTTTAGTTTTGATTTGCATTTCTCTAATTGCTAAAGATGTTGAACGCTTTTTAAAACATTTGTTGATGGATTGTATTTCTTCTTCTGTGAAGGGTCTGTTCAGTTCCTTGGCTCATTTATTGATTGGGTTGTTTGTTTTTTTGGTGTTAAGTTTTTTGAGTTCTTTATATCCTGGAGATTAATGCAGTATCTGAGGTGCATGTGGTAAAGATTTTCTCCCATTCTGTAGGCTCTCTCTTCATGTTATTGATTGTTTCCTTTGCTGTGAAGAAGCTTTTTAGTTTGAATTTGTCTCATTTATTGATTCTTGATTTTACTTCTTGCATTATAGGATTCTTGTTAGGAAGTCAGATCCTAGGCCAACATAGTGAAGATTTGTACCTACTTTTTCTTCTATTAGGCACAGGGTCTAGTGCCTAAGTCTTTGATCTGCTTTTAATTGGTGCAACCACTATGGAAAGCAGTATGGAGATTCCTCAGAAAACTTGGAATGGAACCACCTTTTGACCCAGCTATCCCACTTTTTGGTTTATACCCAAAGGACTTAAAATCAGCATATAACAGTGATGCAGCCACATCAATGTTTATGTAGCTAAACTATGGAACCAACCTTGGTACCCTTCAACAGATGAATGGACTAAATATATTATATTATATATATATCTGGGGTCACTAAGGTGCTAAGGAAAATATCAGGAAGACCTTTATGTCTGCTACCTGGGGAAAGCCAATGCAGAGGAAAATAGAGCAAAGGAATAGAGGTAAGATTCTTGACAATGCAGGAAGAGCACCTAGATATAGCCATCCCTGAAGCTGATGTTGGCATTTTAAATGAGTTCTTATATTCTTTTTCCTGCTTAACTCACTGGGGCTGGGTTCCCAAGAAATCCTGACAACACTGTGCCTGATTTTGCCTCTCTCACCTGGATCTCATGAGCCCTCCCAGCCCCTTTTTAGTCCCCATCACAGCCGTTCTCCTATGTTCTCAGATTAAGCCTTAACCTTTCACATCTTTGTACCATGTTCCCTCTGCCCACAGCAAACTTCCTGCTTATCCAGAGAGGATCACCCTAAATCTTGGTATTTCACTCACCTCTCTCCCCACTCTCAGCACCCAGAGGACTCTTCTGAGTGTACAGCGTACAAACCTCCCTTCCTCCATTCACCCCGAGTTCCGTTCCAGAGCTGCCTGTCTGCTCACCTCCAAGGTCCCAGGGTCCCCCAACTTATTTCCTTGCACACGACAGAGACTCCACTGGCATCGGTGGGATGAGGACAATCTGCCATCCACACATATCCTGTTTCACCAAGGCTGGTGGTTGTGTCACTCCACACTCTGACTGTCCTTGCCAAGAATTGCAGAGACAACCGCAGCTGTGTGCCAGCCCCCTATGGCCTGGACCCGGAGTGGGGGGGCTCAGCTCATCTTTAAAAATTAATTAGTTCATTAATTAAGAAGCATGCTCATTTCTAATTAACCAAACTTCTATGTAATGTAAACAGATCCAAGTAACTAAACAGCTTTGCCCCGCTCATCATGCACATGGGAGAAAGACCTGGAAGCCGGCTGCAGCTCCGCGGTGGGAGGTTGGGCTCTGGCTTACATGGGTGGAATTAAAGGAACCAGAGAGGGAGTGTATCAGCTCCCAAGCCCTACCTAGCAATGAAGTCCCCTCTACCGTGTATCACTACAGCCTTTCAGAATGTCTGGAGATGCAAATCTCTACAGCTGAGAAAGAGTTGATTCAAGCTCTTGCTCTTCGAGCCCAGGCACACATGCATGTCTGCATACACACACACAGACCCCATGTATGCATACACACACATGCTGCTCATGTGGCAATGTGGCCGCCTGGGGCTGTTCTGAACAGGATCTGGCTGGTTTGCAGACGTGCCCGTGGAAGCAGCAAATTCGCACTAGGAGAAGGTGGAGCTTGAGGGACACAGGAGGCAACGTATCATAGATTTGATTTTTTTTTTTTGGTACTGGGGATTTAAGAGTCACTTAACCACTGAACATCCCCACTGTTTTTGCATTTTATTTAGACAGGGTCTTGTGGAGTTGCTCATGGCCTGGGTTAGTTGCTCACCCTCGCCTTCCAGGCTGTGGGGATCACAAGTGTGCACCCCTTGTGGGCAGCTATCAGGACTCCTGAGTGAGACCTGCCCGATGCCCTCAGAGGCAGAGGAGCCCAGAGCCTGTTGATGGACTTCTGCCTTCACGCATCTCGCTGGTGTACTCTCTGCCTCCTGAAGGGCTGTGAGTCCAAGCTTGAAGTTCTTGACACCTTGACAGTGACAAATGCACAACCCAGGGAACCCCAGTCTGGAGACTGCTCTGGACATGGATATTACATCACCAAGTCAGACGTCAGTGAGCCCTGCAGTGTGTACGCCAATGGCCAACTTCGTCAGAGAAGAAAATGTGGCCTCTTTAGAGACGTGAATAAAGAACAAATGCACTCCCCACTTTCCCAGAAGCAAGCACCTCTTCTACCTTAGAAACCAGTGACATATGGCTTGGAATCTTTTGGAAGGTCACACAGTTCTTTTCTCCCAGTAGTGAAAAGGATTCAAGAACACTTCCACCTTGAATACAATATAGGTGTATTTAAATAAGCCTGGGGTGCAATGTGGGTTTTTCCAGAATTTCAGAATTTGTGGGTCAAAGTGCTGGACTCAGTCTATTTTTCCTCCATTTAAATCATGTGAACCCCATCTTTGCTTTAGGAAAAAGCAGCAGAGCTTGCAGGCTAATGTGTGGGTGTGTCTCTAGCTAGCCCCTCAGCAGGCCAAGTCATGCTCCCTCTGTTCCTGGAGGCTGGCCTGAAGGAGCATTTGGGCCCTTTGACTCCCTGTTGGGGTTAGGGATGAGGACGGGGTGGCCGAGGTCAGAGCACTGTGTCCTGCCGTACCTGGGACGAGTTCCCCCAGTGGGCCTAGGTGACCCTCTCCTCACAGGCCTTAACCTCCCCTGACCTCCCCAGGAACAGGGATGGCAGCAGCTCTGTCCTGACAGCCTGAGCAGCACCCTGTCCTGTGCCCTGGGCCACACAGGGGCCTATGCTTTGCTCCTCTTTGTAAACAGACCCTCCTACAACTGCCCGAATCCAACCATGCCATCTGGTCCCTAGGGGGGTGCTGACACACACAGAAAATGTTCTCAATATCATTTGTCAAACATTTGCTCATGGAAATAACCAAACACTTCCACACTCTGGCTTTGGAAAAGTTTTCAGAGCTAAATTTAAAATTGGTGATAAAGAAGATAGATTCTATCGATATGACTATGAACTATTTAGGGAAATAATCTTAGTGCTTTATTTCTAAAATCATATAGATTTTCATAAAGATTCCATTTGGTTCTACAAAATGTCTATGGCTTGGCTTCCCTAGACCCACATTCACGGGCAGTGAGGGCGCTCTGTGCTGTCACCCAAGCACAGTTAATGCCATGACCTGTCTGTGTACCCACCTGCAAGTTGGTTCACAGAGAGCAGCATTGTCTCTCCATGTCCTCTAACGAGGGGAGGAGACCCAGCCATGAAAGATCTGCATCCCCATTTCTTACCCTGGATCTGGGGCAAATATGGCCCAGGGCACGAGTTCAGTGCCAAGCACCCTGACGCACAGATCTGGAACTTCTTGGTCTGATATGACACACAGGTGAAAGGAGCAAGTCTGGGGCCAGACTCCTGAGGTTTGAATCTCAGCTTCCCCTCTCCTAGTCAAGGGACCCTGGGTAAATACCCCACCGCCCTGAGACTCAGTGCCCACACTCATAAAGAACTGAACTTCCCTTCCAAGCCTGTTGCAGAAGTGGAAATGAGTGAGCGGTGTGTATGCAAACTGTCGCACAGTGTAGCCCACAGCAACAAAGGTGCATCCGACCATCACAAGCAAAGGTGCCCTAGACACCCACACAGATGGGTCTGGACCACTGCAGACAGGTCCTTCTGCCTTCCCAGTCCTCCTGGGCACTGCAGCAGTGAGCCGAGCAGGGCTGGGAGATGCCTGCTTATGCCTACTTTGTTTTCTGGCCTGAATGTCAGCAATCTACGAAAGTCCAGTGTCACTGTGTATTTATTATCAGTGTATTTTACATTGACTTTAAAACTCTACCCTAGATCTAAGAAATGATGTGGTTATAATCATGGGAAGAATATTGTAGGCCTTTCTTAGTTATTTATCAAAATAAATAGATTAAAGTAGCAAAAGGTCATTGCTGGGCCACCTTGGATGATTTTGATGTCAGCAGGCACACAAGCGGCTTATGTTAAGAGACTGCTCTTGCAGATAAGGCTCCCAGGTCAGGAGAGACAAAGGGGCACAGCAGGCCAAAGGAAGGACAAGAGGGCGGTGGGAGGACAGGGACCACTGATGAGGGAAAGAAGCGGTGGATGGTGAAACTAAAGATGCAGGGAGAGGAGGGTGATGGCTAAAAGAGAAGGGCCCCGGAGGGTCGGGGTGCAGAATTACGGGCTCAGCTAATGGGCGACATGGAGAGGATGGAGCTGATGATTCAGGAATTCTAAAAGCAAGGTAGGGGAGAGGCAAGAGAGGCTGGGCATGCAGAGAACAGGAGGGCGCTAGGTCTGGGAAGTCATTTCTGAGGGTCTCGGCTCTTTCTCAAAGTGGAGTTCAAGGACACCTGCAGGGTAGGGGTCTAGGGGAGTCGGTGGTTGAGCTCACGTTTCACCTTGACTTTGGCTACACGATGGATATTTTGTGTGTGCAGCAAACAAACCCAAGAGTTACAGTTTGGCAATGGCTATTGTTTCTAGAGAAAGAATGTTGGTGTGGGTCACAGAAAGTGACCTTAGACAAGGTGTCTGTGATGGACAGGAGAGGCATCAAGATGAGCAGGGATCTGGTCACGCTGAAAGGGGAGGCAGATCTGGACCTGTTGTGTATAGTGGAAGGTACATTCAGGAAGGCACAGCGGCCTTTTTACTGGGAAGATACACCACCATCAGAAAGAGAGTCAATTTTTAAATGTTTAAGAAAAAAGACAATTGGAAATGTTTGAGGTGGCTCAGATAAAAGAGCTGAGGAGTGAAGACACATCCTGAATTTTGGCTTATAACAAGCAATCTGATTTTCTCCACAGTTAGTTACCATGCAGGAAAGGAAAACTAACAGAATGAGGATTTGGGACAATAATACATTAAACACACAACACATCCACTTCATATTTGTCTCACACGCGCATGTGGAATTATTTGGGTGCAGGAAACAGGACACTTGAGGCTCAGGCCATTGTGATGAGACTAATTGCTGAGCTTATAAAATAAGCATAGTAAGGTCCATATTAAAAGAGCATTTCCACGAGTTTGCAGAGTACCAGATCAATACACAATATCAATTGTATCTCTATTTAATGACAATGAATGATATAAAATGAAACTAGGAATGATTCAATTTATAATAGAATCAAAAAGTAAAATACTTAGGAATATAACAGGCAAGACTTGTATGTTGAGAATCACGAGGCATTGGTGAGGAATATTCAGGATGTGATGAATGGCCTTAATCACATTGGCAGTCTCTCTTGCCATGTGAGGTGACCTACCACAGGGGTAATAGTAGGGAAGGGAGATCACGGGGCCAGGATCGTGTCCACAACAGTGTGATCAGCTTCACACACCAACTTGACTGGGCTCCGAGGAGCCTAGATATTCAGCAATGCTATTTGGGGTGTGTTGCTGGGGGCATTCCTGGGTGATATTAACAATTGATCTATGTGGAATAAAGCAAATTCCACTCCTTAATGTGGGTGGGCCTCGTCCAATCAGTCAAAGGCCCGTGTAGAGCAGGAGGGTTGAGTGAGCTTCCACCCACCCACCCACCCGGAGCTGGACATACAGGGACCCCCGGGGTCACCCAGGCTCAGGCCGTGACCTGCCACAGAAGCAGCACTCCAGTGGGAGGGAAGCTTCGTAGGCACGCTCAGTCTCCAGGCCCTGGTCACGTCTCCCTAGCTCTAGCATGTTCTCTTCCGTGACGTTTGCCCTTCTTAACACGCAGCTTGACCTTGCCCTCTGAGCTGCACTCAGGACCAGTGTGGTTGACCGTCCTGGCCAGGAGGAGCCCCCTGCACAGGCCTACCCTGGAGCTGGCTTGGCCTGCCACTGTCCTGTGCACCTTCCCCAGCAATGAAACACTGAGGCCTACCCTGGGGGATGGCGGGTATGCCCAGACAGAGGGAGTGCAGGGTTGGGGAAGGAAATGGGGCAGGAAGTCAGGGCCCCAGACTCTGGCGCCCCCTTCTGACTGTCTGTGTTTCCTTGTCCTGAAACCAAAAGCAGAGCTGGCAGGAGGGGATGGTGGCAGGTTGGGAAGTGCCCATCTTGGGGTCTCTCACCCTGAGGCCAGCCTGATGGCTGTTGAGGTTGCAGAGACATCTGTGTGACATGGCTCCTTGGTGCAGAGACCTGGTGGGGAAGCCTCTGCCTTTCCCTCCTCGCTTCCCGCAGAAAGCAGGTGAGAGCTTGGCCGGGAGCCTCAGCTGCGTCCTGTCCTGAGGCCCGGGTGCTGACCCTCACTGCCGCAGCAGAAATGGCTGGTGCAGAGCGAGGCCCAGGCCTCTGCACCTTAGGGTAAGTGGCCTGGTGGGGATTGCGGAGGGCTGCCCTGAGCCTCAGCGGCCTTCCCAGGGCTGCCCTTGAGTGGAAAAGGGTTTTATCAAACATCATCTCAGAGACACTCAGTTCCGCCTCTCCAGCAAGCAGTGGCTCCCCTCCTGGCAGCAGGGCCTGGCGCAGGTGCCCTCTGTGCACGGGGTCTCACAGCCCCATCATCCCAACTGGCACCGAGCACGGCTGCTCCTGACCATGCCGGCACACCGGCACCTCCTCCAGGGTGAGATTGGTGTAGAAATGAACCTTGACTCTGGAAAGAGAAGGGTGAAGTTCAGGTGTGTTACATAGGAAGGAAAAACCCGGAACATTCCACCAAGCGAAGGAAGCCTGACACAGAAGGCCACCTCTCGTGTGATGCACGAAATGCCGGGACAGGCAAGCGTCCAGCGACAGGAAGTGGACTTATGGTGTGGCAGGACCTGCGAGGACGGGGAAGCAAGGACTAATTGCTAAGGCTGCAGGGCTGTGTTCTGGCATGATAGGAAGATTCTGGAATCGACTGTGGTGCTGTTGCACAATTCTGTGAATACACCGAGAGCTATAAATCATACATTGAAACAAATTCAGTGGTAAGTGGCCCAGTGTGTGAATATCTCTTTAAAGCATAAATAAGAAGAGCGAGTGGCTAAAGTGTGCACACAGGTGTGCCCTGCCAGCCACTTTGCAATGTCATTTTTGACAAGTGCTTAAAACATATCATCCCTAAATTTGTGCACAAATGAGGCTTCAGTAATATTGCTCTATGGCATCGTTTCCACTCTGTATCATCCCAACTCCCATGGAGGCTCCCACGGAGGCTCCCCACCCACTCAGTACCAGGAAAAGGTGCAGGTGGACACAGCTGGTGGAAGGGAGGCCAGGACTGAGTCAGCTTCCCAGGTCCCAGGGCTTTTCTGACCTGGCAAGTGGCCAGAGGACAGCATGAGACCCTCCAGAGTCCATTACCATTGAAAACAGTCGGTGCAGTTAGTGGCTGGTAGCTCCACCACTTGTGGCTCACGTGGACTTTGTCAGGCGTGGTGCTAGCTTGACGTGCTCTCCTTCCAGGCTCTGGCCATCTCCTGGGGGCCTTTCTGTCACCCTGATTTTACAGAGGAGCCATCTAACGCTCAGGGGGCAGGAGAACACGTTCCTCAAGGCCTCACAACTGGTCATGGAGACACAACTGAAAGCCAGGACTTTTGGAGACAGGCTGGGCCTCACCTGCTTTACTCCTGTGGGGACATGGGGTCTCCCTGATGACCTACCTGGCAGGTACGTCCTTCTGATGCCTTTGTAGCTGCATCGCTGTTCAGAGAACAATAATGCTCTCTGAAGCCTTCCCCTGCCCTCTTAGCAGCCACAGGACCCTCCCCCTCCCCTCTCCAGCCTCTGCAAGGGGACACGAGGCCAGCACAGTGACACAGAAGCAGCCACACGGTGGTGAGCACCCCTGGGGCATCTCGGGTGGTCAGGGTGGAGGGAACCAAGATAGCTGTGCTGAGATGTTTCCACCACGAGGCTCCGAGTGTGTTTCTGATCTAATTACACATCTAAGACAAGGAGGCCTCGGAAAGTGTTCTGTAAAGAGCTCTAAGGTGAAGGAGGAGAGGAAGACCTTTTCTGTTCCATTAAGACTTGATTTTCTGATCTCCTCCTCCAGTGGGTGGCAGGAGGAGGGCGGGTCCACTATTTTACAGTAGAGTGGTTCAAAGGTCGGGCTCAGAGTCGGGACAGGGGGGGGCGGTCTGGGTGGTGATGCTTACGGATTGAGAGGCACTGGATATGTCATATGTCAGAGTGACTAGATTTGGCTACAAAGGTAGAGAAGCCTCCGTAAGAGTGAGTTAAACAAGACCTAAGGGTCTCATTATCTTGTGTGAAGATATAGCAGGCGGTTCAGGCTGGCCCAGCAACCCACAGGCAACTGACCCCTGTCTCTTTCACCTTTCATCCTACGCTCTCCATGGTTTCTACTATTTTGGCTACCTCGCACAGCAAGGAGGCTGCTTGAGTTCTAGCCATCATTTCCCCATTCCAGGCAGCACTCCCCCGCAAAAAAAAAAAAAAAAAAAATTGTGGTAGGCCCAGAACACCAGGGCACTTCCCCAGCTTAGTCAGCCCACCCTAGAGGTCTGACACAGCCCTGCTGACAGCTCATTGGCTGGTACTTTATCTCGTGGCCACCGGAGCTGTAAGGGACCCTGAGCAACGTGACACATTGCTGCTGTAACACTTGGGGGCTGTTACTAAAGGACAGTGGAGCAGACATGGAGAGGGGTGGGGGCTGCCCTGGGCCCGTGGTGAACTCACGTCTTCCACTTTTTTATCTGAGGCACAACCATGGCATCTGCCCCCTGGGAGAGCACAGGAAGACCCTAGCAAAGGGCCTGGGGACGGCCCCACTCAGAGTGCCCAAGCTTTATAGGAGCCCTGTGTAGTCACCCACACCAGAGGAAAGGGACCATGGCCACCACCAAGCGCAGCAACAACGGGCTTCATTACTCGCCCCTCAGTCTCTCCACTGGGGCAGGGCTCCTCCCCCTTGGCACCGCTGACATTTTGAGCCAAAGAATTCCCGATGGGGTTGCTCCTGGCTTCCTTAGAGGTCAGCAGTGCTACTGTCTCCACCGCCAGACGTCAGTTGCACCCTGACGCCCCCATGGCAGCCTCAGAGAGTGTCTTCTGGGGTAAGACCACCCAAAGGTGGACCCTGGCTCTGGGTCTGGGAATCCTGGAGCCCGTCTCTACTGGCAGGGCCAGGGCCAGGGGCAGGGGCAGCCTCTCGGGTCAGCACCTCCAGTGGAGGGACGCAGAGGAGGCGTCCAAGCAGCGGCCTGGGGACAGCAAGGCCACCCTAATCCAGGAAGGAGAGACCTTTCCTGGGACACAGAGACTGTCTGCAGACCATGAGCCTGCCCACCCATCCAGAGGGCCTGTCACCAACCAGGGACATGGCAGACAGACAGCCCGTATGAAAGGAGAGTGAAAAACAGGGGGAAAAGGGAAAAGAGGGAAACTCCCAACCCTTCGGAAGTCTGGAGAGTCTCCTGAATAATGGAGGAGCTTTGGTTCTGTGAGATCCGGATCAACCACAGGCATCATTAGAGCAAGGATGTGCACGTCTATTGACATCTTCCTTTGACACGGGGAGCTGGGTTCTGGGCCCATGTTTTATAAAACACACACTTGGAAGATGTCACGTGGCCTCTGCCCACAGCCCCAGCCTTCAGAACCTCGGTTGTGAAGAGAGTGGGCTTCCTCACGGGTCACTCAGGGCTGCTCAATGGAACACTCACCAGGTGAAGGGACTTGAGTGTCCTGGGGGTGGGAATGCCTGGTGGCTCTGGGTTCTGACCTCGGGAGGACGGGGTCAGATCTGCCCCTGGGCTCCCCAAGAGCCCCCTTCCCCAGCTCTCCAGGGGAGACACCATCTTTTCTACCTGAGGTTCGCAGACTGTCCTGGCTGAAGGCCCTGTAGCCTCAGGGACCTCTGGGTTCTCCTGAATGTCTCCCAAGAGACCTCTAGGGGACAGTTGAGTGGCATCTGAGAAGGCCACCACCACTAAGCATGGGCTCCCAGAGACCTGGCAGGGCTGGATCTTAAAATACAACCCCAGGAGGTGGGTGTAGCTCTGTCTCCTTCCTCCCACCCCCTTCCCCCTCTCCCCCAAATACACATACACACACACACACACACACACACACACACACGTCATGTGTCATGGTTTAGATGTGAGGTGTCTCCTGAAAGCTCATGCGTGAGACCATGCCAGAATCTTCAGAGGTGAATGACTAGATGGTGGCCTGCCAGGAGACTGATCCACCACTGTGGACAGAGGGTGGGGCTGTAGGCGGGCAGGGTAGCTGAGGACCTGGGTCCCTGGCGTATGTATTTTGTCCCCAGCAGGTAACTCTGCCTCCTGGTGGCCACCTGAGCTGCTTTCCTCCTTTCCTTCTCACTTGTGCCCAGAGCCGTGGAGCTGGCTGGCTGTGGACAGAGACCTCTGAAACCTTGAGCCAAACTAAACTTTCCCTCCTCCATGTTGTCCTTGCTGGGGCCCTGTGGTCACAGCAGTGAAAAAGGTGACAAAGCAACACCTGTACACACACACACACATACACAAACACACACATGTACATATACATACACACACGGTAGGTAAGCAGATGCCTTCTAGGCCTTGGGGCAGCACGGGCATGACCCTAACACCACCATGGGGTTGGGGGAAGGGCATTGGAGGCTGCAGATGGGAAGAAATGGAAGCACACAGGAGGAGAAGTCACCTGGGACTGAGTTTAAACCTGAGCATCACCCACCAGCTGCGTGACCTTGGGGAAGTAACCTAACCTCCCTGAGCATCTGTTCAACAGTTGCAGAATCTCCTGGAGACCATCAGTTCTACTCCCTGACAGGTACCTCACCACTCCTATCGGGGCTCCTGAGAGCTGGCTGACTTCTTCCTGGGCCCCAGTGACCACCAAGTACAGGACACGCTCATCAGCTGGCCTCCTGCTGGCCTGTGAGCTGTGTGTAGCCGGCCCCTCCCAAAGCGCAGCCTGTCTGGTGCCTAGAGGGCCCTCTGGAGATATTTGCTGAAGAAATGAACAAACTGCCAATAAAGACAAACATTTAAAAAAGGAATAAAAAGGGGAGTTTACAGAGATTCAGAATTTCTGGTGCTCGCGACTATTTGTTCATGGAATCTATTTATCATGGGCCTGGGACTGCAGAAGGCTGAAATCGAGGGGTGACAGCAAACCACGGGGTCCCTGCCTGAGAGCTGGTGGCTGAGGACACTGCTTTCCTCTCCCCTCAGCCCACACGGAGTAAGAAGCCTATTAGGGCTGAATAAGGCCCGGACAGCAACCAACACAGAGAACCAGCCGACATCCAGCAGCCCCACTCAGGGTGGGCTCAGCACCAAAACCGTGTGTGACCTCTTCTCGCCACTCCAGATGCAAGTCTGGTCCAGGTCATGGTCATCTTTGGCTTCAAAGGCTGAAATGGCACTGTCACCCTCCTGTCCTTCTCCACTGAGTGGCACATGTTTTCTTGTACCAGTGGGATCAGATGTGACCACTCTCCTGCTTAAACCTCCCCCAGGCCTCCCTAGGGGACAACATGACCCCAACCTACAGGCCTGGAAACCAGACTGTGGACTTTTGTGCAAAGCATCAGAGAGTGCATAGTTTCGGCTCCGTGGAAGGTACAGTCTCGGTCCAAGCCACCCAGTCACGGCAGCATCACACGGAAACAAACACAGTCAGTGTGTGGAGAGTGGGCAGGGCTGGTCCAATACCACCTGATTTTAGAAACAGGCAGGGGCCAGACCTGGCCCAGGGCCTCATCTGTTGGCTCTTGCACAGACACCCTGCCCTGCCTGCCTCCGGGAACTCTCCTGGGCTTGCTCCTATGTTTCCCAGCCACATGGCCTCATGCCTGCCCCCTCCTCTGCCACTCCTGCCTCCAGACCTTGGCACATTCTGGTACTCTACCTGCAGCACTTCTCCAGGCCCTGCCTCCTGGGCTCCCAGGTCACTGGGCTCAGTGGGGCCCCTCCCTGACCTCGCCTTCGTTCTGTCACCTCACCTGGCTCTATCTGACCCAAAGGATTTAAATTACCTTTGTTCATTTAGCAGATTCTCTCCTCCTTGCCACACACCATAGCTGCCTTGGGAACAGAGTCCTGGAGGGCCTTGGTTGCCCCCATCCCAGCACCTAGAATGTGACCCAGCTGGTAGCAGCTGCCCAGTGACCTCCTGAAGTAATTCCTTGAACGAAATGGTGATAAGGAGCTTATGTATATAAAGCTGTCCCTGAACTTGCAGCACTCGATGCCACGTGGACCTGCTGTTCACCCTCAGCAGGAGCATGGAGCTCCCTATACTGCAGAGAGGGGACGCTCGGACATGGGGTCGCTTCCTGGGACAGCCCAGGTGCTCTCCTGCCACAGCTCAGGGCGTCTACTCTGTATGCTCACTGTCACCCGATTTCCATTTTGACTAGACATTCCCGTCAGAGTTATTCTTTGAAAAGGTTGTGGAAAGATCAGTCGCTTTCTGAAGCTACGGAAGCTGCTTTACCCTGTCTCCACTTTGAACTGTTGTTTTAATGGAGTTAATTAAATTTACATCTTATTTTCAAACGTTTGAGGCCACAAATCCTCTCCCAAGTGAAGAGTGGAGGAAGGAGGGCTTCTTGCCCACCTCTGAGCACCTCCTCAGACTAATGCATGGAGCTGCCCAATGTCTTCTTTGATAGGGAAGCAAATGATGTGATCCCGAGGGCTGTGTCCCCCAGTGCCCCTGGAATGCAAAGGTCTACCAGAGTGACACTGGCAGTGGGGAGATGCCAAGGCCAATGTCTCGGCTTGGCACCAGAATCACGAGGCACTCACAGCTTTGTAGGTTCAAACAGCAATTCTTTATTCCAGCTCTCACACCGCCTCCACACAGGTCCAGGGGCAAAACGTTCTGCCGTCTCCACGTACAATTCACCTACTCCACCAGGCTCTCTCCAAATCCCATGATAACTCAACGGGAACAAGCAACAGGAACACCCTAATCCCAGCAAAAATCTTCAACCTCTAACTTCCCTAAAACCCATTATCTTAAACTGGCAACGCCTTAAACTCAAGGAGCCTGTTACTTCCTCAAACCTGATCAGTTTTAAACCCGGATCCACCTTGGTCCTAGAGCAAGGTCACCTTATTAAAGCATGCATGCAATGTCCCATCGAATGTCCTCTAAGCACCATGGGGTACGCTTGGCAAGGAAATTTCGATGCGTCATTCGTACTTGGTAATGGCCCTCAGCAGGGAGACAGGCACACAGCCTGGCCTCGGAATAAAACCTCATGGTGGAGTAGAGGGCCAGTCAGGAAGCAAAGAGGCATCCCCAACCCATCTCCAGCCCTAGGGATGTACAGTCAACTTAGGGTCAAAGGGGACTATGGGAAAGAGAAGAGAATCACAAGCATCACTCAAATTCAAATCAAACTGCAAAGGCACATCCTCCAAACTCAGTCCCACTTACATGAATTCATACTAAGTAAATTGTCAACACACAGGGAAGGGATTCTGCTCCCTGCAGAACTGATTGAAAGTGAGAGCATCTTTGGTCCACAGGGGACTGGATGACTGGCAGATGGTGGAGCTGGACACTAGCTGTTGGCAACGGCGATTCAGCTCAATGTTCACTGATTAACAAAAGCTTTCCTGGGACCCGTGGTGCAGAGTGCCTAGCAAAAAGGCAGGTGCAGTAAAGCTGTGGACCTGCCTCTCCCTGGGTAGAGATGCCTGGGCATCTGCAGGGTCTCCCAAGGGCCACCATCTCTGGTGAAATGTGGTATGATTGCACTTTTTTTTTCCACTTTGAAAAGCTAAAAAAAAGTTGCATTTTAAAAAAAAGTTTTAATTCTTAGAAATCAAACAACATGGTTGCACACCTCAAACGTTCCAGAAGCCCTGGGATCTGCTGGGACAGCCAGAAGGAAAGACGTTTTAAGTTTCTGAAAATATCAGTGAAGACAGGCTTGACCGTAGGTGGCCTGAGAGCTGCGTCCCATGGGAAGAGATAACCGTGAAAGGACCTTAGTGCCAGGCCAACCCAGCAAGCCGAGGATGCTGCTGCCCTGAGACAGGGGACAAATGTCAGCCATCAGATGTCACAGCCATCCTTACTTAGCGCAAGCCACACTGGGAAATAACAGATGCCAGGCAGATTGAGCCCCCAGGCAGCCTCTCTGAAGGACCACTTGATGGGCCATTTCCCTCCCGCCTGCCTGGTGGGACTTGTTTAAGGATTAAGGTGATTTGTGTCCCAAGGAGGAGAGATCCAGGTCATCCTGGGAACAATAAAGGGCAAATGCCCGTCCTGCCCTCACATCCCCTCTCCAGAGAGGGCCTTCCCGTAAGCCCAGGTTCTGTCCCTCCTGGGATAAGCAGCCAGGCTGGCTGTGACCTAGTTGTGGCACCCATCTCCCTGCATGGCATGAATACAGGAGGGGCTGAGTGCCCTCGGCCCAGGGAGTGGCACAGAGAGGTGCTCAGAGTGCCCCCCGAGGGCGGGCAGGATAAACACCACAATGGCCTTTCTCAGTCGGGGGGTTGGAGACCAAGAGAGTCCTCGCATTGCCTGTCTCCCCAACAGCCCTCAGAGCTGCTCCCCCTGCCTGGGGCAGGGATACAGTCTCCCAGTTCCCCCGGTGGCCTCCAAAGTGGCTGGGGCAGGGCAGGAGGCAGAGCCCAAGCCAAGCCCATGGCTCCATGCAGTATCTTGCTACAAGGGGCCCTGGGAGCCCCAGCTCCCAGTTTGCCCTGTGCATGGCCGAGGTTGAAGTGCTGCTGGACACGGTTCCTACCCGCTATCTTCTCCTCAGGCTGGGGGACAGGCATCCCAGCGCTCACTCCTTGGCTGGGACAACTCTGCTGTGTGTGCTTGATGTCCCATCCCCAGAGCTCCCCCAAGGCTCAAGCTGAGAAGTCTACTCTGCTAGCCACCTTAATGTTGTGCCTGCAACCGCTGGCCTATTGTCCCCTCATGCCCCTGCACCTCCCTGGTAAGCCGCACGCCCTCACGGGGTCTCTTCTGGGAGGAAGCCCAGCTGCCTTTTGTTCCTAATGGGTAGCCCCTCACAGAGGTGCCCAGAAGGCCACTGGCAGGAACACCTGTAAGTTGGTGCTGACAGGCTCCAGGGGCCTTGGCACTGTGCCTCCAGAGTTCCCAGGGCCCTGTCCTCCTCCTCCCATGCTCATCATGTCCTGCAATGCCTTGGACATTCAGAAAACACTAGTCTCCCACAGAGTTCTGGCTGTGGAGCCCCCAGAGTCTGGCTCGGGCCCCATAAATCAATGCCTTGTGACGCCGTGAAAGGAGCAGCTTGTGATCCGCTAAGTTCAAAGACCATTATTTCCTGTTGATCTGCCTTCATGCAGGAGTGATTCCCCCAAATAACACCCTGGAGTTTCGCACGGAGCTGCTGGGAATGGTCTCCTGTCTGCAGGTACAGATAAATACGGGTGACCTTCCTCCGTGATGGATTGACGCTGTTGGCATTCAGGTACATGGGGACATGGAAATGATGCCTGTTTGTGGGAGATGATTTCTCCTTCACACTAATTGTGTGTCCCTTAGCTTTACCTGTGCTGAAGGGTACACTGTCAGAATGAAAAGAAGAATCACAGGATTAACAACACACCAGTGTTTCCTGCACATTTATTACACTCTAAGCTCTGGGCAAGGCACTGTCTCACTTGATCCTCCCTCAGTCTCCAAGGCGGGCACTAGTGCGTCCACCCCCTCGTACAGACAGGGCAGCTGAGGCTTCCAGAGGTCCAGAAATTGGCCCGAGTTCTTGCCTTGCTTAGAAGCTGAGCAGAGTGGCCGACCCAGTGCTGGGCCCAGTGCAGAACAAAGACGTGGAGCCCCATGTGCCACAAACGTTAAAGGTTTCAAGATGGTGACAACAGGGCATCAGGAAAGCAGGGTCCTTCTGAGCATGAGGCTTTATGAAGCTGTGTAGCCATACCCCGTGCAGCCAGTCATGGGTCTGTGGGCTCAGGAGAGTGCTGTGGGCCATGACTAGGGCCTCGGGTCTATCCTATGTGCTTTGGAGATGGGAAGCAGCTGGCCTTGTACTGTGTGGATTTGGTGAGCCTGGTGATTGGGCAGAAGTGCTGGCCATTTTCTGTCAGGATATGAACCAGCTGATCCAGCAGAGCTGTATGATACCCTCCTCTACAAGCCAGGCCTGCAAAGAGCACGTGATGCCAGCCAGGGAGCTGAGAAGGACCCCAGTGGCCAAACAGGAACAGACGTGGTCAATTATACTCAGACCTGGAGCAGGCTCTGAGCAGGACAGCCTTGCACACGTGGCCAGAACTTCACCACAGAAGTTCAGATTGGCAGCTGCCTGTCAGCCAAATGAACACATCTACCCCATTCTCTCTCCCTCATCCTGCTCTTGGAGAGGCGATGGCCAGCGCCAACACAGAGCGTGGTTTAAAGAGCTCGTGCGTGCCCTGAGCCAGAGACATGGACACCGATTCCCTCTCCTCCATCAGCTGCCCAGTGTGGGCACGTTTCCAAACCTCTGTGAGGTTCAGTGTTCTTATCTGTAAGATGGATAGGGGTGTCCATCTCTCAGTAAAGCCCGGCTGGTGGGGGAAGTGGCACAGTGCATCAAAAGCCCCTGGCGGGGGCTGGGGATGTGGCTCAAGTGGTAGCACTCGCCTGGCATGTGTGCGACTCGGGTTCAATCCTCAACACCACATACAAACAAACAAAGATGTTGTGTCCATCGAGAACTAAAAAATAAATATTAAAAAATTCTCTCTCTCTCTCTCTCTCTCTCTCTCTCTCTCTCTCTCTCTCTCTCGCTCTCTCTCTCCCACCCACTCTTTCTTTAAAAGAAAAAAAAGCCCCTGGCACCCAGCAAGGTTGAAATCCGTGCATCGACAGTCCCAGGGCCAATTTCATCATGAAGTGTGTGGGACAGGTGCAAGAGCATGTGACCAGAGAAGACCAGACAGAATATAGAGGTTCTCCCCCAGCTCCTACTTATGGTCTGGAGAAGTCTCTTGGCTCTCCACGTTCAGCATCCTTTCTGTAAACGTGTATGCTCAACACTCCCGACACACAGGATTCTAAAAGCCACAGATGAGCAGAGTGCTGTGGAACTGCGAGAGGCGGCCCTTCTGATGGCCTGCCACGGTTGGCATAGGTTGGTCTGGGCTGGGGAGGGGCAGGAAAGGGCCTGCTCCCGGCTCTCCCAGGTTTGCTCTGTGTCATGGAGTCCACGGCCGTCTCTCCTGAAGCTCTCCTACAGGGTGCAAAGTAATCCGAGTAGTTTTCCTCCAAAAGCTTTCTATAAAATTTCCACATTCATGACCTGAATGTGACCCACTCCATTCCGATACTTCCTCTAGAGATAAACCCAGGGACCCTGAAGAGAGAAAACCAGGCCAAGCTATGCATCGTCAGCGGCAGCTACTTTACACAGAGGCCCAAGCCCGGCGCGTGGCTTTATGGGATAATACCAGTCACAAATCAAAGCTCCTGCGTTTCCATGTTCCTGAAGATGTCTCTACCCCTAACGGATAGCTCTGTGCTTTAAGAAATCCAGTGTGCTTTAAAGATTCTATTTTTCTTCAAAAATATTACATGTATATGAAACAATCTGATGCTCTTTCCTAAACCTTAAGAAGGACAGGGGGGTGGGGGGGGAGTTGGCTGTCATCTAATCACCTACGCAGAACGCACAAAGCCGTGCGTGCTCACAGCGCCCAGGATGTAGCCTCTGCCACTCTTGGTGAGAACACCTTTCCTGCACATGCACATTCCAGAGCCCCAGCTACAAGGCCCAGGGGACTGCAGACAGAAACCTGGAATCCTCCGGCTCCACTCCCACCCTGGCCTCTTTAATAGCTGTCCGCATTGCTTCTCCCAGCTTGTTCTGCACAGCAGCTTGTTAAGTAGATTTATGTAAACATCCAACCCAAATTCCAGGGGCTCTATCATTGAAGCCCTCTCTCTGTCAAGAGCAGCACGCAGCCTGTCTGCCCTGACAGCATCTGATCTACCCTCCCCGCAGCTCTGCCTCTGGGGGGACTGTTGTCCCTCCTCTGCTCTACACCCCCAAACACCCGCTGCACACAGAGCACAGTGGGAAGGGAGAGGGTATCTCCTGCCCTTGGGGGCTCTGATTAGGTGCCAGAGACCCAGCTCCCAGAAGCCCAAGGGAGGTTTCGGGCACCTTGCATACAATTATTCACCTGGCAGTCTGGGCAGGTTGCCATGGCAATGCTTCCTGAGCCTCCACATCTACATGTCACTGATACATCCCATCAGTTCAGCAGCGAGGGAAAAAACCGGCCAAGCAGTCCTTGGGCCCCCACTGCCCTGACTCTGTCACCTATGGTTTGGGCATAATCTTGGACCCAGAGACAGTGGTCCTTTTAATAAAAGTGCCTTTCACTCAAGTGTATCTTAAAGCTTAAAATCAAAATCCAGCCTAATAAGGATTTTCCTCCTTTGTCCTTCCTTCTTCTAGCACCGGACATGAAAGTGGCTTCTGCTGTTGGCCCTATGGTGCTTTAATTAGTATGTTCTGGGCCAGGAAAGGGAGCTCTAACTTCTAAAGCCTCCCCAGGAGGGTGGACCTTGGGACGCGATCGCATGGAGCTTCCTGGTATCCGAGCGACTCAATAACACCAGGCACGCGCTTGCCTCTGGGCCTCTAACTGAGCAAAGCTTCCTCTGTGCATATCTCTAAGGAGAGAGAAAGGAGTCCTACCTGCTTCACCATATTGTTCTCATTAAAAGGTGACAATGAAAAGAAATAACAGTTCTCTAGGCCTCACCATATCACAGCTCTCAGCCCTACCCGCCCTGACACAGGTGGCCAGATATCACACGTGCTCAACACCAGCTGAGCATCAGAGACTTGGAGGTGGTCATCCCAGAGGACCCCTGCAGGGACAAGGGAAGACACTTTATAGCTCAGAGCCTCATCATTTTGGGCCACCTTCCACCCAGGGAAGTGCTGTGTCAATGCTGGTGCATGCCCCCGAGTTAGGACAGCAGGACAACAGTGTCTGGAGTCCCCGAATTCCACAGAGTGCCACTGTCCAAGCTACCATGCTGACACAAGGCAGCCCCACGTACCTGTGGGCGACCCCTTAATGACGTGGCTGATGTAGAGGCCTTCCCGGAAGGTTGGCCTGTTGTCATTCTGATTGATCACGATGATTTCCAGAGGCACGGGCCCTTCCAGGGTTTTGCCATTGACATCAGTCGTCTCCACTAATAGCTGTTGGGCAAAGAGAAAGGGGGAGAAATAAGGCCTTAACTCGTTATGAAGACTGAAATCTGGTTTCCCAGAGAAAGTAGGCTATGTCTGCAAGATTATGAGCCAGTGGCCATATTCAAACTTTGGTCTCAATGGACAGGCACTGGGAGTGGAATAGAAACCAAACATCTCAGCACAGAAGGCAGAGATCAGCTCATGTTAGAGTCCCCTGGGAAATTACAATTAATTCATCAAATATGCGAAGAGTGTTAAAAAAAAAAAACTCACAATCAGCCCTAGATGAGAAAATGTGCTTACATTGTTTTTGTTTTTCCAACATCATTCTTAAAAGGAATGTTATGCTAATAAAAGTATTTGACTAAGCATTTACGAACGGAGCACATTAAGGGATGAGCTTGAGTGTTTACGCTGATGTTCAGGAGAATGTTCAGCACGCCAGGCAGTGTTTTAGAAGACATGGCTCATGCCAGAAAGCCAGGATCTGCAGGGCCCTGAGTGGGACCTCGAGATTCCTGCCCAGCGGGCTTTCACCAGGTCCTGGGATTCCCCAGGCCCATGAGGCACTTCCACAGAGAGCCGCCTTCGGATCCCCAGGAAGGCAGCACCCAGACCCAGCTGCACTGGGTTAGAAGCAAGGAATTACGCCATGGCACCCCCTGAGAACCACGGGGACTTCTTGTTTCCATCTTCTGTGCTCAGTTCTGCCTTTGCTGCTTTTGGCAAGAACAGCCACCCTTCTTGGATGAGTGCTGTTCCCGGCAAAGGTGTCAGGAAGCAGTGTTTCAGTGACAAAAAAAGGCATTTGCAGTCAGAACTCTGGGGAAAGGGTCTGCATTTTGGATACCAGCACAAGAGGGTGCCCTCTGTGACCTTGAGCAACACCCTCAGCTGTCAGTTTCCTCATCCATCAAATGGGCCAACAGAAACACCATTAGAGTCATAACAAGCAGCTGTGGGCAGGTGGCCCTAGTCACTCACTCAGTCCTCACAGCGACCCCACAGCCACTTTTGGGTAGGTTTCAGAAGCCAGCAAATGTTAATCCGGGGATTCCAGTTTGACCTTGCGAGACCACCTCCAGGTCCAGGGTCAACCACCATAACAATATGTCTAAGCACCTCATGTAAGGCCTGGGACAGAAGACTTCACAACTGCACTAGCTGGGGCTATAGTTGCCACTGCTATGATCAATGCTAAAGTCAAATTATCCCAAACTCAGAAATGAAAGAGAAGAACGGTGGAGACAAATCAGTGCAGCCATCCCCCACCTGGTGGTATCGTAGCCCTTCAGAAAGTAGCGCCACAAAATTCAACAAAACCACGGAGGCCTGGGGCACTTTGTTCCATGTTGCTATGACTCCTGGTCCTATCTGAGTGGTGCTGTTTGGAGGAAAATATTTGCTGCAGTGTTATTTCTAATAAAAGCCCACTGGCCACCAGGTAAATGTCCAATGGAAGGGGACAAGCTGAATTCAAGTCGGTGTGGCAACGTGATAGACTGTAGCCATCAGGAAAAAATAATTAAGCTGTGTTGATTCCTTAGAGCACTGAGTAATGCACAGAACGGTGCGTACCTGGCACAAACAGGGTGCACAAGGAGGACAGATTTGGTGTGAGCAGGGAAATCAGGTGAGTGGGGAGGGAATTGTCTTCTTCGTTGTTTCTTTAGCATGATTTCATCTTTACTCTCATCAGCAAATTCACACACACTCACATACATGCACACCCGTGCACACACACCATCTTGATTTCTGGAGCAGATAAAATAATGTAAAGTTACCTTATTAAAAAAATAAATAAATGGGCAGAGCCTTCTAACATTTGAACCGAAAGAAGATCTTACAGAGAAGGAATTTTACATTTTTATGTTTTTTTGAGAGCTATTATGAGAATAATGAAAACAAAAAATCAATCACAACAAAGCTTTGGGGGTAATTTCATGCTATAACAAAGTTATAGCTTTTTGTTCTCTCAAAATAGCCAAGGATTCGACTTTAATTTGACCAAAAATCCTTTGTCTAAAGATAAAAAATATCTTGTATCTGAGCCCTGAGCTTCCACATTCTTTAAGATTTGGCCAGTGTCATAAACCACAGGAGGGACTGAGAATCAGGATCACATTGCCAAATGAACGGCTATATTAAAACTGGGAGGGGCCAATCCCAGACCCTTGCCAACATAAGGGGAAGACAAATAGACAACAAGGAGATAGGGCTTAGTAGGAAGACCACAGAATGTCAGGCTGAGTTTCAGAAAACCCATTATGTAAGTAGACAACCTGCCAGTATTTTATGTCACAAAATGTGCCAGAGTTTGACTGTCACGGTCGGTTGTTTTTTTCCCTTTTTTTACAAAAATAAACAGAAGCCAAGAATTTGGGATCATCTCAAAAAAAAAAAAAAAAAAGCCAACTACTCCTAACTGGCATTTCCTCATTTAAAAAATTATATATAGAGATGTTGTAGTTGGACACAATATCTTTTTTTATTTATTTTTATGTGGTGCTGAGGATAGAACCTCACACCTTACATGTGCTAGGTGAGCGCTCGACTGCTGAGCCACAACCCCAGCCCCACAATTCCTCATTTCAAAAATAACAAGAAATCTTTGAGGACTTGCAGTGCTGTGCTGAGGCTGAAGTACGACGTTAATAAAAAAGGTTCCTGGTGTGGAGAGGTGGATGAGAAACAGACAGAACATGTGAGCAAGGTGATTTCATTAGCAACAAGGGTGATGAAGCAGGTCTGTCTCCTGTGGCTCCACCAGCCTCCCTATAACTACTTGCCACGTGTGGCTATTTAACTTAAACCAACATTTTTAAAAACTCAGTTCTCCAAAAGAGGCATGCTTCAAGGCCTCAACAGCTGCATGCAGCTAGTGGCTACAACAGGAGACAACCCCGAGGGAGCACATCTGTGTGCTTGAGCAACTGTGTGTAGGAGGATGTGAGAGTGATAAAACAGTTGAGAAAAGCTTATTGCAGAGGAACATTTCAGTTGAGACTCTAGCGTCAAGAAAACAGTGGAGCCATCCACACAAAAATGAATAGAAAGAGGCCCAGATGGCAGAAGTAGCAAGTGCAAAGGCCCCGGGGCAGAAACAGACTTGGTGTTCTGAGGACAGGGTGTGATATAAAATTAAGTTCAAAAAGGAGGGCTCCACTCAACTCTAAATGGGGTGAGTCGAGCCTCAGCCCCAGTCCGGATTCTTTGCATTGGAAGCTGCGAGCCCAGTGAGGAAGGCTAGCTTTCTTCCTGTGATCTGCCAAGGAAGGTCAAGGTGAGGGCAAAGTCCATCATGCTTGTTCCTAACAGAGGATTGTGTAGGGGAGGAGGGAACCTCTAGCAGGAAGTGCTTGTGGCTTATTGAGAGCCCTTCTCCTTTTGCAAAGGCACATTAGTGACGCTGATGCCCTGGAGGATGCAGGAAGGTGCCTTGGTGAGCCCAGCCGGACACGCCATGCCCCTCCTGTGGGAGCTCTGGCTATGCCTGGGTTCTCCTGACTGTGCCCAGGTGAAGGCCACACCCTCCTTGGCCAAGGCCGCACTTTCTGCAGCGGGACTCCAAGTCCCAGAGGGCACTTCCAGTATCAGAAAATAAGTGTTGCTGACGCTCATTTCCTTTTCTCTTTCTAACTCACATACCCAAACTCACAAGTCCACAGTTTGAAACTTCTAGAACAGCATTTGTCTCCTGGGACTCCCAGGATGGGTTCTGGTGGCCACGTTTGAGGCTCAGAAACAAAGCAGGAAAAAAGGCTCTCAAAGCCAGAATGCAAAGTCGGCTTCCTGAGGCCACTTCTCGGAGTCCCCTGTGAGAGGAGCCCAGGAGACACGGAAACCAGCCCTCCACCTCTGGACCTGAGGCCTCCTGCTCTTCCTCTCAGTGGCTGCCCTGCCCTGGAGTGTGAGGTGTGACACAGAAAAACATCCCTATGGAGCCAGATGGGGGTCCTCAAGAAACCACAGCTGGGGACAACTGTCCACGTGGCCACGTCCAGCGCACAGGCCAGGTGGTGCGGCTGCCCCTGGTCTGCAAAGGATCCTGTTTTCCCCTCACAGACACACACAGAGACCTGCATGGAAACACACGCATGCAGATACAGACACACACGCCAGACACACACAGAGGTGGGCACACACACGTCAGGTTTCCCACCATGCAGTGTCCCCTCTGCATGATGAACACATAACACACGTTTGTTCCAAGAAGCTGCCGAGCAGAATGGTGAGCACCATGCTGCCGACCCAGGGCCAGATGGAGAGGTGCAAATGGGCAGCTCACGGGGATGGTGCCCAGGCCTGGGCCCCAGTGGCCTTAGCCTGGGTGGGACTTCTGTACCCAACTGCAGTGGCATTTTCTCCATGGGGACCCGAGGGTCGTGAGAGAGCTAGCTCCTCAGGATGTCTTCTGAATCAGCACTTGGTGGTCCTGTGACAGGCCTTTCCTGCTGCACTCTGGAAAAGGTAGTGCACATGGAAGGTGGCAGCACCTGGTCTTGGTGCCAAGGAATGCTGGCACATCCCATATCCTGAGCATGGAGCTCCAGGAGGCATGAGAGGCACGCTGGGCTATGCTCAGGGGCCTGGTACCCCATCCTCCTGGTGTTGGGGATGGGCTTTGCAAGGCACAGTCCCCAGGAGCCCTCCTGTCAGTCATCCGTGCAGCCTTCCCAGGGCCTCAGGAGTCCAGTGCTATTCAGGGAATGAGCCAGGGAAGTACCTGATGCAAGCCTGTGCTGGATTTCCAGCCAGCTCTTGCTCCCAGTGTTCAAGGCTTGAATTTTCTGGAACTAGTAGAACTCTTTTTCCTTGTTAAATAATTTAGTCAAAATATTCTTAAAAGCCACTATTGGTGGTGAGGCATTCTGAGAAACTAGAGAGCAAGACCCAGGCACTGTGCATTGACCATTTGACTCTAAATGTAGCCCAGAGGGTGGCTTCTCCAGGGACCACAGTGGACATGCAGAACTCATCCTGTCTTCAGCCCAGGCCTGCTCTCAACCTGGCCTCACCATCAGCTGGCAGGCCCTTCCTGCCCTGGCCACCCAGAAGATGTGTTAGGACACCTGTGCTGCACCAGTCACCTCCCAAAGCACTCTGTTCCATACACGGTTGTTTTCTAAATTTGTATTTAGAAATGTGGTGCCAGGGGTGGTACCACATTGAAGGTGGCTTATTATCCCTCTTAGGATAAATAGCGAATGCCTTTCATTTGATAAATCCTTCTATAATCTGGTTCCAGCCATGTGCCCAAGCCATTTCATACCACAAGAGGCCCCTACCTTGCCTTACTGTTGGGCTACACTGGCCCCTGCAAATCCTCAGCTCACGACGTCCCCCCCCCAGCACAGCTACTGTCTCACACAGCCCTCCTGCTGCACATGGGCTTCCCACTGGAGCCCTGTTCGTCCTTCAGACCCAACACGACAGAGATCGCCCTCCCCTGCAGCGGCTGGAGAGCCCCTGGTGTGTACTCCTGCAGCCCCAGAACCCTACAGCCCTTTCCATGATATGGGGCCAATACTCACTGGGGTGATGATTACATCAATAGCATTTGGCCCCAGGAAGGCAGGGTTTGGTGGATGTCCCTGCACATCAGTGACCCCCTAGTCCCTTGCGTGGCACACCACACGCACTTCATGTGATGCTGCTGTCACAAAGCTCTCTTCTGAAGAAGCAATACCTGTTTAAGAGAAGACAATAAGAAGTTCTGGCCTCAGCTGTGGGCATCTATACCTGCTCTCCATCTTGGCACAGGGGGCTGAGTGGGCCCCATGCCAAGGGCCCTGGGCCAGTCGACTCAGTGGTCTTAATTGACCAACAAACCTCCCGAGGTGAACACCATCAAAGTGCATCAAACTGATGACTTTTTAAAAGAAGCGAATTAACATTTATTTGGCAATTAATCTATGTCTGAGCATTCAATACCATGGGCTCCATGCAACCTAGAGAAATTCTTTATGCAAAAAAAAAAGGTCAGCAAAAAGGGTCCCAGGGCCCATCAGGCAGGATCCAGGCTTATCCCTGACTCTAAAATCCATGTTTCCCTCACTGCAGCCACATGGGCCCCCCTGATGATTTTAGTTGTGCTTTCTTTACTAATTATGTTGTGAATAGCTGTGCTTCTTATTGATGGCCATTTTTTAAACTTGCCTCATCCAGTGCAAAATTATGCATGAATTTAGGAGTCTGGAGAGCTTGTGTGTTTTTATTCGTGTGCATGGAAACACACAAAAACACCCCATGAGCCTCGCGTGTTGGGCAGCAGCCTGCCGCAAACAGGCTGAGAAACATCATGGGAGCGGCCTGGTTCCGTGTGCCCTCCTGGGAGGTCAGACTTTGTGGAAAGAAAATCAAAGCTGTCCTTAAAAACATAACTCTCAGATGACCACCATGGAATAGGAGGGAGACATGGGGTGCATCTCTTCAGAGCAAAGCATTCATCCTAGAGTGGAAATGTTGATAGTGCACGAGGTTGTGCCCCACTTCTGGGGTCGGGGTAGCATCCTGGCCTGTTGAGTATTGTGTGTGGGGTTAGAGGAGGGGCAGCTCCACTCCTGAACTGGGAAGGGTCTGCTGAACAGCCACTCCAGTGCTGGGTGCCCTCATCCTCCTGTCCACGCTGGGGGGGATGAGTGGGGATGTCTTCACTGGAGACGTAAACCATCAATTCACAACATGCAAGCGGATGACTCTTCAAGCCAATTAATGCATCATAACAACAGATTGGCTGCGTGTACATGGCATCAACAAAGATGCCTTTCAAAAACAGGAACAAAATGAACCAGATTACAAAGCTCGCACACGCGCCCTGTCCTTCCGCTCCACCATGGAGGATAAACATCTTGCCCTTCATCTGGCTCATCCTCTCCTCTTCCACCACAAAAGGCACGAGCTAATCCAACAGAATTGGATGCTGTGATCATACCCAAAGGGGTGACACGATGAAAAACAAAATGTGCTACAAGGATTTCTTTTGAGTGAAGGCCAAAAGGGAGGATCTTGCTCTTCAAAATTAGTTTTCATGACATGGGATGACCCAAGTCGCAGAGGAGAAGCCTGGATCAATGGAGTCGGAGCAAAGCACAGAAACAACAGATGGACTCGTGAGCCATTTTGAAGAAAAACAATTTAGGAAGCACTTCAATGACCTTTCTCGACTTTGATAGTTTTTCTTTGGGCAAAATATTTAAATGGAGTAACAAATCACACACAGTCTAAACTGCTGTTTTGAGATGACATGTTTGAACATCCGGGCGTCAGAGGAGGGCATGTGGCCAGATCACGCACACTTCTCTGCCGCAGTCCTCAGATCCTGGAGAATGAAGAGCGTGTATCAGACACACTCTAACCTGGGGAGAACCGGCTTCTCCTTTGGAGATGAAGATGTCTGCCACCCAAGTCAGTATTTTCCATCCACGTTGCCTCCTGAGGCACTAAAAGGCTTTCCAGCACAGATGCTGCCATTTATGCCATCTCTGGAACACCTCTTAGGAACTTCCACTTGAGCCAATCTACCAGTTATAAACAAAAGTGGCACTCATTCCTTTCCTTTCGAATATCTTATAAGAGAGCACATTTGTAACGCTAGAACTGTGATCCTCGGCAAGTTCACTGTGGGCAACTGGAGATACACATCGCCTAACCATGGGGTATTCCTGATTAGGCGTGACTGTGAGTGCAAAGTAACCATGTGTTTGATGACATTCTACCTTGGAAGTCATGCAAAGCTAAGACACCAGCGTTTGCCCCCAGATGAGGAGGAGATGAGACCCATTGATGGGGAGGTGCTGTGACATTAACCTGATAAAACCCTCCTGCAAAGTGGTTCGGAAGCAGATTCCAGAACCTCAGACATGTCCACAGCTCAATTATGTGAAAACTCCCTAGAAGTGAGCTCACAGGATTTTTGTAAACCATGTATACCATTTGCATACAACACGTGATCCCTAAGGGTTGAGAGGGGTTGTAAGATTTCTAAAAATTATATTTTCCACCAAAGGTACAATAGTTGTTGTGATAAGAAAATGGTAAAACTAGTACTAACTCATTATCAAGGTGATGCTTAACCTGCCCACTCTTTTGTACCCGAGTCTTACATATTTAACATCTTATCAGTTTATTCATTTCAGTTTTGGTAGAAACATATACATTCTATATTAGTTGAGAGCATACTCATGGTCCCATCAGATCATAGGCAACTAGAGGGCAGGAGCAGCCTTTTGCAGTGTTTAATAATTAGTGCTTTGAATAATGCAATTCCTATTAAAATTAAAGTGATGTTCTTCATAGAAAAAGCTTTGAAAATCTTTACCACCAGCACCTCAGATAGAGTATTGATCACCAGGATATAAAAAAAACTCAAAAAAACTTAACACCAAAAAACAATCAAACAAAAAAACAGTCAATAAATTGGCAAAGGAACTGAACAGGCACTTCACAGAAGAAGAAATATGAATGGTCAAAAAGTATATGAAAAATATGGTCAACATCTCTAGACATTAGAGAAATGCAAATAAAAACTACATTGAGATTCCATCTTACCCTTGACCTAGAAGGGAAATTACCAAGAATACAAGTAACAATAAATGTGAGCAAGGATGTGGGGAAAAAGGTTTACTTATACATTGTTGATGGAAATGCAATATGGAGACTCCTTGGAAAACCTGGAATGGAACCACCATTTGACCAAGTTATCCCACTCTTTGGTTTACACCCAAAGGACTTAAAATCAGCATAGTACAGTGACATATCCACTTCAACGTTTATAGCAGATTGATTCACAATAACCAAGCTATAGAACCAACCTAGGTGCCCTACAACAGATGAGTGGATAAAGAAAATGTGATATATATACACAACAGAATATTACTCAGCCATAAAGAAAAATGAAATTATGGTATTTTCCAGTAAATAGAGAAAACTGGAAGATGTCCTGCTGAGTAAAATAAGCCAGTCCTCAAAAACTAAAGGCAGAATGTTCTCTCTGATATGTGGATGCTAACCCACAATAAGCAAGGTGAAGAACAGAAGTTCATTGGACTAGACAAATGGAATGATGGGAAGGGAGAGAAATAGGCAGGACAGTAGAGTGAACCAGACATATCTTTCCAATCCTTATATATGAATCCTTATGTATTCATATATTCTTATCTATGAATACAATCAGTGTAACTCCACATCATATACAACCACAATAATGGAATCCTAATTGGAACAAATTATGCTTATTCTAAGTACATATAATATGTCAAAATACACTCTACTGTAATGTATATCCAAAAAGAACAAATGTAAACAATTTTTAAAAGTACTAATAGGTATTCTTATTGAGTTTCTGTGATCCTCACTCTTGCCCACCTTTTAGAATTTCAAAAATATGCAACAAGACTCCCTCAAAAGCACAGCTTCATGATCACTGAAATTGCCCTGGACTTGGAGTCAGAACCCTGACTTCAGCTCAGTTCCCTTGCCTCCCAGGAGATGTGGTGGGCACGATGATGCCCTCTCCTGCTCCAAGATCTTTTTCCTTATCCGTAATCACTGGAACCTGCAGATATGTTTGTTTACCTGATAAAGAGGAATAGAGTTGCAGATCAATTGACCCTAAAAGAGAAAGAAGAGCTTGGATTTTCTGGGTGGCCCTCAAGGTCCTTGAGAAGAAAGAGGACAAGGAGGTCAGAGCTGTGGGCTGTGGAGACGGAGGAAGGCCAACAGCCGCGAGAGGTGGGCAGTCCCCGTAGGCTGGGAAGGTGGAAAGGGGATTCTCCCCTGGAGTGGCCAGAAACTAATGTAGCTCTGCATACACCTGGATTTTAGCCCTGTGTCAACCATGTCAGACACCACCCCTGCAGAACTGCAAGGTGACAAGGGTGTGTTGGTTGTGAGTCCCTGCATTTGGGGTACTTTGTTACAGAGGTCATGTGATTTATTGTTCTCATCAGAACGCTTTTTAGAATGAAAGTAGGTAGTATTAACAGTTAAGCCAAAACAACGAGTAAAAAGCAAAGTCATCCCCGGTCACCTGGGAGGACGGGTGACCTCATGGTGGTAAGCCACAGGCCTTCAGGGTGCCCTCTGCGTGAGCAACAAGTGGTAAGTTCCATACCTGTCTCAGGTTTATTGTTAAGGACTGGAAAGGTAAATGAGTGGGCAGCACAATTCCAGGCCTGGGGCGCATTCTGAATGCCGGCTTGTCATGCAGAGGAGAGTTTGGAGACCTTGGCATAAATCTCCTGGGCATTTCCACCACCCGGGGTGCTCCCCACATCAAGATCCCCATGACAGCCCAATGAGCCCCAAGCAGCAGCACTTGGTCATTTCCTGGCTGGTGTTGTGTGGATGTGGGGTTGCCCCACCCTCCCCGCAGGGCCCCCCCAGGAGAACCCCCCATCTCCCAGTCAGTAGTCAGATACTGTCAGTAGTTAGATACTGGCTCACGTGTTTGCAGCACACTGGGCCAACGTCTGGGAGTCAGCCTACAGTCACTTTCCTATTGCAATAATTCAGGTTTCTCTTTGGGGAGAGAAATTGCATTTCAAATTATTTTTCTCAGCTTTATTTCCTTATTCAAGTTGAACTTCATTATGGACCAACTCCTGGAGGAGGGTTACCTAGGACAGACATCTTCAGCCTTTAGAACACTCCTTCACCTTCATCTGCACAGTTGTGTGTGGCCCCTCCTCCCTAGATGGACTTACTCCATGTTTACAGCTGCCTCTAAAATCAATCAAAGGGGTAAAAATCTTTTCTACTTGTTAGGATACTAGTTAAAGATCCTGATGCTATTTGTAAATCTTTCTCTGTTTAGAGTTAGTACTTCCTTTCTCAATGTAAAATTTTGCTTTTTATTTATTTTCTTTCTTTTTAACTAGATGTAATAGAAACATTTTTTCTGTGTATGCATGCTCATAACCACAGTGTACTTTGAGGGCATTTTTCTATTTAACTTTTGAAGTAACTTTAATTAGATGGAAGAAATCTATGCATATATTTAAAATAATTTTACTTAAGCAGGTTGGGTGAGGTCCTAGTGAATACCCTCTGCCTCGGGGGGGGAAGGGACACAGGCTGAAAATTTTAATTGGTTGGAGTAGAAATTGTGTAAATCATGGATGATGGAATTATGCCAGATCCATTAAGGAGAGGCACAAGGGTTAAGGAGATTTCTTTGCAAAAATGAAAAATATAATACTTTTGAAAACAAAGCCACAGCAGAACAATTACTAGGGATTTTGTTTTCACTTGCCCTCTCCTCTCTTCCAGAGTGAAACTCAGAGTGATAGGATTCAATACAAGTCTTTTTTTTAAGTTTATAAATTTAAATTCATTTGGTTAAATAGTATTAAAATATATTTTATTAAATATTATGTTCTCTAAAAATTACAGTTAATATGTAAAAAAATTAAAATATAGCCTAATGAATTCCAGATAGGTTAAGGTATTAGGAGAGAAAAGTCATTTAATGTTTATGTAACAGAGTAGAGAAGACCTCTTTCTGAGCCAGAATTAAAGGCATTCTTACCATGTAAATTATTCATAGATTAAGCTACTTAAATGCAAGCTTTTTATATGACTAAAATATCATAATGAGATAAACAGAAAACTGAAAAATAGGTATGTCACATAAGATATCAGCTTATCTTGAATATACAAGAAGTTGGTTAAAAATTAACAGGAAAAGAATGGAAATTAGCAAAACTAAAAATTAAAAAATTTTTGGATCTAAAATTTTTTAAAAGATTGTAAAAATATTATAGAATGAGATATTTTTTAACTTATAAAATAATTAACAAAGGCTAAGTCTGCATTTGGCAAACTTGTGAGAAAACAAGTTCTCATACATTTCTGATGTTGAAACCTCATTCTTAAATAGAATTGTCAATGCTCCACACAAGACTGGAAAGATTCACTTGTAGAAATCTAGCCATGGTGTGTGTGTATGTGCCTGTGTGCATGTGTGTGTGTGTGTGTGTGTGTGTGCGCGCGCGCACACGCGTGTTAACATGCGTGCTTATTTCAATATTTCTTTTTTGGGGGGGGGGGTACCAGGGATTGAACTCAGGCGTATTCAACCACTAAGCCACATTCCCAGCCCTATTTTTATATTTTATGTAGAGACAGGGTCTCACTGAGTTGCTTAGCACCTTGCTTTTGCTGAGGCTGGCTTTGAACTTGCGATCCTTCTGCCTCAGCCTCCTGAACTGCTGGAATTATAGGTGTGTGCCATCATACCCAGCCTCAATATTTCTTAAATATAGGAAAAACCAGAAACGCCACAATGTTCTAAGAGGAGAGTAATGAAGTATGCACACAGTGAGACCACATCACAGAACACTTTATAAAATGTAAAGATATATTAATAGTAAAGTCTTTGTGAATGCAATATACATATGAAATAAAAATATGACTGAAAAAACTATATATGAGAGATATAGTGAATCGTATTAATTTCAGAGTTAAAAAGAATAAATAAGGTTTATTTAAAAATTGCAACTTATTCAGACAGTGACTGTCATCAAATGGGGCACCGTGTACTGTTATTAAACTCAGGGACGCCTGGTCCTTGAGCACTGCTGAGCCTGTGCGGAGTGCGGAGCCTGCAGCACATGCACATGAGATTGACAGGATTAGAGCAGAACATGATATCACTATGGTTTTTCTAGTCCTCACAGGTCTCTAAATTTTTAGATAAAAGAAGAATTTCAATGCACTTGACCCAACATGGAACTTGGTCTCATCGGCTCTATCGTGTGAACCATTGCTGTTGTCGAGGTCTGCTTTCTCTGTCATGCTACACTTTTAATCTCGCTGATAAATTCTATGAACCAGGAAAGAGCTGAGATTCCAAGCATGGACTTTCGATTTGGGGAGCCAGGACTTCAAGTTCCAATTCTCTCTCCTGCCGGCTCTGTGATTTTTAAGCTATTCAGTCACCTTCTTCAAATCTTGATTGCCTCATCTTCACAATGGAAGAGTAGAACCTATCTCACAGAAAATAAGTGAGATTTGTAAAGCATTTAGCGAAATCCCTGGCCACACAACAAGGGCTAAATAAACAGCAGTCACTAGAACCTTTGAAGTTTCACATGAGGCAAGAAAAACCCCACCTACCATCATGTTCCTCATTAGGGTTTATCATCTGAAGCCCCTGGAAAGTCATCCACATGGTGCTGAAGTTCATTTAGAGAATTAAGAGGAAACACAGCACCAGGTCCCTTTTCCAATCTCCTTGTGAGGAGAAGATGGGGCCAAGGTCAAGGTCCTGCACAGCCCACCCTTCCCAGATCCAGTGCCATCTGGAACACCAGCCTGCCTGGCGATAGAACATGTGCAGACCTGAGTACTGGTCCTGACCCTGTCTCCCTGGATCTCAGCTCCATTTCCCATCTGTTCCACTCTGGGCTACAGTCTGGGCCTGGTGCTGCCCTGGCTCCCAGGACTCAGAATCCACTCAGCACCCTGGGTCTGTCTCAGCCCCTGCCCCAGTTCCTCCTATGGAACAATGCTGAGAATTTCTCACCCTTCTAGACGGATGTCTACCACCCTCCCTTTCCATCTGGGTCCTCTCAAATCAAGGATGGTGAGAACAAAGCTTGCTTTTTCAAAATGAAACTTTTATTCTGAAGTTCACATGCAGTTGTGAGAAATAGCACAAAGAGAAACCATTAGTATCTTAACTAGCTCCCCCAGTAACATTGTATACAACTCTAGGACAGTGCCAAGGACAGGATGTTGACAGTGACATCCTCCCAGTGTGTGGACAGCCTTGGCCTGTGGACTGTGTGTGTGTGTGTGTGTGTGTGTGTGTGTGTGTGTGTGTGTACTTTGTTCCATGCAGCTTTATCATACTGTGCTGACAGGCAGAACAGCTCCACCTCCCTCAGGATCCCCCATGCCAGAGGGCAATGCTTCTAAATCTTCAATTTGCACCTACATCTGAGTGGACTTCAAAAGGAATTGAAATCAGGGTCTCAAGGAGAAATGAGGACACCCATGTTTCTAACAGCACCACTCACAACAGCCAAGATGTGAAAGAAAACAAGTGTCCACCAAGGGACAAATGGGAAACCACAATGCATCCTAGCCACACAGAGGAGTGTGGCTCAGTCTTGAAGAGGAAGGCAATTCTGACATGTGGTACAACACAGAGGGTCTCTGAGGACACTATGTTAGCAGAATAAGCCAATCACAGACAGACACTGTGGGAGTCCACTCTGGAGGTATCTAACCATGTTGCCACAGGGCTATTCTGTAGCCATTTCTTTGTCTGACACCTTCGCTAGAATGCAAGCCTTGGAAGGCAAGAATTTGTCTTATTCCCACAAAACACCAGAATAGTGTCTTCCATATGGATTTTCAAGAAATATAACAAATGTACAATGAATGAGTTTATCAGGGAGTCTCTTTTATCCCCCTCTAGATAACAGATCAATAGACAAGAAATAAATGACACCTGTCTTTGGAGAATTCCCTGAGGGTGAACCCAGCCCAAAGCAATGCATTAGGAACTCAGCTAAAGCTATTCTGCCTATTTCAAAACCAAGTTCAGTGAAGTTACTAGAACTGTCACAAGCATGCACACATATTTTACATGGTATTGTTCCTTGTTTGGAAATGACGGATAGCACATGATCTTCTTCTGACACCCATATTACTAATAAGCATAATTAAATGAAAAGAAATAAAGCAAGTGAAACTTCATACACATTCTAGCTCACCAAAGTGATTCCATTTGTCCCTGCCTTTTATAAATGAGGCAATACAAGTTACAGGAATAGACTCATCTTTCTTACATAAAGCCTTCTCCCCCATTCCTAGAATCCTAACTCAGCATCTCTTCTCTGATTTTTCATTTGTGCATAAAAAGTGCCTTGAGCAGCAGACATGACTGGGACATGAGAGGCTGACTTGTTAGATTCTTCTGGAGTTTAACCCAGACTGCTCCGTCTTCTTTTGGCCAAGTATCTGCACACCAGATTGGAGTGCAGATTCAGTGCTGAGGAGCTCAGCTAGTCCACCCATGATCCCCCTGTGCTGGATTTTGTTACAGATTGTCAGGACGTCCCCTGCTATGTGCCACACAGCTTCCTCAAGGGCCCTGGCCAGCTCAGGATTGAGATGCTAATGTCACCCATCTTGTGATCAAGACAGCTGCATGTCTCCAGGCCATGAGGACAAAAGCGGGATTATAGACCTGCCCATCACCTAGATTGTCCAGTGATGGCCCAGTAAGCAGGCACCTGATGTGAACAGGTGAGGGGCCATTAAACTAAAATCTAGTCGAACTCTAGGGAGAATCTAGGGATAAAAGAAGAAAAGAAGTGTGGGCATCTTGGGGGAGGCAGGGGGACTAAAGAGTTGCCAGGAAGAAAAATAAAGTTTGTTTTTGTTGTCTGCTGAAAATTCTAGTTTGGAAGAATAAAGAACTTCATCTTCTGGAGAGAATGGCCAGGCAGACACCAGAACCTGAGCTGGTGTGTCTCCAGCACTGAGCCTGCTGTTCCTGTCCTTGAGTTTCTTTTCCTCCCCTCTATTTCAAACTCTTTTAAAAATTCCATCACTGTCTGCATTTTGTAGAGAATTCAGTTTGCACATGTCAGCTTCCATTTTTTTTCAGAGAATATTTAAGGAGTAGTTCACGTTTGGTATAAAAGAAGGGGGCTTGTGAACTTTAATCCTTGAGTGAGTTTGTATTCGAGGGGCAGTGAGCAGATTCCTGGGGTTGTTTGGACATGGTTGAAGATGTGGCCACATGAGAATGTGCATGATTCACCATCTATACAGAGCCTGTTGGATCCTGTTTTGTTACCCAAGGAAAGCTTCCTAAATAAGGTGCTGGTTAAACTGAGGTTTGGAAGCATCTTCTAGGAGAACAAAGGTGGAGGGCTTCTAAGGACAGAAATAGGAACATGAGGGGTAAAGTAACCAGAATATCATAGAAAAGTCCGGTAGATTAGAGCCCTGGGCTGAAGGCAGCTTGTTGCTGCTTCTGTAGGTGAGGTCCTGGAACCCAGCTTCTCTCAGTCCTTGTCTGCCTTCTGTTGCTCCTTGAGACCTTACAAGAAAGCCTGCGTGGCTGAGAGAACTTATATACTTACTAGCTGTCCCTGTGGAGAAGACGTTCCCCAATTCTAGATCATTTAATGCAAAAGGAGGAGGCTGTAAAAGTGTCGAGGAGAGAATGAATCTTGACAAGGTTCCAGACCCAGGTGGCCAACCTAATCCAGCCACTCTCTCTCTTAAGATTATCATTTCCTCGTTCAATACTATGTATGTGTCCGTACTGTCCTTTGAGCCTGTGCTAGACACGTGGCTCATTATAACGTAGAAAGTTTGAAGATTTATGAAGCTCCCAGGGAGCCACCATTTAGTGGGATTAAGCACGAATCACTTGAGTAATTATCAAATATGGAAGAATGGGATGAACCCCATGTAGGTCATGGGTGGGCAGCTGTTTGGAAAGCTCTCTCTGATGGAAGCCAACAGGAAAGAGGGGGAGGAGCCTGGATAAGTGCCTGAACCTTTGACAACCACACAAAACCTGGAGGCACAGAGCAGAAGGGGCAAAGAGAGGAAGCGTCGAGGGCTGAGCATGGAGAGGACCGTGTGGCCGGGGCAGGAGACCCTGCACACAAGGCGAGGAATCTTGGCTTCTCTCTTAAGGGCAATGACACCATTAAAATGCTGTCATGGCACTGCTGTCATATATACCAATTTAAAATAAATAAATAAATTTTTAAAATTTATGGAGCCATAAAAGGGTGGTCCACCCTAGGTCTTTGGTTCTTCAATTTGAAGGCGATCATGTCACATAAAATTATGATCAGATAAACTGGATACTTTTCTTCTGGTAACTTACATTTTTTTTAACAAGGTGTGGCCATGACCCGTTACCATGGATAGTGAAAGGCATCGCCCCTGTCTTCCTCTACACCCGACCCCACTGTCTCTGGTATCTTAGGATTTTGGAAGGAAGATAACAGTGTAGCAGTTAACATAGAGTCAACACCAATTTAAATAATTCCTGCACCAATGACTGGCTTGTGACATGCTTGCAAGTTGTTCAATTTGCTGTGCTTCTAATTAATTCTGTTAAAAAAACTCATTGCCAAGAGCTTCCGTCTGGACTCTGCAGAGGGAGTGGTGTAGGAGAAAGTCAAACTTTAGAAAGGTAATTCCAGGTGACCTGACCTGAATTAGGATATTAATAATGAACAATTGCTTCACAGGGGATGAATGCTTATTTTTGCAAGCTCAGTCTGAGCACAAACTAGTTTTCAAAAGGATAAGGTGAGATATCAGCAGAGACCCTTCATCTCAATCTCCTTTATTTGTATTCCACGGACTTTGTCAGAGAACTCCACGAAATGTTTCATTAACCTTCAGTTCCCGTTACAGCACGGCCTGGTAACATCACATAGTTCCGGCTTTCTACAGACGTCTTTGGATATCTTTCTAGTGTAGAAACTATACTTTGTAAAAACTTCAAATTCAAACTGAGAAAATGGCTGGCCTTGGGATAATTTTTTCCCCTCTCATATTTATTCCATAGCAGGTCCTAAACCCTTACATCCCTAAAATCAGTTCAATAATTCCCAACTTTTATACTCCAAGCCAAAGATCTAATGGGCTCCAATTTGGGGCTGATTACGCGCCTGGTGGGGATGTGTTCTTATTGTCATCCCTCGCCCTCGGGCTGTACCCTCTAATCTGCAACTGGAACTAATGACAAGGCAGCCTCAAAGGCACATGGATTTTTTGCTTTTTTGATTTGCAGCACTGATGATCTGGAAAAAAAAATCATCTTCAGAATGTTTTATCAGGAAAAAGTCAGTTCTTGTAGAAATAGTGTTTTTTTTCTTATTTGTTTTAATTGTGGTGAACGACAAAAAAATCATAGGTGATAACAGCATTTTTAGAATATTGTCTAATTTTTTTCCTGTCTGTCTTTTGCATGGTGCTGGGGATTGAACCCAGGTCCTTGGGCATTATGCCATTTGTTTTGACCCAGTCGTCTTACTTCTAACCTAACTAGTCTTAGTTCTAAGTCAGACACAGCTTCAGGCCATACCCAGCCTTGCACTGCCCAGCAAAGGCCTGGGGGTACACCCAGTCTATACTTCCCCTGGATGGGTGTTGGAAAAGAAGTTCTGAACTGGTTCTTAAAAGAACACAGTAGGAGACAACTGTTTTGTTTGGCTGTTAGTCTCTGTGAGCTAAGAACAGCGTAGGAGAGGAAAAGTTTGTCTTGACTACTTACGTAACAGAGGTTCAGTCCAGAAAGGAAGGCATGGTGGGTGGAGAAGGGCTGCTCCACTCACTGGGCCCAGGAAGCAAGGAGCAGAGAGAGGGCCAAGGGAGGATGTACCTGTCCAGGGCAGGCCCCAGTGACCACTTTCTCCAGCCATGCTCCACTTGTCACAGTTATCATGCAGTCAGTCCTTTCAAACTAGGAGGCACTTATTAAATTGTAGCCCCACAATCCAATAATTTCACCTCTGAACACTCCTACATTAGCACAGGAGCTTTGGGGGACACCTCACATTCAAACAATGAAAACCACCAAAGTGCAGCCCACCGTGACCAGCTATGCCATGTGCAGTGGAATCACCAGCTGACAAAGCCTAGTGCCCACGATGCCTCTGCTGCGGGAGCATGGCACTTATCGTCCATTTTCTTAGGGCCTTGCAGGTTTGGAATGGGCAGGTGAAGGTCTGGAAGCAATGGTCACTCACTCAAGCTTAGCCCTGACCCAACTCAAAGCTGACAGAGAGCCCGTGTCCTTATACTCCCAGCTCTTCTCCATGACTCTTGGCTTCTCTCGTTCCTATCACAGCTCTGCCTGTGTGATGGCATATTTTATGAGACCTGCTCCACTCCTTTATCACCAGTTTTGTTTAGTAATTTAAATCTTATTCTCCTCGTTCTAAATGAAAAATATTGATGATTTTAATATTTTATATTTATCTCCCCAAGTAAATTGTGAAGTTTGATTTATTATTCTATAATACTCAATTAATTCTGTATTTTCCATGCCCAGGAACAACCACAACAAAAAGGTTTCTTGTGCAGGGACTAGAGGAATGAGCTCCCGGGAGGCTCACCCTGGCTTGGAGGACTTCTAGTCCCCATGTCTCAGTGGGGCTGAATGGTGCCTCTGCCAGGCAGTGCAACCCTGAGGACTGGGCCAAGGGAGGGCATGTCAAAGAGGACCCCAGACATCCACCCTGAAAACCCAGACCTGCCAAGAGTTTAAAGAGAACATCAGGTTCCACCCTAAACCTGAACAGCACCGTAAAACTGTCCTCTCAATTATCCTCAGTTGACACAGACAGGAAGCGACCATGTAAGAGGTCTGCCCAGAGAACCCGTCCATCCTTCCGTCCACGCCTCAGTATCACTTGGCCCTTTTTTGTTGTTGTTTTACGTGAAATGCCTGTGCATATACCCAATGTGTTTTCACATATATCTCAATGAATAATAACTGGATATTTTTTCACCTGTGTTTTTAATTTTTAGTCCCTCTTTTGAGTCCGCATTAAGATCTTAACCCAGCTCTGATTTTTAGGAACCAGCAGAGGGTTGGACCAAGTGTGCCCAGCAGTGACTTCAAGGGGAAGATGGCACCGTCATCTGGACAGAGAGAAAACTGCCTGCAGTTAAAGAGGCACGCCCTGGCCACTTGCCCTTGCAGACATTCCCAAGGTTGGAAGGATGATACTGGTGCTCACCAAGCAAAACACCTTTGATTTTTAACAGGCCACTATGGAGGGTGTGTCAGGGAGAGGGATCCCTGACACAAGAAGCAGCTGTGTGCAGGCATCAAGGTGCTACATGGAGACTCCCGTCAGGGTGTGCTAGAGGCCAAGTTCATGCCATGGAAGGAGGCAGAAGCTGGTGTTGGGCAGACAGAATCACATGGCTTCTCGTGAGACCATTCACTCAGGTCAAGCCCCCCAAGATTACAACTGTCCAGGTACTTGGCAAGTCCCTCCTTACTGCTCTTAAAAAGCAGACATAGGAACACAGTTCTGACAGTAGTAATGACTTCTCATGGACCTCTGGAGGCCAGGCAGCTTCAAAATGTGAGAGTGCACCAAAAAGATACAGGAAATGGAGTGATTTGATCTTGACCAAAGGAGGCAGGTCACTTTTCCAGGTAACACAGACCCAGGAAAACACAGAAAGAGCCCCACCCCACCCCCAAACAAGCTCTGCATGTGCCTCTTTCCCAGCGGCAGTGGGAGGCTGTCACACACTCGGCAGGTGTCAGGTGCTATGCTGTCCCCAGTACTTAGCTTTCCCATTTTCCTTGTTACCCCAGGATGGTCTCGTTGTTACCCCAGGATGGTCTCATTGTTACCCCCACTTCTCAGAGAGAAAACTGAGGCTGGCTGCTCCCACCTCCAGGGATCTCTCCTTTGGCTAAACTCCACCAACCAAATCCAAACAGAAACAGCAGATCAAGCTTGGTTTCTAGTCCAGGCCTGTTCACTAGCCAAGTGACCCTGAGTGACCTACAGTCCAGGCCTCAGTTGCCTCATCTGTGAGTGGGAGCTGTGTGGTGGGTGAACTTATTCCTCCAGTGGCAAAATTAACCCTGATATTCTACCATTGTAGGACAAACTGGAACAGGGCAGAGTTCCTTGCAGAGTGCCCGAGCACCCTGGAGGCACTAGCTAAAGAAGAAGACGTTGTAAGAGACAAGAGCCAAACCCACAGCAGGATGGCCAGCCAAAGCTCCAAGAATTAGGCTGTGCCTCGTGTGGAGTTTGGAGTGTAAAGTCAGCGTGTGAAGAGAAGAAAGCAGCAAGATGTCCCCTTGACATGGGTAAAGTGGCCTAACGTCCAGTACTGTCCACTCTCTGTAATTCAGCACCCTTTTCTGACCCTTGTGGCTTGATGGCTGACCTCCTGCTGAGCCCCAGGGGGGTTCCAGGCCATCTTCACAGGGGGCAGGTGAGAAGAGCTCACCCTATCTTCCAGAGCTGGTACCACAAGTGGCTTGTGACAGCTCTCATCAGACTGCCTATCACCTTTCTGAGGGCAGCTGCTTGTTGAGCAGAGGGGGAACAGTCACTCACTGCTGGGCTATGTAAACAGTTCTCCCTCCATTTTTCCAAGTGAAAGTTGGCTTGTGTGGAAACTAAATGGGTATAAAATAAACCATACCCTAGTGATTTAGGCATGGATTTCCTGCCCGTCCTAAGGGGTAGGGGGAATCCATTGGACATGATTATCAGAATGGGGCTCCTGGAAGGTGAAGGCAGTTCACAGTGTTATCTACCCATTTATAGGCAGCTGTGATTTGACCATATGGGAGTGGCCTTGATAAACTGGACAACTGAACACATGGACAGGCAATCTCAGGGATATTTTGCCCATTATGGGGCATATTGATCGTATCTGACCAATCAGCAAGGCTCCCCAAACTGAGAGGTCTTTGTCCTGGAGGTCATCTAATCTAATTGTACATTATCTAAGCCATCTTTGTTTAGGAAATTACTTGTGTCATTATCGGTCTTCCTTTTAATTTCAAGTCACTTTGGAATTTTTCCTGTACATTTATCTAATCAGCAGTTACTCATTACAATGCTTGAAAGAACTGGTACCCCAAAAAAAAAAAAAAACACATTTATTTTTTGTGTGAAATATTTCCCCAGTTGGGAAGATAATTGGTTAAAAAAGAAGAAGAACAATACAGAAAATATTATAGATTGTCAGTTTCCCACAGGGTGGTGGGGGTGAACAAAAGTTTATTAAAAATGAATAATACTAGACACAACATGCATAGCTCATTACACTTGGGTATAATTTGGATTAGGGCTACACCAGACAACAGCTCTTCAGATGAGATTTGACAGCAGGTAAATTACATGGCATAGAGTTTAAGTTGATCTACAGAACAACAATGTCTTGATCATAAATAGGATTTGTGTGCTGGAAAATACATTCCATCATTAATGGAACAGACAAATGAACTGAGAAACATCACATTGAACCATAGTTTTAAGTAGCTTACCTTAGTAATGGCGTGTGGGTAGTAAGCCATGCGTAAAACCTTATAAAAGCCCATTAAGTCAGGATCAGTTTATTCAAAACAGCACATATTTCAAGCAACTGCTCTTCCTTAGCAAATTCCAGATGCTATTGTCTAACGACATCAACTAAAATAATGGAAAATAAATCAATTGTAACTCATTATAAGTTATGTCCTTCCAAGACTCTTGCATTTTAAATTGGAAAGTACTCCAAACTTCTTCTATTGGTAAAGATCCTTGAGAGCCATCCATTGGCATGGCCCATCCAATACTCCATGTCAAAATTCCTCCTTTAAGTATTGCATAGCCAGGGCCCCTTTGACTTTAGACTAAGAACTTCTAAAAATGGTGGTTTCACTCTTTTTATTTATTTCTTTATTTTTAAGTGATTTGTTTTATTGGGTTGTTAACATGGAGTAAACTTTCTGAAAAGGCAGTTGCTAGATCTCTGTTCTGCTCAAAGTTTAGTGGCAATGTGCTTGTAACACACAGTTCTGATATGCCAAGAGGTCTACAGAGAAGGCTGAGTTGATATCTATATCTACATTTGCAAAATCCACAACTTTAAAGATAATCGTCCCCAAAGATCTCAAGTCACCAACATATCTGTCAAAATATCAATAGCTGTAAAATCTGCCAGATACTCAGAATTCAAATAATTCCATTTAAAAGTGTGTGTAGGGGTGTCATTTATTTTATGTTGCCACTTATAAAATGTGAATGGCCCAGGAGAGGTCTTCACAGTGTTTAAAACAGTTTGCAATCCTATGAATACGTACATGGGATTTCTGTGGAACCCCATTGCCCATCTCTTCTACAGCAGAACTGACTCCCCAGAACCTGTAGAAGCTGCCTGGCCTCCGATTCTCCATGTGACTCCCTGAGATGAGCACAGGGTTAACCTGTGCTTTACAACAGGCTGTGCACAGTGCCCCAGGACCATGGGAACAGCTATGGTGCAGATTTTCCGAGGCTGAGCTCTCTTGAATTTTCCTACACCCACAAGCTGCTACCTTGACACCGCCAAATTTTGCATGCAGATTTGCAGTTTAGGTTTGGAAGCAGACAGAAGGAACTGAGCTTTGGGGTTTATTTGGCTTTATTACCTGATGTAGGAGATATGAGTCTGTATTTTCTAGCACCCCTTTTTCCATTTTATGAGAAACAGCACCCTACTTATATTTGCACCATTACCCCTTCATTTCCTGTGGTCTTGGTGGGTCTGTCAGTTATACTGTGATTTCCTCCAATCCTGTGTACGAGGCGGGACCCAACCACAGCCAGTCAGAAACTCTCCTGACAATGGCAACCTTGATGCAAAGGTCGCTGCATAGAATCTCCATTCCTGGCTGGGGTCCCCAGAACGGAACTCTTCCTGCTTTTTCTGAGACCCAGCTGTTGGATTTTAAATTTGTAGACTATGGCCAGCATTCATGAAGTGATTCTCCTCATGCTTTCAATGGTCAGTTAATGCCTGTTCTACCATCACAGAACCCTGGGCAACTCACCTGAGAACACTGCTCTGAGCTGCTCCCCATGTGTATGGGCATGAACTTAGCCTCCTCATCTGCATTGGCCTGCTGCGCTGGACAGACCAGGGAAAGACATGAACTGACCCTCCCAAAGCAGGACGTGAAAAGAACACAGGGTATGAGCGCATCATTCTGTCACCAGGAGAGACAATAAGGCAAGGATCCTTCCTGCATCAGGAGAGGGTGCAGAGTCTATCCAACCTGAGGAAGCTGGCTCTGAAGAGAGTACCCTGGGTGCCCCAAACTTCTGCTCTTGGAGTGACACCCATTGAGTTCAGCCCCAGGGGCCAGACCTTACTGACTGCAAGACCACAAACAGCTTGCTTCCCTGAGACTTAGTTTCTGACTCATGAGATGGAATCATGTGAAAAAAAATAGAACTCTCTTATTATGTCAGTGGGGATACATGTGCACATATATTCACACATGTGCTTTTGGGAATTCTCAGGAATCATTAGGAGATTAATAGATTACTCTAAGTACCACAAAGAGGGAGAAGATGGGTCACAAAGGGCTTTCTCTGAGGTGTATGTGCCCCTGGGTTCTGGAACACACACAAATCCAACCACTTGTATTCATTTCTGTTTTTTAACGAGTCTCCATGCTGCCAAGCACCTCATTTCACACCTGAGGAGCCTGCATCCTGATAAGGAAGTAGTCTTGCTCCGAGTCCCACAAGAGGCCTTGGAGGAAAGGGGACAGGTGACCAAGACTTGGGATGAATTTTCAGCTCTACTGATTCATGTGACAACCAGGAACTTGAGACCCAGTCAAGGATCTAATTGCATCACAGACATGACAGAGTTCTGAAGAACAGAACAGAGACATCAGAGTGGGTGAGGGAGGAGTGAGGCTGTGTGTGAGGACCTCCCACTAGGGACGGGAGAGGAGCTGTGGCTGCATCTGCCCAGGCAGAGGACAACTTCCTGTCTGGGCACTTGGTGTGAGTGGTACGGTTTCCCTGGAACCATCTGTAAGGTGGACGTGGTGACTAGTCATGAGATCTGACTGCTGTGGCTCCTCTCTGCCTTCCAAGGGTCTGGGTGACCTATCACAAGGGCTGCTTTCTCTGGTCCTTTGATAGTCTGAAGCAAATATCTTGCAGGGAAAGAATCTCAACTTCAGGGGCTTGGTGGATGCTGTTTTCTCCAGGGGAATGGCAGCTCCAGGGCTGGGGGCAACCTGTTGGTCTCTACATGGCCAAAACCCTGCCCAGCCCTCTGTCCATGCACAAGGGTCAATTTTCAAGGATCAGAGGAGAGAGGCAGAAATAGCTCAAAGGAGGACTTTGTGAGCAGAGGGAGTTGGGTGCTAGCCAGGTACCTGTGAGGCACCTGCAGGGCAGTGCCCCAGCCGAGGCAGGAAAAGAGATTTGGCTGAGATACACGGACGGGTTCCTGCTTCCCTGTGGAATCCACACGTGCTTTTTCCACTGCCTGCCTTCACACATGTGCCTGGGTAGAAGCACATACCCATCCTTACGCATGTTCACTAAAGTATACACAAATATATTCACACACAGAGTTCCAAAGTCTGTAGAATTTCCACTACTCATTTCCTGTTTCTCAACCAAAAATCACAGAAACTAATTTACCTTATCCAAAATGCAATTACTCAGAATCTTAGCCTGCTATTTATTTGACAGCCTTCTAATTTTCCCACTTTTACCTAATTTGACAGGGAATGTTATAGACATAACTAGTCTTTCAAAATGACTTTCACAAGGTTAGTTCACTTGTTAATTGACCCTCTGTGATGGCAATTTATGAAGTATATTAATTTCATCTGTCACTTCCAACACAAAATAAATGTGGAAAATAGTCTATCTTTCATAAGGGACCTTATAAAAGAAATATGTCAGAATTCTTAATTAATATATGCATATTCTCTCAACCATTGATGCTGTGTGGAACTTTCATACCCACTCATCTGAAGCTGTCTCCCTTTTATAGATGTTTTGTTACTCCTTCATGATGAAGGAGAGACACCGTCACCAAGGAGCATTCTGCCAGGGAGATGAATCACTGCCTCCAAAGGAAGCAGCCATTCGTCTGGAAAGGTTTCTGGAGCCACAGAGGCAAAGTTAAAAACTAAAATCCCGTGCAGTGGTAGCAAAGGGCCTTTTACAGAGGGCTGTCTACCCCAAGTGTCCCCACCCTAGCCACGTGCTCTATGAGGGGATCAGATAGAGCAGTTGCTCACAAGATGGAAGAGGCAGTGGTGGACCCTTGAAGACTGCACCCTAGACCATGAGGCTTTGACTTTGATCTTCCCTTCTCCTGGACCTCCTGGAGCCCCCACTCCATCTCAACCTGAGTCCTTCCTACATCACTTTGGAGCCTGTGGCAGGCAAGTACCCAGCCTTAGGTGATCAGATACAAGCTCAGTGCTTGACGGGACTCCACGCAGGCAGAACAGGCAGGGAGGTCAGCAGAATACAAGATCATTAAAATAGGGAAGGAGCCTGCCCAGAGTGAGGGGCAGTACTGGAGACTGGGGCACAGAGCCTGCACATTCTTACAGGGAGACTCCCCAGTCCTCCCCCGCCCCCACCCTGCCCAACCCTGGCTCGTGGACTTCCTTCCTTCCCAGCATCCCAGTTAGCTTCTGCTCCCAAGTCCATTCCAGCAACATGCCCAGGCTCCTCACGGGCACCTGTGTTGTGCCCAGGTTCTTCCTCCTGGACTTACTCAGCTCTGACACGCGCCCCCCCCATGAGCTGCTGCAAAGCAAGAGCTTCATCTCTGCACCCATCCAGAGGAAACGTCCACTTAGGAAGTTCTTGACATTGATCAGCACTGTCAATCACCCAGGTCCAGCATTAACATTTTCTCAAAGCCTCCGTAGTTAATGGCATCTCTGACTTTGCCATCTCCAGTACCTTTTTCCTGCCATTTGCCTTGTACTGAAAACTGCCTTCTCCCTTTATGAAAAGTCTTAATGCATTTTTCAAGTTTAGGGTCTCCATGCAGGAGATCTCCAGAAAACATTAGTCTCCCCTATTGGAACTCACATCTCACTGGAAAAGCACAGGATATGCTAAAGCTGAGTATAGCCACATCATTTATGTTTTCTGTAGTCAAAAAGAGAACTTTTCCTTTCCTTGAAAGATCTTGTTAATAAACTCCCTAAAAGGTCATTCTTGGCTTTGAACAAAGCACAAAATATATGTTAGGAAAGAGAATGGCTAACCCTTAACTTGAAGGTAATGGTACTATACGGGCTGGAAATTTCCTTTGTTAAAACAGCACACACACACACACACACACACACACACACACACACATCTGGGGCACAGTAAGGGAATATAAAACCATGTTAGGGCATCTTAATCTCTGACTTTCCACAACATATTTAGTAAGAGCCTATTTTAGAGCTTTTAAAACGAGAACCATTTGACTTCTGATTGAGAAATCCATGCCAATGATTTATACACAGAGCCTTTTTTAAAAATGCAAATCATGAAGGTGCCGTGCTGCAATGTCCTCATCAATCATAAAAAACACATACTTTAAATTAGTGTTGAAACGCAAAATCTATACCTCATGGATCTCAGCACGGAAGCACCATCATCTCCAGCTACAGCACCACGCATGCATTATCGGAAAATAATCACTAATCGCTCCCTGCTGTGATGCTGTTGCTTGCTAATGTGCTGAAGGGCAACAGCATCAAAGGGGAGGAGAGCTCCTCTTCCTTTAGTCCCAGGGCCCAAAATCTAGGGTGTGTGTGTGTGTGTGTGTGCGTGTGTGTAGGTGTATCTGTAGGTGTGTGTTTTGTAGGTATGTGTGTGTGCAGGTGTGTGGAGGTGGGTCTGCAGGTGTGTGTATGTGCAGGTGTGTGTGCAGGGGTGTATGTAGGTGTGTGCATGTGTGTGGGGGTGTGTAGTTGTGTATAGGTGTGTGTATGTGTTGGTGTGGGGGGTGGGTGTATGTGTGTGGTGTGGGGAATGTATGTAGGTGTATGGTGTATGTAAGTAGGTGTGTGTATTTGTGTAGGAGTTTGTAGCTGTGTATAGATGTGTATATGTGTGGTGTGGGGGGCGAGTGTGTAGGTGTGAAGTGTGTGTAGGTGTGTGTGGTGCAGTGAACACACACAGTGTCTTTCCTTTCTCTTCAAGATTATCAAAAACACTTTTTATAATGTTTTTCTACCTCTCTTCTCACAGTGGCTGAATCACACCCCCATGCCTTTCCAGACTCTGTGTAGCTGAGTTGATTTTTTGTTTTTACCAAACATATAAAACCCCAGGGGAAGGAATTTGTGGTTAAGTAGAGTTTCCAGGGCCTTGAAAGAGTGGATGCTCCCATTAGTGAAACTACCTTAAAATGTTCTTCAGAACTACCCACAGATCTGCAGACAGGGCAATTAGACTTTAGCTGGGAGAGAGGAAGTCTGGAACATTCCTGTGGGTTAAGATTTGACCAGTGAACCCTGGGTCCCTGTTGCCCAGTGCTGTCACACAGCTGGGTCCAGCTCTGAGCTGACCCTTCTTCCCAGGGTAACACTCAGTGCTGAACTCCGACACCTGATTTTCATGGATTATCCAAGGAAGAGTGGGGAAGGGGTGGCCCCACATCACTCCTAGGACACCTTCAGCTATGGCAGCAGTGACGATAAGACCCCCGCTGTTGACATTACTCGTTTCCAAATGCTGCTTCTTATCTGGAGCTGAACTTGGAGAGATTATTCCAGCTGAAAAAGCTTTAATTTGTTCTCCTGTTCTCACGTATGACTATCTAGGGGCTTAGCAAACAAATGTAGGGGTGTGCTTTTTCTCAACTTTAGGTATGTCCCAACCTTGTTTGTGGAACACTTGCTGAGAGGGGGCACGTTCTTCCACAGTCTGGAACAGTGCTCCTTCACCAGGGAGGATTTGATTACCCCAGCCCCACCCCAGGGGATATTTGACCACATCTAGGGACACTCTGGTTGCTGCATAGGTCAGTCCCCTTACAGCAAAGAATAACTGGGCCCCCAATGTCAAAGTGCTGGGGTGGGGGCTGGGAAGGTCCACTCTAAAGTGGGATGACCCTTGCAGTGCTTATGTGGAGAATGCAGTGAGGATTTTGCCATTCTACAGGGCAAATGAGGACAGAGAACCTAAGAGTCCAAGCACGGCGATAGCTGTGATTCACTGAGCTTCTACCATGTGCTCCGCTGGCTCTCTCCGGAGTAGTTTTTCTCATACTATCCCCTGGTCAACAATGCAAGGCAAGCAGTACTCACTCAATTTGCGGATGAAAGAAAATGGGAAATGAGTTGTCTAAGATCATAGTTCCTAACTGGCCTAAGACAGGAGCTCTCTGGTGTCCAGTGATGCAGCCTATGTCCCACTGCATCAAGGACATGGCTCCTGAGGGCAGTCCTGAAGGTGTCATCTCAACTTGTAGCCTGTTCTCACTGTGTCCCATGGAAGGAAGACAAAGCCTTCAAAAGCACGTGGCATTAAACAATCTGGAATCAGATTGAAAACGTCAGGGCCTGCTGGGCACACAGGTAGATTATGTTACGAATCCTTTAATCTGCCAGATACACAGGTAGATTAGGAAGTCAATCCTCAGAAGGGACACCATATTGGAGTGCCCATGTCCACAGTCCCCTCCTACACACAGCTGGATGCCTAAAAACAGAGGTAGGTAATGATATCAAGCAATACCCTCACTCCCTGCTCCTCTGTGGACCAGGCTTAAGTACTGACAAGTCATGAACAGCAGGACAGTCCTTTGAACATGCAGACCACAGGCAGGGGTGCCTCCAGAGGAAAGGGCTCTGGTTTTACTCACTGCTCTCACATTAAGTGCTATCTATTTTAGATGGCGAAGCTCCCGGGTCTGAGGAGAATGCATGGTTCATTCTGATGACTCATACTTTAAAGCTTAAAGAGAACACTCTTGTGCAAAATATGCAAAGTGGGAGAGTTCTGCCATGCACGGGCAAGTAGAGCACTCAGCCACTCAATAAACTACAAACAAGAGAGGGAAGGAGGGAGGGAGAGAGGAGAGGAGGAGCAGAGGGAGGAGGAGGAGGAGGAGGAGATGACCACTGAAGCTTGACTCATCCTTATTAGCAGCTTCACCAAGGGGATTCAAGCACATAAATAAACCATAGCCTATTAACCCACAGGAAGCTGCTGGATGCCTCACTCATAAACACCTCGTCTACTCTTCCCCTCATACAACACGAACATCACTAGGATCACTCATGTCAGTCAAGAACTTGTGCTAATGGACATTTACATATGATATTCATTTATTTATCTAGCCAACTCATATCCCACACATATTAAGAACAGGATCTATCCTCTGGTAGTTGTTCCATTTTGATTGTATTGGTTCTGGATAGCCACCTCTTAAATTCTAATTTTCCCAGATGTATCATCCCTTTAATGTAGATTTCTAGAATTGTGGAATCTTGGGAAAAAACAGAATCATAACTTTGAGCTCCTTTTCTTCTCCTCAACTCTCCCACAAAGCCAGCACTGCATCTCTGCTTCTAGAATTACCAACGCGACCTTGTTTTCTGAGATCCCAATCTGGTCTCACACTCCATTCCATTTAGTTGAGATTAAACAAAATCATCCAATCTCATGTATTCCCTGCTTCAAATATTCTATTGAGCTACTACTGTTCCTTTAAGATAAAACCCATATTTCTTTCTGAGACAGGGTCTCACTAAGCTGCTTAGGACCTCACTAAATTACTGAGGCTGGCCTTGAGCTTGTGACCCTCCTGCCTCTGCCTCCCAAGTTGCTGGGATTATAGGTGTGCTCAGCTGCATCTGGCAAAACCCATATTTCTTATCATGGCTTATAAAGTCCTTCAAATCTAGCCCCTTTGTCCCCCTCCATCTCAATTTTCTATCACTAGTCAGGTCTCTAACACCACCCCTAGGGTTCAGTCAAATGAGAACACACACAGAATTTCCCCAAATGATTATAATCTTTGATGTCTGATGCTGTTGAGCATGCTGGACAGGTGCTCTCTCTACCCCTAACACCTATTCATCCCACAGGCCAGGCCAGCACCGAAGTCCTAAGGGAAAACCCCTTCTGGTAATGCCAGAGTCTTACTCCTTAGTGTTCTGCACTTGAGATTCTGACTCAGCTGTCATGAGAATTCAGTGTCCCTTGCCAACCTCTAGTTTAAGGGTAGGTAGGTGACAATTCTGGCCTCTGTTGAAAAGTGTGCAGAGACCTTTCTGTCCCTTCCTCCTGCTCTCAAAACAGACAGAAAAACACCTTCCTTCTTCCCTCTGATGGTGACTCGTTGGGCCAGCACTTGCGGGGCCAACTTGATAACAGCCAAGAGCAACCATCAGACCAGAAATGACAGTGGCCAGAATAAACCTGAGAGATGAAAAGATCCTGAGACCTTGATGAGACTTTTGAGCCACTGCGTGACTGCCCCTGGGAGCTCGTCCTTCTCCTGACTTCCCAGTTTGATGGAATTTCTTTTCTCACTTAAGTGGAGATCAGTTCGAGTTAGAGATCTGTTACTTGAAGCTAAAGCACCTCACTGCCTCGCCTTCTCTGATATCCCCTGGTATCTCACAAAGTGCCGGTGCACAGGAGGAACTTGGTAAATATTTCTGCAGAATGAATGATGAATAATTAAGTGAGGCCCGGTTTTGCTCTGCTGAAGTTGACTGATGAGCCAGGACGACTGAGGGGGAAGATGGAGGCTCCTACAAAGAGTGGGGAAAGAGCAGAGTGTACGCCATCCAGGGAACCTGCTTTCCAGGCTGAGACCCGAGCCAGGAAGTGCACGGTAGGGCAGGGCCATCTGTAGCCTCTTTCCATGGTGATCTTTTTGCGAATTCATCTTTTTTCATGACCCAAAGTGAAAACTTGCCAAACGGCCAAAATAAGGGGATAATAAAGAGAAACATGCAGAGTGGCAAATTAAGATCTCTCTTGCCACCGCTAAAATGTGACGAGACCCAGGACTTGGAAAGATGTGACCTCCATTCAGATTGGCTAAGCAAGGTTGCCAAACAGCGAACATGACAAGATTCCATTTTGGTAAAATCATGTGTGTATTTATGGACTAAATGAAAGTCCAGGAGATGTTCAGACACTGCTTATCTTTTGGTGGCAAGATTATTGGTGATTTTTACTGCTTACGCCTTTTAGAGTGCTAAAATCTCTCCAACAAGCATGTGCAACATTTACCCTCAGAAACAGTAAAGGCTACAAACTTATTGGGAAATTAAATAAAGCAGAGGAGATCCCCTAGAAATAACACGTCCCTGGTAATACTGTTATTGGAAAAGACATCATGCTGCGTACAGTGAAAACCCAGAAGCACTTCCCACCTGGGTCACAGAACCTGTCTCTTGCAATCCTCAGTGAAGCGGGTAAGCTGGGGGTGCTGGGCCAGGTCGCCTGACCCCAGGGTCTTTCCAGGTCCAAAGGCAGTGTGGAGGGCCTGTGCCACGGCTGTTTGGAAGGTTTTCTCAGGGAAACCCACAGCCTTGCTTCTTGGGATTTTTAGGTGCTCAGGAAACCCAGACTGAATGCTAAACCTAGGAGTCTTATAAATTTTTTTTAATGCAACAAAATGAACCGGGAGCTTGTTGAACGTTCTTTTTTGAGGCATTAATTTTGCAGGGCAGAGAAGGACGCTGGAATCCATTACTGATGATGTTGGTGCCTGTTATTGGAGGCTGTACACAGGGATGTGTGGCTTTCAATCATCATCATTCTTGCTGGCTTGGTTATGCTCAAAAATAAATAATTTTTTTTTCTTGTATTGATGTCTTCCATCTTTTCTCTTGTCACCAAACTGCACAGATCAGAATAGAGGTGTTTGCTTCTTCAAGAAGGTCCAGATCTCTGTTTAAAACAGTCTCAGGCATTTAAACATCTAGCTTGAATGCCCTGCAATTATTCTATTTACTCCATTCTTCCATCACCTGTTTATTTTCTCATAGAACATATGTTAAGCATTTGTGTGTGAGACATTGTCTGGACCAAAGCCCCATTTGACCTTGAAGTCTCCTTGACTGGTGGAAGCTTGTCAGGTTCTGTCTGGCCGGTGGTCTGAGTACCTTACGTATCGGGGACTCTCCAGCATGTCAGCAGAGGCATCAGACTTCAGGGACCACTGAGAAGAGCGCGTGGCACACAGGCGGCCTTCCCAGAGTGCCTACTGGAAGAAGGGACACAGCGAGGATGGGGACAAAGCGAGGATCGCTAGGACAGTGCTGGTAGCAGTCCCCCACCTTCTCTCCCTGCTCTTCTTCACTCCTCTTCCTCTCCCAGTGGCTCGGCTGCAATGAAAATGGCCTGTCGCCCTCTGGGGCCTTTCTCCTCCCCGTCCTCCACAGAGGCCTTTCCAAAACACCTGCCAGACCTCACGGCTCCTTTATTCACAAAACCTGCGCTAGCTCCCATCTCCTCCAGCAGCTCCTCTCAGCCTATGAATGTAGCAATCCACTACGAAGGTGACAGAGACAGTCACCCCTTCTTTCCAGGACACGCGTTAATGAGTTACTTGGTTCTAAATGCAATCTGCTACTGTAAGCTGTGGAGTATTCACATTTTGGTAAGACTGGGCAGAGAAGATATCACAAAGACATCATTACCTGCCACATAAACCATGCCCTGCTGGCTGACAGGTCCCCAGGGGGCATGGGAGTGTTGCTCTCACTGAGACCTGAAGATGTGTGGCAGTCATGGCCGACCTCAGGATTCTCACGTTTGCCCCACGACCCTCCCTGCTTCAAGTACATTGCCTTCAACCATGCTCACAGCTCCCTGGGTTTGTTCTTCCCACCTGGAACTCATGGGATCTGGGCCATCTCTGGGCACTTGTCTTTCGAGCACTGACCACAGAATATACCTTCTGCCACAGCCCATCTGACTGGGGTGGTTATGAACCTCAGTGGGACGGGATGTTCTCATGTGTGAAGTGGACTTAAGTCACAAGTAAGTTATGAAGACCACAACAGGTCAGGCACAGAAGAGAGAGAACCACAAAGAACCTGAGGAAAAACCTATCTTGAAACTGTGTCATGGGCAGGACAGAAAACATCTTTACTGAGTAAAGAAGGTTAAGAAAGTCCAAAGACACAGGGTAGAGAAATTCACCCCAAGAAGTCCCCAGTGAATGGGAGGATACAGAAGCCTCTGTGTCCAACATCTAGAGTGTGGTTTTCAACAAGGCTAATAGATAGGCACAACTCTAATTCCCTCAATTAAAACCATTTATCCACAGCAGTCACATGAGCCCTGGCTTGGAGCCCTTGGTGCTCTGAGCTACACAGTTCAGACTCACCATGGAGTTTCTGTCTTTCCCAGCTTACTGGGTCTCAAAGTACATATGTGACAAGTGACTGCAAGGCCTAAATGAAACAATGCTGGTTAAGGGGCTAACCTGGCTCCTGGTAAACTGCAATGCCCCTAGAGACGGTGGAGGTTCTTCTTACCACTGTTTTCAGCTTTCTATGCTGTAAAATAAGGTAGCCAAGAAATGCCTTGTCACCAAGGCTTCTGTGTTCATCCTTCCTGGCCCAGCTCATGACTAAAATTCTGCTTCCCAGGCATCTCTACCAGCACAGAAAGAGTGTGCTGACATACAAGTAAGGACATCTAGTTTAACCTACAATTATGGTTCTCATGACCAGTCACTCTATTGACATTGTGGCTTACATACTCATCTCTAAGAAATTTATTTACTGAAAGCCCATCTCCAGGATCAAAACCACCTCTGAATGAAGACCCCAAGCCAAGCTCCAGGTCTGTGAAGATGATGGCATCATGGACTTTGGGCACAGATAAGGTCTTGTTTCTAAGTAGCTTTGTACATCAACCAGGTGAACGTCCCCAGTGACCACCGAGGACATCACTGGGAGTTCAAGTTCTTTGCCTTTCAATGGAAGTCTGCTCCATGTCCATTTGTCTGCACATGTTGTATCTCCCAAAGCAGAACAAAAGTCTCAGAAGGCCGGGGTACAGGTAAGGCCCGGGTCTGTGTATCTGTCGCTGTAAACCTGGGAGCATTCAATAAGTGCTTCCTATTAAAAATCACCTAAGGAAGGCTGGGGTCTGACTTCACATCAGAGGATTTGGTCCTGATAAGATTCGTGCAGCACAAAAAAACCTGTCCTGAAAGTTCGGGGCACCTTCTCTTGTTGATGGCCCATTTTAAAAAGACAGTCTTTAAAAACCACTTGGAAACAGAACTCAATGTTGCATGGTAATTGTTGAGCTAACGTCTAATGCAATGTACACTGCTATTATATAATTGACCCAAGTGTCTGGTTAGTAACTTCAGTCTGAGAGACAGGTTTAATTATAAATTCAGTCATTTATCCAATACCAAAAAAATTGTGATATCAAGCATTAGGATCTAATTACTCAGTAAGAGTTGTAAAACACTTTCTTCTAAAAGCAAATTCATTTGTTTCATAAAAAAACTACTTAGTTCTCATTATGATCTCATTGAAATGACAATCAGATCCATGCGGTCACATGACAGCCTGTCAGCCATGAAGACCATCTGACCAAGAAAATGACAGGATGAAGCTGTGCTTTGAGGAAACCCACCCATTTGCTCACCTGAAGGAAGGGGAAACGGGGCATTTAGAAGCCCCTGCAATTGGTCTGCTATGGGGGAAGACTTACTCTCAGAAAACCACAGGACACTGCTGACTTTTCTGTGTTCTCTGTCTTGTTGATTTCAAGTTTTCTATATTGAGGACAGTAGCTGTCTGTTATATATGTCACAAAATTTTCTGTCCTGTTGTCATTTGTCTTGTTAATAAAAAACAAACCCGTAGGACCTCTCAAATATACAGGAGTTTTAGTTATTGATCCACTTTTATTTATTGCTTTTGGGACTGGAAACTTCTTATAGAGTCCTTTTTTCCTAGTGAAATAAAAGAAAGTCTTGTTTTTAACTTCTCCTATATGATCTTTTTGTGTGTTTTATGGTTTTTCATATTTAGGTCTCATCCATCTGAAAATGTGTATTGCTCTAAGTTGTGAGGAGGAGGCTAATGATGTCCTTCCCATAGGTATGCCCACTGGTTCCGACTCTGTGTTTTTAATAGCCAGGCCTTCAAGGGTGATTTGGGCCCATTAATAAAAATGTGCAAATTGCCCCTGACCTTTAAGGTGAGATTTAATACCCAGTTTTAGCGGCAGTTTCTAGAGCAGGTAGCTACTTGCAGTGTTTGAATGATGCTAATGTCCTCCCTCACCTGGGGCGCTGATAGTTCAACCATAGCGTTTGTGCTATGGTTTTGTCTAATAGAATTTTAAAACAATTATTTTGTGTGCACATCCAGGAGCCCCTTGGCACTGGGAATATTTTAAATTCAAACTCAAGAGTGGAAAGGGGGCCTATATCTCCACTAACAAATCCTCAGGGATGGAATATTTACTTCCTCCTCGACTTCAGATCTATAAAAGGAGTTGACTTACAATGACTTAATTGGAATAAATCTAGCTCTGACATTTGGCTCGTTTGTATCTACTGTTTAGAATTATTACCTTGAGCCTCCTGGAGATCTTAAAGCCATTTCCTCTGACTAAATATCAAGTTCAAATCTGATGTGAGGGAAAAAAATGTTAAAATGAGATGAATTTGCACAAAAGGAGACAAAAACCGAATTCAGAATTGTTTGATTCATTCTCCCACAAAAGAGCACCATTCACAATAAAAAGTAAAAAGGAAACCCCTGGCAGTGAGTCCCCAGGGTGTTGCCTGCTTTCTGTGCGACCAGGCCCTGTGAGCTGATGGCATGTAAGACGGTGTCCACACCATTATCATAAAGAAGAAAGGCGCCTGACCAGTGGTGCCCTCCAGTCCCAAGGTCAGCGTGGTGCACACTGCAGTATTGTGCTGTACTGGTGGACACAGGCCTGAGTGCTGCTGAGTGCTGCCGTGGGATTCTGGTAGGTTCTAGGTCACGCTGGGCCATAGCAGTGAGGGATGTGCTTATTATACCCCTAATTGTCATCATAGTGCACGTTCTTTATACTTATCAAAGCACTTACTGGAAAACAGTTTATGCCAAACCTTCTGCTCAACACTGTGCACTTCGTCTCTGAGAAGGGAGCTAATGCGTGCATCTGCCCCATGTTTGCTGAGTGCCCTCTGTGTGACAGGTACTGTGACAGCTCTGGGAATGCAGAGGTGTCTGAGAGGAGCACTGACCTGGGTGTGTGTGAGTCGCACAGGGAAACACAAAGACTCAGGTGTAAGGAGACAGAGGACAAGAGAAGAATCTCCAGGAACTGCCTGGTGAAGGTCCTGCAGAAGACCCCTGGCACCTCTCATGAACAGGGCTGGGACCGTGGGGGACAGATCTCAGCTCTGTAAGTGCAACAACTCAAGGCAGAGCTTCTAGGGGTGGATGCCTGGGGTGGGACAGGCCACCCGTCACAGATTTGGGAAAACCTATTGAGTGTGGGAGGAAGAAACATGTGCTCATGAGCACCCATGGAGTCCTGGGTTGATGATCCCCTGAACATGTCAGCCTGAGTATTCAGAGTCTAATTAGCTCCCTTTCTTTGCATTTCTTCTTCTATTATGATTATTTAAGTGGTCGTCATGAACCTGCATTTTTCATTAAGAGTCATCTAATTTTTCCCTAATATAGGACATAAAGCATAAAATAGAAAAAGCTTCATTAGCTTGTAAGTTCTCAAGCACATAACTATGCCTTATTGTGACACCATCTTGTCTTTCCCATTGTCTTTCCCATGCCTGGCCTCCAGTTGATGCAGAGGGTTATCCATTCTGAACAGAACGTATAATTCACCTGAGCTGGGCCACAACACCATGGGGTCAGAGATAATACCTAACCAATATTTTTTGTTTGTTTGTTTTTGGTACTGGGGATTGAATCCAGAGGCATTTTACCACTGAGCCAATTCCTTGGCCCTTTTTTATTTTGAGACAGGGTCTTGCCAAGGTGTTCAGGGCCTTGAAATTGTGATCCTCCTGCCTCAGCCTCACGAGTTGCTGGATTACAGGTGTGCAATCCTGGCTCCAAATCTTTAATGGTGTCAAGCAACAGTAGACCCAGTGTCTCTCTCCACCCAAGGATCAGACTCAGTCCTGAGTGTCCACTAAGGCAGTGAGGACCCAGCGCCCCTCCTGAGCCACTCCTGTACACCATGCATGTCCCTCCCACCACCCATCTTCCCAGCAGTTTCAGCAGAGGACAGAAGCACAGCTCTTCACCAGAGGGGCTCAGGGAGCCTGGAGGAGCATCAGCCTTCACACTGTCTTGTTTACTCAGGTCGTGGTGCGGGAGGTCTTTGTGCTCAACATCTGAATTTAATTAATCTGATTAGGAAATTAGCTGTCCACACTGCTTTCTGTTAGTGGACATGACCCAAAGGCACCAGGGAGAACAGGATGGCTGCCCTCATTTCTCAAGTGTCTTCTAATCAAAGGGAAAAAGAAAAAAAGTCAATATTATCTCAAGCTACTATGGCCTGGCCACTTCTTTCCCAGCTATGGAGGGCCCTAATCAATTTTTCCTGCTCTGTAGGTGAATTGTGCATTTGTCTGTGCCTTTGTGGAGTGGTGACTGTATTCCAGGCCCAGTTCTGAGGGGTGAGGTGGAACCACACAGAGACCCCTGCCTTGGGAGCTTCTGTGGCAGGGGAGTGTGACAGGCAGACCCCCAGGTGTGTTTTCTCCTAGGAGCCTCGGGAAGACAGGGCAAAGGGAGAGGAGGCCAAGGAGGACTGGCCAAGACCACACTGCAGAGCACACCTGAACGGAACCAAGGCTGGATTTTACCTGCTGACAAAGAAGTGCCCAAACTCTGATGGGAGCTTGCTTCCAAATCCATCAAGGTTCATGCCGAGGGGTTTCTGTCAGATCTGGGCCAGGACCTGAGAGTTGTCATATTTCGCATATTTCGCAAGCACTCCTTGTCCCAGGCCATAGCTCAGGAGGTGAGGGATCCTTCACACACATTTCTATTATCATTATTATTTTTTTAAAAAAAGAATGCATTTAGTAAGTTTCACAAATCAGACCCCTTCCAGGGAGGAGATTCTTCTCAGAGGAAAAGACAATCCCTTCCTCACAGGAAGGCACTGCCCAGTGGAGATGGAGGAATCAGATGGCCACAGAAGGGCAGTTCAGGGAGGGCTTGAGGACTAGTGTGAGGAGGGAGCCTGTGCAGGGCCTTCCCAGCAGGGTGGGAAGCCTCCTCACTCAGGGCAGAGGCCAAATACTGTGAAGTCCCACACGGGCTCTATACCAACTGTTTTCCACCCCCCTAGTGAAAATTTCCCTCCTTTGTAAGCAGATAAAACTAAGCCCGCCTTGGGACAGGTAGGGACGGAAGACAAAGAGACAGAGGGCTCTGCAGCTGCGTGGCAGGGCTCCTCCCAGGGAGCCACGAGATGAGCCACCAAACAAGGCTCATCCAAGGCATCTCAGCTTGCAAATCCTGATGTAGCCACTTTTAGCCGTGTCACCTGTAGGTTTCTTGGCATTTGATAGGGTTTTACAGCCATTACACTTGATAAACAATGTAATAAGCCTTTCACCATGGTGAAAGGCTGTCGATAAATATCATATTTGTCCCCGCCCCCTGAAATTAGGAGGTGAAAGTCTATTTGAGCCCCGCCCACAAGAGCCCAGGTGGCTGAGGAGTGGGGCTCTTGGCAGCACCTGACTAAGCACACTGCTAACCACAGATGTGGAAATGGAAAAGCCGATTCCAGCAGAGTCATTAGCTCTGACAGCAAAATCCACTTCCAAAATCCCCACACAGGGACTGATCCGCACAGGGTGGCTGTGCTCCAGGCTCCCAGGACCTTCGAGAGCCCAGCCTGCAGTGCTGGTGCTTTCCCCCACTGCTTCCTTCTCACTCATTTTTAGGAAGCCACTTAAGTGGGCCCTGCCAATCCCCAGGAGTTGGAGGTGCTCTCTCCAGCTTAGGAGATTTGCAGGGGCCACGTGGGCCTATTAACCCAAATGATTATGAGTTGCTGGGGCCTGAGGCTCAGGTAGGAGTGGAGAAACACCCAAGCTCTGAGCTGCAACTTTGGGGAAGCTATAAAATCCATGAGGACATCATAAAATGAAATATTCTGCAGCCTTTAAAATTAAAATTTTAGCACCATGGGAATATATCCGCATTCCTTGGAGTTGTAGCTGCATGGTGGTGGGCTCCATGAGGCCTCACACTCATGTTCCCTTTGCCTGAAATGCTGTCTTTGGGCTCATTCTCTCATTTTATTAGGGCTGCCCAGCCTCTAGGCAGAGGGAAAAGCATTCCCTGTCATGCTCTGTCCCCTGGCTTCTGGATTCTTCACACTGAGCCGCACATTTGTATAACTTTTCATTGCACCTGCAGCCTCCCTCAAGGGCATTTAGTCTCTGACTCAGGACTTTACCTTATCTGCCATGGTGTGTCCAACAGTTAGCACAGGGAGAGGCAGTCTATAATGTTTTTGATTGAATAAACAAGAGGCACTCATATAATGGTTGAATAAAATAACTAAAAGTCAATATAAAAATTAAGAGACATAATGGATGGGAGAGCACTTTGTAAGTGCTAAGGCACAACACATATATTTATTAGCATTATGATATGTGGGAGGCTTTGGATCAAAAATAAATTCCAATGACAAGATCTTCACATGGATCACTTAGGTTTGAAGAGATTAATCCAGCTGAAGAGACAGGAGTATAAATTATTTCCTCCCAACTTCACAGATGTCTGGGAAAGTAGCACTTTCATTGGAATTGATTTGTGGTTAATATTCACATAGAATTTATTACAGAATTTTTTCTCTAATTATCCTAAGTGAACAATTCTGGTCAAAGATTTTGCAGGAGAAGCTATAAGAAGGGGCTTCTGTAAACAGTGGCAGCCTGTGCGGGCTACATGGCTCTCATGAATTACTTCCCGATTTCCATCAAGAATCCAGAACATTTTGATTTCCAGCTCTTTATGCGCACCGTCGTCTCCCTTCTGGACTGTCACTCTGAGGTGCTGCTTCTTTAATGGAAGCCAGCTGTGCCTCCAACAGCAGCAGTGACTCTGGTCATCTCTGCCTCAGTTGTGGGCAGAGTTCTGCACACACCTAACTCAGGAATTGTCACTGGAGGATTGACACCAGGAGACAAGCTGGGGACTGCCCTGAGCACTCATCCCTGAGACTAAAATATCTCCAGACTTCATGCAGAGAGAATGTGTGATTCAACTGAGCTATCTTAAAAGAAAAACCTATTGACGACGGGACAAAATAGCTCAGAGGACGATATCTCATGAGGACCACTGGAGGGACGCCAAATATTTCACTAGAAGGAACAGGGCTCCCTGGGCACAGGGACTGGTGGTGATCATGCGTGTCTGTGGGCTGATCATCACAGGCACCAGGAGGTTTGCAAATTCAAGGCTGGAGTCGAGCTGCTCAAGGCACTGGAGGAACTGAATATCGAGGACAACCAGGAAGCTCCCCTTCCTCTCACGTATGGGATACTTCTCTCCTCCTTCCTAAATACCCAGCATTGCTAAAGAACCCAAGTGTGAAATAACGCCCACTTGCCAGCCTCTGCAAGATGCCCACAGTGCTACTCAGTCCCAGTGGCCCAACCTGGGTTCCTGCAGCCACAGTCTCCCCCATCATCAACTCCTATGCGTAGAGCCTCGTGGTTGCACCTACCCCCAAATAAGTACAAAATGGACCCTGTGATAACACAGGAGTCTTCTGAGCAGGGCTCATCCACATAGGGAGGCTGTGGCTGTGGCCGTTGCCGGGTCTCTGTGCCTTGGTTTTCCAGTTGGCGAGGCACAGCCACTGCCTCTCCACCTCTGCTCCCACCCCAGGAGGCTGGCTGCATTGGCCTTATTTTCAGACTGGAGAAAGAGCAGAAACAGGATGGGTCCGTGACTTTGTGACTTTATACTGATCCTTGGCAGAATTCTAAATTCAGTCTTTAAACTCCTGGCCCAAAAGGAAACCAGACTCGAGGATGTTTATGGATTATAATAAAATGCATTTTCACAATGGTATGCAAAATTATTTTAGATAAGGATAAATATTCCAGTTTCAATGCTTTTGTTGATGTGTGGTAAACAATAAGTATTATGCAAAATCTACGTCTACATAGATACCATAAAATTAGAATGGAGTAAGGTTAGGACCCACATAGAATGAAAATCAGGAAGATGGAAAGAGTGACAGATAGTGGGAAAGACAACATCCTCACAGCGAAGCCCCTACATGCCCTGGGAACCGACGAGGGGAACAGAGCCAGCAACTCAGCTGAGGACCCCTGCAGGACGGATCCCCATGCAGCTGTGTCCCCAGAGGGTCCCTTCCAGAAGTAGAGGCTGCTTCCTCTTTTCACCACACTGTTTTCTGGCAGTTCTCTCTATTTAAGAATTTGGTGCAGCTGCATCTGGAGCCCCTGGGTGCAGAGGACTTGTTTGCAGGGAACCTATGGACGGAGCTGACTCACGGGGGGAAAAAGGGAATGAAATGGATAAGATGTGATCTTAAGTTACTGTGCTTGGAAACTGAGGGAGGGAGGGAGGGAGGAAGAGGAGGGGGAGAGGGAGGGAGGAAGAGGAGGGGGAGAGGGAGGGAGGAAGAGGAGGGGGAGAGGGAGGGAGGAGAAGAGAAACGCAGTATCTGCAGAATGTGCTGGGCTCCAGGAAATACTCGAATCTATAAATGTAAATGATGTGTAAATAATTCTTATCATGAGAAAACACGCCTGGGAGGGTAGAAGATGATAGATAGGAGCACGTCTTGAAAAATATGAAGCATCCTCTGAACTTGAGGGGGAATTATGAAGAGCTAAATCTGTGTCCCAGAGTGCCTTCATGCACAGGGAGAAGCTGCGTGCACGCAGATCCTCACCTACACTGGGATGCTGTGCACACACCAGAGACCGGGGTACCCACCTTTACCTGTGCATGCTAACATCCATAATTCATGCTCACCACTTTGTGATTTAAATATTTTAAATTTCACAATGGGGGTGGCTTCGTCAGGAAAACTTCCTTCCCATGGTACCGGAAGGGTTGTAACTCTCGGATGCCAAAACCAAACCCTATTTCTCGTGGGCATATTACTGCAGTGAAACATGCCACATCCAAACTGTAAAACCTGGGTCTGCCGAATTCTCCATATAGAGTTGTTTCCTAAATATACATTGCATTCCACCCAAACACAGCACGACAGGGCCATTTTAGCTCTAAGAGAGTAATCAAACACTTGTGTTATACTGTTTTAATTACAAGATGTCCCCTTTTCAGGCTTATTTCAATAGATTATGGCCCTGCTGTGTAAGAGTGTATAAAGAAACAGTGGTATCTCTTGCTGGTATATTGTGGAAATTAAAATTCTCAATACTATTTCAGTAATTAATTTCCAAAGAGAAGCCAGTTTAGTTTAATAAAGAGATTAATGAAAATGTTGCAGAAGATATATTTCTCAGGAGGTGTAGTACATTATTTTCTTGTATTTGAAATAATAGAACCATTTCAGAGGACTTAGTAAATCTAGCCTCAATCAATTCTTTTTAACTTAGCGTAGAAAGGCTTGGCAGGGGATCTAAGGAAGCAGGGCAGACAATCAGATCACATCTCCCCCAGTGCACAGAAAGGCTGAGTTGTTACCTTCCGTGGATGGTGAGCTGCATTTAGGACCACGTGTTGAGGAGCAAGGCTGGGACAAGGGAAGGTGGGCAGAGGTCAGAGACAAGGGCAGAACTGTGTTGGTGGGGACGGGAAGTACAGGGAACAATATGACCAACCACCACCACCATCACCACCCAACTAAGGTTAACGTGGCCCTTTATCTCCTACAAAGGGCTTTGTACATGTGATTTTAAGTAAACAGCACCCCTAGGAGCCGTGTGTTACCAGTCCCAAACTCCCCTTGTACATCTAAATGAAGATAAAGAGAAACAAGCTCATCATTTCAACCCCATGGTTCTGGTTCAAGAGCTGGGATGGAGACCTTCTCCCTGCCCCACGTCCTGAAAATACACCTGTTCACTTTGTCAGATCCAACTCGGGATTTCCTGGGGCCAGTCCCTCACTGCGTAAGCTGTGGAACCCGACCCTGTGGAGGATGTGGGTGTGGAGGACTCAGTGGGCTTCCAGGATGGTTCCTTCAAACACGAAGGCCCGTGGGAGGGGACGAGGGTGCTGCTCAAATCCATCTCTCTCCATGGGCGGAAGCAGAGGTGGGCGTGCAGAGCCAGGTATGAAGGGAAGTGCTTCACTGAGCTGTGCACGTGGAGGTGGGCTACTACTGTGGCTGGTGTTGGCATAGGCTGTGTCATTTTATAATTAGGCCCAGGTGGTCACACTCAGTGGATGCTGTGGCCTGGGTGGCACTACCAAGCCAGATTCACCCAGCGTCCACCTCCCCAGTACCCCGAAGCCTTCTGGGCTGAGGTGGCCCCCATTGACCTTGCTGGGCTGGGGATCCCTCCCGGGTCCCATGGCACTCTGGACTTGCTGACATCCTTTTTGTCCTATCCTGATAACTGACACGATATCTCATTCTCCCTCCAGACTGAGACTTGATCTTCATACTCGCAGGTCCAAAGGGATGACCTGGCAGAGTTAGAGAGCCGATCTGTGCGACACGAAGGACACGGGTCTATTATGCATCCAGCAATAATAGGCCATTTAACATTTTAATGTAAAGTTTCATAACACAAGTGCTGGTGACAGGATCTGCCCTGCACTTCAGATGTTCCTAGGACCCTAGGAAGAGGGCTGGTATGGTGGGACATGAAGCCCAGTCAGTTCCCACTGATGGCAGAAATTCTTCCAGACAATGATAGTTGCATTTCCAAGAAGCTTCATGTTTTCAAAAACTAGGACAGAACGCAATTGCTTAGAAAAAGGCGATGCTCAAGAATTCTGGGCTCACGGGGCCATTGTATTTTTGTTTAAAACATCAACAATAAAGGCACAGCAGCACTGGATTCCTAAAGCGGATGCCAAGAAGCTGGCTGGTGAGAACAAACGGTCCTCGAGGTTTCCTTGATGATCTGGGGACCTTTCCACTTTGGCTTTGCCCTTGTACCTGTCTTGTGGCCCAGCTTACCCCCAGCCATGGAGTACCACAGAGCACCAGACAGAGCCCGGGAAGCGGGTAGTGAGCAGAGCAGCTCTATCCCTGTGGTGCTGACCCTGTGTGAGCCGTGGCCAGCTTCCGTGGTCATGCACCAAGGTGGTTCATGGGATGTACTCTATATCCCTGAGTCTATCACAGTGTGTTCAATTCAAATACAGACAACTGGATTTGTAGGAGGAGGACAAATTTGGGGGTAATTTATTGAGACCAGTATGCTCCACTGAAGAGTGTTGCCATTCCACGTCAGCAGTGCTCTCTGCAATGCGTAAATGTATACTTTGTGCATGATGTCTATAATACACATGCAATTGAAGGTCATCTGGAATGTTTTTATAATTTGAATCATGTTAACAGATTCACAAATCAGAAACTATATACTAGATTGCACATCCTGTTAGTTTGGAAAAACTAGTTAGGTCGGAAAAGCTGTGGCCCTTCCCTGGCACCAGGAGCCATGCGGCAGCAGTGTCTCTGCGAACAGTACTGAGGGTGTGCCAGATACATCTGGCCATGCACAGCCAAGAGGAGTGTGGCTGTCCGTGCTCTCTTGTTTGTGCTTTCATGGAACTTTTTAGGTTTCTTGCATATTACGAAGACTGTATGTTACCTGAGTGTAAATACCACATGCATTCTCCCACGTCTGGGCACACACACGAGTGTTACTCAGTGTGCTGAGACTGCCTGTTATTTTTTAATGTTCATCATTCTGATTTTTCCAATTACTCTTATTGGGGGTTTCCTCTGATCTTATCCTGAGTTAATATCCACCTGCACATGGCCGACCCACCTACCTCTACCTGGCCATGAACATTCAGCCTTTGCAATAGCTCTCAAGAGAGAGGTTGTTATTTTAACAGATGAAGCAGTCAAGGCCCCGACAGATGCAGTAGCTTACTGAAGTTCACACTGCTGTGGCCAACCCAAGGTGGATCGGGAACACACACCGGCCCTTTCCAAGGCCCAGAGAATTTGCCGCCCCTCTATTGTGCCTCCTTGTCATGGAAAGGAACTGTGTCTATCATCATGGCACATGCCAGGGCAAGGCCCAGGATTAAAGCCAGGCTGGCCGCTGCTGGGGATGTGGGCTGGCTTGTGCTGGTGCAAGGAAGGGGCCCAGGCAGAAGGAATGTGGCCATGCAGAAGAACGGGGCCCAGGAGGAAGGACGGGGCCCAGGAGGAAGGACAGAGACCAGGTAGGGTCACACAGTAGGCACTTTGCAGTACTTGTCTAAAATCCTCCCTTTCTTGGCAGAACAGTCAATTATATTTGAGTGTCCACTACTTCCAACACAGCATGTGGCCATGCAAAGTGTCCCCCTCCAAGTTGAGAGATACTTGATTATCTGCCATCCTGTGTCTCTGGCCAATGACCAGGAGTCACTTCACTTGTCTGGCCATGGAGGCATGAGGGCCCTGCTAGACCTGGGGATGTCTGTGAAAAGAGAGAAAGGGACAGAGAGGGACAGAAGCTGCTCGTCTCCCACTGGGAGCTGAGGTGTCTGCCTGTGGCGTCTGTAGCTGGAGTCAGAGAGAAGCCCAGAGACAACCAGCAGCTCAGAGTGACAAACAGGGAAATGGAGAGAATGGCCAGAGGCTGGGGCACCTGGAACTGACCGTGCTCGAGCTCCCTCCGCCCCAGCTCTGTGCTCCACCAGGTGGGGTTTCCGAGCATGGCAGAGGCTGGGGTCCTGTTGTAGCCTCTGGCCTCTGATGCGCTCAGCACAGAGCAAGGCAGGGTAGCCTCTGCCGCCCTCCTGGCTTCACCAGCTCCTCACCTCCCCAGGAGGAAGCTGAGCCTGGACATGGAGGCAGGTGAAGGTGTCCCAGTGGACACAGAGCTGGGACCACAGCAGACATGGCTGTCACATCCAGAGCAGTAGTGTCACAGTGTAGGCCAGGCAGTGAGCCCGCGAGTGAAGGACGGTGTCCCCAGGCTCAGCTGGGAGGTGGAGCTACGTGCGGGTCCAGAAAGGTCAGGAGGAGGTGACTGCTAGGGAGTCCAGTCTGAAAGAGGACTGCTCACTGAGGACCTCCTGGAGAGGTGGGGGGCACCTAAGGAGGAGGTACCATCAGTGGCCATCACTAGTGAGAGGAGAGGCAGCTACGGGCCCGGGTGTCTGAGGCGCCAGAGCCCCTCCATCCTTGGGGCTCAGCGCTTGCCACACACTTCCCCTTGCTCAGCCTCCTTCACCTTGAGCAAGGCACTTGGCAAAGGGCAGAGCCCAGGTTCCGTTCTTCTCAGTGTGCCCAGGAGTGTGGAGAGCAGAGCTTGGGCCAGCAGAAGGCCATCCCAAGCAGGTTGCTTTCTGGGGACTGCAGGGACAACCAGCCTGGATGTCAGGATATGTAACTGTCATCTGGTGATAAACTCAATTTCAACACCCCTAACCCTAACCCTTCACTGAGTGGAATTTATCATAGCTAAAATGAGCACTAAAGAGTGTCCCCATGGGAGGAACTATGGCCCTGGCCTCAGAGCAGCGCTTACCTACTCAAGGAAACCTCTGCTATTGGGCATCAGTGACACTGACTGCCTGCAGAAGAGAAAAGAACGGTGCAGGTGTGTCGTGACGCCTAGCAGCACTGCACTCGAGTCAGGGACAAATGCTGTTTCCATGTATGTGACCTTAGAGGTTGTTGACTCCCCTGAGCCTCTGCCCTCTCCTCTGTAACATGGGTTTGCTATCTGCATCCCTGTGCCGTTCTGAGCATGTGGTAACGAGCACGGCTGGTGACATGGGCTACAGCCTCACTGTCACTTGCCACATCCACGTTAATTAGCTAGTTTTATTAGCAGCCTATGAGACTCCTACTTGAATTCTAATTAGAGTTTCATATTTTATATATTCTCTTGGTGAGAATGACCAGTGAAAGTCCAGGGTAAGTAGAGATGGAGAAAATAGTTAAAACAAAAATCATTATTCTCTAATATTTTAAGGCATGAGACAGTCACCCAAGAAGTTCTTAAAAAGTGTTTTCTCTAGCTAGTTCCTTATCATCCCTCTGTGACCCAGACAGTACCACCATGTCACAGGCATCCATAAATCCTTATGAAAAAACATCATTGTATAGAAAGCAATTAAAATATATGAAGCAATCCATCAAACATCTTAAAACCCTTCTATGTGACCAAGTTAAATGGGGCCAATTGATTCACATTTGTGAAATTTCTTCATTTAAACAAAATGCCTCCCCAAAGTTACATTTACTGGCAAGCCCTTCAGGAGAGACAGCATGGGTATGGGGTCACCAAGATGCTCAGGCCCTTCCTGCACACTGGGTTACACCACAGCCCTGCAGACTCAGTGTCCTCTTCCCTGTGGGTGAATCCAAGAGATGGAGGCCCATTACCTACCATGTGGTCTGAGGAAATGAGGGCTGCCATGGTGCCAGCTCTTACACCCAGCTCTCACGGATGCCTGCTGTTACCCTGCTATATTCAATCTATGCCACCGAATATTAAAAGGGAGTACACTGGCTGTGCATCTTCCACCTGCATGTTTGGGGAAATCCATGGCTGTCAGTCACTTGGTAACCTGCTCATGGTGCCAGCATGAATACACTTGCACCAGGTAACTTCAGACACAGAGCCCACCCACCTGGCACTGTTCAGTGAAACCTGCTAGTTTGGAGCAGCTCCAGCATGCAACACAGCACATCCGATTAGCAGAGGGGGCCATACCTCCAAGGGGGACGCACAATCTCTCCACAAGAGATTTGTAAGATTCTCCTGTGAGTGTGTCCCCACCCTCCTCTTCCCAACAGGCACATGCAGGGCTGTATTTCAGAAGTCAAGCAAGGAGTAGGGTGTCTGGAGCCACCCAGTACTGGACCTGCCTCCCTGGCTATCAGCTAACTTCCTATTGTTTATAAAATGAGGACAACAGAGAAGACCATCTCCACGCTGCATGTCTACCATGGGCTTTCTCAACTTTGGATTTAGTGACCATTTGGACAAGATAAGTCTTTCGTGGTGGCAATTGTCCCTGTGCACTGTGTGAGGTTAGCAGCAACCCTGGCCTCTACCTGCTAAGTGGCAGTAGCACCCCCAACCCAGGGGTGACAACAAAATAAATGTGGCCAGACATTGTCCACTGTTTCCTAGAGGGCAACAGCATCCCCAGTGAAGCACCCCAGGGCTTACTGAGAGGTTAAGTTTCCAGATCTGTACGGTGCTTGTTGGAGCTGGCACTTAGGACAGAGCACTCATCCTCTCTCAGTGCTGTTTAGGTTTCCAAGAGCCCAGGGTGGTGCTGTCGCAGGGTCTGCCTGCACAGAGTGACCTAGTCCTGTTCTGGTGTGTCTGTGAATCAAGATGCCTTGTCTTCCCTGGTTAAGGGGAGATCTGTCACCCAAGAAGCTACGGGGGACTCATCTCCCTGGAAGTTGTCCACTGCCATAGCTCAAGGACTTTTCACTGCAGTGACCTCACCTGGGGAGACCTCTACCTATTCCTACCACCCAACCCCCCAGCCCTCCCACCTCACAGCCTCTCAAAAGCCTGGTTCTTCAGCTTCCTTCAGTTCCAAGAGTTTCCCATGATTTTCAATCATTCTTTGTTAATGTTTAACTTCATTTGAGTGGTTTTTCAAATTCTCATGCATATTAAATGACCAGTCTCTAAAAATGAATGACCAGGAGATGAGAGAAGAGCCTCACTGAATGGGACCATGGGTGGCAGCTTGGAAACACCAGGTCTCCCCTCTGTGGTTTCTCATCCCTTGCTACTCAGAGTGTGATCCAGGGGCACTAGCACCTGTGACATTGTCCTGGAGCCATAGAGATGCAGAATCTCAGTCCCCCAACTAGGATCTCAGGTGATTCTAGTGCACACCAAAGGCATTGGGACCATGCCCAAGAGACAGGGCAGCCAAGTGGTCTGCTCCTAGGGCTCCCCCCGGGGGCCAGGAATGAGATACTAATACAAAACTGAATTCTTACCAGAATGCCAGACCCCTAGCCCCACTCATTCCTGACCCTCCACTGAAGTGCTTTTGTAGAAATATGTTCCCACCTAACGTCTTGGATCAGCGTTTTTAAAACTAGGTGTCACAATTCACCTCCAGATCACAAAATCAATTTGCAGGTCATGACTGGCATTTTAAACAACAGGAGACAGTGGGAGAGAAGCTAGAAAGCAGCACCATGGTTAGGCCAGCAAGGACGAATTGAACACTTGTTCGGAGGGTGTGTTGGGGACACCAAGCTGCGATGTACAATAAGGGCTTTTGCTTTATTGTTGGATCCATCTATAAAAGTTTGAAAGTCATTTTCTTTGATCTTTGCCAAGAGCTGTCCCAAGAAAGACCCAGGGAAAAGTTGCTTTCTTTTTCTTGAGTGTTACAATTACTTGGGAATTTTGTTTGCTAGGTTCCATGATGACCCATGATGGATTCTTGGTTTTCCGGGCCCTAGAGGCCACCTATTTCCTGCTGTGGCTGGCAGCACTGGACACACGAGGGAAATAGAGCTGCTTTCTTGTCTGTCCTCCACCTCTAGGCACAACCATAGTAGGTTTTCTCAGCCAGGAAATTCCTCCTGACTTTGCTTGGCCAGACATGACAGATTTCTAAGGTACTGCTTCTGCAGGTACTGTTGTGCTTCACGCTGTTTGCCGAGGTATTTGCAAAAACTTATAAAAAACTTATAAAAATGAACATTCAGAACCCTTTGGGTGGCCCAAACAAGAACAAGCAGGGACAAGCCTAGGGTAGTGACCCCCTGGCTCAAATAAAAGCTATCCAGCCTGTACTGATGACTCCCTGTGGGCCCAACCCTGTGCCAAGTTTCTTAGACAAATTCTCCCTGTGCCTTTGACATGTCCAGCAACATAGACAGCACAGACTCTTACTAGCTCCGCATTGCACAGAAGACTGAATCTCAGAGGCTCAGCAGCGTCCACCTGCAGAAGACACAACCAACCTGACGTTCGTCTCACTCTCTTACATACCACACTATCCTGTCCCCTGCCTCCATCTTAACCAAACCACTGGGGAGCAACAGCCTTGTGTCTGTCTCCCTGTCCTGGTGCAGCCATAGCTAGGGATGTGCGTGTCCCTTCAGTGCGAGGCTGGCGATGGCGGGTGATCTTTAGGCATAGCACACATCTCCTTTCATCTTCTCCAGCAACCTTTGTTTATATATCAAATGGAGCAGCGTGCACTCTCTTCAAAGAGAGGAGAGGCAGTGATGTGGAATGGATCTTTCAGAAGTAGAATTTGACGGTGAGTGAAAGATATTCAAACAAGAAAGCATGAGGATTGGTCACGTGCCTGTCACTTACAGCATCGTGATGTGCTCTGTGCCATTAACTTTTAATTAACTCAATTACAGCGGAATGCCTGACACCACGATGAGCACATATAAACACCCTTGTTGGTGTCATGTTAAATTAGTGTCTCTGAATGGGAGATTCTTTCTGGGCTTTAATGGGTTTGTCACCACAGCTCTGTTAATTGTCCCTGGCACCTACGTGTTGGTCACATCTGAGACATGTCAGCAGTCCTGGGTGCATGTTCAACTCCAGAAAGCCACACAGAAGAAGAACACCATGTGCCAGACCCTTCAAAATCTTCCCCCTCATCTTGCTCAGGGGTGGCAGCAAGGCTGTGCTCCTAGCTGGGCTTTTACTGGCACCTGCTAATCTTCTGCTAGTCCTGACACTGAAGCTGGCTAAACATCAATACATATCCTCGAGTCTAATTTAAATTGGGTCCATTAAGAAGGTTCTTCATGATAATCAGCGACCAGCACTGCTGGATGACGGCGTTTCCGATAGGATCTGCCATCTCCAACAAGTCACTTCTCTCTGGCTCATTCTCTGAAAATATTAGTGGTAGATTTCCTTTTTTTTCTTTTTTTTTAACAATCAGACAGTAGCTATGCCTCTGTAGAGCTATGCTTTCCAGATAAATCAATGTCCTCACTCATTTTAATGAACGTTATTAGTATAAGTCATTGTCTAAAAAATTCCCCAAACCACCACAATTTGTGCACAGTTATAAAGCCCCAGTTTAAATTATCACTCCACACATTTAATCAAGAATACACAGGAAGACGTCTTTAAAGTGACCAGCCAAGCTGAGGTGCAGCTCCCCAGAAGTCCCTCTTTCTACACGGTGGTCCCAACATCAGAGAACTGGGACAGACAGAGACCAAGAACCACACCTAGGAGCCTACGTGGATGGGGAAGAGAAAAGGCCCTTGACCCTGGGCTTCAGGTTGGGTCCCACTGTGAATTTCTTATCCTCATTTTGTTCCTGAAGCTCCCATCCTTCTCTCCCGCTCGCCTAGAGGATGAGGGTCAAGCTGTCCACTGATGGCGCACACCTTTTCACTTTGTGGATACAGAAACGGACTCTCTAACTTGCTCTGTGAGGGAGAAGTGGAGCTGGGATTGAATGCAGGCCTGTCCATGCCACAGTCCACTTTCATGAGTATTTAAGACATCACAAATCACCCCAGATTTCCACATCATCCTGCCCTGGGGCCAGGAAACAAGTGCATCTAAAAGTCAAGAAGTGCATTCAAGGGTTAAATCACCATTGACGTGTGGGTCAGTGTAGCCCTGGCAGAAGAGTCCAGCTGGGGCAGAGAGACGATCCAGTTGGCAGGACACAAGAGCCATCCTGTGCTGGGCATCGCAGCAGGCCCTTCTCCTGCAGAGTGCCTTCCAGCTCATGGAATAGGCTCATGGAGACATTTTCCAACATTTAAGAGGCTTGATAGTCTTTTATCCGAAGGAAAGCCATTTTCCACTTGTGTGCCTAATTTTCTAAATAAAAATACAAGTAAACACCTTGCCACCAGCCCTAGTTCAAAGCTGGGGAAGGGTCAGAAGGCCTGGCAGCATGAGGCATCTCTCCACTTCTCTTTTGAATCACAGAGTCCCCCATCATGGCGAAACGGCCATGCTGAGGAGGTCATGATGTGCCCAGACTTGGCGTAATTAGTTTGGAGGACCTAATCCTCGATCTCTTCCACTGTTCATTTTCTCTCTAGTCAGGATTTTTTATTAAAATCAAAGCAGAGGCTGTGTACATCCTGTTGCCATCTGTCACGGGCACCTTGGGTAAAGTGATGACAAGAAGCAGGAAGAACACTTTAATCAGCAGCAAAAACCAGGCAAGCACTGGCCTCATGCTTTTGAACAGATAAATTTCAGCGTCTCACCCAGCATTTCCCCTACTAGGGACAGTTTTACAAGGATTTTAATTGATCCTGTTGGACTTGGCATAGGAATCAGTTATCTTTATAGTTACAGTCAGCCAATAGGAGAAGCTGGGCGAGTCTCAAATTGGAAGCAGCACAATGAAGCTAAGCAGAATCCTGGAGAATTATTGAATGGATTCAAGGTTTAGGTTTTTTACAATTTATTTATATATCTGCATCCATCCACACTGAACTCAGGTGGCTTGCACAGTGAAGCACAATCATGTGCAGTTACAAGCAAGGAAAGACAGAGCAGGAGAATGTGGGATCTCTGCCAGCTTCAGGGTCCCCATCTGTTACTATGGCAGGACCACCTGTTTCTCCTGTGGATCCCATCAGCCAAAGTGAAGGGGGAAATGTGGTCCGCAGTTCAAAATGCTGCTAGTGAGGGCAGTGAGGGAGACCCACTGGCCCTTTCTCAAAGAGATTCCTAATTCTAAGGTCTGAAGACTTCCCACCTCTGATTGTTCCCAGAGGATGTGACATCCCTTCCCCGTGACTTGTGTGGGTGCCATGCAGTGAACTGCCTCCTTGTGCATCTTCAGCAGCCTAGTGACATAGGCATGGTCTCCATTCCCCCAGGCGGGACATTAAGGTCTGAACAGGGTCTTGGCCTGGTCAGCGGCTGATGCCTGCTGTTACCAAAAGTTCACAGTGGTTGCCCACACACCAGTTTTTCTCTCCTGCTTCCATCTTTGACTCAAGGAAACACTGGGGTGTCCCCACCCCCTCTCAGAAACTCAAACCAGACCCATGAGCCTCTTGCTGTCATGGTCTCTGGGTTTAATCTGTCTCCAAGATTGACTCTGGTGGGACATCTTGATTCTACCAGATTATACCTCTTATCTGACGTCACAAAGCCCCCAACTGCCATCAGGCTGTGGGCTTCAGGGGGAAGACAAGGTCCATCTTCCCAGTCCAGCCATCCAAGCGTCCTGGCCTCTCCACTAGGCCTGGGCCAACCATAACACACAGCATTCTCCAGTGGAGACAGTGACTCATCTCCTCCCAGCCTGGCCCCTCCCCCTTAGGCTCAGAATTCAGTCAGCTCCTGGCTAGACTCAGAGTGAGGACAGCAGACAGGCGACCCACTGGGGTAACTGAAAATCTCAGCTTTGGGGATGGACCTTCTAGGAGCAGCTCTCACTCCACCAAGCCCTAGATGGGTAGCTGGACAAACTTCTAAGAACCTCAGTTTCTTCCTCTGCAAGATGCTGGTAATGCTGGAACTCATGAGTTTCTTGCAAGGATTACATGAGATGATGCCTAGGAAATGCTCAATCTGAGAGCTAGTACCTAGTAAACCCCAAAGGAACAGAGCTATTATCCATAGGTTCCTGTTTTGAGATCATCGTAGTGATATGCAGTTGTAAGAAATGATCATGTATGTATACTTTCTCCAGTTTCCTTGAAAACTGCCATAATGAAGATCATAGCCCAGCAGGGTTCCTGGGGACCACAGAGCAGGCAGGCGCTAGCCGGATCCTGTTGTGCAGTTGTTATGGCTGAACATATCAGGGTGGTTGGCTTGGAGGTGAGGGGCAGGGAGAGATCCTAGAGATGAGAACCCACACTTCAGAAGCCTCTCCCTCCAAATTCTAGGGAGATAATTCCCAGCCCTAGGAATTAACACACCTGGTAGAAGAAGCCAGGTTTGATGCAGATTGCCGAGTTTACATAACAATGTTGCTGATTTCTCCACAAAGAACTGAAGGGATAGATTGACTTAGTTTCTTCACTGCAGGTCTTTACTTTGTCAAATGCACATTGTGAAAGTTAAAGAACCAGTTACAGTTTCCAGTGTATCCAGTGTTTCCAAGGAAGCAGAAAAGTCTCATGTGCATACACATGAACCTGGGTGGGTCCCTGTGTGTTGGAGGGCATCTTTTAATTCTTAGGTTTTCAGAAATAGCTTGGAAAAGCTGTTCTAGATGGACACCGAGTCCCTTTTCAACTCATATGATAAGGGAAGGAGAGTGTGTCCACAAGCTCTAGAGAAGGGCACGCTCCAGCCAAGCATGAAGAAGCACATTTGGAACCACTAGTTAAACATCATAAACACATGTAAGTGCATATTATTTCTGCATTAATCATAAAATCTACATGAAGTGTCACGAGTTTGAATTGCAGTTGAATGGTAACAACTCATAACAACACAATGGCCATTTAAAATACCTTCATCCTTCGGCACTTCATGGAGCCCAAGGTGGAGGGTCTCAAAGGCAGTGAGTCATTAAAAAAAAATCTTTAAGAAATGCACATTACAGCAGATCTCCTCAGTACACAAATTAGCACTTAGAATAGAATCCGCTTAAGTGTGCCATAGAGTTGGAAATTGTGTTTCTGAATAATATCTACATAATTTTCAATAAAAAAACAAACTTGCAGTAAATTATCCAGATCTTAAGGTACCAAAGACAAATGGCCTTTGCTGGAATTAGCTTCCCCTCAGGAGGAAGGAAATAGAATTTGTCTTCTGCAATGAAAAAAAAAAAATTAAACAGCACAACACAGAATGAAAAATGGGCAGTGGTGAGTTCTGAGAACCGCGTCACAGGACTCAGCGTCAGGGCGGGGACCCTAGCCAGGCGCACCTGCCTGCCAAGGTGCCAACTGAAAGGGTGCCACCCGCAAGACGACTTTGCTTCATGGCTTCAGGGTTCCTCAGGGTTTCTCAGCCACACATTGGTGGCAGGCACACCGTTGTCAAGGGGGGCTAGACCACCCTTCGGGTCGGCCGTCCTGTGCATGGGATGTGTGCAGATGTTCCTGGCCTCCACCCTCCTGAGGCAGAGCACACAAGGCCCTAAGGTACCGAGTGTCTCTGGACATGGCCGCCCGTCTGCAGCCAGCATCTGGCCGTGGAGAATCATGGTTCACGGTGAGCAGCCCTGGCCTGGTGCGTGATGGGGCCAGTGTGGGAGCCTGGGCTAGGGAGGGAAGGAGGCACATTTGTCACTTGATTCTTTACCAACCATGTGACCTCCTTCCTGACACTTCCTGAAGCCTCACTTTCCTCATCAAAAATGGACAAAAACAGCCTCTACCTTTATGGTCCTTTGGAACATAAGCACCTGAGATGGCGGCAGGTTGCAAAGATGTCTTGTTCATTCTCAGATTCCTCCCACCTAGGCCAGTGTCCCCAGGACAGCGGGGACCTAAACCCTGAAGCTTTGTCAGGAAGGGCACATAGTGGGTGGGTGGGGCTTCACGGCCCAGAGCAGGAATCTGTTTGGAGCTGTCTGGTCTAGCAGGCCCTGCCCCTGCAGTGGACAAATGGCCCTGGACAGGTCACTTTGGGGGGCCACCTTGAGCTAAGAGGTGGCTGCAGTGCTTGAAGCTGGACATTCCCCCAGAAACACATCTGGAAACCATGGCCCCGCCGTTCCCTGACACCCACTTGTCTGAAGAAAATGACCCTCACAAAGCCCCTGGCTGATGTTCAGGAAAAGGTTCGGCTGCTCCCGGTCAGCAGGGAGCCCTGGAGAAACCAGCTGTGCCCCCAGGACAAAAGCCTGGTGTCAGTGAGGGCCTTCTCCTTCCACCCCTCCCCGGTGCCATGCCTGCATTCCCACATGTCATGACCTGACCCCACCTCCCCAGTCCATTGAAGTAATTTTTCCTGGGGCATGAGGGTGGGCTGGGTAGAGAAAGGGGCTACTCAGTGGGACCACAGGTACAGAGTCTCCAGAGGCTTCTGTGTTCCAGGAGACAGCCTTCCTCATTTCCCTTGTTCTCCCTGACTCAACTCAGCGTAGAGGGCTGGGTGAGGCAGGAGCCCAGGGAAGACAAAGGCATGTGAGGGGATGTCCATTCTGGATGGACCCATACTGCAGACTCACACCACAGGTCCCCTCCCTCTCCTTCAGGGACAGGACCTCCTGGAGGGGACAAAGAGAACGCACCCCCACTGTGTGCTCCCAAGAAACACCTCTTCCCCTAGTTCCATGCCCACTGGGATGGCTTCCCAGATGTCTGGCAGATCTGGGACTAGGACATCAGGAGACGAAGCTCCAGGAGAAAATGGCCATGCTGTGGCACTGCCCCCACGCCACCCAGCTGCCCCAGTAACTGTGAGGTGCAGGGGTGCTTCCTGCACCACATCTCGGGTCAACACCACTGTAAAGGCAAGACTCCTTGCTGGTGGCCAGAGCCTCTAAGTACAGGGCCCAGACACTGAGCAGGAACCTCTTGACCTCAGTAGAGCTCAGGATCAGGCTTATATTCGGGATTCATTGTGAAAGGCCCAGGGCCAGTTTTCTGAGCCTTTCAAACCCTCTGGCCAAGTGCTGTTCCCAAGAACTAGTTGTCAATCAAAGGAGAACAAGGTCAACTTCAAAAGAGCACAGGGCTCTCCTCCCAGCAGCCTCCTGGCAACACCCCCCAACCTGCCTCACCCGCACCCCCAGGCTCAGCCTTCATCCTGGGAGGCTGCATTCCCCCAGTCCAGCTCCACAGCCTCTGTTCTGACACAATGAAAAGGCCCAGCTCTGCCCGTTGGCAGGAACACACCCCTGAGCTTCAGAGCATCAGCCAGGGTTCTGGTGAGCAGGCCATCTTTCCAACATAGGCCCCGATGCTTACAGGAACCCCTGATGCCTACATCTGCATCTTCAGAAGAAAGAAGAATAACATGGAAATGATCTTTTGATACCTAGTGCTTCACTGTGAGCAATGATAAGCCCTCCTCATAATAAAGATCTAAAAACAGATACTAATCAGATGAATCAACAGCCAACAGCTCTGGCCAGCGGCTGCAAGAAGTAATTCTGAGATGGCCCACGGGATAAACCCCTGAAGCAGAAAGCACTGGAAGTTTGGAGTTTAAAAGAGTATTTTCTTGGCCTGGAGACTGAGCCAGACTGATCACAGAGGACCTGCAACACATAAAACACTCCGCCCTCCACACACAGGTCTAGAAATGAAGAATGGCTTTCGGAGGCAGAGCTCAGGGGAAGGCAGGATTTTTCCTTTATTCGCTTTTCCCCCAGTGCCTGGTAGGTAGTGAGTTCTCAACAAATGATTGTGATTTTGAATTAATTTCTATTTCATGGTAATTTGGATGTTATTGTTGACTTGTTCAAATAAATCTTATCTTCCTGAAATGCAAATTGGCTGTCACTCCCTTACTGAAAACCTCTGAGGCCAAGGCTTCCCTACAACACAACCTAAGCTCCTTACCCTGCCCTGCAAGGCTGCGTGACCATGCCACTCCAATTTCTGCACTGTCCACCCAGGGGAGGTACTGTCTTGGGAGGGACTTGGATTAGCCCATTTACCTCCCAGGCTCCTCACTAAAAATGGTCTTTATCTGATACTTGTCACTGTGGGTCCAGAGACCCAGAAACAGGACTCAGTGCCTCCTGCTCTTCGGCATGGTTAGCGGGACTGTCCCCGTCTAATCTGCATCTGGTCGGGCCAGTCTGCAGCCTGCAGTCCTCCAGCAGCTGCCTCGTCCTCAGGGGCACCTGTGCAGCCTCCCTCCCTGTCTCCCCCTGCCCTCCTGTGCTCCCATTGCCCACATGGTCTGCCCATCCTGGAGGGCCGAACTCTCTCCCATCTCAGAACCCTCTTCCTGCCCTGTCCCCTCCCTCTCACCTGGCTCTCTGTTCTTGAGCCCTTTCTTTGACCTCATGTCCTTCTGAGTCTGTTCCTGCTCCCTGCCCCTTGTCATGGGGGTGGAATTGATTTGTTATAAAGCCGGACGATAGACTTGACAAGGACAGGGATCATGTCCCTTGTGGTGCCCACAGGTGGACACAGACTTCTCAAACCGTTGAACCAACTGAGTATCTGAGCAAACACACCAAGAAACATTTCCAAACCTGCTAAATGGCCAGCCCGATGCAGGTCCAAACAGGACTCGGTTGACACATGGGACTGCCTGGCAGGTCAGAACTCTGAGCAGCACCCTGACCCACGAGCCAGCTCACAGCCTCCCCAGCTGTGACACCAGAAACATCTCCAGATAGTACCTGATGACCCCGTGGACAGAATTGACCCTGGTTGGGAATCCCTGATGTCATGGGTCCCTCAGGGGACTTTCCATCAGGCTCCCCTAATGTCACCTCCCATCAAGGCCTTCCTGGACCAAGCGGCCCCTCCCCTCAGCACTCCTGTCTTTCTGTTTATTCTCAGCTCATTTTGACCCCACCCTGCCCCCGGTGCTGAGTACTCACTAGTACCCTGTCACCCAGGGTCCATGAGGCCAAACGCAGGCTGCAGGTGGGTGGCTGCTCTCTCCTGGCACCTAGGAAAGGCGTGGCCCACGTTGGGCCTGTGATGAGTCTGTTGAGCCGAGTTCATGCCTGAAGGGGCCGTGGGCACATGCTGCCCTGGCACACAGGCTCCCTCGGTGTTCCCAGCCCCACTGCTGGCTCCTGCCGCTTGTTTTCCTGTCCTTCTCCGCACTGGGGCAGGAGGCCCAGCTGGACGAGGCCGCTCCTTCACGCCTTGAGCGTTTGCTCACAGCTTCTCCCCACTTCAACCCCAGTGTGTGGAGCACTTGCTGCAGCCAGGTCCAACCTCTGGGCAGCCAGCTCAGGCGAGGAGGGTAAGCCAGAGGGCAGTGGGCCACACTTGGGTGGTCCCTGAGCCCAGGACTCCCAGCTTCTGACCTGCTGGGGGAACTCAGTCCCCTCCACCTCCCAACACTATCCCCAGGGTATTTCCTGGGGACCCAGGCTGGCTTCACAGGGGTCCCTGATCAATGGCTGCCTCCAAGCCGCCAACTACCAGCTACAGCGTTCTCCTCCCTCTCCTGAGCCACCTGGCAGGAGTCTCACTGCGGGCGGTGGTCGGCTGCTGTGCTGAAGGTGCGCCTGGGGGGACTCTTCCCAGTTGCATCAACCTTTGTCCTGGCCTTACAGCCATGGTGCACGAGCCTCAATTCCTCCCCAGTCTTTCTAAATTACTTTAATGGGCTCCACCTTAGTCTCAGAGTTTCTCACCAACAATTTCAATCACATGCAGCCTCCAAGCCATGGGCCTCTGACCCACAGAGTAAACCAGCCTTTGTCTATTTCACCTCTGAGCCCACAGCCCAACAAACCCTTCCTTCCCTTCTCTGCTTATCTTAGCAAATTAAAAATGGAATTTGTTAGGGTTGGAGGTATACCTCAGTTGGCAGAGGGCTTGCCTTGCATGCACAAGGCCCTGGGTTCAATTCCTAGCACCACCACCTAAATAAATAAATAAATTTCTTTATGCATGTTGGTGAAAGCAGAGGTGATGGTGATGGGGTCTGGCATGGATGTCCTGTCTGCTTGCGTGGGGTCCCGGCTCAGAGGGGCTGCCACCAAACTCATCATGAAGGGGTAATGAAAGAGCAGGAAGTTTTGCGAAGGCTGGCCTTCAGAGCAGTCGGCCACTTGACTTGCTCTCTCTGCGCCCCGAGGCTCTCCAGTTCTGAGTAATGCTTCAGAACCTTGAGAGAAAATGCCACCAAGTCATTTGAAGAGGTAGCAGTGATGAAGCCTAGTCGGCTTGTCACCTAAATCAACAAGGAGAATCTGGCCTTGGGCTGGTTCCATGAAGTCCTGCTGAGCCTGCCAGGTGCTGGGACACAAGCCCAGGGAGGGGAGGAAAGAGCAAGTGGAAGGGCATGGGGTTCCCTCGCTGGCCAGGAGTCAAGTTGATCCTCTTTGGAGGAGTCTGTGCTAATGAAGTTGAGAAAAATGTGTTTCCCCAGCGCTGAGTGAGGATGTGGCTTTGCTTAGTGGACCAAATAAATAATCAGGCAGGAGCAACTCTGCAGCCTAATCCAGGTGCCGGGCTGCCAAGGCAGCGCCGTTCCACCTCTTCATGCCTCAGTTTCACCAGCTGCACCTGGCAGATAAGGCCAGGTTGCAAAATGAAGTGCTTGGAAATGTGGAAAGCTGAACCTGAAAGCTGATGGAGATGCTCGGAGGAGCTGCAGGAGGAGAGGCTGCCGCTAAACCCTGAATTACTTATTTTCTAAAGCCATCAGAAGACAACTACTCATTTGTTTCTCTGCATTCCTATTTCTTCTAAAAGAGACATTAGAAAGTAGTTAGCTTCAGGTAGCAGTTGGTTGAGGGGAAACAGGATGATTTTTCTACTATTATGTTAGAAACTCCTACATTAGCTCATCATTTGATGTTCTCAACACACCTACGTGGTGGGTGTCATTGCTAGTTATCTAGTTATGATTACAGTGTGGTGTGACTTGGTGTCTCTCTCTCTTGGCTTCACCATGGAGATGCCTGGAGAGGCTGGATAGCATACTGGTGCCTTTCACACCCAAGATGTTCTGAATTGAGGTTGGAGATGCAGCCTAGGCTGGTAGCTTGGTTTTGTTTTGGTGGTTCTAGGGAGCGACCCTAGGTTCTCCTGCATGCTAGGAAAGCGCTGTCTCCAGGAGAGTCCAACATGGAAGAAAGAACCACAAAGGCCTCATTGAAGACCATGGGTGTTAAGGGCAGAAGGGCTGGCTCTCTGAGCCCAAGCCTGTGCCCCCTTAGGAGTTGGTGGCACCAGCTTAGATCTTGTGGAGACACCTGCTTCTCTGGCCTCAGGCTGGTTTCTAAGAAATCAGCAAAGACTCAGCATGGCTGCCTTTAACAGCCCTCCCAAGTCAGGTGGCCCCAGAGAGGAGCCTGGTCAAATTTGCCTGGCTCCCTGGAGTCATCAATGGAACAAGCAGAAGGCAGTTCTTAGGAGCCTGGGCTGGGCAGAGGGCTCTCCAGGACAAGGCATGGCACTGGAGACGCGTGCATGGCCACAGTGCCAGCAGGACAGTAAGGATGTTGGCTCAAAGGTCACCTTCATGGAGGTGGATTAATAAATTCAATGGCTGTACCGATGTCAATGTGAGAATATTTAGACCAGTGGCTCTCAGGGCATCTTGGAAAGACCCGGAGGATGTGTCAAATCCCAGAAGGCAGGACCCTCCCCCAGGGCTTCTGATCCAGCCCACGGCTGAGCTTGGTAGGCTGCCAGTTGGGGCCATGCCTTGGAGGCTGCCCCATTGGCCGACCCTCTTCTACATGCTCGCTCTGTCACTTGTCGGACTGCCACCTGGACACCTAGTGCTGCCACTCTGCTGTGCCCACAGGGAGCTTTAATTGTCAACTGACACGTGACAGCATGGCTCCCAGCTCCAGCACCAACTGACAGGCTGAGCCTCACGCTGAGTCCCTACCCGCTGGCTCTCACACCCTGGGGAGATGGTACCCTGATCCCATTTGCACCCTAAGGAAGGGACAACAGACCTAGACCTGCATAACCTGCCGAAGGTGAGCGGGTATGGGGAAGAAACATGAGTGCTGACCTTCTCCCTTCACTCACCTACCAAATGGCAATTTCCTGTGGCTCAGCCCATAGCAGAGTCAAAACTTTGAACCCAGTAGGGCCACCACCAAAGCTGGGGCTCCAACCCAAGCTCCTGGTCTCCTGTGACTCAGAGCTCTTTCTAAGGTCACCAGAGTATGACTGACAGGACCATAATGATAGCAGAAGGTAAGATCACAGGTGTGAAAGCTCACCCTCCCAAGTGTGGCCTGGGTCTCCTTGGGAACAGGAGGTCCAGGAATCTGGGTGAGGCCACCACTGGCAGCTAGCTTCCAGCCCACTCCTGGCCAGCCACTTTCCTGTACCTGAGAGCCTGCAGCTAGAGGCCTGCGTGGGATCCAGGTGTTTCTGCAGGGACAAAGCAGGTGGTGTGGCCCTGGCAGAGAGAGGCGTGAAGCTTCAGCTGTGCTTTGCAGACTGGGGTCCACAGGGCTCTCCTGGCAGCCAAGCAGAGTGGCTGTGTCCATTCCTGAGTATTGTTGATGCAAAGTAGCAGGACAGGGTGGCAGCAATGCCACCATGAGAAGAGCCCTGCTCACATGGGGGAATTCCATTCCTCCCCACATGGAGACGACTGGAGCTCCCTGGAGGCTTTTCTGACTGACAGGACTGTGCGGCTCTAAACCGCCAGCCACCACCAGGCCAGCCCCATGACAAAGAGCCCCGCAGCCCAAGATGCCCATAGCACCCAAGTTGAGAGACCTTGCACTGGGATGGTACCTTAGCGACTGTAGGGCCACCTTCTCCAGCCTCGAGTCGGGTCACGTGGCCCTGAGACAATTCTGCTGGTACCTGTACTCTTAATAAATCCCTTTATTTGTAGATTAGTTGGAGGGGATTTTGTTGACTACCACCAAGAACCTCCTCTGAAAAAACGACCTCAGGGGTGACCAGAGCAGTGAAAGCTGGCCCCCTGCAACCTAGGGCTGGGGGCATCTCCAGGACGAGTCTGGGGGAGTAAAGTCCCATGGGGGAACATCCTGGCATCACAGGGACATTGTCATAAACAAGTCAATCAACCAAACACCCCCTGGCCTGGGTAAATATGCGTCCCATGTGCACTGACGCCACGCTCTGCCTTGCCCGCGGGAGCATTGGTCGTGCATTTTCTGTCCAAATGTCTTGGAGCTCCACTGGGTGAAGGCGGGAGAGCCCAGGAGGCAAGGAGGCACAGGAACAGGGAGCTGCCAACTGCCACGGTGTCCAACTTTGACTCTGGATCAGTCACGTGGGAGAAAACCTGCGCAGATATCCAGGAGACTCGGCCATCCTGCTGTACTGGGAGGCCAAGGTCAGGCCTTGCAGCCACCTTTCTGTGGTTGAGCGTGTTGACAGCACCAAACTCCTCCTCAGGGAAGGTAAAGGAGATCACCACTTAGGTACTTAGCACAAACCTTGGCACAAGGCGGCACATGGCAATGGTCAAGAAGGTTGACACCAGCATTGGTAGTGACAATGATAATACGTCTTGGGAACACTTTTGGTCCTCAATCAGCCAATTGGTAATGACAAGACAAGAGAGCATTTTCAGAGGTCTGTGTAGGTCAGGGGAGTTCTCTGGCATGAAATAGGTGCTCAGTAAATGTCCTCTTCTCCCACAGGACTCTGACATCCGCGGTTATCTGTGCATCTCTACCACGGGCACCAGATCAGGGAGACAGCCTCCTGCTGGTGGGCACCTGCCCACCACTGCCATCTGCCTTGCTTCCTGTTTGGCCTCATACCCCCAGTGGAGACCACCTCGAGCTATCCATCTGGCCCCACCTGCCTGCCAGTCTGTCGCCCACTCCTGTCATCCCCTGTTGATAAATCTGTAGCCGGCAGATTACACTCATGGTGTGAGGGAGTCATTACCACCTGCTAATATTTTTATAGAATTTCATAAACTTGGTCATTCATGAATCATTTACAGTGCTTTATTCCAATGACGAGTTCACAAATCACTCAAACGCTGGCAAAATGCATAATAATGAGTAATATTTCAGGAAGCTTTGCATTAATACGTCAGCTCTGGATCCTGCAAGAGCTAAATTACTTTGCCAGGTGTCACTGTGGATCAAAAGCATGGGAAGCCCTCTGGGGGCTGGGGTAGGGGCTGGCAGGATGGCAGAGGGTCGTGGAACAAGATGGTATTTGAGAAGCAATAGGTCATCCAGCCCGTCAGACCCTTCCCAGCCCCAACAAGTGACAGTCCTGGGAGAGGGGGCTTGCCGCTGGGGTCAAAGCCTGGCTGAGGTGGAGGCAGGAAGAAGCTCTCCTTCGTGGTTGAGAATGCAGGGCTTCCGAGCTGGGGAGAGAGCCATGGATCCCAAATCCAATACACACCAGCTGTGAGCCCTGAAAAAGTTGCGTAATGGTTTTATGCTTATCTGTAAAATGGTGTTAACTCCTACTTCTGAAGTCTCTTGTGTCAAAGAGATTAAATAAGAGAACGTACACGCAGAGTTTGGTAGCTGCGATGACGATCCACGATCAGGGCCAAGAACACGCGTACCCCAGATGATGCCTCGTCACGCAGATCCCCGCGGCTTCCGTCACCAAGATGCTTTCCTGTTGGATGTGGGAAATGTCACCACGTTGACATGTCCTTATGCGTGAGTAGCATTTAAAACTCTAAAAGCCAACAACATTGGCGCCACCCTCACGTCTCTCCGCGGGTCCTCGCGTTCTCCACTGTGGAAGCTTGCAGAAGAGGAGCTAAAGGGTGGGGGATCCAGAGGCTCAAGGCTCTGCTCCACCTTAGAGTTCCCTCTAAGTAGGAGCTTGGAACGTGGGGTCGGCACATTCCCATGCCAAAGAGGGTCAACAGAGAGCAGCTGTCACTAAGTCCAGAGACAGAAGAGCCATGTGCAGCAGTTAGGAGACCTTCCTCAGCAAGGACATGACTCTGCGAGGACACGAGGAGGCAGGACAGGACTAGAGGGAAGGGGGAGGCCAGGAGGAGGGGGCATGCGACACTGCACCCTCCTGAGGGTGGATGGTGGCCCCGGGGCCACCTGAGTGAGACACTGCTTCCCACTGAGTTTCAGTGGGACACCGCCCTGTGCCAGGGTAAGCCAAGCCACACCACCCTGGTTGTCACCACTTCCTGGCACGCCACGCTGCACAAAGGTGAGAGACTAAGGTCAGTGGACTTTGAACAAAGCTTGGGCACTGGAAGGAGAGATCCGGGAAGCCAGGACCGGCTCTCCTCAGCTCTGGAGGTCATTCTTTGATCTCTTTTCCCTGCCATTGTGACTGTCCCCAGATGTCTGCCATCTCAGGGGATTTCTTCCCATCCCTGCAGATGGAGGTCAATGCCATCTATGAATGTTCACTGAGGCCCTGGCAGACGGTGACCCAGAGTCTGTCTCTGAACTTGGGAGGATGCCCAGCAGGGTGACTTTTCTGGAACCCCTCCCAGAGTACACAGACCTCAGACAAGTCATTGAGCCACAGAGGCATCCGAATGGTCAAGCACCCCTACCAGGGTCCCTTGTTTCAAGCGCCCCCCACCAGGGCCCCCCGAGAGGCACCAGGTCTCACACCTGAGCACCGGCACTATGTGCCCTCTCTGGTTTTACCAGTCCTGGCTCTAGGGCTTGGAATGCTTCAGGTGACCTCCTGTTCCATATCCTTTGTACTGTGTCTCCAATCCCCCAGGGAGCTCCTGAGCACAGATTCGTACCAAATCCCCCTCTGATACTGAAGGAGGAGGGGCGGCAAAGGCTGGAATATTTGTCTAACATCAGAATGAGAAATCATGTCTGTGGCAGATGTCAACCTTCTCAGGATTAGACTTAGGAAAGTGATGTTAGAAATTTGAAGAACTTAACTGGAAAATTCAGAAATATTCAGGAAAGTAATTACCAAGAGTAGCTTTGATTTATTGAGATTTATTGAGTACCTGCTAAGTGTTGGGCATTGTGCCAAATGTTTGCAAAATAACTTCACTTCATCTTTTACTGTCCTTAGAGGTGTGAGTTCTATCTGTCCTTCAAGGACAAGTCACATGATCATAGAGAGTAAGTGGGTTGCCTGAGATCACTCAGGTCAGGAAACGGCAGTGCTGACTTGGATGGCCTTTCCCTGGCCCAGGAGGTCACAACCACTGTGCCATGCACACTGAAGTATGCCGTGCCTTTCCTCAGTTCTTTGCACCTGAAACCTCAGGGGTATCCCCAAGGCAGGCATGGAAAGAGAAGGGTACATTTATCCATAATCTGCTGCCAGTGATTTCCAGTTCCTGGCAAGGCCAGCCAGAGCTGGAAATGTCTAAGGGAATCAATGTTCTATTTCTACAGCAACCAGAGACCCCACTGGACCTCTGGTGAGGACTTGTGCCTCATCTTTGGTGCCCCCCAACAGGTGGTGCCCCTGCAGATGCTCAGAAAGCCCTTCAGCCAGGCTTTGGAGAGGGAACCTGGGAGGTGCCTCCTCCTCCACTGAGGATCTGGGGTGCGCTGCTCAGCAGGGACCTGCTACCTGGCAGGGCCTCCCTGTTCACCTCCCCAGCTCCTTACATCTGTCCAGCACCTGACATCTCCAGCACCTCAAACCACCTTCCGCTCACTCAGAACCCACAGCAAACCAGCAGGGCAGGTAAGAAAACCAAAGAGGAATCCATCACACCCAGCCCAACCATGAGCACTCTGGTTTCTCTTTCACAGTGGATGTCAGAGTGAGTGCTCTGTCTCCGTGGGGTACCTTGGATCTCCCCACATAGATGACACTCCTTCCAGAGGATTCTACATGGCACGGAGCCACAATCTGACCCTATTGCTGAGCACCAAGCAATTCTTCCACTTTAAGGACCATGCCCTGCTGTAGGATCATTGAACAAAAATCTTATAACACTCTCTCAGGGTCCTTAGCATAGAATTCTAAGGATGCACCTGCCACGTCTGAGGGTTTACATCTCTTGATCAGCAAGCTGGTTTCTGGAAAGCAAAGTTATCTAAAGGCTCAGGCCTCCTCTGAGATGCCCTTAAGTGTCTCTCTTGGTCTCCAGGACCCAGAATCTGATCAGCTCTGGGGGTTCCACTGACAAGATAGGGACCCTCCCTGTTACCATCTCTGGATCCACATCCATCCAGCACTTACAGAGACACCCTGAAGTGACACAATCTTGAATATGGTGAGGTGCAGCAATGATCACTCAGCAGAAAGAAAACCCTTCGGAAGCCATGTCCGTGCACACAGGGTGTGTGGCGAGAGTACTCACTTGGTAAGTAGCCATCACTTCTCTGTCCAAGGTTCGTGTCACAGAGACGCTGCCCATGTTCTCATTGATTCTGAAAATTCCTTTAGGCTCTTGATCCACTCCCTTTCCAGTGAGCCAGAACCTGGACCCTTCAGGTCTGTCACTATCGACTACAGAGTGACATTTAAGACTGTCTGGAAAATACAGAGACAGTACATTGCCAACAGCACTGAAGACCAGTCTTCTCTCTCAGGTGGCACACAAAGGTGCCTGATGGAGTGGGATTTGCCTACAGCAGCATTGCCCAAAATAGCCTTGCAAAACTACCTTTCATGCTAACATGTGGAACTCTGCAGCTTGCGGGGGGTTCGGAGTGAACCAGGTGGAGAAGACAGTGATGGATTGAGGAGAGCAAGAACAGCAGTAAGTTCAAAGTTGGACATTCATACTATTTTTAACTTCAGGAGATGGAATTTTTCTCCTCTGGAAGCAAAACTAAACAGGTAATGAAAACCATTTGCTCACAATCCGACACTGAGGGGCCTTGATCAGGGCCGGGTCTTCACGGGCATCCAGTCCTCACGGACCACAGCACCACTGCCCCCTACATACCCAGGTAAGAGGCTCAGAGAGAGGGAGCTCTTCAGATCTGTTTTTTTTTTTTTTTAAATCTTGAAACAATGCTGGGGAAAGTGTTCCCCCCACCCCGGTTATTCCTACTTAGTGGGTAAAAACTGAGGCACAGAGACATTTAGCAAGTTGGCTGAGGTCACAGCTACCAAAAGATGAAGCTGGGATCCAGAGTCACATCTTCCATGTCTCTGCCATGTGACAGTGTCATTTCTGAATTTACTCTAAGTAAATTCTCCCCAGATTGTTGACCTGGATTTGATATTTGAAGAGTAAATTCAGAAGGTAAAGGTGGAAGGTTTGGAGGGTAGCTCAGCAGCAGATCACCTGCCTACCACAGGCTGGGACCTGAACAGTGTCCCCAGCTCCACACACACGAAAAAAAAATGTAAAGGAAAAAGAAGGTCGTACCAGGCATAAGGGACCACAAGGGCAAATGGTGAGTTGTCAGCAGGGTTTGAGTAGAGGTGAGGCCAAGGGAAGCCAGAGACCACGTTATGGGGATCTCTTTGTGATATTGGGAGTTGGGCAGTTAAAGAAAGAACTATTATTTGTATAAATTGGCTCTAGAGTTTAGACCCAGGTTATCTCTATATATCTAATCTCACTTTATCACAAGAATTTACAAATGTTGATTTGATCATAAGGAAATAACCTGTATATCACGAACACTACAGACAGTTGGTGACATGGAGCTGAAATAAAGCTGACTTGGAACCAGCTACAACCACTTTCCACATGTACCATCACCTACTGAGACAGTCAACCAGGCCAGGTGCATGTGCACCCTCCAGAATGGGTGGATGTCTCCAAGCCTGCACCTGCAATTCTGCTGCCTGACACCAGGTGGCAGTGGTGCCTAAGGAAGCATGAACTTGATGGTTTACCTGGCTGGAAGGCTGAGTTCCAAAGGACAAGACAATTTTTTTTTGTTTGTTTTGTTTGGTGTTTTGTGTTTTTTCCCGGTTTAAAATGTTCTTTATTGAAATACATTGAAGGTTTTAAATAAACGCCAATTACCTCTGCTTGCATTTTTAAGATTAATGGAAAATATGATCATTAAAAATAAGGCAGGTGATACCTTGTGGCAAAAAGCATTTTTAATCACGACTTGCCTTGATTTAATCCACCTGACATCTTCTCCTGACCTACTTCCCCTGCTGGGGGGCTCCAGGATGTCCAGAGCCACAGCTTATGGGGCTCACTACTAGATGCCAACTCCTGGCCAAGAGCCCGGCACACGGCGGGGAAGACACCAACTGGTGCTCCTTACTGAGGAGTGCTACTGCTCAGACAGAGGCGTCCCAGTCCTAGCTACGCCAGTGACCAGCGTGGACCTTCATGCCCCTGAGGCTTTTCTCATCTGTAAGGTGGGAGTGACAGGCTAATGTCCCAGGGATCCCAGGGTTTAAAGAGACAGTAGAAAGTACACAGGAGGGGCCCAGTGAATGACAGCCAGCAATTGCAAGGCTAATTGTGATAATCACAACAAAATGCATGATGTTGTTCAGTGGGTCACTTGGACACCTCCAGGCATAAAAAGCTCTGATAAAAAAAGTAATCCCTCTCTACGAGAACAGATTTCCTTTCTAAAAACAAAACTCTCAAACCTCTCTGGTTCAAGAAGAGAGAAGAGAGCTGGGACAGCTGGGCACAGTTCTGCCATGCCCCAGCATGGACTTCCCCCAGCATGGACTCAAACCCCGCCTCCTTCTCCACACATACCTGAGACAGACCCTGCCCACCTATAGGACAGTCTAGTGGAAAAGGACATGGCATCCTGCAGTAGCTAGGGAGTTACCACATTCCCAGTAAGGGACTTCTGGCCCCACCTGCCTGCCACAGCCTACAGGTGAGGACGTGCAGGGAGAGGCCTCAGTGGTCTTTGCTCTTTCTTGGCCCTTCCCTGCTCAGGAGGGGTGGGGAGCACAGCACCCTGACTTTCTGGAAGTCAAGAAGCATCATGGGCCCTGGGGGCAGACATTACCACCTCCAGTTCTCTACCTGCTGCTCTGCACCCACAGCTCAATTTTAGACTTGGAAATTCCTTCTCCTGAGCAATTTTTTCCATTGCTGCAAAGGTCAGGTCTGAATCATTTCCTCCTCCTTCCTCAGAGAGCGGGAGCCACTTGACCTCATGGAAGCAGGTCTCAGAGAGAGAGGACCCTGTTCAATTAGCACTTGCTTTTGGATCAGAACAACCTATCCCCAGGGAGGGTGCCAGGCACCGACTCCAGGCCTCTGCTCACAGCCTCCCTCTGAGCTCCTAAGAGCCTGCCTTTTAGAAAATATGTTGGCCCTGGCTGCAATTTAAAGGAGCAATCGCAGCCAGGGATGCTGTCCCCAGAGTGTGACCACCCACACAAGTAGGGCAGGATTCCTTCTCTCCAGCACAACTGGCTATGCCAGCCAGCACAGCATCACCTGGGAATAGGATGGAATGCAAATTCCCAGGCCCCCCTGCCTCAGAAACTCAGAGAGCAGAGACTGGCAATTGGCGCTTGCACAAGCCCCTCTTATGATCCTGACACCCCCTTCCCAGCCGAGGACCACTGCTATAGCCGACTGTGTCCCTGCTGGTGCATGTTCTTGGTGAAGCTAGGTTTCTCCACTGTTCTTTGGAGATTTCTGCTGAGAATACACTGGGTTTGTTGCCACCTTCTTTCTGGGCCAGTTTTAAACACAGCAGTAGCTGGGTGCAGTGATGCACACCTGTAACCTTAGCGACTTGGGAGGCTGAGGCAAAAGAATCACAAGTTCAAAGCCAGGCTTAATGCTCAGTGAGGCCCTAAGCAACTTACAGAGACCCTGTTTCAAAATAATAAATAAAAAGGGTTGGGGAGGTGGCTCAGTGGTTAGGTAGGTGGTCCTGCGTTCAATCCCTCCCATTACCTCCAAACAGAGCAGTAACAAGAACTTCAAAATCTGGTTCCTAAGACCTCAGCAAAACAGAGTTGCTGCTTTCCCCAAAGTACAGGCCAGCATCTTGAAATGTATGAAAGGCCCTGGTCATGGAGGACCCCAGGAGAGGGAATCAGAGGGAGAGGGTGGATCTTCCTGGGGAATCTGGGCTCCCAGCTCAGGGTCGCCTCAGGAGGGTGCTCAGGCCCAGAATCACCACTGCCTCTCTGACCTCCTGGACCCTCAGGACTTCAGAGGGACCCAGGCACAGACTCACTCCTGCCTCCTTGAGCTGGGGGAGAAGAGCTGGGCAATGGCTACCAGCCCCAGCCTGGCCAGCCTGGTCCCAGGCCAATCAAGTGTGGCTACAGACAACCTTCAAGGTACCACACTTGGCTCCTGAAGCTGGCCTGGTGCTGTCCCCACTGTGCCCAGTCCTCTGCAGCAGCTGAGCCTGCTCATCAACAGCTGCTGCTGTCTGTGGAGAGGGAGGGTGAGCAGTGGGCGCTCCTCTGGCCAGAGAAGCCCTGTCCACAGCAGCTGTGCACACCCTGTTGCACGCAGCCTCCCCGGGAGCCGGCTTTCCTGTTACCCTTCCTAAGGAGATACGGCTTCTCAGAGTGGGAGTCTTTCTTTCCTTGTCCTCTGAGTTAAAATGGAAAAGGGAGTTAATGGTGAGAAAGAACGAAAGAATGTGAACCCAGGGGCCAGGGGACATCTGCTACACCCCTGGCACTCGGGCTCCCTGGCCGTCGATGTGGAGGCTGGGAAGGTGTGAGGTCTGGGGTGGGTCCTGGCTGCCGGGCTGGGTCTGAGGGTCCTTCCTGCTGCACACACCTTCAGGGGGGTAACGCTCTGGGCAGAGCCAATGTCCCCTTTGGTTCCCCTGCTAACTCCTGGTCCCACCTCCATTCTTTCCTGCAAAGAACTAATGATATTAATTCATATGGCATTTTTCCTTTTGTTATTTTGTTATGGGTAGTGATCTAGGGGAACTTTACCACTGAGCTGTATTCCTAGTCCTTTTGGCTTTAAAATAAAAAATTGAGACAGGATCTCCCTAAGATAGTGAGGCTAGCCTCAAACTTGCCATCCTGCCTCAGCCTCCCGAGTTGCTGGGATTACAGGTGTGTGCCGCCGCGCCCTGCTCATTTGGACATGTTTTTAAGGCATTTTTCCATGAGTTTACATTTGCATGTCTACACTCAGAACATGTGGCAGTTTTGAGTGTTTAAATAAACAGGATCGTTATCTGAGAATGATCTGAAGTTTTTCTAATGACGGTGCTTTTCAGAGGCGGGTGATCTTAGACTCACAGAAATGTAGAGAGGGTAGAGCTCCCACGTGCCTTTCCCCCGGTTTCCCCTGATGTGAACACCTTACTTAACTACAGGACCTTGGCCACCACTGAGACAGCAGCGGTGATGCTCCCTACTAATTATGCTACAGATTTTTGTACTCAGATGCCACCAGTTCTTCTACAACCACCCTGCTCTGATCCAAGACCCATCACCTACCATGGCCGTTAGTGAAGTGTGGTTTCAATGGCGCGTCCTGGGGATGCTGGGGGGTCCCAGCTCTCCCTTAGTCATGCTGGCACTGGTCCCCGATCTCAGTCTGGAAATTACACCACTATGTTAAAAAGTGGTGTCATCTTGGGATCTTGTTGCTCTAGCCCTGCCCTGGTGCCCGCCATGGTCAGCGCCTTGGCTCAGGTTTCCAGAGGGCCTTGCCTGTTTGTTCTCAAGGCCCATAACAGTGGTGGTACACAATTGGTATCTAATAAGTAGCTCCACCGTGTGTGAGTGAGTGTTGGTGTCTCTGGATTGGCCTCAAGGTCTGAGTCCCTTTGCCATCTCCTTTCCTAATCACAAGAGCAGCCATTCTGAAATGGAAGCCCGAGTCTGACCAGGGCTGCCTGTGTCTCCCCACTGCCTTCACAGGTAAACTCCCAGAGGCACTCCCCCCTCGATGGGCCTCTGCCTGCCTGGCCACCGGGAGCTACAGACCTCTTGACCTTTGCCCACTTTCTCTGGACCATTTCGCGGAACTCTGGTTCCCCTCCCTGTCTGCTGGGTTCCCCTCCTCATGGAGTCCCTTCCTGGACTCAGGGCTGGGGATTACCCACACCTAGCTTCTCCTGTCCCCTGCCCTGCTCCATGGCCACCTTCCCTGGCCCTCCTCTGGGCCCTAGCCTCCTCACTGCCTGGTCTGTGAAGCACAGAGAACAGATTGCTCTTGGCTGGTGGGGGTGGTCACTGCCCCTTGGCTATTGATTTCTTATTCTTTTTCACTTTCCCTGGGTTTGAAACACAGAAAACACTTGATTAACGCTTTAAATGAAAAAGTACAACTTTATTTGCATGTTTTTATATAACCCTAAAATGCTTTATAAACTCACAAACTAAAAATAAAAATAAGGCCTGTTGCACTGGTATCTATTTTTGAAAATGAAATCAATGTTCGTATGCAACACCAGCACTTTTTCTCTCATTGTGATGCTTCAGAGTGAGCTTCCCAGCATCTGGGGGTGCCTAAGAGTCAAAAAGGGATGCTTACTATCATTATAGTCTGGGAAAGGAACCCTTTAATTAGAGACCCCCTTTTGAAGTAAACTAGAAAATAATTAAAGCCCTCCCCCCAAAAAAAATTACCAAAGAGAATAAAACACACGTGAATTATATTGTGCTTTGGGCATGAAGGTAGGAAAGGCATTTTTCCTTATGGTATATTCAGTTTTATAAAAAAGTACACACACACACACACACACACACACACACACACACGATCCATGTGCAGATACAGGGAAAGTTGATTATATATATATTTATATTTCTACTGGGGATCAAAACCAGGAATCCTTAACCATGGAGCCACTTCCATAGTCCTTTTTAATCTTTTATTTTGAGAGAGGGTCTTGCTGATTTGCTTAGGGCCTTGCTAAGATGCTGAGGCTGGCTTTGAACTTGCGATTCTCCTGCCTCAGCCTCCTGAGCTGCTAGGATTACAGGCATGTGCCACCCCACCTGGCAATCCTGTATTATTAATACAGTGAAGGATAACTTTTAAAAACATAGGAGAGGACTCATTGAAGCTTGTGTACATGCTGTTTAGAATAGGCCTTCTACTCTTTGCTCATAGAGAAGACGGCCTTCACCCATACTTATTGAAGGGCGTTGGTGTGTATCCTTAGACTGGTCTTCCAAGGGGGTCTGTGAACCCTGACCGGTTCTGTTGTGGGTTGGACCTTGTGTGCCTTTGGCCTGGAGACGTGCAGGCATCTGGCAGTCTGAGCAGCTGTGACGTCCATCCCTGCTCCTGCCCACATGCTGGTCAGCCCCTTTCCACCTCTAGGTAGGCCACAGGCTAACATGGAGAAATAAGGACAGCCCAGTGTCTGGTCCCAGTGCCCTAGTGGAGGCACACTGGGCCCTGCTCAGGCGGTCCCCAGAGCCGTAGCTGGACAGCACTGTGTGGATCAGGGCTGGTCCTCACCGACTTGTTCCCATCATCCCTTGGAGATACAGAGGAGAGGGCAGGATGGAGCCTGTGGCGGGAGCCCCAGCACCACAGGATGAGGAGCCCTGTGTCCCCCTGTGGCCTTCTCAGGAGAAGTCACAGTGCGTCTTTGTTTCCCTCCTTTTGTGTGTGTGTCTTCACACATGTACTTAGGGTGATGATGGCTATCTCAGGTCACTGTCATTCCTACCCCCAGGCCCCTTCTTGATTTATCCAAGACATTCACCTGACCTCAGGCCTCGTTCTAAAGCACTCAACATTCATTGCATTTTATTGTTGCTTTTTTATTCTTTTCTTATAGTTTATACTGTTTTGGTCATTTTGTCAGGGCTGCAGGGTTTTATTTTATTTACATATTTATTTATTTATTTTTAGTACAGCATTTCTAAATTTCTATGTGTTTATAGGGATTTTAATTATTTATAATTCACTATATGATAATGTGGCTTATGAGATTTCTACTTTTGAAAATTTTTTAGAAGACTTACTGTTGACCTGCCACAATATCATTACTAAACGATCCATGTGCAGATACAGGGAAAGAATGAGTATTCTGCACATGTCTAAACGGTGACCACGGTGGGGCAGCAATGCAGGCCACCACCAAGAGATGAAGGGATCAGTGAAACGTGGTGAATGCACACAATAGAATAGTATTCAGCCTTGAGAAAGAAAAAGATTCTGGTGCCTGCTAGAGCATGGATGAGACTGAGGGCGTCAGGCCCCCTCAGAAGGAGAAAGCCTCCACGATCCACTTAATGAGGTTCACAGAGTGTAAAAGCCACAGAGACAGAAGGTAGAAGAGGCCTCACCAAGGAACGGGATTGCAGGATGATTGCTTCATGAGTGTGGAGCTTCAGTTGAGAAAGATGAAAGTGTTCTGGAAATGAGGGGAGGGTGACGCGGTGATGTGAGTGCACGTAGCACCATCGGTGCGCATGTTCGACTCACAGGTAAACCACAGTGGGTTTCTCTGCACAGGGCATAGGGCTCCAGGTCTGTCACCTCTAATAATGGCAATTGAGCTGTTCCGACCCTCCCTGCCTGGCTCACATGTTGACTTCCAGATCCACAATGTCTGGAAAGAAAGAGGCCTTTGAACTTGAGCATAATTGATTCATATCCTGTCCTGTTTCACCTCCAGGGTTTGGGTGGACAAGGCAGGTTAGGACCTCTTGGAGAATCATAGAAAACAACTCTGGTCAACAGCCTCAGTCTCCAGATTGGGACAAATCATTGCTCCCCACAGTTAAATCCCCAAGGATATGCTTCTGGAACTTTCTGCCTCTTGTTCACAACACACAACTGGGAATTTTGTGACGTGACACCATCTTTCTGACTAGACGGCAAGCTCTTGGGGGCAGCAGCCATGTCTAATTGTGCTTGCTGCTGTCCCCGAGGGCCAAACCTAGCTCCTGGAACAAGGTGATGGCTCAGGCATTTGTTGAGTGGAAATGCGAGCCCAGCTCTCCCTGAAAACACCCTGGCTGTCTCTGGGGATGCACAGCAGGCCAGGCTTGATCCTGGACACGCCAGGTGGGAACCAGAGCCCGGAGAGTGGCTGGAGTCATGTGAGGTGGTCACCAGTCCCAGGTGGTGCCCAGAGTGTCAGAGGAAATGTCAGATTGCACAGGGTGGCCAGGAAGGGTTCCGAGGCATTTGTCACTGTGTTTGCTGCTGAGGAGAAGGTTATAAGGTTAAGAGACTAGGAGGAGGGTTGGGCTGCCCACCACAAAGGCCCTCCCCTGGGAGGACATGGGGGTCTCTGAGCATGAACTCGCCATCCTTTCACGGCTCTCCCCAAACACCCCCACCCCACAGCCTCACACAGGGAAGGGGCACCTGCCGTGCTCAAGGATGGAGCCCACCTGTCTTTAATGACCCAGCTGGGCTCCTGCCCCGTCCCTCCACCTAGTGGTCAACTGCTGTCCCCTTGTATTTACCAAGGCGTTTTCCCTCTTGAACACAATCCCGCTAGCACATTATCTTCCCTCCACACCTTCTTTTTTTACATTCAGAATATTAAGATCATTTTTCACTCCAGAGTACTCCCAGCCCCCGAGGGCGCACAGTTCAGCACACACTGCAGACCCTGTGCTAAACGATGACGGAGATGCTACAGCAGAGAAAGAGGAAGAAATCAGGGTTGTGACTCAGTCCTTGTGCTGTACCTGTCTGGCACCAAAGTCCATTTGTCACAATTTTGCAGCCCTTTTTGTCCATAGAGTAAGTGGAGATGCTGATGAGTCATTTCCTGAGTCTGGTTCCCGGTGCACTGTGAGATTTCCGCCATCTAAAAGGATAATAAATTAATCTTGCCCTTGGACGCTGTTGAAATAGACAGACTTAATCTCTTACGAGCTGGTCAAACTTTTCTTTCCAGCTTCCACTCACTCCTTTCTCCTCCATCAGTTCAACTTTTTATGGTTCCCAAAGAGGGTTAAACCAAATATTTATGGACTCATTTGAACCACAGTTCAGAAAAAGCAACACAATCAGCATTATGAACCTGGAGCTGTTCCCACTGGGAAGCAATCAGCAGGAGCAGTGAGCCACTCTCCCTGGGAGTCCCAGGAGCCTGCACTTCCCGAAAGTTCCAACAGGTCTCCTCTTACTTCTTCTAATTCAGGAACAAATTTCAATGGCAAGACTGATGTTTGGAAACATAAGTAGCATCAAAAAATATAGACAATTTTAATCCTTTTCATCGGAAAGCCTGATATTCTCTGCTATGTACTTGCTTAGGAGGATGTGGGTAGAGCTTTGGGCTTCTTCATTCTCTAAAGGAACTACTGTTGCTCACAAGTGGATCCTGCCCTGATTAAAAGCTGCCAAGGGTCCTTCATCCCCTTAAAGTCAGGGAAAATTCAGTGTATCACCTGCTTTCTGCCTGTCTTCATCCTGTGTCCACAAGCACCCTCTCATTCTATTTTGTTGCTATTTCCCCTCAGGGTGCCATGTTCAGGCCTGTCTCTACTCTACTTCAGCCCCTGGCTGCTGCCTTCTGACCCAGAGGCTCCTATCCAAAGGCAGAGTCTGCCTATCTGATCAGATCCTCTCTTTGGGAAGTCTAGGATTGGGGCAGAGACTGAGGATCCTAAGGGAAATATTGGCTTGGAAGTTGGGTCTGCCATGTTGGGTGAGACCCTACTGGACCATAAGTCCATGGCAAGGAACACAGTCTTAAGGGGAAACGGAAGAGGGTGGATGATCTCTACACTATGATTTCATCTTGTTCCTCACCCTTGGTTTCCAACTACGCTCTGACACCAAATTAGCACACACTTCTTTCCTACACGAGGCCCGTTCAATGCCTTTCATCCACCAGGATCTTTCCAGATGGATGTCTGTACATGCTATTACAGGGATGCTCCTCAAATGTCACTTTACGGTAGTTCTTCAGAGAGGACGTCCCTGGCCACCCATCACAAGCAGCGGGGTCTTCCCTTCCCTATTGTCCTCCAGCTCAGTCCCCTGCTGTGGACTCTCCTTCACAGAACTGACATGTTTCCTGCACATCCATGTCTGTTGTCTTGTTCACTATTTAGGTATAAACACCGAGTTAAGAGGGATTCTGCTTCATTTGCTGCTATGAGCAGCAAACATGGACCATAGTAGACTCTCAAATAGTTTTTTAATCAATAAGGAAGTTATGTAAAGAGAGCTGAAACAAGAGACCACAGGGTCAGAAAGAAAGAGAAAGAGTGCATGAGCCAATGAGCAGAGGTACAATGCTCAAGAATGCCTTGTCAATCTCTGGGGAGGATCCACTCTGCTTCTTGGACTTGCATCCATGAGTTAGGCTCACATCCTCCAACAAAGTTGATTTGAGTCATCCTCCTAATTCAATGATCTCAATGACACACGCACTTTCAAGAATAGGGCAGGTTGCTTCCTGAACATAAACAGGCCCATGGATGTAGTAAAATCAACTTGCTTGAATATCTTTTGTCTTCAGAAGATTATAAATTCTTAAAAATATGTTTCTACCTACCTATGGAGGATTGAGCCCAGGGCCTTGTGCATGCAAGGCAAGTACTTTACCCCCATGCTACATCCCCAGCCCTTTTTATTTTGAGACAGAGTCTCACTAATTTGCCCAGGCTGGCCTCAAACTTGGGATCCTCCTGCCTCTGTCTCTGTAGGAGCTGGGATTACAGACATGCACTACTGTGCCTGGTTCTAAGACATGCTGTTATAAGGGTCTTTCAAGAAGATAAGATCACACCAGCTGTGAACCAACAGAGGCTCTGGGAAGAATTTTGGGAGGAGCTCTATCTACAAGTCTCTGTAGGGAGCTGAATAGGCCTTAGATTTCTCTTAAGCGAGATGACTAATCCCCCAAGACGACCTTGGGCAAAGGCACCTGCCCAGAAACTGCAGTGTTGGTGGTGACCCTGAACAGATGGTGATACAGTGGAATCTCTCCCATGGGGCTGTGGGGCTAGGTAGAGACCCTGTGTAGAGGGCACCTTTGAGAGAAGGTCTGTCCTGGGTGAGCACAGACAGGCCCATGAGTGGTTGGAGACAGAAAAGTGGGGCAATGGTAATGTCTGGTGCACCATCTTAGGACAGCAGAAGAGACTGGCTTAGTCTAGTTTTAGAAAAGCCACCTGATGCCAGTGAACAGGCTTGGTTCATGCACCCAGGGGCGTTTGCTGGTGGCACAGCGGCCGGCCTGTTGATGAACAAGGCTGCCCCATGGCACCCAGGTCAACACTGTCTGCCCATAGTAATGCGCTGGAGGCATCAGTGCCAGAGGCACTCTAAGGTCCCTCCCCAGTCCCAGTTGCTATGATCCTGAGTCTGAAGGTGGGCAGGGCTGAGGACAGGTGCATCATCGAGTGGGCAAGGGTCTCTAGGGATCTCTGCTGAGCCCAGTTGGCCACCCCCCCTACTGTACTCCACGAAGTATGTGGTTTCCCTGCCACAGACGGGGGTGGGGGGGTGGGGAAGACACAGCCAAGTGATGTCACTAAAGGGTTGCACAGTTAGTTTAGAAATGGAACCCTCTGAGGTCATCTGAGCCAGTCTAGAACTCCAAATGATGGTCAATTCCACTCTCCCACCATCCCCCTGATCCTTCACTGTCTGAAATGACGCCTCAAAAGGCACAAGGCAGCCAGGTAGGCTGTCTCCAGGGTCTGGCTGAATGTGAAGGGGTGGCTGGCATTTCTTTGCAAGGTTCCTGTGAACAAACCCTGAGCCCAGGTGGCACTGCGGGTTCTTACTGTTGTGGGCACCACGGCCCCGGTGCATGCCTGCACAGCCCCCCAACAATGGAAGACGGATGCTTGGCCAGCCCCAGCACTTTCTTACTTGAAGCCAAACACATTTTCCAGACTCATTTGTAAGCTGCCTAACTCCCTCCCCCAGCCAAGCTCACTCTGCCTCCCAAGTTCCCTAGTTTTATAAGCTTATCACAGAAGTAAATCAAAATGTTCTCAAGAGGAGAAGAAAAGATAAAAGCAAGAAATGCAACATCCCCAAGAGAGGAATATTTTTTACAGTTTCACAACTCTCGCAATTCTGTCTTTAAAAAAAATCCATTATTTAATTTTAGTACCATGGAGGTGCTGGTGATGAATAATGGCTTCTCGTCTACCTTCTAGTATTTCTAAAATATTAATACTGGTTGGATACCTCTCCTAAGGGGAGGCAGGAGTTGAATCTTTTATAGGCTCTGGAGACTGTTCCTCCACAACAGATGCTGCACTCATCTCTACTCCTCCTGTGCTCGGGGCTTCTCAAATTATGTCTGCATCAAAGGGTAGTGCAGAGTGGAGGCAGGAGAGACATGTCGCCCAGCAGTCCCTGCCGCGTTATTGTCTCTCTCCAACACTTCACTCTTGAAACTACTCACCAAGATGCACCTTCTTGGGGTACACCAGAATCACACACTGAAACCACAAGGATTGGACTCCATGACCTCCCCAGACCCAATCTCTGCCCAGCCTAGCAAGACTCCTGACACCTGCAGCTGCAAATCATCAACTCTGAGCTTCAGACACTGAGTCTAACACAATGGTTCTTAAGTATCTTAAGCAGGTGGTGACTTTGTGTGCGCGTATGTGTGTGTGTGTGTGTGTGTGTGTGTGTGTGTGTGTGTTCATGCTTTATTTTTATATTTGAAGTACAGGAGAGGACTGAAGGGACTTTCAGAATAAACTAAAAACAGGACTGTAAATAGTTGTTCTTGGCAATGAACTTTAAAAACGGCAGTTTGCTTTTCTTTCCTTTTTGTGAAACTAACACATGCACACTAGAAAAATCTGACAAACCAACCAAAGTGAAAAGTCAAAAACTAAGATGCTCAATGTCTACTTTATAGTCATGACAATTTGGTGACTCTTTTCTGGTCTTTTAAATACACAAAACTCTGTGTGTGTGTGTGTGTGTGTGTATAATTTTTTTAACTTTACTTTTTTTATTTTAAAATAATTGTAGATTCACATGCAGTTTCAAGAAATACCCTTCACCCAGTTTCCCAAAGAGCACCATCTTGCAAAACTAACAGAGTCACAATTCACCTACTAACATCTGATCTTACTCAGGTTCCTCCAGTTGTATTTGCACGTGTGTGTGTGTGTGTGTGTGCGTGCAAGCACATGCATTTAGTTCTATGCAATTTTACCATGTGTATGGGTTTGTGTATCCATCACCCCCAGATTCCAGATGTCACCCTTCCATAAGCACCTCCTCCTCTCCCCCATAGGCCACCTGTCCCCTCATATCCTGTCTTCTAGCAAACATTAATCTGACCTCCATTTCCAAAATTATGTCATTTGGAAAACAGATAAATTGAATCATAGACCATTATGGAATGGATGATCTTTTCCATAATTCCCCGTAGATTCTCCCAAGCTGTGTGCATCAATAATTCATTCATTTTTTTCTTTTTTGCTCCATGGTATTTCATGGTATGGATGTGGCAGATTTTGTTTAACTGTTCACCTGTCGAAGGACAACTGGATTGTGTTCAGTTTCTCCCTATTGTGAATAAAACTGCTATAAACATGTTTTTTGTGTAAATACCAAGTTTTTTTTTCTTTTTTCAAATAAATGCCTAGAAGTGCAAATGTTGGGTCCCCTGGTCATTGCATATCTTTAGTTTCATAAGAAACTGTCACACTTGTTTCCCAAGTGGATGTCCCATTTTACACTCTCATCTCAGTATGTGAGTGGTCAGTTTCCTTGTGTCCTCACCAGAATTTGTTATTATTATCATTTTAAAATTTTAACATACTTATAAGTATATACTAGTACCTCATTGTGGTTTTAATTTGCACTGCTCACACAGTTGATGAGTTTGGATGCCTTTTCATGTGCTTATTTGCCATCTGCATAACGTCTTCGGTGGTGCAATGTTTATTTATGTCTTTTACCCATATTCTAATTTAGTTCATTGGTTTTTTTGTTGTTATTTTGAATTCAATGCATTCTTTATATATTTTAGACACAGATACATGGCTTGTAAATCTTTTTTTTTCCTACTTTTTATCTTGTCCTTCTCCTAGGAAGTTTTCATAGAGCAAAAGCTTTTCATTTTGATAGGGTCCTCTTAGTGTCAAGTCTAAGAACTCTTTGGCCCAGATCCCTAGGATTTTCTTTCATTTTTTTCCCCTAAACATTTCACAGTTCCACACTTTACTTTTATGCCGTAGTCCACTCTGAATTGGCCTTCATATGAAGCTCAGGCTCAGGCTCTTGTTGCCTTGGGCACTCGTTGTCTGGCTCACTTGAGGGTGCTTGCCTTCCTCCCTGAGTTGCTTTGCCGCCTTGATTGAGGGTCAGCTGGGCACGCTCACGTGGGTCCATTTCTCTTCTCTGTTTGATTCCACTGGCCTACACATCCATCCCTCCTCTGTGAAGCACCACCTTGACTGCCGGTGCTTCATAGTGTCACATCAGCTAGACCCAGCCCGCCCACTTTGCTTTTCTTCATGAAGATTGTCTAGCTGTCCTGGGCCTGCGATTTTCCATATACATGTCAGAATAAGCTTGTCTGTACCTCTAGAAATCCCTGATGGGCTCTGCCAGGAACAACATTAAGTATAAAATATCCTCACATTATTTTTGTATTATGTCATGAGCATTCTTCTACTATTATCACCAACTTTTTAAGGGCTGACTAATATTCAATGGGAGGGTAACCCATGCTGGCTCGGGGACCAGACATGGTTCCATCTCTATTTCTATCCTTACTGGTTCCCACCATTTTCTCTAGGGAAAGAACCATCATTTAACCACCATTTTAAGAATAATGGGTGCTTGGCTGTTGAAATTGTGAACAATGCATGTAAATCCATTAAGAATACTTCTTGAAAAAAAAAAACATTTTCTGCAGTTTGAATTGTTCCTTGGTGGGCTAACAAACAGAAATAATCTTCTTATAATTTTCTCTATTTGAACATTTATGCAATTATTTTTTACCTATATGGGAAGATAGTGCCATTAGCTTTAAAACTCCATTGCAATAGGTCAATGCTGGAGGGATGTGCGTGGAGACAGGGGATGGCAGGGAAAGTGGATGAGGGGCTCCTGACCTCTTGACCAGCGGTGACTGACACAGCCCCAGACCCCCCCTTTGGTGCTGCCACCTACCTGTTCCCATGGGATTCTCCCAACTCTCCACTTTGGGAAGGCAGGGGAGCAAGATGGATTCCTATTTCACCTACTTTAAGACAGCTATTTGCTACTAAAATGTTTTAAAATCTCTTTTCATTTTAAAGGAAAAAAGATTCAGTTAAGTCATTTTATTTTTATCCCAGAAAAGGACAAGGACAAATTGGCCAGCCACATCTGGCCCTCTTTGTTTGGGCAGTGGAAGTGGCTGTTACAGGAGAGAGCCCTGAATGGGAGGGTGACCCACGCTGGCTCGGGGGCCAGACATGGTTCCATCTATGTTTCTACTCTTCCTGGTTCCCACCAGTTCCTCTAGGGGAAGGAGCATTCTGTGGGGAGATAGGAATACACAGGTTTGTTTTTAAAACTATGCCTGGGCTTCCACAGTTTAGCTATCGTGAATTGGGCTGCTATAAACATCCATGTGGCTGTGTCCCTGTAGTATGGTGTTTTTAAGTCCTTTGGGTATAGCCCAAGGAGAAGGATAGCTGGGTCAAATGGTGGCTCCATTCCAAGTTTTCCAAGGAGTCTCCATACTGCTTTCCATATTGGCTGCACCAATTCACAGTCCCACTAGCAATGTGTGAGTGTGCCTTTTCCCCACATCCTCATCAACACTTATTGTTGTTTGTATTCTTATTAGCTGCCATTCTGACTGAAGTGAGATGAAATCTTAGAGTGGTTTTAATTTTCATTTCTCTAATTGCTAGAGATGTTGATCATTTTTTCATATATTTGTTGATTGATTGTATGTCTTCTACTGAGAAGTGTCTTTTCAGGTCTTTGGCCCATTTATTGATTGGGTTATTTGTTTTTTTGGTGTTTAGCTTTTTCATTTCTTTATATACCCTAGAGATTAGTACTGTATCTGATGTACGTGGGGTAAAAGTTTGCTCCCCAAATGTAGGCTCTCTATTCACCTTACTGATTGTTTCTTTTGCTGAGAAGAAGCTTTTCAGTTTGAATTCATCCCATTTATTAGATGAATGGAGGTACACACACACACACACACACACACACACAATGGAATATTATTCAGCATTAAAAGAGAATAAAATCATGGCATTTACATAACTGTAAATGGACAGAGTTTGAGACTATAATGCTAAGTGAAGTTAGCCAATCCCCAAAAACAGAATGCCCAATGTTTTCTCTGATATAAAGAGGCTGATTCATAATGGGGTTGGGGAGGCATGGGAGGATTAGACAAACACTAGATAGGGCAAAGGGGTGGAAGGGGAAGGAAGGGGGTATGGGGGTAGGAAAGATGGTGGAATGAGATGGACTTCATTACCCTAAGTACATATATGAAGACAATAAATGGTGTGACTCTACTTTGTGTACATCCAGAGATATGAAAATTTGTGCTCTATATGTGTAATATGAATTGTAATGCATTCTGCTCTCACATATAACAAACTAGAATAAATTAAAAATTAAAAAAAAACTATGCTAGGGCTGCCCTGCTAACACCATCCTCACCCTGACAGCCCTAAAAGCCAAGATGCTCACTCGGAGAACCCCAGATGTTGGGAGTCCTGGTGACCATGTCAGGGTGCACCTGAATCCCTAAATGTGGGCCCAGGGCAGAGCACTTGTCTAGCATGTGCAAGACCCTGGGCTTAATCCACACACTACAGCAAAAAGGAGAGAGGAAAAGGGGAAGAAAGGAAGGAAGGAAGGAGAAATGGTGGAAAGAAGGAAGGAAATCGCTCTGTACACACAGCAAGGGCAGCAGTCGGAAGGCAGGAGGCCCGAGGCCATCTGAGGGCCACAGCCACAAGGTACAATTTGCGAAGCTAGTCTCCATGTTCTTAATCATTGGGATCAATAGTCTTTGGGGGATTGCAAAGTGTAGAATCACTCAAAGTATAAATACTCAGATGCAGAAGACAGCATCTCTGTAGCTCTCTATTTTGTGAGAGGAAGGGGCAAAGAAGAGGGAGAAATTGATATTAGTTAAGTGCCTGTTTTGGGACAAGTGCATTACTAGGAGCTTTGCTTATATTTTCATAATAATTTTTATAATCTAAATAGACACTGTTAGCCTCACTTCCCGTAGAAGGAAGCAGGACGTTAAACAGTTGAGGTGGGCTTTGCAAGCAGAGCTGTCAATCAAATCTAAGCATGCGGAACGCCAGGCTGGAGTCCCTGCTCTGCTGCTGCTTGGTGCAGAGGCAGGGGAGGCAGAAGAGGAGCCAGTGACTGTAGTCATAGGAGCAGTTGGAACCAGGAGGTGACGCAGTAGCTCATGAACACTCTGCACGTGAATTTCACTCATGTGCAAATGGTTGGGATTCAGAGAAAATGGGAGAAGGTCCCTCCACCTGTACACAATCTGGGCTCTGCTCTGAAAGAGTGGACCCCTCCCCATGGAGAGAAGGGAAAAGCCAATGATCCTTGCACTATCCTCACAAGAAGGGAGTCAGAGCATGAAGGTGGTGTGCAGGGCTTGGGGTCAAGTTCTTGCTCAGTCATTTATTATCTGTATGTCAGAGAAAACTCACTAAATCTCTCTAAGTCTCAGTTCACGTCCTCTGTTGTAAAAATAGGGATATCACCTCCCCAGGCTTTCTTGGAAGATTACCGTGAGATTGTGCAGGAAAAGAGCTAGCTTCTTGAATGGCTCATGTTCTAGCCAGTGTGTGTGTGGGGGGCTTCGGCAAGGACACCCTGCTGCCTTTTATTCAAGCATAGCTTCTGCGTTTTCCTGGGTGCCGAGGGCTCTTGCATTCACAGCACCTCCTGTCTGTGTGGAGGCCCTCCACTCACGAGGCCATGTGCCCTTCCTTGGCAGACCCCATGCGCACGCCCCAGATGGCTCTATCTTGGCTAAATCTCTAAATACAAGTTCAAGCACATCAGTAAGTCTTTCCTTTTTAACCATGGTTCCCGTGGTTCTGGATTGAAGACCCTGATACCATTTAAACTCTGCAAAGACTATCCGCCCTTCTTCTTCTAGATGTAGTTTTTCCTCTGAGTCGGAACCACTGCTTGTCCTTATGCACCTCGTCCTGGGCCTCTGTCTGAGTGACAGTGCACCTGCACACACACCTCAGGTCACCATGAAAGTGTGGGCACAGCCTGTCACCCTCTCGGGATCCACAGCCTGGGGAAGGTTAGTAGAGGCCGCTGTGTGGCGCTGTTGAATCTGCTTCTGGTCACTCTACAAGGAGACTCAGGCTGCTGGTTTATGGCACCTGGACAGACATCTCTTCTTTGGATTCAGCTCTGGGGAAATGACTTTCCTCAGAGCGTGAGGTCTTTTGTGTTTTCCGACGAGTGGGAACCTCACCAAGCAGCGGGTGTGACCTTTGATCTTGCGAAAACATCTAAAAATGGCAAAGTGCACCAGGACTCTGTTGGACAGATCCTCCAAAGGCTACGGCTCTGTACAGCTTGGGGCAGAACCTTCGCTCCTCCTGTACCCCACAGTGCAGTCCCCGACAAACCAGGGACACAGCTGAGCACTGTGAGAAGGAAGGGGACAGGCTGTACACCAAGATCCGCCGTCCTTGTATTTAGAAAATATGAGTCCCAAGGGGTCAGCCTCCTGGGAGAGTCCCCAGGAGGCAAGAAGGTGAGGACAGTGCTCGTGTTGGGATGCCATGTCAGCTGTCCAGCGTCCTGTGATTGTGTTGGCTCCGTCCTGGGGTGGCTTTGCTCTGAGGGGCCTTGCTCTCTCCTCTCACCCTCACACCAGCCTCATCACATCGGCACCCTCCTTTAGAGCGGGTGGCTGAATTGTGCCCATCTGCCAGACCCTGGGGACTGGCACTCAGGACCGTGTTCAAGCTCCCACAGGCACACGTCAGCAGCAGCCTTGAGAAAGTGGGGGCCTAGACTGCTGACCAAGCTGAGCACATTCCAGCAGTGCAGAACTCTGAGGAGGGCCATTTCACATGGCCTCCACCACGCCTCACCAGACAGGGTCCTACCCGCCCCCAATGTTACAGCTAAAGGCCCGAGGCTTGGGCTGGTTGTCCTCTGTCCTCTGAGCCCTTGCTCCGAATCACTATATTCTGCAATTGAACCGATTCAAGTATGAGCAGTTTAATCAAATAAGAACTATCTCCACCTCAAACCGGCCCTCTAGGTGACCAAAACGAGCAAAATGAGAAACGCCAAGGCAGTTGTTGGGGCCAGGTTAGTAAATTACACAGTAACAAAAGGGGATTCAATCAATTGCTTAGAATTAGCCCTTATGGAAAGATGGGGGGAAAATCCAATTGACTGTTTGGTAGAGCAGGAAGCATTTTAAATGTCACCACAGTGAAAGAAATATTTGAAGATTTGTCTTCATGATGGTTAACTAATTTGAATCTTCAAATTTTATTGCCTAGGAAAAATAACTCAATCCAAGAGACAGAGTATTAGCACTTGGGGCTATTTCTCCTTTTTCTTGGTTAGCACTGAGGAGAGTCATGTAAATTGATTAATTTCTGCAATTTCAAAAGGCCCCTCTCCCAATAGGCCGCATCCTTGAGGGCAGACTCTATGTGTATTCACCATCCATGGGTACCTAGCACCACGGTAGGTACTTAAGACATGGTGGCTAGGTGAATTACAATGGAAAAGAAGTCTTGCCCTTGGCCTCCTGACCCTACATTCTCTTTAGGATTAAAGTCTTGAGCTGCATATGCAACCTGACTTTGGCAGAACCATGATGAAGGATGCTAGCTAAACATTGTTTACCAAGCAGGCTTTCTAATCCCCTTTCCTTTTCTGTGGTAGCAGGAATTCAACCCAGGGCTTCATGCATGCTGGGCCAGCACTCTACCACTGACCTACACCCCTATTCATTTTTATTTTACTTATTTATTTGTTGAGACAGAGTCTTGTTCTCTATTTCTGAGGAGGGCCTCAAATTTGTGAGCCTCCTGCTTCAACCTCCTGAGTAGCTGAAATTACAGGGTCCCTGTAATCAGTCACCATGCCTGGCCTCTAACCCCTTCTGTGTCAGCTGCCCCACTTGTCCCAGGACAGTCAGCCAGTGCTAACAGAATAACAAGGGTTATACTTCTGGCAAACGGAACCCATTTCTCTGGCCTCAGAGATGTCTTCAGCAATGGGCACTTGCTGAAATTTGGGCCAAACAGTGTTTCTAGCTCTTTCTGCCAGAGCTGGTAGGGATGCTTCCTCTTGCCTCCATCATGTGCTAGACGGGTGCTTTTGTGACCATCTTCCTTGACCAGATGGGCAAAGCCTACAGTAGGGGAGCACACTCAGGCCAACATGCAAGGGAAGAACCAAAGGAAGTTCTCTGGTCCAGCTGTCCTGAAGCCGATGGTGGCCTGGCTTTCCTGAGCACATGCCCATAGCTATTTGGTGGGTTTCTTTTCTTAGCTATTTGGGTGGGTTTCTGTCACATTTGTCCTGGCTAGGTGGAGTCCTTCTCAGTCACTGTGGGGATCTGTCATTTCAGTGAGCTAATACTGAGGACAATCCAAGAAAGAGAACTCAACGCTGGGACGGGGCCAGGAGGCAGTCTCTGCAGGACTTAGACTTTGAAGTAAATCATAAGGAGCTGGGAGGGAGGTGAGGGGCAAAGGAGCTGATCAAGGGGAGACGTGTGCACAGGAGAATGAGATGGGCTGTCGCTCCTGTGGGAAGGGGAAATGTCAGCGAGCTGCCGCGTCTGAGGTCCCACTGTCACTGCCCAGATTAAAACACAGGTTCACGATGACCTCACTCCTTCCAGCCCCAGGTCTTGGTCAATGATGCCGAATCCTGCTCTGAGGAGAAGACGGAGAGGAGAAGGTGGAGCCCAAGCCACAGTGGAGCGCCAAGCCGCCGAGGAGCCACGCGAGCACTAATGACTGCCTGTAAAATTTTATGGTGTGTCATTAATCCTGATCATCTTGATTTCAAAACGGAAAGATTCATAGTCTTTTTAAATAGACAAAATCTGAGTGTGTGGGAAATTAAATAATATTTATGCTGATGCAATAAGAAATTCCCAAAGTCTAAATTTTCTGTCTCCTTTGGTTGGAAACAGTCTGTAGCGTGGAAGGACAGGTTTGGGAGCCAGACCGAGGGCCAAAGCTGCAGGGGCTTTGAGCAGGGCCCTGGATCTCTGAGCTGTGGTGTTCTCATGGAGAGGCAGTGACAGCCCTGAGGATGGGAGCAGGGTGCAGGGATGCGCACAGAGGCACGGAGCCCGCTGGCTGCAGCAGCACTCGGCCAGCTTTGGAGCTGTCACTTCCTCTCCATTCCTCCCCATGGCTTGGGCCAAGATCAGAGTGGTCACAGCTGCTCCCATCCAAGTCACCTCGATTCTCCACTGTCAGCCAGAGTGATGCATGAAGACATGGGCCAGATCTCGTCTGTCTTCACCATGTCTGCTTACAAGGCCTTCAGGATCTGCTCACATGACTTCTCCTGTCCCGCAGTCTCACCTTGGCCTTTCTGCTCCAGGCACAAGGCCTGCCTCCTGTTGTCTGCCTCCTTCCTTCTCTCTTTATCCCCTCGCTCTTTCTTCTTTTTCTTTTGGTACTAGGGATTGAACCCAGGGCTAATTAACCACTGAGCCACATCCTCAACCCTTTTATTTTGAGACAGCATCTCATTAAGTTGCTTGGGGACTCACTAAATTGCCGATTCTGGCCTAGAACATCTTCCTGATTCAGCCTCCCAGGCAGTTGGGGTTATAGGTGTGAGCCACCACATCTGGCCCTCCCTGATGTTTCTAGAACATTCCAGACACACTCCAGCCTCAGGGGTTTGTATGCAATAAGAAATTCCCAAAGTCTTAAATTTTCTGACTCCTTTGGAGTGGAAACAGTCCATAGCATGGAAGGACAGATTTGGGAGCCAGACCTCGTGACTTCTATCTCTGATGTTCATCCCCAAGACAGATGCATTCCTCCCTGTCATCAGTTCCCACTGGGGGCCTGGCTGACCTGCTGTTTAGACCCCACCCTGTCTGCTCCATCTCTAGCCCCTGATCTTCCTGGCCCTCCTCAAAGTGGCCACAGCTCTGTGTGTGCTTCCTGTGTGGATGCTGACTTGTCTTTTCTGTCCTGGGCCATGTCCACAGTGCCTGCAGCTGTCCTTATGCAGCTCGGACTCTAGACATTTCTGCTGGACAGAGGAATGGGTCACTTAAGCCCCAAGTTCCCACAGGCTCCACCTTGCAAACCCCTTCTCCTGGCCAAGCAGCTGTCGGCTCCAGGTGCCCTTGCCAAGCCCCCCTGCCAGTCTAATTCCTGGACCCGAGGCTTCCGGCTCATCTGTGTCCAGAGGTGAAAGCAGGCGAGTCAGGAAGCCTGGCTTCCAGCAGTCATTGTTGCCCAAGTCAGGGTTTTATCAGTGACAAAGGGAAGAGTGAAACCTACCTGCTGGACTTTGAGGGCATTCCCCAAGAAACCCCACATGGTGTCCCATATACACTCATGACCATTATGTGCCATTCAAAAGTAAAATAAAACTTAAAAACACACCATAAAAGAAATATAAACATGCCAGGTTTGTGAAGGGGCCCTGAGGGTCCTTCCTCCTTCTAACCGTCCTGGTAAGGATTTAATGAAAGAGTAGGCAACGGAGCGTGTTAGCTGTCCCCACATCCCGTTTGTCCTTCCTGTCTCTACGGAGGCCTCCCTCTGCCGCTCCTAGGGAGTGTTGCAGCTCTCAGCTCCTTGGCCCACCTGGCTCCCCTGGGTGTCTGTGTCAAGCTTTTGAATTTCCTCCTTCACTGTGCGTTCATCTGCTCATCTGATGCCACCTCAGCCCCACAAAACTTAACTTGTTGTGACTTATGTGAGTGGTGGCCGACCTGACCAGGGCCACAGTCCTGCGCAGAGGGGGAATGGGTCAAAACAGACAAAAAGGGGGAGGGAAAAAGCAAAATAAAAACAAAACAACAGCAACCAACAAAATAAGACTCAGATGGCAGAGGTGGATGGCAAGGCTGTCACGGTGACCAGAGACCTAAGGAGCCTCTCACTGTGAGACCCTGGGGGCTTAGAGCATTAATTTCACCACCAAACACTATTTGATGAGGAAACACCTCCTTGAAGGTATGATTTATTTTCTTCCACACGCAGGGCTGGAACCAAAGGGAGATGATAATTGGTTCAGAGGTTTCCCATGGTCACGACAGAGGCGCTCAGGGAGGTGTGGCCAGAGAAGGCCGGCACAGGTGACCAGCCATAGCACAGGGCTCGGCCATCAGCTGGGGAAGAGCTGGGCCTGCTGTCCCTGCCCGGGGTGGGGTTCCCGTGGTTAAACCAAGCAACTTACCTGCTTATGGAGGAGCCCTGCTCTCGATTACCTGCCCACACCCCAGAAGTAGGCGAGGTCAACACATAAGTGGCAGAAAGAGAGTTAACAAGCCTCTTAAGGATGCAGACGCTGTGTTCAGGGAAAGTCCCTAGGCAACATGACACTGTCCCATGGTTGAAGATCCCAACTTAGGAGAAATTAAATTGCCTGTACAATATAAAACTCCCTGGGAAGTGCCATCGAATGTGACAAACTGATTCTGAAGCCTTTTTCTGAATTTGCATCAGAATTTCTCATAGGTCTGTTTAGGCACATCAGGGCTGATGATTTCTACAGCAACATGGCAACTCACTGAGAAATTACTATGTGCGGGAGGTCAGGTGCTTCACGTTTGGGGTTTTTTGTTGTTGTTGTTCTCAAAACCAATTTTGATACCATAGTTTGATTCTTTTTTAAATGAAAAATTCCATAGCAGCAAATTTAGTCCCAGCAGCTGAGTGATTTGTTCTAAGATGCACAGGTGGCCCTAAAACAAACAAGAACAAGAGGAAGTGTGTTGGTGTGGGAAAGCGAGAGCACATGGGAGCCATGCCAGTCAGGTACAGACCCCCGAGCTCTGCCACCAGCAGCTGCAGAATGAGTAGAGTCTGTACAGACGGATGGATAGACAGACATGGAGACATGGACATACACACACTTCACACACAATTGTGTATATTCAAAGCCCAAATCAACAACAGTAAAATGAAAATGCCCCAAGCTAGGGAGGGGGCACAGTGGCGCACATCTGTAATCCCAGTGGCTTGGGAGGCTGAGGCAGGAGGATCGTGAGTTCAAAGCCAGCCTCATCAACAGCAAGGCACTAAGCAACTCAGTGAGACTCTGTCTCTAAATAAAATACAAAATCGGGCTGGAGATGTGGCTAGGTAGTTAAGGGCTCCTGAGTTTAATGGCCAGTACTCCTGCTACAAATGCCCAAGCTTCCCCACATGGACCTGTGTCGCGACCCCCCTTGCCCGCAAGGAAGACGCGACTCAGGAATCTTCTTTCAGCAGTTTATTCAGGCCCTTGATATTCTTCTAATAATTCTTCTAATAATCCTCGGATGCCCCTCCCAGCCTTAATAAAGCACCGTGAACCCCAATGCGAAGCTGCCACGTGTACCCTTCTCACAGGGTGCTAGAAAACGACATGCCAACTTTCTCTGATAAGGGGCTGACAACACGCCAACTCTCTTTGATATGGAATTGTCCTTCACAGACCACAGCGGAGCCAGCGCCATCATGTAATGGCGACCACAGTCCGCAGGAACGGCTCACCACAGACCTGCACACACAGTCTCAGAGATCACAACACTGCTAATCCTCACGGTGTGGCAGGTAGGTGTGCAGGTACCAGGTCTGTCAGCATCCTGTGCCATGCTGGTCCCCAGGGCCACAGCAAGCCTTGCTATCTGCCAGCTCTCTCTCCAGCGGCCCTGGGCGCCTGCCTCAACTTCACTGGGTTCATTTCTGGCTGAGGATCAATACAGGTGGCACCACCCCATGAAAAGAAGGGCACCGAGGGAGTTTTATTCCTGTTCCTGGGCTCAGCAGATGAGCAGTCTGAGCGAGGCCCTGCAGTGAGGGCCTGGCGAGGTGGCCTCAGAAAGGGGGCTTAGTGAGGACATCTCCAAGCAGGATTGGACCTCACTGTCACCCACGGTGCTCATGTCCTTCTGTTGTCACTGTCCTGACTGGTGCTCACTTCCCAGGGCCACGGACGGCGGACCACAGAGAGCTGTGTCTCTGGCTCAGCTCCGTCTCCACCCTCAGTGACTTGGCTTAGTTGTTGCCACTCAGGTCAAGAAGCGGGTGCCTTAGGGACGTCCTGATCCTGAGCCTTGGGGTCCTGACTCAGAGCCTCACCAGCAGGGGCTCTGCTTCCACCCCTTCCCTCCCCTTCTTCCAGCCCACATCAGTTCAACTGTATTTGCTTTACCTGTTGGATTTTGGGTAAGATTTTACTTTAAAACATATCTTGAGGTTCAGAAAACCTCTGACAAGCGCTGGCTGAGAGTCCTGGTGCTGAGTGGCTGCTCCAAGGTCCGACTGCCCTGGAGAGCACTGGCAGGCACTGGGGGAGGGATTCGGGGTCAGAGTGTGACAGAAGGCAGCCTGGACACAGGCCCACCTTGGAGAGGAGCTCAGGCACCTTTCCATATTAAGATGCTGATGATGCTGCTAAAAGTGTCGGAAGGAAAGTTGGTTTAATTCCACCAGTTGCAGCTGTAGCAATATTACTGTGTTTTTCTAAAGATCTTGGTGTGTACCCAATTCCCATGGGTAGCATAGAACTCACAGATTTAATTATAGATCTTCCTCACTCACTAGTTCCCTAGGAAACAAATCCATGGCTCATGTCTTGTGCATGGAAGGTCATAGCAAGCAGATAAACATTTTCTGCATTTGGAAACTTTATCTAGAGGTCACAGGTCTGCAACTTAGCAGATGAGAGCTCTTCAGACAATGGGAAAAAGCTGCTATGTTTGACTAATACCAATGATATTTAAAACTTTCTGTGTTTATCTCTAATAAAGTACTTCCCGCTTAAAGGACTGAAAAATTCCACTCTATCTCTTCTCCCTTTTTAAGGCTGAAATACAAATAGAAAGAAAATTTCCTTGAATGTTCCTTCACACTCAGCTGAGGCCGAGGCTGTGTTGTTGTGACATACAAGGAACACGACTGGAGAAGCCGAGTTAATTCTCTCACTTGGACATTGCTGGCCAAAGATCTCCTCATCTCAAATCAGATAGAAAATTGCCACAAGTGTCCTGCTACATTGAAAAACCAAAAAGAAAGGGCAGACTCGGGGTGGAAAAGTCAGGAACAGGAGCCTGCGAGTGCCTTTAAATACAAGACAAATTGCAAAGTAAAGAGACAAATTTTTTCCTCAGGACTAGAGGATATCAGTCTCATTTTACTTTATAATTTTGTGTTCTTAACACTCTGAAATTGGTTTTGGCTCATTCCCATTAGTGCCACTAACTTTTTAGTCCTAAGTGAGGATTAAAAAGGAAAATAGAAGTAAAACACTCTGTAAACTCCAAAGTGCTATACAAATGTTAGCTAATGCAATTAGCACTCAGAGTATGAATTCTTAAACATGCTCCTTCTGATCACCGGCAGCGGGACTAACCCAGGGTCTCTCGGGCCCTCAGATTAAAGGACAAAGTCGATACTGGTAGCATTTACCACTGCCATCTTTCACAGGGGTCTGTAGAGTAAACACACAGGACCATTTGACAGAACTCATGGACATTTAAACCCTGGAACAAAACCCAGAGGAGTTCAAAGGATGGGTTACTTCCCAGCAGAGCCAGCACACCTGGGCACAGTGGAGGCAGTGTAGGTAACTCTGGCTTTAGAACATTTTCAGTTTCTCTTGCAACTGAGGCTTGTAGCTTCAGGGGGAGACCAGAGCCATCAGGACAATGCAAGCTTTGCCTGCCATTTTTTTTTTTTTTTTTTTTTGGTGAGAGATCCAGAGAGGACATGACTGGCAGGAGGTAGGGAGGTGAGAGAGTCCCTGCTACCTTTCTGAATGCTTCATCCACAACTGCTTTTGCTCAATAAAGACATCCAAGGAATACTGGTTAGGGTGATAGAGCTAATATTTATTGGGCAATTTCTAAGTCCCAGGCAATAGCTCCTTTCATAGATTACATGTGGCCCAACACGAAGACTGTGATGCTGGTCAAGCCTGCTCCAAGAGTAACCCAGCTCAGCTGTGCAGGTAGTTAGTAGCACAGGTGGGCTCCACCTCAGGGTCTCTGTGTGCCGAATCACCACGAAGTGAAAACAAAGCTATAACCATTTTACAGTCCATTTCCCTGGGGAGTCTATACAAAGCATGGTCTTCTCTCCAAACACCACACACACACACACACACACACACACACACACACACACACACACACACACTTTGTCACTTCAGGTGTTCAGAAATCTAAAGTTCATTCATGGATCAGGGGCAAACAAACCAAGTTAAGCACCTCTGGTCCACAAAATGTCTGATTCTTGGTTTGGCCTTTTCCTTTTCAACACTGAACTTTCCTCAGTGTTTCTCATTTTGAGTTCATAAAACCAGTCAGACATGATTCTGGCTTTAGTACATTTTAATAGTGACATTATTGAGGGGCATTTTGTTTTACTGAAGGAAAGTAAAAGTGTCAAATATTATAGTCCCAAATGTGGTGAGAGAAGCTTGAAGTTGACAGGGTGTCTGTCACTAGCCACACTGGTGGTTCCTTCACAGGGCTGCTGGACCTCGGGCTAGCGCACCTGGAGCTTGTCACCCAGGAAGGTGTCTGGACCCCACTACGGACCTACTGAGTGCAACAGCGAGGGTGGTGACGTGGACTCCCCCAACATGGTGGACAAGCTCCCCAGCCTGAGTGGGGCACACTGCAGTTCAACACCCTCCTTTGAGAAGAAACAGTCCTCTAGCACTAAACGACTTCTTGATGTCACTTTTCTTGTTGGCTACAGAGCCAGCCACAGATGCAATGACTTCTGACTTCACCCACCCTTTTGCAACCCAAATACCAGACTGCATGATCAAAATTCAGTCAATAGAATGATTCATTTAAACACCTCATTGTGATGGGAAAAACGGATTTGAAATACCCTGTGCTAGTGGCAAATAAAATGTTTGTGATTTACTTCTTTAAACCAATAATGTGCTCAAATACGATGCTTGTTAAATTGTCAACATTGTAATGCAGGAATTTAAATCTGCTGTAATGGCTTCATTTGGGAGAAGTCTTCCTTTAACAGGATTTTGTTTTCTCTGTAAAGAAAAGAAAACATTTTCTTGCGAATTGTAGATTAAAAAAAAACAGTAGATGACTGTGGTCTCATGAATTAAATGGCCTTTGTCTGTTTATTTAAAAAAAAAACATTATCTAGAGGAACCATTGCTCTGGAATTAAAGTTGGCATACAGGTCTAACAATTATGTGTTTGCACAATGGGGCATGGTCTCCGGGACTTGCAGGTTCTATAATAATGAAGGATGGTGGGCACTGGGGTTGGCATTATTCAGGCAGCAGTCACCAAACTGAGGTCCTTGGTTAAGTCTGAGCTGTAAACCATTGAAGCTGGCTCTATGCATTGGTGTTATAATAATAATAATAATAATAATAATAATAATAATAATAATAATAATAATTATTATTATTATTATTATTATTATTTAAAAAAAACAGATTGTGGCATTGCCCCTGGGAAATAGCTAGAACATTTTTCTTGCTTATTTCCAACCTTGCTTTCATGAGGGAAAGACACGGAAAAGAACACACCCATTTTTCCATTTGCACTTATTATTTTTTTTCTGAAGAATACAGCAGTTAAAAAACCCCCTTATCTCAAGACTTTGAATTCTCTTAACGAAAGCTGATTGATTTAGTTTGGTGTGATGCAAAGCATATTTTTACATTAAAAAATATTATTTCTAAACTACAGTGAGTCTAATAAAATTTAAAAGCACAATAACCTCCAGGCTTCAAAGTCATTGTGTTTCCTAATTAAAACAAAGCTAACTTTTAAAGGAGGGAAATCATGCTCTCAAAGCTATAAACAGTGAACTACAGAAAATCTACAGATTAAAATTGTGTACCCAAAGCAATCATGAAAGGCAGTTATTTTCCAATAATTTCCCATTTATAAGTGCTGGAAATTTAACAAACTTAACCTACTTTCATAGGAATACATATGTTAAGCCAACTTTTAGATTGATGTTAAGAAATACTTCTCTTGCCAGACATGCTGGCCCACACCTATGACCCAGCAACTTGGGAGGCTGAGGCAGGAGGATTGTAAGTTTGAGGACTGCTTGGGCAGCTTATAGAGGCCTTATCTCAAAAGAAAGAAATAAAAAGGGTTGGGGATGCAGCTCAATGGGCCCTTGGGGTCAATCCCAGTACCAAAAGAAAAGAAAGGCTTTTTTTAATCTGGAAAAGATAAGTTATTTGTATTTTATCCTAAATCTAGATGCCATGTAGGTACTGGAGAATACTGCAGATTCCAGAATCCAAGGATCCATGTTCCAACCTGGCTGTGTGGTTATTTAACACCACCAGCAAGACTCCCTTTTCTGGTGGCAAAGGGTAGCAATGGTCTGACCTCAGGAGAACATGGGGCAGCAACATGCAGCTTTCAGACACTCCCACCTCACAGGAAATGTTAATGTCACATTAATGGGAGGACAAATCCCCAAAGATCGTTTCTTGAGTCTCTGGGCTCCTTACAAAGGCAGTTTTTCAATGAAGGGGATTGAAAGTCCCTGCAGGCCACCACCACAGCACTGAGGTGAGGTTCCAACCCCATCATCACCAAGAGGAGTGCAATTACCAAGCCTCAATATGCACAGGGCCATGAACACACAGTACTGCAGCAGTCTACCTCCATTTCTGGCCAAGGTCTACTTTCTCTGAACAATGACATGTGTAAACTTGCTATTCCAGAAAATAAATGCGCGTCTCTCTCGTGACTTCTAAAAGCAACTTTAGTAAGTTAGTGGGGAATAGACTGAGTGCTGGAGAAGCCAAGGCCAGGCTATTTGTGAATCTTAATGAGCACTAATTAAAGGTCTTACTCAGAGAAAAGGAGTGGGAGATGAACAAAAACAAAGCCAACCTGCCAGTGACTACAGATCCCATAGACATAAGCTATGATTGTTGGGGTCATTAGCCGGCATTCTGACAAGCATTATTCATGAACACAGAGTGGGTGAAATTATACCATCTATTTAAATAAAATCAACTGTAAAACAGATATAATTCACAAAGTGGTCATTTTTAAAAATAGAAAATTAAATTTTAAATCAGCATTTTAATGGCCCAGTGGTCTAAATATTAAGTTGATAATCAGGCCACAGTGCTTTGCATGAGTACCTAGAAATATTCTTATAATTCTATAATGATCTACAAAATGTCAGAAAATTCTCACGCTCAGAAATTATTGGCCCAAGTAGAATCTTAAACTCACGGTGCTGGAGGGAAGTTCCAATTTAGCTTAAATCAGTGGTTCTCAACTGGGGGTAATTTGCCTTTGTGGGAACTCTGGTCATGCCTGGAGACCCTTCTGCCTGTTGTAGGTAGAGGCTGTGCTGCTCAATGCCCTATAAAGTACTGGACAGTCAGGCCCCTGCACAGAAGTACCTTCTCTAAAATAACAGGCTGATGTTGAAAAATCCTAATCTAGATCAATCTTCCTCTCTTTATCAAACAGAGAAGCCAATACTGGCTTTTAATTGGCCCACAAGTTAGTTATCCATCTAAACAGAGCTTTTCCTAGCTAGGCTTTTTCTTCATTCCCACCTGACCACCCACTTTCCTTCACTCTATCACTCAAGATGTATTAAATGCCTACTATGAGTTTAGCGCTGGAGATATAGCAGTGAACAAGGTAAAGATCCTTTCTCCTTTGTGAGCACAGCATGGTAGGAAAGCAAATGCTAGAGAGTAATCATGTGAAGAATTATCATGGTGATAAGCACACTCAATAGGTGGATCCAGGGCAATTTGACATCCCAGGTTCTCAAGCCACTTCTCCTGATGTAACACTAATATGCATCTAAATAAACTAAGCCACTGTTGGACACTAGTCATGGGTTCTGACAACCCCTACATGCAGGGTACCTTGCACTAGGTTGGAGGTAATGGTAACACCCTACTGGATGGAGACTGATGGTGCGCTCAGCACCTCACTGACACTGTTATTATACTCAGCCCTCCCAACAGCATCAAGGGTAGGTACTATTGCCATCAAGGTCTTCAAGAGACCTCCACTTCTGGGTGAACAGACTGGCCTGGGGATATGCTGTGGTCTGTTGTGATGAAGCTGAAGTTTGAGAAAGGTGATTGCCTTTAACTTGCTCATTCACTGAGGGCCTCCTAGGTGCTGTACCATGCCTGGGGGTGGGAGTCAGGTTATCATTGGTGATCCACTGATTAGTCCCTACATTTGGGGGAAATGACAAGGGACCAAAACGTAGTTCGGGACAAGCAGAAGAGCATGGCACATACTCAAGGGCAATGCTATCAGAAGCCATGTTTAAAAGGAACAAGTGGCAAAGATCTGCATGTATATTTGATTTGTAGAATCATTTGTTCAAAAATGATAGACACTAATTATATGTGGCTACTAAAATTTAAAAGGTTAAAAATCTGGCTATTGAGTCTCACTAGTCCCACTTAATGTGCTCAACAGCCAGCTACAGCCAGTGCTCACCACACAGGATACACAGATACAGGACATCTCTGCTGCCACAGGAAGGTCTAGCACACAGCAGTGTCTTATGCTTATCTTTCCCAGGGTGACTGTCATTGCCCATAGTTTGGAACTTGAAGCCACCTCTGACTCAGGCTTGTTTTGGGGGGAATAAGGGAACTTAGGGTCTCTCAGACTCTCAGACCCCCAAGGACTACAGAGCTATAATCCAGAAATCAGGTGATTTTGACCCAAGAACTGTCTTAAAGGACTAAAATCAGTGGCTCCATTTCAGAAAGAAATGAAAGACCTATATCCCAAACCTTAGTAATACTTCCCCAGGCCCCTGAAACAGTACTTTTCCTTCCAGAAATATATTTCTTAGAAATAATAATGGACATGCACAAAGTTGAAGACATTCAGGGGAATGATGTTTAAAGTTAGGGGAAAACTGGAAATCCACAAAATGCCAAACAAGAGCTAAAACATGGTCATGAGACTACAGCCAAGCTGCGAGTGCAATGTTGTGCCATCATCTTGACTTGTGTCAATGCACATTAATTTAAAAAGCAGATTACAAAACTGTTTGCATATTATGATCTTACTTTTGTAATATATGCATGTGCATAAAGAAAGTGTGGAGAGGTATAATGCAATTGATGTGTCGATGAAGACCCACCTGGCTGACAGGGTCAGAATGGTATATTTTCGTTTGTTTGTTTTACTTAACTACATTTTTTTTCTTTCTTTTCTTTTTTTTCAGTGAGTAAATCTTTTCTTGTTCAAAGCTGTCTTCAAAACAAAGGACCAGCAAGTAGGGATTTGCTCAGTCCCTTAGAGGCCACCCAGCTGGAACCAGGAGGTCTCTTTTGGCTAGTGGTGCCCCCACCATGCACAGTTGCTGCTCCACCCACCAAGCCTTGCAGCCCATCTCTTCCTGTTGCCTACTGTCCACATGGGCTCATTAGAAGAAGCAGCAGAGGCAAATCAATAGTGTGGCTGCAGTTCCGCCTCCACCAGTGGGTAACAGAAGGAGCTGAGGACATGACGCCATCATTAGCCAAATCAGTCCATTAATAACTGACCATGAGTAGCCCAGATGAAATGACCCACAGGCCCTCCCTGTTTTAGCAATATTTCCCCTAAGTTATGTTCCTACCCAAACATAGCTGGTACTTCTGACCAAAATCACATGCATTATTCTTTGGCATGTGTGAGGCTAAGGTGAGATCCCAGCCCAAGGCTTACTGAGTGAACTTTCTGGGTAATGGCAACAGATTAATCTGCACCATCCAGTAGAGTAGCCACATGTGGCTACTGTGTAATCAAAACGTGGCCAGTGTGCTGCAGCAGATGAAGTATTTATTTAATTTCAATTAATTGAAATGCAAATTTTAATAGCCATATGTGACGGTGGCTACTTTACTAGGGATTGCAAGGCTGCAACCTGAACTGTGCTTTCAGGTAGAAGCAGGAAGGACCTTTTCCTGGCAAGGAGGGTGACGTTCGCTACAGCTTGGAAACATGCTGAATTACAAACCTTCATTTATCTCTGCTTTGCTTCAAAGCAAAAAAGCATAAAGCTCGGGATAACTGAAACATTGTTCAAGATAACAGGAATATATTGGAAAGACAACCGAATGTTTTTGTTAAAGGTAAAGTCGAGTAAGAAGATGTGACCTAGGACTGGGGCCAGGGCCACTGAGGCAGCATGAAGAGGAGGGAGGATCCTGAGCAGGACAGATCATCGGCCCCAAATTGAAGACATGCTCCAGTGATTTGACAGACACCAGGCCAACCCGATCTTTTTTAGAAATCCATTTCCTACTAAACTTGATAGGCCTGCAACTCCCCTGGAATGCAAATGTAGCAGAAATGCCACAGATTTCTGCCTAACCCACCTCGAGGCATCAGAGTTGGGTCTTCTGTAGTGCCTGCCTTTCCTTGGATGGAAGCGGCAGATGGCTTTTGGCCCACCATGTCTCTGCCCACCAGGGTAATGCTCGCTTTGGAGAGCTGAGGATACACCTGTTGTCCAGGTCTGGTGATGACATGAGTTATGAAGTCATGTCCAGAGCCAAGAGGCGATATGCCATAAAAAGGTGCAGAATGACAAGATGATGTGGTGAAGGTCACAGGGGAGGCCATGGGGCCAATCTTCGGTTTGGGGCAGATTTTTGTTTATTTCCTAAAGAAAGATGTTGCTAGGTGGTTGGGGGAGTGGCAGATTTGGGGCTGTTTGCCCCTCGCTTTCCAAAGCATTTTTTTTATGTAGACTGCAGGTTGGAGTTTCAGATAAAAAATAACTAATTTTTAAGTATTAGCAAGCCGAGGTAATGTGTAGTACATACTTATACTAAAGTATCAGTCATGGCTTATCTGAAATTTCAACTTATATTTTATCTGGCAATTCTATTCATGACACCGAGGGGACATCTGAGCCCTCCAGAGTGACGTGCACCTACCCAGGGTGGAGCGCCAGTGAGGAAAAGCCTGAAGAGAGGGCTCCTGCTGGTGCTAGAACTGACAGAAGGGGAGGACTCGAGGGAGGCTATGTGTTCACATTGACCATTTCTAGAATCCTCAGGGCGTGAGCCACTGGTAAAGATGGCAGAAGGAGGGTTTGGGGCAGCAGCATGGAGGCTGGGTCAGCGGTGATTCCAAGGGCCACGGGGATGCTTGGACGTGAGTCACCTGGAGGTCTAAGGGATGTTTAAGAGGTTTTACTTTATAAAAGCCGCAGATGGTGGATGGAATGCAGCAGGCAGGTCCTGGAGGCAACAGGCCGAGTTAGAGGGTGCTAGGTGCCCTGAGCATGGCGGGCCTCAGCTGGGCGGGGACATCCCAGGAGGGTGAAGGGGAGCAGGCCAATCTCTGGGGATGGATCACACTTTCACATGTGTCGAGGGCAGGGCCATTGGTTCTCCCATGTCTCTAATGTCACTTCTCAGCACTCTCCCTGTCATTGGAGTTCAGTCTCACTGGGTCTTTTTTTTTTTCTTTAACAACTGTGAACATATCTGCTTTTAAAATTCTCCAGGACTTCTTTTCCTCTTTGATACTGTAACTCCAGTAGTATTGGGTTGCCAGGACTTACATCTAAATCTTGCTTCCTTGGCTGCCTCTGTAGCTAGAGGTGCTCTCCCGGGGATCCTATTTGGTTAATACAAGCAAGTATCTATGGGAGAGCTTCTGGAAAAATCTTTGCTTTTTCACATAAATAAAATAACAGATAAAGTTGGCCTATCACCTTCTGTTTACTCTTGCTTGACCTTGGGAATGATGGCCTGAGCTGTGGCGGTCATCTTGTGGTCATAGGAAGACTGAAACCACAGAGATGTCTGATCTGACTTAGGTCAACCAGTTAAAGCTCCTTCCTATGGGATTCTTGCTATGGGACATAAGAGGCCTCATTTCACTAACCATGTGGTTGAGTTGCTCAACTGCAAAAGCCCTCTGCCAACGCTGTCCCTCCCCTGGTACCTTCTGCAGCAGAATGCACTGCATCAGCAAGGGCAGAGCACACATTGGTCTGGGAGCCCCTGTGCTCCCAGGGCCTAGAACAATAACTGCTCCATGAATAGTGACTGAACCAGAGGGTGGATGAGGGAGAGGACAAAGTCCAGGGTGACCAGGGGTCTAGAATCATGCCTTCAATCTGTAGCTGTTCCTCCATAAAACTGAACAGCTACAGGGGAGGAAGGCCAGGCAGGATCCGGAGTGAGACATGTTTGTTTCTGTTTGCTGAACTGTGTTGACATGGCCCTTAGGTTCCCATCGAACAATTAAGCCAGCACAAAAATAATGACTGCATTGTTAGCGTTAATAATAACAATACTGCGACATGCCAGGAATGCTCCCAGCACAGAGACTTTCAAAGCCCCTGATTTTCACAATTTCATGCCCTCACTGGTAATGATTGTCTCCTTTTTATTAAGCTTGGTGGAGTCATAACTGTTGGGTTTCAAGCAATAAAATCAAACCAAATGGTGCTGCTGCCCAAGTCCCCACAATGAGCAGCCGGCAGCCGACCCAGCAGCCTGGTGGCTCATGGCACCCTGACAAATAGCCATCACGGTGATGAAAACGGCACTGGCCGCCTTCCTGCTCTGGGCTTCATCCCCCTTAATGTGGACAAATACATCCAAGGAGCAGCATAAAGGTGCAGACCCCAAATTGAATCTAAGTCCCTGAGCTTGTACCAGCAAGGGCAGGAGCAAGGGCCTGCATTCGCAGCAAGGGCCATCTGCATGGCCAGCCTCACAATGCCAAAGTGGGGTGGATAACATTCCCACACCTATTCGCCACTCTGTGTGGAGAGCTGGGCCCCACGGCCCCAGACAGCACAGGGAATGGGGGACTGCAGCTGCGACCTGGGGAGGGAAGGCCACTCCTGTCAATGCGCTGCAAACAGGGTGCTGCTCTGGAAACAGACAACTGGTTGGACACTCCCAGTCCAGGCAGGGAACTCATCCTGACAGCTGGGGACATGTATGAATTTTCAGGAAAATTGAGCCCTGAACAGATTAAATAGTAGACAAATAGAAAAATAGTTAGTCAAAATGTATCTTTTTTTGCCTAGAACTTAAGAGATGCACTATAAAGTTTTTAACAAAATAAATGTATCTTTCCTGAAGATGCCATGTTAGATACTGTCCCCCAAAGGGGGAAAATAGCACTTACTGGCTATGGAGGTGACCACTGGCAACTTCATCCTGTCCCCCCAAACCTGGAAGGGAGGTGTTACCAGCCTGGTCTCATGTAATAAGCAGGACTTGGAGGGCTTCAGGGCCATGTCCAAGAGTCAAACTGCTGGTCACCAGACCGGAATCCAATTGCAGGTGTGGCTCAGCCCCTCAGGATGCATCTGGATGGGGGCACATCTGCCGAGGGCGTCCTGCCTGCAGCTCCCCAAAGCAGTGAGTTCTAAGGGTTAGTTAAACTTATTAGAGGCAGGTGGAGGGCCAGCAAAGTGAGAGGCAGCCGAGAAAGCCTGGAAATGGAGGAGGAGACGAGGAAACCTGAAGGAAACCCAGAGATCCACAGCAGAAGAGGAGGCCAAGGATATGGCGTCCGATCTCAGCTGCCCCTGCCCGAGAGTGCAGCAGAGTTCTGTGGTGATGGTTAACATGCTAAAAGCCTCCTCTGACTCCTAGATGGGTGTGTTGATTTCGGTTTACTTTAAGACAGGGAACGGCCTCGTGAAACCACCATACTGAAACATGGGCACATGCAAGGCTCACTCCATAAGAGCATTTCTGCCTCAGTCACCTGTAATATTGACCCCAAGGACCATCCTCTGCATGGAGCTATCTGCAGGGAGTGCACCCACCCCACAAAACATCCTTCCTGTAAAGTGTTGTTATGAATTATGTGACGAGGGCATAAATACGTGATCAGATATTACACTTAGATTTCTGAGACTCTTTCAATTGTATCCTTTCTCCTATCCCATTCCTCATTTTATCTGTTAACAGTGATTGATGTAATGAAATATTTTTATCAATTCCCAAATTAATAGATCTGTTCAGCATGTAGAAGGATAGATACCCGCACCAGCAAGCAGAGGTGAGGGTGTAAGACCCCCTGCCTTTGATGTGCAGCATGGGCAGAGACCCTGCAGCTGGCCTTTTCTGGTGATTTGCTTGTTCATTCATCTTTCTAGCTAATATTCATTGGGATCCGAGTCTGCCAGGTCTAGACGGGTGCCCGTGGCCCAGGCAGTGGGCACCTGCTGACTTGGGTTTCCAGCATGGTGGGGCAAAAGGCTACAGGTGGTCAACTGTAATGTCCAGTGTGGCCAGTGCTCTGAAGCCCCACCTAAGGAAGGACAGCTCAGAGGAGTACACAGTCCTCACGCCAGCAGGGGTTTGACCGCTGCGTGTGGCTGATGACTTGGGATCATGAGTGGAATCTTGACCAGGAAAAGGATCAGGTCTTCACTTGGACATAGTGCCTGGGTCTTGGGATCCTGAACTTTTCATTCCATGGCTTATAAAATAGCCAATTAAGTTAAATGAAAGCCTGCTGAGAACAAGGAGTTTTTTCTAACTTTGGCCAAGATTCCCACAAAACTGAGAGATCGCTACACCTTTGGGATGTTGGAGTGGAGAGGGGGCTGGAGCAGAGCCTGTTTCCTTGGAATGGACCCCAGAAGCCTGGACATGGATGGACGCCATAAAGGCCACAGCCAATCTCTCCAGTCCTCGTGGCACCAGGTTCTTAAGGGATCCAAGTTCAGGGAGCAGGTCCTACACTGGCTTGCCTGGGCAGCCATGTCCCTGAGTGGGAAAAGAACTGGAGATCTATCCATCTATCTATCTATCTAGTCTATCTATCTATATATATAGATTTATATTTAATATAAATATATATTTTATTTATTTTACTGAATGGAAAAGAAACTGTGTGTGTATGTGTGTGTGTGTGTGTCTGTGTGTGTGTGTGTGTGTGTGTGTGTGTGTGTTTGAGTGTGTGTGTATGTGCTTATGGGTGTGAATTTTTGGTATTGAGGATTGAACTCAGGGGCACTTAACCACTGAGACATGTCCCCAGACCTATTTTGTATTTTATATAGAGATAGGGTCTCATTGATTTTCGTAAGCCCTCCCTAATTTGCTGAGGCTGGCTTTGGACTCGCAATCCTCCTGCTTCAGCCTCATGAGCTGCTGAGATTACAGGTGTGCACCACTGCTCCTGCCTTGGTGAGTATGTGTGTGTGTGTGTGTGTATATATATGTATATATATATATATATATATATATATATATATATATATATATATATATATAAGAAAATAAATTAATACTCCTGTCCCAGAATATATTACAGAGTCAGAAGAATGAATTTAAATTTCAACTTCTATATGACTACTTAGGTAACCCTTGGGCAGAATCTATCAACACCAAGGTAACTTCTCATGGTCAGCAACATACTCCCTGGAAATGTGCAGACACATTCACCCAAAACCTGCCCAGTAAGGTTCACTGAAGCACTGTTTGCAATCACTAAATCCTGGAAATCATCCACATACTCTTCAGGAAAAAGGACAAAGTGTGATATATTCAGAAAACACATACCTATGATTCTACACATGTACCTAACACTATGGGTTAATCTTATCAACATAATGCTAAGTGAACAGCCACACAAATCTGCACGTTGTATGATTCCACTTACATTTTGTAAAGAACAAGGGAAACTAACTCAGTATTAAAGTTAGGACTGGTCCCACCTGGGAGATGCGCCATAGGGGCATGGAAGAGGACATGAGGAGCATTTGGTGAGCTGGTCATGTTCTGCTTCATGATCTGGGTTACCTACATGTTCTACTTCAATAAAGAGTCTTTTGAGTCTTATCTTCACCTCTCTGAAGCACTGGACAAGTCCATCAATCACCCAGCTTTCCTTTGTAAAGGCCATGAGAAGACCTTTGACCTGTGCATGGCTGCTGGGAGAGTGGCTTCACAAGAGGGTCCCGTTGCACTGACCCCAGTGCCCTTCTCCAGGAGAGAAAATCTTTAGAAGACATCACAAAGGAATCTGCCTTGATTGATGAAGGAGCGTGGGAATGGCGGCGGGACCATGGGAAGAGCTATTGGCTCCAGGCGTGCTCCTCTATGTCCCCTAGCTGTGTGGAAAGTCTGCACCCCATTAGCCATTCTTCAATTGCCCATATCAGGGCTGTGGACAGGACATCCCGAACAACCACTGACCAGGCCAATGAGAACAAAGGCATTCTAGACCAGGGACAACAGGACGGTGTGTGTGTGTGGGGGGGGCGAAGATGGTGGTACCAGATGGACCAGGGGTGCGTGGACAGGGAAAGGGCTCCTTAGAGAGGGACGGGTGGATTTAAAGCTTTCAGGTCAGAGTGAGTCTACGTTGTGAGTTGGAACTGCAATGTCCCCTCAAAACTCATGGTGAAGGCTTGGTTCCCAAGGCAGTGGGGTTCCGAGTGGGGCTTGGGGAGGTGGCTGTGTAATAAAGGCTCTGACCTCAGAATGGATTGATCCATTGGTGGATTCATGGCTTGGTGGGCTTGGGGGAGGCTTGGCTCTAAAGGTGAGCTCCCTGACTCTTTCCCTGCTCCCTGGTTGCCATGAGGCCAGAAGATTTGCCACGTTTCCCCTGCCATGATGTTCTGCCTTGCCACAGGCCCAAATGATGGGGCCAAGGAACCAGAGACAGAAACCTCTGAAACTATGAGCCAAAATAAACTTTCCTCCTTTAATTTGCTTTCCTCAGGTATTCATCACAGCAATGCAAAGCTGGCTAACAAGGCCAACTTCTCATTTTCCCGGAGATTTGCTGTTAAGACAGTTCTTGGCCCTCGTGTATGGGCTGGGGTTTTCTTTTGAGGTAAAGACTGACATCAAACATATATGCATAAGATAGACACACCTACGTGCATTCGTAGATATGCTGAGGTTTACAAGTGGTGACAGGTAAGGTAACTAGTTTTCCAACTGGGAGATGTCACATGGGGACAACTAAATACCATTCATAAGGGATGGTTTAAGACGTTTTAAACAATTTTGGAGTCATGGAATCCTTTGATGTTCTGGTAAATTGAGAGGTATGCTTCTATTAACAATACTTTCAAAGTAAGAATATGATAGCGTAGGGTACAAAGAGAGCAGACCCATAAATGTGTCCTTTTGGGGTCTGTACACTCCAATCAGGAAGCCCTGGGATTGAGGAAGGGCCAGACTAATGGTGGCCATAACATGGTGGCCATGCTACTTGTTCTTTCAGAATGCACTGGAAAAGTGGCTGAAGGACAGGAAAGATGGTTCTGAGATCTTCTGAAAAAAAAATAAAAAGCAACAACGAATACCATATGGTCATGTGTTCACACAGTTATGTTTAAGACAGTGCCCAAAGTGGGCCACAGAAGTACATGTGTCCACAGGCCCCAGATCAGACCATGGAATGCAAACACCTTGGCGTTAGGTCAGGAAACCTGCCTTCATAGCTTCACGTGTACTTTAAAAAGCCAAGAAGCAAAGTCCTGTGAGGTCATAACTGGTTATCACAAATGGAAGGACCCGAGAAGATTTTTATGTTATTATTTTAAAATGCATGTGTTTTTTAAAAAAATTAAGTTTCTACAATGAACATGTATTACTCTTATAAGGAGAAACAAAATGTTATTTAAAAAAAACAAGGCAGTTTTTTTTTCCCTGTGGCATGTTAGGAATGAATCCAGATGTAAATAACAAAATAAAAGCAGCACTCATGAGGAATTTCAAGTTGTCAAATAAATGAACTGAAATTTGATCAACACAGAGCATCTGAATTGTGTACACTAATGCCTAGCCAAACATCAGCATTCAAAGAAGAAATTATGAAGAAGAAATGTATTTAGAATGAATTTGAGGCTAGAAGGTCAACAGCGAACACAGCTGTTGTGCATTTCTGAGCTGGAATTAAAGGGAAAAAAAAAGATCCACAGTTAGGAAAGACTAAAGTAAAATCCTTAGAAGCACATCAGCCCGGGCTTGTGTTCCAGCCCGGGAAGAGGAGGGGATGGGCTGGGCAGCCCAGGTCTCAAGTGCCTGCTGCCGCCTGGCTTAGGGATGGGGCATGGGTCTGGGAAGAATCCCTGCATTTCCTTCCCAGGCTTGGAAGTAGCCTGGCCCCCATCCCTAAGCCTCTCCACCGCCCAGCTTCTGTCTCCTCCTCTTAATCTGGGACTAGAAATGTGACCATGGAAGGGCCCGTCCATTCTCACTGTGGCCTGGGGCTTGCTGCCCCACAATCTTGTTGACTGAGTCAGCCGTGCCTTCACCACAAGAAAATAAGCGAGTTAGACCTGCCTGCTTTGGCTTCATCTTCTCCTGGCTCCTTCTGAGCATGGTGGTCAGCAGAGACTCCAACAGAAGCATGCTGTCTGCAGCCAGAGGCGGCCTTCCTGGCCAGGCATAGGTGGCTGCCGTCCATTTTTCCACATGACCTCTGGCCTTGACACTTCATGCAGACACACACATCAAGGGAATGCTGGCGAGGTGCTCCTCAGGCTCCTCCCTGCAGGGATTCTGTCTCTCCCGTCCTCGTTTTCCAGGTAGAATCGGGGGCAATTTCCACAGTGTTTGACAGCCTCAGGAGACAGAGTGGGGGATTCTGTGCAAGGGAGAAATGTGATCCTGAAGGCTCAGGGGCCACATCTACTCTGCATGCTTTGTGGCTTTGGACAAGAAACTCAAGGCTCTGAAAGCAGCTGGGTTGTACAAAAGTTACTCTCGGGCTCACCTGCAAAAGAGACCAACTGGGTCCTGGGGAGACCAGTGGGAGGGTCAGGTAGTTCTCCAAGCTGGAGGGTGCGTGCCATTGAGCATGGCTCCCCTGGGGCCAGCACCCTCCCCCACTGAGGTCACATTCTATGGGCCCTGAGGTCAGTGCTCAGTGCACTGGACCAACTCCTGCTCCTTCTGGAAAACCTGTTGTTAAATATTCAGGAATTCTGCAAGCTGGTAGCTTAAAATTGTTCACTCTGGGAATGTTTATACCAAAGAAAGTAGAAAACACTCCAGGTCAGAGTCACTTGTCTCAGGAGACAGTCACAAGGATGTCGCTGCCTGAGGCACCTGGCTTTGAGCTGCGGAATATCAGACAATTCCTGGGAGTGTGACCATCTGTGTCCAGGCTGCCAGACACCCTGCAGCTCATCCTATCACTGACAAGGTGTAGGTAGACTGGCCAAGGGCAAGGGGGCGCTGGGAGGGGCCCTCGCCTGGCCGACTCTCCGGGCACTGGGGAATGGTGAGCTGGGCTTCCATCCTCGCTCGTCTCCCCTTCCCCAACAGAAACTGTAACACTTGCCACGCCATGTGACATCCATCCAGAGCTCTCTACTGTGCAGGAGGTGACATGGTAGGGTCTCACCTTGTACAGGAGCCCCGTTTGCCCCACAAGCTGACCCAGGCTATGCCACACCTCTAAGCCTCAATTTTCTCAATGAGACAAAATATTGACTGCTGAGGTGTGTGAGAGTCGGACGGCAATCCTTGTGACTGTGCGATGCACACGGCAGGGGCCAAAGGACACTGAGTCCCTTTCACTGTGGTGGGTCAACCACTGACTCAGCCCTGGAGAGTCTTGGGTGTGGGTCTCTGCCCCACTCCCTTTCCTGGGTCACCCTGGGCATGCCAGTTAACCTCTCTCAGTCTCAGCCTCTCATCTGAGAGTGGTGCAGCATCACCCACGCCACAGTGCTGCCATGAGGATGAACAGATGAGGGCTGGCCATGCTCCTCTCAGATCTGACACTCATCAGGTATTGAACACTTGGCTGAATGTGAACATTTCCCAGCGTCCCCCAAGTCCAGGATGCTGATTCAAGCTGAAACACCAGCTCCTTTAATGTTCACAAATAATTAACTATAAATTTAGTCTGAGGCCAAATGTGCATAACATCAAAGCCTTAGGAAGCTTTCCAATTGAGAACTGAAAAGGTGATAAACTCGGGGTTAAAATGCTGCCTCTTCCCTCCACTCACAGGCCTTTCCTGGCTGGATGTGTATCATGGAGGACGCTTTTGCCTATACATGCATTTGGCAAAAAACCAAAACAACTCAATTTGTTTTATCATTAATTAAACTTTGCAGAAGGAGGGCAACACTCACTAATGGTGGATACAGCTTTTATTAGATAGCCAAAACAGGATTGACTCTGTTCAGTTGTGAAAGCTTTAAGTGTTTACATGTTTAAAATATCATCATATGTACCAGTAAGTCCAGAAACCCAGGTACGCACACCTCTCTCTCTCTCTCTCTCTCTCTCTCTCTCTCTCTCTCTCTCTCTCTCTCTCTCTCTCTCTCTCCACATGCACATGCTCTCACATGTGCAAAACCCATCAACATCAAATTCACCTCCATCTGTTGAGAATTTTCTACAATGGCACTGAGGCCACCAGTTAAATTGCTTGGCTGACATAATGCTTGACAGCCAAGCAATTTAACTGGTGGCCTCAGTGCCATTGTAGAAAATTAAAATTTGTTGGAAATATCCAGACTGATCATATAATGGTCTGTTAATTCCATTCTAACAACAAACCAGGCTATGGTAACTTTAATTAATCAGTAGCCAGTGAATGCTGATGCAGCCAGCCATAGACATGGCTAGAATTCAAGGGGATAGAAGCAGGGACCCCTCTCTGTGTTAGGCACTCTACCAGGCCACCATGCCAAATGAACTGCAGTCAAGAGGAACGGAAAGAAAGGGCAAAAGAAATTACAGAGCAGATCAAAATGCGTAAGTGCCATCAGAGATGAGAGGCCGTATATAGAAGGGATCGAACAAAAATTCCACGGAGGGATGACTTTGGGCTGTCGGCCAACACTGTCCAGTCGAAAGACAATGGGCCTTTTAAATCAATTTTTCCCCTAGAAGCTACATTTCAAAACAGATAAAAAGAGACAATGGCACTGAGTTTAATTATACCAAAATATCCAAAATATTTAATTTAATAGGAAATCAATACGAACATTACAAATGAGATGTCTTCCAATCTTTGCATGTGTACAGTTTTTGAATCTGTCGTACATCTTACCTTCATGGGGCATCCCAATTCGTGCATTATATTTGATCTGTGTTTATATAGTTTTCCCAATAATTACATCAAGTCTTGGTTTTCAAGTTGGAACTAAGTTTTAAACATCTTCTTCCTCAACTGCACCACCCACTCTCTGAGTGGTCACTAGCCACACGTGGGGAGTGGTCTTGGACAGCGTCGTGCAGAACTTCCTGCAGTGGTGTAAGTGCTCCTAGAGCACAGGCAAGGGCTGCTCCGAATGTGTCCAGGAAGAGGAAAGAGTTCAAGGACATGCAAGCAGAAAGGCATATGGAAAACTGGCACACTCATAGACTGAATGCAGAGATCAACGCTGAGGTTCATTCCAAGAAGAATTTTTGAGAATTGACCCCCTGGGCATCTTGGATCCCCTGTATTCTAATTTCTCTCCTGTGTACTAGCTATATGGGGTGTATAATTATTGCTGGTTTCCTTAAAAGGGAAAAACTGAATAGAGGGAGACTTCTGACAAGTGTGCAGGGAGCTTTTGACAAAGGGTGTGAAGCAATGGATTTAAAAGGGGCAGAGGGTTAAAGCTGATTGCATAAAAAACACTAGGCCACCGAAAGAGCCAGCCATGCTGAGCCTGCACTTCTGCACAGAGTGAGGAGTGGGGCACTGGGGACCCAGCTTAAGCTTCCAGTCTAGCTTCTGAGGCTGCAATTGGCACCATGGGTTCCAAAGATGAAAATGTCTATGAAATGGAGCGAAGCAAATTCTACTCGATGGCCCCTCTTTGTAGCAGTAGGCATAGCAGGATGCAGGAATCCTTGGATGTGGGGAGGCCTCTAATAAACTCAACTTCCAGACCTCTGCAGAATCTCCCAGAACTGTGGTAAATCATCCTCCTGTAGGGCTCACACTCATGACACAATCAAAGCAGAGCCCTGCTTGAGTGATTTCCACGATTTGGTCTAATGATCTATGTTGATTCCCTTTTCAGAGAGCACATGGTCAATTACATATTCCTTCCATCCGTGGTTAGAGATGTCCTTCCAAATGCCCATTCTACCAATTTATAGGTGTATAAAAAAAAGGATTTTCAGTAAAATGTGAGCTCATTGGTTTTGAGGAAAAGGATTTGTGATGAAAGTAGAATATCTAATAAGCATTTCATAAATGACTTGTCTTTCAAATTTAAAATAAAACAGAATAAAATACATCTCCCAAAGACCTCTGTGCTGTCATACAAGACTTACAGTCCCCTGATCCCCATCATTCAGGCCCCCAAAATAAAAAAAAAATCTCTAAAGGCGCAATCAAATATTTATCAGCAGAAGTTGAAATAACTGAGAAATTATTTATGGCCCAAATTTTGAAATAGTCACACTTTGAAGGGTGGGGGAGGTGCTTGCTGGAGGCAGCATGTGTCTCTCAGGGCACATGATCCCAGTTCCTCCATTCTGTCTTGAATTTAAAAACCAGGGAAATCAGGAGGTTGAGGAAGTGCATTTGTGCCCTCCAGGGTATCTCCCCTTTCTTCAGAAACACGGAGAGATTTTCCTAAGGCAGAAGTACAATGGGAAAGAGCCAGAAACAAAGAGGTAATCCATTCTTCCACAGCTGGGGGTGCTGGGCCATGTCCCCAAAGCTTGGTTCATCCCGTGCTCCGGACCAATGGGCAGAGCAAGCAGCATGACACAGCCAACTGAGGTTGGAAGAGGACTCCCTCTGGGATGGGGAGCACCCCCCGATTCCAGAAATCCACTGCTCCCTGCCTATTTAATGATTTGGCATATAAATAAATCATGGGGAGTTTGTTAATCCCTGGAGCCACCGCACAGCCTTCCAGCTTCTCTGTTGGTCTTTAGTTCTCCATGGGCACCCTACCTAAGCACCTTGTTCTTGGGGTCTGTAACCATGGGTACTGGGAACTCTTTCTACAGGAATTCATGAATATGCAACAATGAACCCTACTGTTATGTATAGTTATGCTGCACCACCAATAAAAACTTAAAAACATAAACAAAGAAATTCAGATTGTGAATGATCAAAACAACAAAACAAAATCAAGAACAGATACCTAGTCTCCATTAACCCTCTTGAAATGTAAGATAAGTGTCTTTATATCCTCATGCTAACTCCTGTGTCATTTAGTACAGTCTGATATTTAGTTAAACTTAATTTTCTCTAATAATTATGAAATTCATATAGGAAAGCTGAAAGAATCTTGCAGCAAGAATCCCAAGTTCACCAACTAGACCATACCATGCCATTTTACCATACCATTTAGTGTACTTCTCTTTTGAGTACCACACATCCTGCATCTTATCTTTTGGTGCATGCCAAAGAATTACACTTATTTTAATGTTGCTTTAAAGGGAGCAGTTGTCAGCGAGCGAGCACATTACATCACATGGAAGAGGTCTCTCAGCCTGGCTTAAGCGGCCCCTGCACCTATTGGTGAAGAGCAGAGACTTTGAAATCTCAAAGAGCCAACACAAAGCTCGTCTCTGCTGTTAACCAGCCGTATGGCTTCAGATGGGCTGCCTGTCCCTCCAAGGCTTGTTGCCTCCTTGGCATTGGGAGATGTCCCTTGTGGGGTGGTCACAGGAACTGAATGAAGGAAATTGGAAGTGCTGAGCATGCTGCTGGGCAAATGGGCTGACACGGCCCCTGCTCTGCAGCCCAGGCAGTCAATACGCCTCCAGTTCCCCACACAGGGCCTTATAGGGAGCAGAGGTTGAATGTGTGTGTGTGTGTGTGTGTGTGTGTGTGTGTGTGTGTGTGTGTGTGTGTGAGTTGGCCAGAACTGGGTTGATTTTAGAGATGTGACATGGACAGAGGGGAATACACTGGGCTTCAAAGGCCCAAGGACACAAGAAAGTCAGTTCAAGAGACAACAGGAGAGCAAAGAATAAGACAAAGACACAGAAATCCCAGGCTGCAGCAGGAAGGTTTCTATCAGGTTAAGTGATGGAGCTGGATTCACCAGGGCCAGAACCTGTTCCCTGGCCCCACCCAACTCCTCACAGACTGCCCTGGCCCCTCTGCCCAGAGCCTACCTCCAAGCCTCAGAAGCTAATGTGCTTGTGCACAGAGCACAGGGCAGGCTGGGTGTGCTGAAGTATTCACACCCAGGCCCAAGGCTGCTGGGGGGGATGAATACTTGAGCAGTGTGCAAGTCCCTGCACCTGCTCTGTGTGCAGGGTAAGTCCCACTGTGGACATCTGGAGCCCTGAGCTGGCCCTGACTGCTTGCCCATACCAGGGACAGTCACTTTCTTCCAGTAAAGGGGAGCTGAAGAGGGCATCTGGCTCCTGGCAAAGCCCTGCTCTGACCACCCAGATATGAAGCCTGGGGAAAAAACTTATGGCTCAAAGGAGAATCTTCAATGGGTCTCTAAGCCTTTCTCTTATCTGTGGAGTGAACAGGAGCAGAACATTAGATTCTGAGTTGGCATGCCACCCCAGCCCAGCTGTCCCTCCAGGCTGCAGCTCTGCCCTGGTTGGTCCTGGAGCTATGTCTGTCCAGCCATTCATGGGTTCTGACCAGGGGCATGCAGGGCACATGCTCCTCTGTGAAAAATGGTCCCAGACCAAACCTATCCTTGGGAAGCAGCCCACACCCTGCCACTAAATCCTCTTATGTTAATTTATGTGCTTGCCTTTTTAGGGACCATATCTGCTTTGGGCAGCTGTAAGCTCCTTAATGACGATGACCACTGTGGCCATTTTTCAGGCATGCCCCCCCCACACCCTAACCCTTGGTGGACACCAGCTGAGCCATGTGGTTCCCAGACTTGGATTGCAAGTTGACATCCTTGACAACAGGTGACCCTGTTGGCCTTCTGGATGACAGGGTCAGGTGCAGGGTTGAGGCTCAACCACAGCCTCAGTCCACACCTTTGACAACTGAGCTGCTGTAGGATGCCCAGGGCCGGGTGCTGGGCTCAGCTCTGGGGTCCTGCAGGACACTAGGCAGGCTACTGACCCCAGAGGGGGAGTTCAGGCTCAGCCAGCTCGCCTGCACAGTCACAGCATGACTGGTCTCCACTCTGCCTGGCTTAGGGCCATGGGCCTGTAGCCCAGCTACCTAGGAGCCTGAGCTGGGAGGATCACTGGAGCCCAGGAGTTTGGGATCCACCTGGGTGACGCAGTGAGGTGCCTGCCATCCTCCATCAGACCCACCTCCAACTGAAAGCTGCCAGGACTGCAGGGCCAGCTCCAACTGCCCTGGTCCTCTTACCCAACTGGGCACTCCTGGAGGCAGAGGCCACAGAGAGGGGTGCCCAGGTCAGTCAGCTGCTAGCTGGGTACATGTGGGCCCCTCCATCTGCCCCAGGGCCCTCTGAATCAGGGACTCTTGCCCACCAGTGGATGGTGAACTTTGGGCAGGACACATGAGTCCCCCTTGTGTGCCAGCAAGGTGCAGGCACAACTGGTGCCTGAGAGCCTTCCATCACAGAACTCCTAGTTCCTTAGGGGTGACTGCAGAAGATCCACAACCTGCCCAGGTCACCCGCCCCTGCTGTGGCAGGACACAGAGTTGCTTGGGCTGGCAGGGCAGGGACACCTTGAATAAGGAGGGGTCAGAGAGCTCAGGAGGGGCGAAGATGGAGGTGGGGAGGGAGAGAAGGAGCTTCTCAGTGCCCAGTCCAGAGCCAGGCCACCCTCTCCACATGCCCAGGGTTGGATTTCTTCCCTAAGATACTCCAATATTCCTAACATGCAGTTCCACAGAATGTAGTCTTAGGGGAAATAGGTCATTGTGGTTAAAATTGAAGAAAAGGCACAGAGAGAGGGGTGTCCTTACCTGCTGGGTGTGTCCTTGGGGCCTGGGGGGGATGATGGAAGGTGTGTCTATAGGCACAAAACCAGAGGTGGCTACAACCACAGGAAAGCTAGAGGCCTGAGCACACTCCCCTTCTGGCCTCAGGAGGAGCCACATGCTGCCACCTTGATCTTGAGCTTCCTCCATTGTCCAAGCTGCCCATCTGAGGTGTGTGGCAAAGGTGGCCCCAGGACACTAACATGGCCCATGAGGAAAGGGAGGGTGGGTTTTGAGGGGCATTGTGGGGGGTTTATACCACCAACCCACTCTCACCTGGAAGCACAGGCTTTTGCGATGGAAGGGGAAACTAAGGCACTGAAGGTCAAGTAGTAGGGTTCTGCAGGAGTCATTCCCCTGACCGCACCACTGTTGGATGCCTTGCCCTGCCTCCCAGCTGTCCAAGGAAGCTGTTCCCACCTTACTGGGAGGGGCAGAGTTCCAGAATCACCAAGTGCGCCCACAGCGAAGAGGAACCTGGTCTGACCAGGGGTGGAGACCCTAGACCATGGGCAGCCAGCGAGAGGGCCTGATGGGTGGGTTGGCCAGGGGGATTCCTGGAGAAGGGTGCTCCAGGAGGCTGGGGTGGCAGAAAGGAGGAGCTGGGTGAGCCGGGTCACAGCTGCTGGCACGGGAGTGACCACTAGAGAGGCCTTCCAATGACTACTGGTACCTGGACGCCCGAGCCCATGATGGCAGCAGGAGGACAGCACAGGGCCATCTCTCCTCCACTGATTGATTGGGCCTACAGCCCCTCTGCCCTGCCCCCTCTATGGGTGTGGGATGGCCTCCAGTCCTGCGGCAGCCATTCAACCTGCCTAGCGAAGGCCTGAGGCCCCTCGTTGGCCATAATCACAGGCATATTATCCATGGCCAGCTTCACTGGAGAACACCGGGACCATGATCTGCAGCCTGGAAGAGGAGCGAATCCCCTGGCCATCAGTGCCTTCTCAGGGGCCTGGCCACAATGGGGCCTCTGCACCCCACAGAGCCACATCCCCCTGAAGCTTTTCCTTCATGCTCCATTCATACAGGTCTTCACTGAGAAGTCATGATTTGAAGCCAACACAGTGAACCTATTGTTCCTGCTCTTCCTGGCCTAGCCTGGCCCCCAGGGCTTTCTACATTTCACTCACTTCCCCTCCTGAAGCCTTGCCTGCATCCAAGCTACAAATCCAGCACAGAACCTGCCTGGGCCAGCACCAGGGCAGCACTGGACCCCTGGGAACCACCCTGCTGCACTGATGCATAGTTGCCCTCCAAACTGGGTGCAGCAAGAACTCAGCTGCAGGGAGAGCAGGGCCCGGAGGAGCAGGGCCTGGGGAAGCAGGGCCTAAGGCATCAGGGCCTGAAGGGAACAGAGGCTAAAAGAGCAGGGCCCGGGGGGAGCAGGATTAGGGGGTGCAGGGCCCAGGAGAGCAGGGCCAAGGGCAGCAGGACCCAGGGGAGCAGGGCCAAGGGGAGCAGGGACAGGGGCAGCAGGGATCAGGGGAAGCAGGGACTAGGGGAGCAGGGCGCGGGGGAGCAGAGCCCAGGGGAGCAGGACCAAGGGGGAGCAGGGCCAAGGGGGAGCAAGACAGTGGGAGCAAGGTCAGAGGGAGCAGGACCAGAGGTAGCAGGGCTCAGGGGAAGCAGGGCCCAGGAGGAGGATGGCCCAGGGGAGCAGGGCCAAGGGAAGCTGGGCCCAGGAGAATAGGGCCAGGGGAACAGGGCCATGGGGAGCCGGGCCAGGGGATTAGGGCCAGAAAAGCAGGGCCCATGGGGATCAGGACCAGGTAGAGCAGGTCCCAAGGAGAGAAGGACCAGAGAATTAGGGCCAGGAGGAACAGGGCACATGGGGAGCAGGGACCAGGGCTAAGGGGAACAGGGCCAGGGGGTCAGGGCCAGGGAGATCAGAGCCAGGGGAGCAGGACCAGGGGGAACAGGGTCAGGAGGAGCAGGGCCAGAGAAAAAAGGGCCAGGGGGAGAAGGGCGCAGGATGAGCAGTATGGGGAGAGCAGGGCTTGGCAGAGGAGGCCCAGAGGGAGCAGGGCCCATGGGGAGCACTCCCAGGGGGAGCAGGGCATGGGGGAGCAGGGGTAGGGAGAGAAGGTGTAGGGGGAGGAGGGCCCAAGGGAGCAGGGCCAGGAGGAGCAGGGCCCAGGGGAGCAGGCCCAGCAGGAGCAGGCCTCAAGGGGTCCATGGCCAGAGGGTGTAGGGCCCAGGGGAGCAGGAACAGTGGAAGCAGGTCCCAGGGGCACAGGACCAGGTAGACAGCGCCAGGGGGAGTAGGGCCAGGGGAACAGGGGCAAGGGGGAGCAAGGCCAGGGGGAGCAGTGCCATGGGGAGAAGGGCTAGGGGAAGCCAGGTCAGAGAGAGCAGGGACCAGAGGGAGCAGGGCCCAGGGAAAACAGGGCCCAGGGGAGCAGGGTCAGGGAGATCAGGGCCAGGAGAGCAGGGCCAGGAAGTGTAGGACCATGGGGGAAAGGGCCAGGGAGAGAAGGGTGCAGGGTGAGAAGTACCAGGGGGTGCAGTGCTTGGGGGAGCAAGCCCAGAAAGAGCAGGGCCCATGGAGAGCATGACCATGGGGAGGAGGGCATGGGTGAGCAGGGGTAGGAGGAGCTGGGGTAGGGGGAGCAGGTGTAGGGGAGGAGGGCCCAGGGGAGCAGGGACAGCTGGAGCTGGGCCAGGTGGAAAAGGGCCAGGGGGAGAAGGGTGCAGGGCGAGCAGTACCAGGGGGAGAATGGCTCAGGGGAGCACACCCAGAAGGAGTAGGGCCCATGGGGAGCATGGCCAGGGGGAGCTGGGCACAGGGGAGCAGGGGGAGGGGGAGCAGAGGGAGGGAGAGCAGGGCCTGGGGGAGCAGGCCCAGCAGGAGCAGGGCCCTGAGGGAGCATGGCTAGAAGGAGCAGGGCCCAAGGGAGCAGGATCAGAGGGAGCAGGGCCCAGGAGAGCAGGGCCAGGGTGAAAGTGCCAGAGGGAGTAGGACCAGGGGGAACAGGGCTAGGGGGAGCAGGGCAAAGGGGAGCAGGGCCAAGGGGAACAGAGGCCAGGGGGAGTAGTGCAAGGGGGAGTGAGGAGCAGGGAAACAGGACCAGAGGTTGCAGGGCCCAGGGAGATCAGGACCCAGGGGGAGCAAGGCCCAGGAGGAACAGGGCCCGGAGGAACAGAACAAGGGAGAGCAAGGCCTGAGGGAGCAGGGCCAGTGGGGAAGCAGGATGAGAGGGAGCAGGGCCCTAGGCAGCAGGGCCCAGGGAGCAGGGCCAGGGAGAGCAGGGCCAGGGGGATAAGGGCCAGGAGAAGCAGGGCCAGAGGGAGTAGGGACCAGAGGGAGTAGGACCCAGGGGGAACAGGGCTCATGGGGGGAACAGGGCCCAGGGGAGCAGGGCCAGGGAAATCAGGGTCAGGGGAGCAGGACAAAGGGGAGTTGGTCCCAGAGTAGTAGGACCCAGGGGAGCAAAGCCATGGGGGAGCAGAGTCCAGAGGGAGTGAAGCACAGGTGGGAGCAAGGCCCAGGGGAGAAGGGCCAGGATGAGCAGGGCCGGGAGGAGCAGAGCCAGGAGGAGCAGGGCCCGGGGGAGCAGGACCAGATAGAGCAGGGCCGAAAGAGAGCAGGACCCAGGAGCAATGGGGCCCAGGGTAGCAGGATGTGGTGGAGCAGGGCCTAAAGAGCAGGACAAGGGGCAAGGGGGCCCAGGGAGCAGGGCCAGGAAGAGTAGGTTCAAGGGGTAGTAGGATGAGGTGAAGAGGAAAAGAGGGAGCAGCAAAAGAGGAAACAGGGACTAGGAGAGCAGGGCTAGGGGGAACAGGGCCCACGGGAGCAGGGCCAGGGGAGAAAGGCCAGGGGAAGGAGGCCCAGGGGAAGCAGGGCCAGGCGGAGGAGGGTCCGGGGGAGCTGGGTACATGGGAGCAGGGACAGGTGGAGCATGGGCAGGGGACAAAGAGCCAGAAGGAGAACAGCCCAGGGAGTGCAAAACCAGGGGGAGCAGGGCTCAGGGGATCAGTCCCAGGGAGAGCAGGGGAGGGGGAGGATGATCCAGGGAAGGAGGCTCTGCAGGAGTAGAGCCCAGAGGGGCCATGGCCAGGAGGAGCAGGGCCTAGGCGAGCAGGGGTAGGGGGAGCAGGGCCCAGGGGGAGCAGGGCCCAGGGAACAAGTGTAGGGGAAGCAGGGCCTAGGGGGTCCAGGGCCTGGGGGAGAGGGCCAGGGGGATTAGGGCCAGTGGGAACAGAGGCAAGAGGAAGCATGGCTCAGGGGGGTGGAGCCCAGGGGGTGTCGGGCACAGAAGAGCAGGGCCAGGAGGAGCAAGGCCCTGGGGGAACAGGACGAAAGGGAGAACAGCCCAGGGGAGCAGGGCCAGGGGGAGCAGGCCACATGGGAAGAAGGGCCCTAGGGAGCAGGGCCAGGGGGAGAAGGACCTAGCAGGAGTATGGCCCAGGGGAGAAGGGCCAGTGAGTTCAGGTCCCAGGGGAGCAAGGCACAGGGGAGCAGAGCAAGAGGGAGCAGAGCCAGGAGAAAAAGGCCAGGAGTAGCAGGTCCCAGGGGGAGCTGTGCCTAGGGGGAGCAGAGCCCAGGGCGAGCAGAATCAGGGGGAGCAGGGCCAAGGGAGCAGGGCCAGGGGGAGCAGGGCCCAGTGGGAGCAAGCCTCAGTGGGAGCTGGGTACAGGGGGACCAGGTACCAGGAGGAGCAGAACCAGGGGAAGCAAGGCCCAGGGGTGCAGGACTGGGGGTGTAGGGCCAAGGGGAGCAGGGCCAGGGAAAGAAGGGCCCTGGAGGAGCAGGATAAGTTGGAGCAAGGCCAAGGGAGAAGAGGACCAGAGAGAGCACGGCCAAGGAGAGCAGGGCTAGAAGGAGCAGAGCCCATAGAAAGTAGGGCCAGAGGGAGCAGGGCAAGGGGAGCAGGACCAGGGAGAACAGAGCCAGGGAGAGCAGAGCCAGGGAGAGTAGAGCCAGGAGAAAAGGGCCAGGGGGAGCAGGCCAGGGGGAGAAAGGGCCAGGGGGAAAAGGGCCAAGGGAGAGCAGCGCCCAGGAGGAGTGAAGCACAGGTGGGAACAGGGTCCAGAGAACATGGCCCAGGGGAGCAGGGCCAGGTGCAGCAGGGCCCAGGGAGAGTAGGACACAGGGGGAGCAGGGCCCAGGGAAGCAAGTTCCAGGGAAGAAGGGCTAGGGGAAACAGGGCCAGGAGGAGCATGGCCAGAGCGAGTGGGGCCCGGGGAAGCAGGACCAGGGAGAGCAGGGCCAAAGAGGAGCAGAACTCAGGGGGAGAGGAGCCCAGTGGGGAGCAAGGCCCAGGAGGACAGGGCCACGAGGAGCATGGACTGGGGGGGGCAGGACAAGAGGGAAAAGAGTCCAGGGGAGCTGGGCCATGGGGAGAAGGACACATCAGGAGTAGGAACCAGGGAGCAGGGCCAGGGGAAGCAGGGCCCAGGAGAGGAGGGCCCATGGGAGCAGGACTCGGGGGAGTAGTGCCTAGGGGAGCAGGGCCAGGGAGAGCAGGGCCCAGGAGGAGCCGGACCAGGTGGAGCATGACCCAAGAAGAGGAGGCCTACGGGGAACAGGGCCCAGGAGAGCCAGGCTAAAAGAAGATCCCACAGGAAGTAGGGCCAGGGTGAGCAGGGCCAGGGAAAGCAGGGCCCAGGAGGAGCCGGACCAGGTGGAGCATGGCCCAAGGAGAGGAGGCCTACGGGAAACAGGGCCCAGGAGATCCAGGCTAGGGGGAGAAGAGCTCACAGGAAATAGGGCCAGGGGAGCAGGGTCAGGGGATCAGGGCCCATGGGGAGAAGGACCATGGCGAACAGGGCCCAAAGGAAGCAGGGCCCAGGGGAGCAGGGCACAGGGAAACCAGTGCAGGGAGAGTAGAAGCATGAGGAGGAGGGCCCAGGGAGCATGGCTGGGGGGAGCTGGGCCCAGGGGAGCATGGTCAGGAGAATCAGGGCTCAGAAATGCAGGACCAGGGGGACCAGGGCCCAGGGGAAGCAGGGACCAGGGGCAGCAGGGCACAGAGAAAACCAGGGCCCATAGGGAGCAGAACCCGGGGGGCGGGGAGGGTAGGGCTCAGGGAGCATGGGCAAGAGAGATCAGGGCCAGTGGAGCAGGGCCAGGAGGAGCAGGGCTGGGGAATGCAGGACCAGGGGGAGCAAAGCCCAGTGGAAGCGTGGCCCAGGGGGAGCTTGGCACAGGGAATCCAGGGCCCAAGGGGAGCAGAACCCAGGGGAGCAGGGCTCAGGGAGCACAACCACGGGGGAGCAGGGCCAGGGGAGCAGGGGCAGGAGGAGCAGGGCCCAGCAAAGCAGGACCATGGGGAGCAGGACACATGGGTTCAGGGATCAGGGGAGTAGGTACAGGGGGAACAGTACACAGAGGGAGCAGGGCCCAGGGTAGTAGGACCAGGGAGAGAAGATGACAGAGGAGCAAGGCCCAGGGAAGCAGAGCCAGGGGAGCAGATCCAGAGATAAGAGGGTCAGAAGGAGCAGGGCCAGGGGGAGAAGGGCCCGGGGAAGCAGGCCCAGGAGAAGCAGGGAAAGGGGGAGCAGGGCCTATGGGGAACAGGGCCATGGTTATCAGGACCAGGTGGAGCAGGTCCCAATGAGAGCAGGAAAAGGGATTAGGGCCAGGGGAAGCAGGTCACAAGGAGAGCAGGAAAGGTATTAGGGCCACAGGGAGCTGAGCCCATGGGGAGCAGTGCCATGGGGAGCAGGGACCAAGAAAGCAAGACCAGAGGGAGCACAGCCTAGAGGAACAGGACCAAGGGGAGTAGGGCCACGGGGGAGCAGGGCCCAGGGAGCAGGGCCAGGAGGGAGTAGGGCCCAGGACAGCAGGGCTAGGAGGAGCAGGGCCCAGGGAAGCAGGAACAGAGAGAGAAGGGCCCAGGGGAGCAAGACCCAGATGAGCAGAGCCAGGAGGAACAGGTCCGGCGGAGCAGGGCCAGAGGGAATGGGTCCTGGGTAAGTAGGACCAGGAGGAGCAGGGCCAAGTGGAAACAGGGCTGTGGGGGAGTGGAGCCCATGGGGGAGCAGGGCCCAGGAGAGCAGGGTCAGATGGAACAGAGCCCTGGGGGAGCAGGACCAGAGGGTGAATAGCCCAGAGGAGCAGGGCCAGGTAGAGCAGGGCCGGGGGAGAAGGGCACACAGGGAGTAGGGCCCAGGGGAGCAGGGCCAGGGAGAGCAATTCCCAGGGGAGCAGGGCCCAGGGGAGGAGAGCAAGGAGAAAAGAGCCAGGGAGAGCAGGGCCAGGGGAAGCAGGACCCAGGGGAGCAGGGCTAGGGGGAGTAGGGCCCAGGTTAGCAGGACTAGGCGAGTAGCCCCAGGGGAGCAGGGGCAGGGGAGCAGGGCCAAGGAGGAGCAGGACCAGGAGGAGCAGGGCCCAAGGAGAGGAGGCCTAAGGGGTGAAGGGCCCTGGAGAGCAAGGATAGGAGGATCAGAACTCACAGGGAGTAAGGCCAGGGGAGCAGGGCCAGCGAGCAGGGCCCATGGGTACAGAACCATGGTGAGCAGGGCCTAAGGGGAGCAGGGCCCAGGGGGAGAGAGGCAAAGTGAAACCAGGGCCCAGGCGGAGCAGAACCATGGAAGCAGGGCCCAGGGAGAATGGCCATGGGGGAGCAGGACTCAGGGGATGAGGACCAAGGGGAGTAGGACACATGGGTGCATGGCTCAGGGAAGCAGGTCCCAGGGGATCAGGACGCAGAGGGAGCAGTTCCCAGGGAGAGCAGTATCAGGGAGAGCAGAGCCCGGGGAAGCAGGCACAGGGGAAGCAGGGAAAGGGGTAGCAGGGTCAGGGGGACCAGGGCCCAGGAGAAACAGAGAACAGGGGGAGCTGGGCCCAGGGTAGCATGGCCCATGTGGAGCAGGGCCCAGGGGAAGAAGGGCCCAGGGGAAGAAGGGTGCCGTGGAGCTGGGCCCAGCATAAGTAGGGCCCAGGGGAGCAGGGACATGGGTAGCAGGACCAGGTGGAGCAGGGAACAAGGAGAGCAGGACCAGGGGATTAGAAACAGGGGGAGTAGAGCCCATGGGGAGCAGTGCCAGGGGGAGCAAGGCCCTTGAAAGCAGGACCAGAGAGAGCAGGGCACAGGGGAGCTGGGCCAGGAGGAACATGGCCAAGGGGAGCAGGGCCAGAGGGAGCGCGGCCTCGGGGTGTAGGGCCAGAAGGGAGCAGGGCCCAGGGGAGCAAGTTGACCAGGGCCTAGGAGGAGCAGAACCAGGGGAGAGGGCTCAGGGGAGAAGGACTGGAGGGAGTAGGGCCCAGGGGAGCAGGGCTAGGGGGAGCATGGCTGGGGAGAGCTGGAACAGGTTGAGCAGGGCCCAGGGAGAGGAGGACCACAGGGAACAGGGCCCAGGAGATCAGGGCTAAGGGGAGCAGAGTACGCAGGCAGTAGGGGCAGGGGGAGCAGGGACAGGGGAGCAGGGCCCAGAGGGAGCAAAGCCCAGTGGGGAAAAGGGCCCAGGGGAGCAGGGCCAGAGGGAGCACAGCCAAGGGGAGGAGGGCCAGGGAGGAGCAGGGCCCAGGGGAGCATAGCCCAGGGGAGCAGGATAAGGGGGAGCAGGATACAGGGTAGCAGGGCCAAGAGGAGCAGAGCCAGGGGGAGCAGGGCCAGGGGAAGCAGGGCCCAGGAGAGCAGGGCCCAGGGGAGCAGGGCCAGGGGGAGCAGGGCCCAGGGGAGCTGGACTGGGGGTGTAGGGTTTGCTTGTCGTTGTTTTATGGATTTTTGTATTTACTTGTGTGAGGTCAGGTCAATGACTAATCTTGAGTGGCAATTGAACATGTGTGATTGTGAAGTGTATGTTATTCTCCATTTTGGGAGATGGATAATTTATATCTTTGTGAATATCTGGAAAGGTGTGACTTTGTATATGCAGGTAGTGTGAGTTAATAGGATATTTGCATATTTATATGTAGCTATTTGATGCTTGTGGGGATTTACATTTGTATTGAATTTGTAGTTACTAGCATTCCTTGGGTGTCTGTAGGGTGTTTTAGGAACAGAGTTTTGTGAAGTAAGATTGTTCAGGGGACATGGGTACAAGTATTCCAGGGGTCTGGCAGTTTTGATGAATATCTTGTCGGGGAATGCATTTTAAGTGGGGACTTACTAGTATGTAACTGGGAAGTAAGGCTGTCTGTATCTGATGGAATGCTAGGCTTGTGCATTTATGCCAAAAAGTGGGAATTATGTTTGTACGTATTACAGGAATGTAATATGCTACAAGTATTTTTTAGTATTTGGGGGATGTAGGAGCTGGTTTCTATTTTTAAAAATTATTTTTTTTAAATTTATAAGTGGTTTGATGTATATTTTTAAGTGGTGTGCTAGAGAATATTTTGGGTCTTTGGCATGTGTACTACTTTATGTATATTGATCTATGGGGTGGATAAATCACGTAAGTTTATTTTCAGAAATGTGGTTGTTATATCAAAGTGTATTTGTTTGGAGAATGCTGGGGTGTCTACATGTGTGTGGAAATATTTGGGGATTAGGTTTATGTTGTGTTCTGAAGATGTGGAATGTGGCAGTGTTTGAGAGAGGTCTCTATATTTCAGGTATTGGGAATGTTTGTGTATATGTGTTAGTGTGTGGGAGTTATGTGTGTATTAGTCATTGTACCTTTGTACATGTGTTTGCTCTTCTGTCTGTATTGTTTTGGTACTGTGATTTGATCCCAGGGCCTCACACTTGTGTAATTAGTGTTTTTGTATGTAGCCATAAGAGTGTTTGGGTATGTTTGGGCTCAAGGGTCCTGTTTCTGTTTATTCTGGAATGTAATATTTAGAGAGATTGGTGATGTTGCTTGAAAGAGTGGTCCTTATGTTTGTGTTTGGTCTTATGTATTTGAAACCTATAGGCTATTGGTGGTCATGTGAGTATTTTAACTCATGGATTTTTGGTGAGTATTCTGGTGGTGGTGGGAGGTTCCTTGTGTGTGTTTAGAAATAGAGAAGCCATGTAGACTGGTTGTGCATTTGGAATAGCAGATTGTAGGAATTTTAGGGCTTTAGGCTTTTGCTTCAGTCTTGGCTGGGGGTGGTGTGTGAGACAACTTGTGTATGCTAGGTGGTTTTCTGGAGTCTGTGCCCATAGTATTTTCACAGTGTGCATATGGACAGTGTTTCTATTATATGTTTGTATCTAGTGCATGTGTATGTGTGTGTATAGTTATAGGAATGATGTGAACATTCAGTGTACTAGGGTTTTCTATTTTAGGTAGAAACGGGTAATTTGTCTATGTGTTGATAGTGCATGTGTCACCAGTGAAAGGTTTGAGAATGTCTTCAAAAATGTCGATCATCTACTAAAACCTTCAGGTTTTTTGGCAGAGAAGAATTTAAGGCCCAGATTTTAGGGAAAGTGAAAGAGCTTGTTTGCAAAGCAAAAGTACACACTTGAAAGGCTGAGTGTGGGCATACTTAGAGGCCGAGTAGCCTCCCAGTCAGATGATTGGTGGCTTATAATATTCAGGGGAAGTAATATTTATAAGCAGGGGTTGAATATGAAGAGGATTCTCTTGATTTTGGAGGTCTTTTGTGGAACCCTGCTCAGTTTCATTAGCATCTATTTATGCAACCAACGGGTGTATATGTACATGTGTTAAACAGCCTCAATAAATAAAAAGGTGAAAACTAGGGTTAGGAATGTCTCTGGAACATCTGCATGAGGAACCAACCTGAGCTTTCTCAAGATTGTAGTCACGTTGTAGTTAGGTAGAATACTGGCTCTGGGCTTGCTGTGTGACCTACCTTGCTTGGAGTCCTCTTTTTTTTTTTTTCTATTATTGACAAGAGGACATCATGAGGCTGATTGCTGGAGGATATGGCCTTGGGAGAGCTGCATGTCCCTATTACTTGAGTGAGGCCAGACTGGAGAAGGAGTGCTGTCTGGCAGAGCCATCCCTAATACTGACCCTCAGATGCCATGCCTGAGATGATAAATGCCTACCATTTTGAATTGCTGAATTTTCCACTGTTTGTTTGTCTACAATATTGGTTCACTAGGTAACTAGGACTCCCCAAAATCAATACACACCATAAACTCAGATTTCAGGTATCAAGTGAAGAGAAAACCACAGAAATTGAAATCATTTTGTACCAGGCAATGTATTCTTCCATTTGCACTTTTCCTCAAGCCTATATTTGTAGCTCTTCCCTTCTTTCTGTAGAGACCCTGTCCTTTAATTGCTTACTGATTCTCTCCAGAAATTCCATGTGTGAATCCATAATACATATATTTGTTTATTGTCTATTTTCTTCTGTGGGATGAAATATCCATAAGAGGGATGGTCTTTCAGTTTCTCTTGGTGCTTAATAAGTAATCATTGAAGGAATCAAAGAATTCTGTCTTATGTTGAGTTCCTTACAGTTCAGTCCCTGAGACAGTTTTGTAAGCAAGTTTTTTGTTTGTTTGTTCATTTTTTTTTGGTTTAAAGTAATATTCAAAGAGAGCATAATCAGGCTGAGGAGAAGTTGAAATATGACCCAGACCCCCAAACAGTCTCAGCTAGCCTTATGTGTCAGTGGAGGATTAATATTGTCATTAGGGGTGTGCTCAGCTTTTTATTACCCATTTATCCATGAAACCTTCCTAGAAAGCTGTAAGAGCTCTTGTGGGTGCTCTCTATAGCTGATGCAGATGTCAAGGGAGCTGACAGCCAAAGCTGTTTCCAGCAGCATTCCCAGAAATTGGTAAAAGAGTCCCTTCATTGAGAATAGATCCAGGTTGCAGATGTCAGTATCCAACATAGTCTACTTCTGTTCAGCTCAAATTCATTACTTTCATTTCCATTCTGAGGAAGGAAAAAACAAATGTGTGTTTGTGTTCAGGATTGTGGGAGTTTTTTATGTATGTTCAGAGTGCTTTAGGCTTATATGTTTAGGTTTATATGTATGAATTTAGGGGCTGTGAGAACTGTGTACGAAAGGGTTAAAAGCTAGCATGTATATATATAATTTATATAATTTTCAGTTGTAGATGCACACAATTCCTTTATTTATTTATTTTTGTGTGATGCTAAGAATAGACCCCAGTGCCTTACATAAGCTAGACAAGTGCTCTACCACAGAACCTCAGCCCTAGGCCCAGCCCCTACCATGTACATTTTTGATACAAAAGAATTTCAGGGGAAAATTTGATAGTTTTTGTTGAGCATTTTACATCATGTGTGTGTGTTTTTTCACTATACCCCAATAGAGTCAATGACTTGAGAAGTAGTTTGAATAAGCTTTATTAGCAACAAGCTGGCCTGATGGAATGGAAGATGGTAGGCTCAAAGAAACATATAATGGTCCTAGGTGGGTGCATCAGTTGTCTAGTGTTTCAGAAAAGTAGCCTCTTATGGAGTGTGGGCTGTGTATGTCTTATTCATGTATGTCACCAAGACTTCCAGTCCAGTAGGTCTAAACAAGACTTAATTGATCAGAGTTTCTGTGTTAAAATTCTTGATTAGAGTAGTTTGTGGGTTTTGTTGTGGTCAACATTTCTTTTTCTGTTATTGGGGGGAGGTTATGGTTACTGGGGATTGAACTCAGGGGCACTTGACCACTGAGTCACATCCCCAGCTCTAGTTCATCTTTTATTTAGAGACAGAGTCATACTGAGTTTCTTAGTTCCTCACTGTTGCTGAGGCTGGCTTTGAACTCTCGATCCTCCTGCCTCAGCCTCCCTCCGAAGGTGCTGGGATTACAGATGTGCACCACCATGCCTGTCATGGTCAACATTTCTGGCAAGCATGTTTTTAGGTCTGATATTCTTCCATAACTTTGGACTAGGAGTTTCCAAGAAGAGAGGGTCTTGTGCATTTCTAGCTGGGTTTATAGTGTGCAGATAATCTGTGACAGACAGGGCAAGTATAAGCTAAGAGAATTGGATTTTCATTGGGTGAAGGGCTTATATGTTCTTTCAAGATGTTTCTTTGATTATAATTATTATAAGAGAGCCATTTGACCAAAAGGCATTTTGCAATAAAAATTTCTTATCAATTTTTGTGGTTCTCATGTATTGTGCAGTGAAATTGGCGATATGCTCTTATGTGGTATTGGTGGGCTGTTGGGCAGCCCTTGTATGTATTTCTGGATGCTAGGAAGATTTCCTTTCATTTTGATGGGCATGAAAATCATGGGGTGGTTATTTGTATGAGAAAATGAGATGCTGTGCTTTTCCTGGAAGGATGGTAAGAATTCAGAAGGCTTCAGTGTTTTTTACTCTTTTTTTTGTGTTGCTGGTTTCCTTAAATTGTTGATATGCATTCAAAGTTTAGGGTTTGTTTTGTTTTCAAATTACCCATAAGAATCTGATATATATTCACCGGTGTGTGTGATGGTGTCTGTGTGGCTGTTTGAGAACAAGGGAAAGTCATGGTGTCTTGTGAGACTGTGCAGGTTTTGGAGTATTTAGAGGGCTGTTGTTTATTTGTTTAGGCTCATGAATGCACCTTGGGATGTTTGGGTGTAATATGTGTGTTTGCGTATGGCCTATGTTAATGAATGTGTTTGGGTATATATCTATGGGTTTATCATGTGATTGATATTGTTGGGAAATGGAGGAGTGGTATTTGTGTACTTGAGATATGGGATATACTTGGTTATGTGGGGTTTTATAAAAAAAATTTCTTTTCTTTATTCATGTATATATACTTGTGTGCTTTAAGGCTGGTCAGTTACTAATTTTGTGGAGTAGTAGGATGAATATGTTTAAGTGTGGTGTGGAGTTGGTAGGGTTCTGCATTTTTATAGACAAGGAGTTATTCATATTTGGGAGTGTGTGAACTTGTATATGAAGAGAGTATAATATTTTGTGTATAATTTGATATATTTGCATATTTTTATGTAATGGGTAACTGTGTAGAAATTAGATGCCTATGGAGAGTTATTTGTGTCTTCAGTTTGTATTAACTACCACAGCTCAGGTGTGTGGGGGTGTATTTGTGTTGCATGTATCAGTAATAGTTGTGAGAAGGAGAATATTTAGGTGTCAATTAGTATGTGTGCTTAAGAGACATGGCAGTTGATGTCTGCTTTCTGGGGCCATATATGTATGAATTAGAAAGTTATTTGTAACTGGGAGGTGAGGAAGTTATTTGTAACTTCCTCAAGTAGAAAGTTATTTGTAACTGGTATGTGATGAAGAGGTGACATTGTGCATATATATGGGGATTATGAGAATTTTTATATATGTTTTAGGGATACATAATACAGCTATTTGTTAGCATTTGAATAAAAAAATGTGTTTTACTTGCCCGTGATAATTTGGATTTTGTAAGTGAGCTTATGTGTATTTTAGATGATATTCTTGAGATATTTTTTGTCTCAGGCATGCAAATTGGTTTGTGGATTTGTAGATGGATGGTTGAATTCTATAAATTTCTTCATTGGGAATGACGTTGCTAGGAGTATTCAAAGTGTATTTCTTTGGAGAATGCTGTACCATTTCTAGGTGTGGATAGAAATGTTTGTCTGGTCAGGTTGGCAGGTTGCATTCTGGAGATGTGGAATACTGTGTAATGTTTTAAATACACTCTATATTCATTATTTGGATATATTTATGTGCCTATCTTTCCTTTCCTGTTCAAAAATTATCTATATATTGATCCATAGATAGAGATTAATGTATGCATGTGTTTTTTTTTATGTGTTGTGGTATTGAACTCTCTGTGTGATTGCATGTAGACTAGCATTTTTGTGTTTTGTGTGTATGTAGGCACCCAAGTGATTAGGTGTATGTTCATAGATTTGTGGATGTGTGTATTTAGAATCTTTGCATATATGACTCTCAGGAATTGTGTTTTGTGTTTATTGTGGCATGTAATTCTTGATGATTTTGGTGATGCTCATTGAATGTGTGGTCCTGATATATAATTATGTTTAGTCTCATGCATTTGAGAAGTATAAATTGTTGGTGGCTGAGTGTGTTTTGAATTCATTGGGATCTTGTGATGTGTACTCTGGCAGATGTGAGAGGTTCATTGTGTGCTTGAAAATATATTTGGATATTATGGAATGTGTGTATTTTAGAACTGTGGGATTTCATGTGGGTCTGTTGTGCAGTTCAAGAGATGACTGGTTGTATATTTTTGGTTTTCCAGGGTCTTTGCCTGTAAGATATTTATTGGGTATATATGAGCAGTGTATTTGTTGTACAGGTATGTGTCCAACTGATGTTGTACCTGTATGAATACTTGTAGGAATGTGCTTGAATATTTAGTTTGAATAGGGTATTTTTCTCCAAAAATTCATGTAGTAACAGTTGGTATTTCTGTGTGTTTGGGATGGAGATATCTGATGTTCATCTGGTCAGAAGCCATGAGGTGTATTTTTGTCTAGAGGTGTTAATGAAGTTTTGTTTGTGTATTTGGGATTGGAATTTAAGTTAGTACCCTGGGGCAGGTAAATTTTGTGCACATATTCTTTGTGTGCTGGAGCTGCCAATAATCAGCTATGGTAGCTGATGCTGCTCATCTCTTTCAGTTTGGTGTTCAGAAGCATCAGATTAGTTAGTGTACAAAGTATATCTGTCTCAAGAAGTTAGTCTTGAGATAGATATACTTTGTACACTAAAAGTTAAGGCTTTCTTACCTACCTCTAGATTATTTACTAGAATACTTCTAGTGTGTGTGTGTGTGTGTGTGTGTGTGTGTGTGTGTGTGTACCATTTTTTATGAACAGGCATCTGTGTGAAGTAAATATATTCAGGCAACCATGTGTTCATATCTTACAGATTGCGCATGCATTGTGAGTGGGGCATCAGGACACATCAAAACAACTATAAAATGTTTGTGCTGCTTTGCTCTGCCTGAGACAGCTAGTAATGAAGAGGCAGAGAGGTAAGAGAAGAAAGGCTTCATTTTTCTAGAATCATTTTTGACAGAAATTAATGCCTAGCTCCTGGTTTCATCTTGCTTAATGCTGTTGAGTCAAATGTATACAGTGTATTATACATTTGTTCTCTCAGTATTGTCCTCTCAGTCTTGGGAAGGTGGGTCCAAGGAGAGTTTACTAGAGTTGACAGAATGTCTTTTAGAGGATCTGGGGTTGTGTGGGTCTTATCTGGGTCCAGTGGACATTGAGCCATCTGTATCTGTAAATCTAAGATAATGTGATCGTTTAGATGCTTGCATTCTGAAGATGTGAGCATCTGGTTTCCTTTCTAGTCAGAATCTGCTCTGCACTTCTGCGAATGTCTTTTCATTTAGACATTTCCTATGACCTATCAAGGAGAAGTTCCCAGTACAAGGGTTAGTACTTTTAACTAACTCTATGGTTAGTCAATATGATACAGTGAGAGTGTGGGGAGAAAGAACGCTATGTTTGTAAATCCAAAAGAAGAGAGTAGAGGAAAAAATAACTTTTAATTTAGGGTTCATCATCACTTTGTTCCCTTGAGTCTCAGAGGAGACATGGTATGAGGACTATTGAGAAAGGCAGGCACCGTTGAGATTGGTGGGCTCTTTTAGATGCACTGAATGCTTTTTTTTTCCTTGTGAGACAGATATGAGCTTTTGGGGACAAGGGGTAGATATACTGGTATTGATCTTTAGTTTTCCCCAAAGATTCACCATTATACCTGTGTTTTCCACCTGATGGCACTTTTGGGAGGTGTGGGAAGCTTTTAGAAAGTGGGACTCAGTTGATAAAATTAATTCATTGGGGATGTGTGCCTAAAGGGATACTGGGATCTCTGTGCATTTGTCTCTATTCTGTTTTCTATTCTGTTTCTCTTTGCTTCCCAGCTCTCATGAGGTGAGCAGAACGTAGTCTCTTCCAGATGTTCTGCCTTGCCACACGTCCAGAGGCTAGAGGCCCAAGCAAACATAAATCTCTGGTTTTTTGATGGTATTGATCTCAGGTAAATTGTCACAGTGTAGGAAAGTGATTAGGACAGCTTCTGTCCACATCCTCTAATCAAACCCATCTCCAATGTTTCTAAGTACCAGGAAATAACTCATACTTCCTTCACTCAATTTTTGATGAACAAACATGATAGTAATGTACCCCGTTTATAATTAAGTCATATATGGATGCCCACGACCTCTGGTGTGAGAGCACTGTAGACCCCATTCAGAAATAGGAGTAGATGTGGCTGAAGGGACCCCAAGTGAACAAGCCTGGGCCTGGCATGGGAACACACATCACACAATGTTGTGGCCTCCCAGCTAGGAGACATCTGTTTGGGCTGACAGTGTGTATACTCAAAAGGGTCTATTTGGGATGATCCTCTCCTTTAGGTACCCTTTCAGTGTCCCAGAGTAGCTTCCTCTGAAGAATATTTACCTGAGAAGGCTCTCTTTCTACTTGAAATGTTTTCTTCATATTGAGCACTCATTGAGTGATTGTTAAGAACATTTTGTTTTATAGGAGGAAATGTGCTCTCTACTTTGCAATTTTTTGTTCTCTCATATTTTCAACACCAAGGTGTGTGCCTGGAATATGAATTTTCATCCCTCCACTTTTATCTGTAATGTTAGAAGATCAATAGCATTGAACAAATTGCTAATTGGATGTGTCTGTGTTCAGACTGTGTATGGGGTATCCTGTCCTGTGTGTTTGTGTCTTTGTGTGTGTGTTTGTGAACTTGGGCTTCTATCACTAGGACTTTGTGTTCTTGTGTGTTTCATGTGTAGAGGTATGAAAGAACATGAAATAGGACATCCTGAATTATCTTATGTGTAAGTGTTTGATTGTTGTGTGTAAAGATTATGTCTGAGTGATTTCTTGGGTCAATGCCTTTCTGGTAGGATGTGTTTGGGGTGTTATTTCTGGTTCTGTAGGTGTTATTGGCATTGTGGCATATTGTGAACATGTGAGTCTGCATTTGAAAAGAGCTAGGATGTTGTCTTACCACTCAGTGTTGGATTTGGGCATTTTCAGATCTTAGCGTGTATATGTATGTTCACATTGCCTAGGTGAGAATTTAGGGACATAGTCTTTGGTGTACAGAGATTTGGAGAGAATGGGATCAAGGGGTCTATAGGGGTTTTAGGATTTGTGTGTATGTGGCACATGGATTCTGTACAGATTCTGTTGATAATGTCTTAAGAGGGACAGCTGTTTATGTTCTTATTTAGGGCTTTGAGGTGATCTTGCTGTTCTTGGGAATGTAGGGGTATCCTTTGTGAGTATGTAGGAGTTAGCAGTGTCTGTGTATATCTGAGATTTGTTGCTGAACTTCAAATTCTGAGGCATTCTGTCTATGTGCATGTTTTCAATCTAAAGGTGACTATATATGTTTTCATTTGAGAATAGAAATTGGTTTCAGATATTAATAATTATATTTGTTTGGTCTGAGTCTATGCAGTTATTGAGATAGAGTTTTTGTAATTGCATTTTGGGTGATAGTGACTGGTGTGTGTTTTTCTGGGGTATGAGGATATGTGTATCTGAAACACACCAAATAACCTAATCCAAAATATGCTTGCCTAATTAAATTTCTCCTCTTGTCAGATCAGCATGTCTACCTGTGTTTGGTAGTATGCTATTGTAAATATCAGGTTTATGCACAAAAGATGTGGTAAAGTTAAAATCTGTAAACTTATTGTACAAAATATATTGTCTCTGTTTTCTTAGTAAAAACTTGTGAAAGCTGTGTCTGGACTAAATAATGGAATGAAAAGCACTTGTCAAGTGAACCTTCAAGCCCCAACCTGCCATGAGATATAAAGTTCAAAATATTTCCAAAGTATATTTCCAGATGTTTTAGGCATGAACCATATTCTGGTTCAGTCAACTGCAGCCAATAAACCTGCTTCCTGAAAATTCCTCTGGTATTCACCCTCTTCTGTCCTACTTCATATCTAGTTTAAGTGTTTCTTGGAGGTGACTGGAATATGAGACTTTGTAAGAAAGACCATTGATTGTGATTTAATTGGGTTTTGGTGTGTATTTGTTTTAGATTTGGGCATGAGTTACTCTGGGTGTACAGTCAAGCATTCTGGCGGATAGGAAGTCTATGCAATTGATGATTTTCAGAGTTCCGCAGTGTTGTGTGCTTGTGACTGTGTACATTAGGAGATATGAGCAGACCTGTACACACCTGTTCATAGTTACTGAGTGGCTGCATGTGCTTTTGGGTCTGTGAGAGTACTGTGGATATGTAGATTTAGACAGACATCTGTGTTCTCAAGCTCGTGTAATCTAGGGCTGTGAATGCACTTAGGATATGAGGTGGCTATGTATTCATTCTTGAGCTGGAGGTAGCTGGTGTTTGTTTCCACAGTGGGAATATAGGAGTTATGTTTATATAAAAATATGAGTGAGGAGGCTTGAGTACTGAGAGTATATATGGTAATTATTGCATGGTGGGACTTGTGGTTAGTTATTAAGAAGAGTATTTTAATGGAGTGTTTTTGTGAATATATGTATTTTATTTGTTTGTTTGTTTGATTGGGAAGATGTGAGATTAGAGAGCGCAGTGGTAAAATATATGTATTTGGGCCACACATGTGTTATGTTTGTATTTGGGAAATGCTGATAGCTAGATTGTAGTTGATATCATTGATGTGTACATTTGGAGAAGGCCTAGGAAAATTTATGTGTATTTGGGAGTAGGTGTTTGCAGATCAAATTATTTTGGGGATGTAGAGTCATGTTTATGTGTGTATGCTGGTAGTTGAGCCTATGTCCTTTAGGGTTATGGATGTTACATTTTTATAATTAAGTTGTACCTGGTTGTATTCAATCTTGGGAAGGTTTTAAGGGATTTTTGTGTATGTTGGGGATGAAGCAATATTACTTATGTTTATTGAGTGTTTATTTCTCTTGAGAATCAAGTCTGTGTGATTTTTCCAGAAAATTTAATACTTTGTATAACTTTTGTTAACAGGTAGGGTTTTTTTTTTTTGTGTGTGTGTGTGTGTCTGTGTGTGGAAACTCAGTGTTTGGTGATATCATGTGCAAATATTTTAGGGAGTGTAGAGTATATGGAAATGTATAAGCCTACATTTGGAAAAATATAGATTGTAGCTGCATGTTTGTCAGTACCTGGGTTATCTCTGTGGTTAGGTGGCATGTGTGTGTCTGTGGCTATAAGGGGTGGCAGGAGCACATTAATGATGATGGCAAACCTTTTCCATGTGCACTGACCCTTGTTCCTGTTGATCTGGAGCTCCAAAAGTAATTTATATTTTATTGTCCTTATCTGATATCTGGCTACATTAGTTGTTGGTGGGTGGATGTGCCTCTTGTGCTTGAGTGGGGCTAGCTTCCAGGATTCTAGGCTGGTGGATGGAAGCCAGTGAGGGGTGATCCCTCTGGAGTGGTTGGGGTAGCTTTTCCTCTAAGATGTGTGGTATGGCCATTCCTCTTACAGATTGTTCAAAGGTACTGACTCAGGAAGAAAGTCACTGGGAAATTTATAAATCCATGGACTATTGCTGAGAGAGTTGTTTATGTATATCCACCTGTTCTTTCCTCCCTTGGGTTTTTCCTTCTGCCAAGACAAAGGCCAAGACCCTATGTATAAGTCCCCACAGGCCCCTCCCAGCCTGGGTCTGTTGGAGGCCCATGTGTGCACATGCCTGAGCTCTTGGTGTACATTCACTGGCAAACCCATGAGCTCTATAATTATTACACAGTTGCACCTCAGTCACATTAGGAGAGGAGTTAAAAACTAAATGTACTCTACAGATTCAACGTGATTCTGATCAAAATCCTAATGGCATTCCTCACAGAAATAGAAAAAGCAGTTATGAAATTAATCTGGAAAAATAAGAGACCCAGAATAGCTAAAGCAATTCTAAGCAGGAAGAGTGAAACAGGTAGTATCACTAAACCAGATCTTAAACTATACTACAGAACAATAGTAACAAAAACAGCATGGTACTGGCACCAAAACAGGCAGGCAGACCAATGGTACAGAATAGAGGACACAGAAACCAGACCACAAAATTACAACTACCTTATACTAGACAAAGGTGCTAAAAGCATGCAATGGAGAAATGATAGCATCTTCAACAAATGGTGCTGGGAGAACTGGAAATCCATATGCAACACAATGAAATTGAATCCCTATCTCTCACCATGCACAAAAGTTAACTCAAAATGAATCAAGGATCTAGGAATCAAACCAGAGACTCTGCATTTAATAGAAGAAAAAGTAGGCCATAATCTCCATCACGTAAGACGAGGCCCAAGTTCCTTAATAAGACACCTATAGCACAAGAATTAAAACCAAGAATCAACAAATGGGATGAATTCAAACTAAAACGTTTTTTCTCAGCAAGAGAAATAATATGTGAAGTGAATAGGGATCTTACATCCTGGGAACAAATTTTTACCCCTCAAAACTCAAAAAGTTAACAAAAAACAAATAACCCAATCAACAAATGGGCCAAGGACCTGAACAGACACTTATCAGAAGAATATAAAATCATTCAACAAATACACAAACAAATGCTCACTATCATTAGCAATCAGAGAAATGCATATTAAAACTACTCTTAAGATACCATCTAACTCCAGTAAGAAGGGCAGCCATTATGAAGTCAACAAGTGCTGGTGAGGATGGCGGGGGGGAGGTACTCTCATACATTGCTGGTGGGACTGCAAATTGGTGCAGCTAATTTGGAAAGCAGTATTGAGGTTCCTTGGAAAATCGGGAATGGAACCATCATTTGACCCGGCTATTCTTCTTCTCAGACTCAAAAGAACTAAAAATGGCATACTACAGGGACATAGCCACATCAATGTTTATAGCAGCACAATTCACAATAGCTGAACTGTGACGCCAACCTAGATGCCGTTCAATGGATGAATGGATAAACAAGTGGCATTTATACATAATAGAATATTAATCAACACTAAAAATAACAAGATCATGGCATTTGCAGGGAAATGGATGGCATTAGAGCAGATTATGCTAAGTGAAGTTAGCGAATCCCCCCACACACACACACACAAAACAAAACCAAAAATAAATGCTGAATGTCTTCTCTGATATAAGGGAGGTGACTCAAAACGGGGTAGGGATGAAGAGCATGAGAAAAAATAATTACCTCTAATACGGAAGAGAGGTGGGAAGGAAAGGGAGAAAGAAGGGGAATTGCATAGAAGAGGGAAGGAGACCCCCTTTGTTATATAGAATACAGGTATGATGATGTGAGGGATAAAAAAGAAGTGGGTCACATTAGATTGGGTAGAGAGAAGTAATGGGAGGGGAAGGGAGGGGAAGGGGGAATGGAAGAACAGCAGAATAAAATAGACATTATTATTGCTGTGGGTATATACATGACTCCATGAACAATGCAATTCTGCAAAATGTACACTCAGAAAAATGAGAAATTATATCCCATCCGATTCAAATGTATGATATGTCAAGATCATTGTACTGTCATTTATAACTAATTAAAACAAATAAAAAAAATAAAATAAAAAAACTAAATGTACAATGATACTGGCTTTAAATTTTCCTGAGGAGCTCCCATCATTGTTATTGATCATTTCTTGGCAGGACTGAGTGAGTGATTCATCCATTCAACCTGAACAATCCTTTCACATTTCTTACTGATCAGTTCTACTAGTGGAGAACTTCTTTGATTTTTATTTATGTTGAAATAAATAAAAGGAATTTAATTTTTTATATGTGATCAAATACAGCAAAATTTTACCAAGTTAACTACTTGGGAAGGCACATCAGTAGTGTTCATTTCACGTATTTTGCCATTCTTCTGATACCAGCATGCAGCCATAGAAATTTTTTCATATTGCCAAACTGAAGCTTATTTATTAGACATATAATTGTCAATTTTCCTCATGCCCTATAGACCACTGTTCTCCTCTCTGTTTTATTTCAATCTCTCTGTGTGCTATACCTCATATAAGTAGTATCATACAGTATATATTCTTTTAGTTAGCATTCTCAAGTTTCATCCCTGTTCTAGCATAGGCCAGAATTTCCTTCGTTTTTCAGACCAAATAATATTCCATCATATGCTACATGTAAAATATTCTTCCTTGGGTTAAGAAAAGGCTGAAGTAGTGGAATGAATTTGACCAAACTATCCAATGCACTTCTATGAAGAGACCATAGTGAATGACATCTTTATGTATGTCTGTAAAGCACTTGTTAAGAAAACTACGTGCATGGAAGGAAGATCAGAAGACAAGAAGAAAGGAAACAGAGCTAGGTATCAGGGGAGGGAATGGGCAAGTTCTAGAGACTGAATTGGAACAAACTATATTCCATGCATATGTATAACTATAATGCACAGCTAAAAAATTTTAAAAATTCTTCCTCAATGGACCCTTGAGTATAATAAACAAAACTGGAGTGATGGTGTGTGATAAATATCTCTCCAAACTCATTCTTGTAATGTTTTACAGGTGTTTGCTGAGAAGTAGAATTGAAGGACCATGTAAATCTACTTTTGATAATTTGAGGAACCACCAATCAGTTTTCCATAGAGTCTGCACCACTTGCATTCTAACCCATAGTGCATGAGAGTTCTGGTTTCTTCACATTCTCGGGAGCACTGATGTTTTCTGTTTCTTTGATGGTAGCCCTCATGATGTGTGTTAAGCTGGATCTCATTGTGATTTTGATTTCTCCAGGATTATTGATGTTGAACATTTTCCCATGTGCTCCTGAGCTATTTGCATATCTTCTTTGGAGAAACATCTGTGGAAGAACTTTGCCTGTTTTAATACTGGGTTGTCGTTCCTTATTGTTGAGCTATAAGGGCTTTTTATATCACAGATCTTAACTTATCAGAAATGTGATTTTCAAGTGTTTTCTTCCATTCAGGGTATTGCCTTTTCACTGATGTTTGTGTCCCTTGATGAATCATGTTTTCAGGCTTGGTGTAGTTTGTTCTTTCTTTTGGTGCCTGTGCCTTTGGTGTTCTGTCCAAAAACTCACTGTGAAATCCATTGTTTCTGTCGTGTGTTATAAGTTTTATAATTGAAGGTCTTACATTTAGGTCTTCTATCCATGTTGAGTTAATTTTTTTCTATGGTGTCAGATAAGGGTCCAACTTCCTTGTTTAGTGTAGGGCGATCTATCCAGTTTTCTTAACAGCATTTGTTGAGAAGACTGTCCATTTCTATGGAATGGTGTTGTGAGAAATCACTTGAGAACTTATGTTGCTTTTTTTAAAAAAAAAACATTTTTTATAGTTGAAGATGGACAACATGCCTTTATTTTATTTGTTTATTTTTATGTGGTGCTAAGGATAAAACCCAGTACTTCACATATCCTAGGCAAGTGCTTTGCCACAGAACTACAGCCCCAGACCTGAGGGTTGTTTTGTTTGTTTCTGGATTTTCTACTCTTTTTTATAAACCTACATTTTTGTCTTTCATTTTTACACCATTTGTTATGACTGTAGCTTTTCACCAGGGAATATTGAAACTATGAAGTGTCAGATCTTCAATGTTGTTCTTGTTCAGAATTGTTTTGGTAGTTGGTAGCTTTTGTATTTCACATTAATTTCAGGATGGATTTTAAAATTTTTGCAGCCAAGAATCTCCACTTCATGTACAACCACAAAACTGAGATTCTAATTAAAATAAGATGTAGTCTGTAGTTGTATAAATATGTCAAAATATACATTCCTGTCATGTAGAGATAAAAAGAAAAAATAAAATATATGAAACTATAATATGAATATGGTATTAATAAAAAAAGAAGTTAGGATTTTCTTAGGGATAGCAATAAAACTATAGATTGCTGTGGGTAGTGTTGACACTACAAAGACAAATTTGTGTTAACACATTTAAGTGTTATTGCCCATGGTATTTGATGTCTTTCACTTTTTGGTGTCATTCTACGTCTCCTTCATTGTTATGTAGTTTTCAGCTTATAAATCCTTGGTCTCCTTGGTTACATAGGGTCTAGTATTATATTTTATTTGATATGATAGATTGAATTGTTTTCTTGATTTTCCCCATATTATTAATTTAGGGTTATGTATCAGCAACTTTACTGCATTTATTCATTCTGCTAATTATTTTCTTGAGATCTTAAGGTTCTTGAGATATGAATTTATATCAGCTTATAGTCAAAGGTAATTATACTTCTTCTTTTCCTCTTAGTATGCCCTTTATCTCTACTTATTTCTGATTGATCTGGTTAGAACTTCCAGTATGTTAAAAAGAGCTGGTGAAAATATGTATCTTGTCTGTTTTTCATTTTGGGGGGAAAAGATTTTAATCTCTGATGATTAAATATAGTAGCTGTGTGTTTTCCAATTTGTTGTCTTTATTTTATTCTTTTGTGTTCTTTTTTCTTTTTCTTTTTCAGTATTAAGGGTTGTTCCCATGGCCTTACACATGCTAGACATAATTATACCAACCACAGAACTATATCTGGGGTCTTTTGTAAATTTTATATTGAGACAGGGTCTGGTTAAGGGATCCAGGGTGGCCTATAACTTGTAATTTTTCTGCCTCAGTTGTTGAATAGATTGATATTACAGGTATGCTCCAACACAGCCAGCTATTTTTCTTCCTTCTATTTATATAGTTGTTTTGGACTTCTAGTCATGAAATGGTGTTCTTGCCAGATTGTTTGTAGTTACAGGTTCTTGTTAGGAACAAAGAATTGGAGGAGGCACCCAGAAGACAGCAGGAGGGAGTTACTGAAGTGAGAGTACACTGCCTTAGAAAGGGCCAGTGGGCTCATCCATAAGAATGGGAGGGCTGGGTGCAAGGAAGGGACTGGGAAGATGGCTGTGAGAAAACACACACACACACACACAAACACACACACACACACACACACACACACACACACACACACCATATCTGGGATGCTAAAGTTAGTGATGGGATATGGATAAGAGCAAGGGATGTTGAGAGAATTTTTTTTTCTGTAGCTTCATTTGGGAACTTTAATAACTTAAGAGGAAGTTGAAGAGTTGTTTCTCAACTCATTGTTTTCAGAGACTCAGTAAAAACTAATTTTGGTCTGGTTTCAGAAGGGCACAGCCAAGAAGAGGAGAGATTAAAGGCTTTAGTCACTGCTCTTACTTGTAGAAGTTGTAATAAGGCAGAAGTGAAGTAGCAAAGAGAGCAAGCAAACATCACTTAATAATTATGAAGTACATAATTTTGAGGAGTTATAATGCCAGAACAGTGAGTAGAGGTCTTCAGGAAGTTTACAGGGCACAGGATGAATTCTGCGAAGCTGTGTGTGAGCTTTGAATATATTTAGAATCTTGAGGGAGGGTTTTTTCCCAAGAGAGATTGATCAACTTGTTATGCTGAGTACCTTAATGGCCATAGAGGGAGCTAAAATGATGGTGTAAGGTACCTTCAATTTAGGTTGTAGCTGTTTTGATGGCTTCATATCTTCCCAGGTCTCAATAAGAACGTGGTCTCCAGGCTTTCCTTTCTTGTGGATATCTATGGGATTTACTGAGCGTGACCAACAGGCATTTCCTCATTCTTGGACTGTGGCCTGAACTCATCCCAGATCAATCAGGTAGTGCAGAATCTGATTCACTTTTAGGTTTATGATTATATTTGCTGATAGTTCATACAGATGTAACATCAGGTTAACTTTTAGAATATTTCTAATTATCTTAAGGCCAATGGGTTACAAATTTATTCAGTTGTGGATGTTGCCTGACAACTTATCTGAAGTCCTCTTAAGGGAATGATTGGCCCTTTTTATATTGCTGGAAGAAAATGGTGCTTATTGGAATGTAGAGAATACTATATCTCCAGTGCTTTTGCTACTCGCTGGGTAAATTGTGCCCTGAAATCTTGACCATTGTCACCTTGTAGAGATCTTTGGAAGCCAAACTGGGGATGATTTCCTTTAGAAATACCTTTGCCACCTCCTATTCCTTTTCTCCCTAAAAGAAAAGTCTGTAGCCACCCTGTAAATATATATATATATTATGATATTCTCTCCTGTGTACTAGGGCATATGGGTAAAATCTTGTGTCCAGTCTCCCCCTGGTTATGATCTCCAAAGTTGATCAGGTTGTAAGATGGGTGGTAGTAGCACTCTTCTGGAGTTATTGGAGGTGTAGAGAGAGTGGTTGCAGGAGAGCTAGTGGGTGGCATTTGATGTTCCAAAGTCCATAAACATCTGACTGTCCACTCCCGTTGTAGCATGTCTCCCCAGTGGAAGGAATCATGTACTGCATCTATTGCCTGTCATTGTAATGCCTCAGGAAAATGTATTTGTTGTTTTCACATAACAAAGGGCTAGTGGAGTATTCTTGTTTCTTCACCCACATAGGTTCCTATTAAGGCATTATTTTATTTGCAGTTAGGGTGGGGGGGTCTAATGGGGATTGAACTTGACCACATCCCCGTCCCTATTTTGTATTTTTTAGAGATAGGTTCTCACTGCATTGTTGAGTGCCTTGCTTTTGCTCAAGCTGGTTTTTTATTTGTGATCCTCCTGCATCAGCCTCCTGAGCCACTGGGATAACAGGCATTTGCCACCATGCTTGGCAACATTATTTGTCTTTTTCTTCTTTTTTTTGTAGTTGCACCCAATACCTGTATTTTATTTATGTATTTTTATGGGTGCTCAGGATTGAACCCAGTGCCTTGCACGAGCTAGGCAAGCACTACTGCTGAGACACGACCCCAGCTGACATTATTTGTTTTCTTGGTTGCCATTCTTTTTTTCTTGATTTTTTAAAAAAATAAATGACAATGAAATGCATTACAATTATTATCACACGTATACAGCACAATTGTTTATATCTCTGGTTGTATATAAAGTATGTTGAAACCAATTCATGTCTTCATACATGAACTTTGGATAATGATGTCTATCACATTCCACTGTCCTTGGTAATATGCTGCCCCCTCCCTTTCCCTCTCACCCATGTTCCCTATCTAGAATTTATCTACTCCTCCCATGCTCCTCCTCCCTACTTCACTGTGAGTAAACCTCCTTATTTCAGAAAAAAAAAAAAACACTGGGCATTTTTTTTTTGGGGGGGAGATTCACTAACTTCAATTAACATTATCTTCTCCAAATCCATCTATTTACCTGCAAATGCCATGATTTTATTCTCTTTTATTGCTGAGTAAAATTTTATTGTGTATATTTGCCACATTTTTAATCCATTCATCCACTGAAGGGCATCTAGGTTGGCTCCACAGTTAAGATATTGTGAATTTTGCTGCTATAAATATTGATGTGGCTGTGTCCCTATAGAATGCTGTTTTTAAGTCTTTTAAGTATAGACTGAGGAGAGGTTGGCTGGTTAAAATGGTGGTTCCATTCCCAGAGTTCCAAGGAATCTCCATACTGCTTTCCATATTGGCTGAACCAATTTGCAGATGTACCAGCAATCTATGAGTGTGCCTTTTCCCCCACATTTTCAGCAACACTTATTGTTGTTTATCTTCATAATAGCTGCCATTCTGACTGGAGTGATATGATATCTTAGAGTAGTATAAGTTTTCAAAATAATTTCCAATTATCCTTTTTATTTCTGCAGTGTCTCTTATGATACTACCTTTTGCATTTCTCTAAGTGCTAGAGATGATGAACATGTTTTCATATATTTGTTGGTTGATTGTATATCCTCTTCTGGGAAATGTCTGTTTAGATCCTTATTGATTGGGTTATTTTTGTTTGTTATTATTATTTTTGTGTGTGTGTGTGTTTGTGTGTGCTTAGCATTTTGAGTTCTTTATATACCCTAGAGATTAGTGCTCTCTTTGCTGTGAGGAGTAAAAATTTGCTCCCAGGTTGAAGGCTCTCTGTTCATCTCACAAATTGTTTTTTTCCTTTCTGAGAAGAAACTTTTTAGTTTGATTGCATCCCATTTATTGATTGGTTTTAATTCTTGTGCCATAGTAGTCTTACTAAGGAAATTGAGGCATAATCCAGCATGATAAATATTAGGGCCTACATTTTCTTCTGTTAGACACAGAATCTCTTGTTTAATTCCTAATTTCTTGATCCACTTTAAGATGAGTTTTGTGCATGGTGAGTGATAGGGGTTTAATTTCATTTTTTTTACATATGGATTTCCAGTTTTCCTAGCACCATTTGCTGAAGATGGTATCTTTTCTCCAATGCTTGATTTTGGCACCTTTATCTAATATAATTTTAATTTTGTGGGATAGTCTCTGTGTCCTCTATTCTGTCCCATTGTTCTACCAGTCTATTTTGGTGCCATTACCATGCTGGTTTTGTTACTATTACTCTTTAGTATAGTTTAAGATCTGGTATTGCAATGCCACCTGCTTCATTCTTCCTGCTAAGGATTGCTTTACCTATTTTGGGTCTCTTATTTTTTTCAGAAAAAATTGATGATTGCTTTTTCTATTTCTATGAGGAGTGTCATTAGGATTTTGATCAGAATTGCATTAAATCTCTATAGTGCTTTTGGTAGTATGGTCATTTTGATAATATTAATTCTGCCTATACAAGAGCAAAATAGGCCTTTCCATATTCTTAGGTCTTCTTTGATTTCTTTGTTTAGGGTTCTGTAGTTTTCATTGTATAGATCTTTCACCTCTTCATTAAGTTGATACACAAGTATTTCATTTATTTATTTTTTGAGGCTATTGTAAATGGGGCAGTTTCCCTCACTTCCCTTTCTGAGGATTTGTTACTGATATAAAGAAATGCCTTTGAATTATGGGTGTTGATTTTATATTCTGCTACTTCGCTGAATCAATTTACTCCTTCTAGAAGTTTTGTGGTGGAGCTTTATGGGTCTTATAGGTATAGAATAATGTCATCAGCAAATACTGCTAATTTAAGTTTTTCTTTTCCTGTACATAACCCTTTAATTTCTTTCATTTCTCTAATCGCTTTAGCCTATGTTTCAAGAACTATGTTGAATAGAAGTGGTGAAAGAGGGCATACCTGTCTTGTTCCTGTTTCTGGAGGGAATGCCTTTAATTTTTTTTCCATTTAGAATGTTGTTGGCCTTAGGCTTAGCATAGATAGCCTTTACAATATTGAGATATGTTCCTGTTATCCCTAGTTTTTCTAGTGTTTTGAACATGAAAGGGTGCTGTATTTTGTCAAATGCTTTTTCTGCATCTATTGAGATGATCATATGATTCTTATCTTAGAGTCTATTGATATGTTGAATTACATTTATTAATTTCAGTCTGTTGAACCAACCTTGCATCCCTGAGATGAATCCAAATTATTTGGGATGCATGATCTTTTTGATATGTTTTGTGTTCGATTTGCAAGAATTTTATTGAGAATTTTTGCATCTATGTTCAATAGAGATATTGGTCTGAAGTTTTCTTTCTTTGGTGAATCATTGCGTGATTTTAGAATCAGAGTGATATTGGCCTCAGAATGAGTTTGCAAGTGCTGCCTCTTTTTCTATTTTCTAAAACTAATTGAAGAGTATTGGTGCTAGTTCTTCTTTAAACGTCTTGTAGAACTCAGCTGTGTATGCATCCTGTCCTGGTCCTTTCTTGGTTGGTAGTCTTCAGATGGTGTCTTCTATTTCATCTTGGGAGATACAAATTGTGGGAAGAGATAACTCCTCCTGAATGCAGTTGAAACTGAAAATTCAACTTATAGGTGAGCTTCCTAGATGAACAACACTATACATAAATCCATGTTCAGTAAAATATATATTTATGGATCTGTGGATAATATATGTTTCATGATGAATTTTGATAGGCATATATATTGCTACTTTTTAATGTCTGTGTGTGTTTATGTATATATATATATATATATATATATATATATATATATATATGTTTTATTATACACTCCCTAAATAAATACATGAACATGCATGAGGATTTATAATCAACTTTTCACAACATTGTGGGAGTGTTTTGGTTTTCATTATGGAAATTTGTGTGGCGGTTGGAAAAGATTACAGGGTGTGAGGTTGTGATTTTGTCTCATGTTCTGAGAATAGGTAGGAAAGGAGGTTTGTTTGGTTTGGAGTGGACTGTTTCTAGTAAGTCGTTTGACAAGGCAAGTGTTTCTATGTCTGTGTATCCCACGGTGGTTGTAGACATTAGAAAAGAGAATGCATCACAGGACAATGGATGTGTCCTGTCTAGTAGAAAGCTTCCCAGCATTCCTCCTGCACAATTTATGAATGGACTGCAGCTTGCCTTATGGATGGGAAACACCTACTATCTTCCTAAGTTCCTATTTTCTTCCTGAATTCTGGCCACTCTCCAGAATGGGCTCATGGCTTTGTGTCCAAGATATGTACCATCTCCAAGCTCAGTGACTGGCCATGTACTGGACAACTGAAGGGAATGGGGAGCATCTCAGAAAACTCAGATATCAGTGTGACCAGTAAAGTCTCAGTGGAGAAAACCTGCTTTGGGATATTTGCTTACCTATTGCTCTGTTGCCCTGAATGTCAGGAAGGCCTTTGCCTCAGGGCACCCCTTTGTGAAGCCTGAAGAAAACAGTTTTCAAATGGAAATGAATGGGCATCACCTGTGGCTCTTTGCTTAATTGCTTTGCAAAGGGATGTGTCTGAATCAGCCTCTTGGCCCTGTGTGAGGCTGTGGCTTAGATTGTCAGTGTCAACACCTGATGGATCTAAAGAAAGATCCCATATGTGCATCCAAAGGCAAAATGTCAAAAAAGCAGTCATTGTGGATGAAGTCTCTTGCCTTCCTATGTAAGGTTCCTGACCTAAATCAAGTGAGAATAGGAATCCTTTGGGTCAAGTGAGTTCTTCAAAGCCCTGGAGAGGCTAGCCCATAGGTGCTTGGGTTTTCTCATGACTCCAATTCACACAAAGAATCTATACCCAACAGTAGGCCTCAAAATGAAGATGCTGAGAAGTATTAATGGCAGGCCTATTTGATCACCCCTGGTTCACAGGAAGGGTGTCCAGGTCACCCTGACATTAGGCAAATGAGGGGCAAGTGAGCTTATTGTACAGAATGTTTTTGGCTGCACCCCTCATGGAAATCTCCAGCCAGAGGTTATGACAAGTGTCTATATAGAAGAAGATGAGGGCCATGTGGCAGTGTTTTGATTTGAATTGTGGTCATTTATGTGGCAGTTGGAATAGATGACAGGGTCCACCTGGGCTTGAACTCTGGTGTGATTCCCCTTCAAGACTGAGTACTGGAACTGACCTCAGAGAAATATTGCCATGAATTGTATTGAGATTTTAGGAGGCCACGCATGAGAGTCGCCCTTGGAAACTGAGATCTAGGCGAAAGTTGGCTTTCCACAGAGAACTGGGAATCTCAGCCAGGTTATCACATGATTTTATTCTTAAAGACCTGGCAGACATAGTTGACAGTCAAAACACACATGGACCTCACATTGTAGACCTCAGTGGGCCTGGCTTTATGTGACCTTTTGGCCACTCTTTGGGAAGCCTTGTTTGTGAGAGATCTCCAGAGCTTTCATTGAAATGAGCTTCCTCACCATTTAATGGTTCCTGAATGAATGGAAACCCACAGTGCCTCCAACTTCATCCTTGAAGAATGGCTTGATAAATACCATGAAATTTTTGAAATTCCCATGACTAGGTGGCACTGGAGAACCCTTTTATGTCCTGTTGCTGATCATGAGTGTACCAGACACTGCCTTGATCGACTGGGTTTCATGAAAATGGTGTAGAACAGAGATGCCAGAAAGTTGGGAGGTGTTTAGTAGTGGGCCTAGAGAAGTGGTATGCAGGTGTGTGATAAAACATTGGTGGGGCCATGTGGATCTGCCATTGGCTTCCAAATGGCTTGTGACTAACATGGGGCAGCCAGCAGACCCTTATATGTAAAGACATCTTGTTATATGGAGAGGTTTCAGGGCAATGTTCTGAATCAGGTTGCTATGGTCAAGGGGGCAAACTCTGTGGGATAGAAGCATGGTTGGTGCATTCTCCTAGGACCCTGACCCACCACACATGTCAGAACTCCCTCCAGCACTGTATCCCAGTTGAATTCCTTGTATCTCCTGAAACAAATACCAAACTCCCAGTTCAGCAGCAAGAAACACTATGAAAAGTGGAGGATGAAGAAATGGCCTCACAATCCACATTGGGAGACACTAAGTCACCACTGGCCACAGTTTGCCTACAAAGAGAGAATTCAGCGCTGCTGCCTCATGTTCATTGGAAAATCAGAAACCATGTCCTCCAGGTCACTTAGATGCAGACCCAGCTTTGATGGTCTCACTACAAAGGAAGCTAAAGCTCCTGACAACACCATATATTTCAAGTGCCCAACCTCAGAGGCAGTTTCTCAAGAAGTCTTTAGGCCAGCAGAGCTCCATATTTGTGGCATGTTTATCCTGTCCCTTACTTATGGAAACTCCTCTACCACCTCCAAGGTTGTGAACTCCTGAGCATTTTCCATTACACATATGTATTCACAGGTTTTCTAACTCTTCTCCTTGAATTGCATCTTACTTGGGGCCAAGGTAATGTCACGGCATTGTTCTGGATGAGAGTGGGAAGAATTTTGTGTAGCACATATTTGCATACCCATTGGATACATTTCCCTATTTCCATTCCAAATACTGAATCCCTGACACTAACCCATACCCAACTAGACTCTGATTAAGAATCCTAATATGATGGAGAAAAATAACCCAAACAGAATAGAAATACAAGCAGTTCAGAGGAGGCATGGTGTATAGTTGCACTTCCCTTTTGCATTATAAAGGGTAGGTGTTATAAATCTAGTCCAATTTAAGAGAAATAGTTCTCCATGTGTTTTTAAAGTTAACAAACATGTGAATTCCTGTCTCCCTTGTTTTGTAGCCTATTCAGCACATGTATTTTTACATGCACGTATGGAATCCTACCTGGTATCCCATGTACATTCTTGTGAGGTGGCTGACTTGGCAGATACAAATTGTGAGAAGAGATCACTACTCCTAATCGCTGTTGGAACTGAAAATTCAGCCTATGGGTGAGCTTCCTACTTGAATAACATGATACACAAATCCATGTTGAGTAAAATAAATATTTTTTGATCAGTGCATGATATATATTTCATGATAAATTTCGATAAGCATATATATTTCTACTTTTTAATATCTCTGTGTGTTTTGTGTGTATATGTGTATATATGTATATATAAACACACACACAACCTCTCCAGATTTTTCAAAATATGAAATATATGTGTCTTATTATACACTCCCTAAATTCATTCATGTTCATGTATGTGGATTTATAGTCAAATTTTCACAAGGTTATTCTCAGAAATATTCATCTACCTGAAATACATATTTGTTTCCTAGTAATGAAAACTAACTTCAGTGAATGGTACATAGAAATCCTAATATTTCTACAGTAACTGACCCAGTTTAACATCAATGCTAGTAGATTCATATGGGACATGATGTGTGTTTTGAGGTTCATTTTTATTCAACACTGGTACGTTACTATTTCTTCAATTCATGCACACCATAGGATATATATTTCATCCTCAAGTTCACAAATTTCTAGGCATTTGATTTACTTTCAATCACTTCCTGCTTCAGAACACATGTAATCCTCCGTGTTTCTTGACTGTTTTTTTCATGAGACTTCTTTCCAAACACATTATTTTCCATTTCCATAATCACCATTGAAGCAAAACTCACATACACTTCATGGTAAACCATAACTCTAATATTACCATTAGATGTATAACTTGTTGGAATGAATGATTGTGTATCAATATAAGATTTTCTGTATATTTTCAGGTATCAATTCAATCCATTCTTTAAATTGGAGACAGTTATATTATTTATTCACAGTATGGTCTATTCATGCATTATCTCTATATTCATAGACCCAGGGTACACCTTTTGTACCCCCAAATGCTAATTTATACATCTTCAACATATTGCTCCCAGAAATGGTGGAAGAAATACTGATGTCACCTGATCTACATATACATTTTATTACAGTGATATTCTGAACACAAAATGCAAAGGTCACACTTATGATTGTACCAAAGCCTAATTGGAAAGTGAGCATGGATTACTAAAATCATACTTGTCCAGGTTGCCTAATGCTCTCAAATGTCAATCTTATTGGTGACTATACGTTTGTTTCTTCCTAAGATTATATATTCAATCTCAACCATGTTGAAAATGTCTAATCCTATCACACACTTTATACTTTGCCTGCTTTCCTAATGTCTCTATTGATATCTACTTTCCTACATATTTTCCCCAGTTTATCAGTGTGACTGACCCTTCACATGTGCTGATGCTTACATTCAATCTCTAACAAACAACCTATTGCTAAAGAACTTTTGGTCCAAATTTTATACTCACTCTTCTTCCTAAACCTACCGACTATCTTCCTAATCCTACCTACTATCCCTTTTAGACTACATTCAATCATCCAAGATACAAGGTCCTGTTCCATTGTATATTGATTTATCTGAGACAACTGTGCAGAATGTAATTCAAAGCTAAATATCCCAATCAAGGTCCGAATGCCCTTCTGGCCTTCAAATCTTACTTAGATTTCTGTTTTCATACATATATTTCACCTATATATTATTATAAATATTGCAGGTTTCCAATACCATTCTTCAATGAGCAGAATGATTTCTAACCCAAATCAAACATGTTCTTAACCCTAACCATACACTGTTCCCTCAACCTAACTTTACAGAAGAAAAGGGCCAGAGTTGGTCTTACAATACAGGAATGTAGGCGATCTTCCACCTTCTGAGAACCTCAAAGGTCCATGCAGAAATGATCCCTTGAGAAGATGTAGGCATCTATGAAGGACCTGAGAGAGCAAAAGTCATCTTCCATGTCAAACAACAGGATGAAGGGATGTGTCTGAATGAGCCTCTCTCTTCTTAATGTAGACAAGATGGACCAAACCAGGCCTGTGTGGAGAGCTGTTCCTTGGTGCCCAATGTTGATATTCCATTCTCATATGTTAAAGTGTCACAGGAAGCAGGGGCAGCCTTCATCTCATGGGACCCTTGGAAGCAACTGTTAGGACAAAGTGGTTGCCAAGGCAGTGACCTCATTCAGTTCCTGAAGGAAGTGCCCTCGCCTCACTTCCTTGGTGATGGAACTCTCTGAACTTGGGATCCAGGAAGCCAGGCACCCAGAAGTAGTTCCAGTCACAGTCCCAGTGGGCTCACTTGTTTGAATTTACCAGGGACAGAGTCAGTCTTTCTTGGTACCTACTGATGTGAGGATGGACAAATGCCAGGAAAGCTCTGAAGAGAAGCCTTTCCTGAGAAAGCAGGTAGTGAGTGTCTCAACTCTGGCTCCTGACTACTGCACAGAGTTGGCCTAGGAGGCCTGATCTGAGAGAGGACAGGCCATTTCGGGGAAATATAGTATGGCCCACAGACCTACTTGGGGGAAGGAGGTGCCTTTGTGGGTGTGGGTGTGAGTTTGTGGTTTTGTCTCATGATCTGAGAATAGGTAGCAAAGGCAGTTTGTTTGGTATGGAGGGGACCTTTTCTAGTTAGTCGTTTGACAAGGCGAGTGTTTCTATGTCTGGGTATCCCACTGTGTCCCTGGTTGTAGATATTAGAAAAGAGAATGCATCAATGGATGAGTCCTGTCTAATAGAAAACTTCCCAGCATTCATCCTGCTCAATTTATGAATGCACTGGGGCTTGCCTTATTTATGGCAACACCTACTATCTTCCTAAATTTCTGTTTTCCTCCTTATTTCTGGCCACTCTCCAGAATAGGCTCATGGTTTTGTGTCCAAGATATGTACCAGCTCCCAGCTCTGTGACACGGCCATGTACTGGACAACTGAAAAGAATGGAGAGCATCTCAGAAAACTCAGATATCAGTGTGACCAGTAAAATGTCAGTGGAGAAACCCTGCTTTGGGAATTTTGCTTACCTATTGTTCTGTTGCCCTGAATGTCAGGAAGGTCTTTGCCACCCCTTTGTGAAGCCTGAAGAAAACAGTTTTCAAATGGAAATGAATGGGCATCACCTGTGGCTTTTTGCTTAATGCTTTGCCAAGGGATGTGTCTGAATCAGCCTCTTGGCCCAGTGTGAGGCTGTTCCTTAGATTGTCAGCACCTGATGGATTAAAGAAAGATCCCATGTGTGCATCCAAAGCCAAAATGGCAAAAAGAGCAGTCATTGTGAATGAAGGCTCTTGCCTTCCTCTGTAAGGTTCCTGACCTCCATCAAGTGAGAATAGGAATCCTTTGGGTCAAATGAGTTCTTCAAAGCCCTGGAGAGGCTCGCCCATAGGTGCTTGGGTTTTCTCATGACTCCATTTCACACAAAGAATCTATACCCGACAGTCAGTAGGCCTCAAGTTGGAGAAGCAGAGCAGTATTAAAGGCAGGCCTATTTGATCACTCCTGTTTCACAGGAAGGGTGTCCAGGCCACCCTGACATTAGGCTAATGAGGGACAAGGGAGCTTATTTTGGACACTGTCTTGGGCTGCACCCCTCATGGAAACCTCCAGCCAGAGGTTATGATGAGTGTCTATATGGAAGAAGATGAGGGCCATGTGGCAGTGTTTTGGTTTGAATTGTGGTCATTTGTGTGGCGGTTGGAAAGGATGACTGGGTCCACCTGGGCTTGAACTCTGGCGTGATTCCCGTTGGAGACTGAGTTCTGGAACTAAACTCAGAGAAGTATTGCCATGAATTGTGTTGGGATTTTTGGAGGCCATGCATGAAAGTCACCCTTGGAAACTGAGATCTAGGCCCAGGGTGGTTTTCCACAGAGCACTGGGAATCTCAGCCAGGATATCACATGATTTTATTCTTAAAGACCTGGCAGCCATAGTTGAGAGTCAAAACACACATGGACCTCACATTGTAGACCTCAATGGGCCTGGCTTCATGTGACCATTTGTCCACTCTTGGGAAGCCTTGCCTCTGAGTGTTTCTCCAGAGCTTTCATTGAAATGAGCTTCCTCACCTTTTAGTTGTTCCTGAATGAATAGAAACCCACAGTGCCTCCAACTTCATTCTTGAAAAATGGCTTGATACATACCATGAAATGTTTGAAATTCCCATGACCAGGTGGCACTGGAGAACCTTTGGATGTCCTGTTGCTGATCATGAGTGTACCAGAACAGTGCCTCGATTGACTGCGTTTCATGAAAATTTTGTAGAACAGAGATGTCAGTAATTTGGAGCCTGCTGATTAATGGGCCTAGAGCAGTGGTGTGCAGGTGTGTGATAAAACATCTGTGGTGGGGCCATGTGGATCTGCCATTGGCTTTCAAATGGCTTGTGACTGACATGGTGCAGCCAGCAGAACCTTATATGTAAAGGCATCTTGTTATATGGAGAGGTTTCAGGGCAATGTTCAGAATCAGGTTGCTGTGGTTAAGGGGGCAAGCTCTGTGGGATAGAAACCTTGTTGGTGCATTCTCCTAGGACCCTGAGTCATCCACGTTACAGAACTCTCTCCAGCACTGTGTGCCAGTTGAACTCCTTGTATTTCATGCAGTAAATAGGAAACTCCCAGTGAAGCAGCAAGAAACACCACGAAAAGTGGAGGATGACCAAATGGCCTCACAGTCCACATGGGGAAACACTTATCCCCCAGTGGCCACTGTTTACCTCCAAAGAGAGAATTCAGCACTGCTGCCTCATGTTCATTGGAAAATCAGAAACTATGTCCTCCAGGTCACATTGATGCAGACCCAGCTTTGATGGTCTCACTACAAAGGAAGCTAAAGCTCCTGACAACAACATATATTTCAAGTGCCCAACCTCAGAGGCACTTTCCCAAGAAGTCTTTAGGCCAGCAGAGCTCCATGTTTGTGGAGTGTTTACCCTTTCCCTTACTTATGGAAACTCCTCTACCACCTCCAAGGTTGTGAACTCCTGAGCATTTTCCATTACACATATGTAGTCACAGATTTTCTAACTTTTCTCCTTGAATTGTGTCTTACTTGCTGCAAAGGTAATGTGAAGGAATTGTTCTGGATGAGAGTGGGAATATTTTTGTGTAGCACATAATTGCATGCACATTGGATTCATTTTCCTATTTTCCCTTGGAAATACTGAATCCCTGACACTAACCCATACCCTACTGGACTCTGATTATGAATTCTGATATGATGGAGGAAAATAACCCAAACAGAATAGAAATACAAGCAGTTCAGAGGAGGCATGGTGTATAGTTGCACTTGCCTTTTGCATTATAAAGGGTAGGTGTTATAAATCTAGTCCAATTTAAGAGAAATAGTTCTCCATGTGTTTTAAAAGTTAACAAACTTGTGAATTCCTGTCTACGTTTCTCTGTAGCCTATTCAGCACATGTATTTTTACACGCATATATAGAATCCTACCTGGTATCCCATGTACATTCTTGTGAGGTGGCTGACTTGGCAGATACAAATTGTGAGAAGAGATCACTCCTCCTAATTGCTGTTGGAACTGAAAATTCATCTATTTGATGCAGAGTCTCTGGTTTTATTCCTATGTCTTTGATCCATTTTGAGTTAAGTTTTGTGCATTATAAGAGATAGGGATTTAATTTCATTTTGTTGCATATGGATTTTCAGTTTTCCCAGCATCCTTTGTTGAAGAGGCTGTCTTTTCTCCAATGTACATTGTTGGCACCATTGTCTAATATAAGATAATTGTAATTTTGTGGGTTAGTCTCTGTGTCTTCTATTCTGTACCATTAGTCTACAAGTCTATTTTCGTGCCAATATCATGCTATTTTTTACTATTTCTCTGTAGTATAGTTTAAGATCTGGCATAGTGATGCCACCTGCTTCATTCTTCCTGCTTAGGATTGCTTTAGCTATTCTGAGTCTCCTATTTTTCCAGATGAATTTCATGATGGCTTTTTCTATTTCTATGAGGAATGCCATTGAGATTTTGATCAGAATTGCATTAAATCTATGTAGTGATTTTGGTAGTATTGTCATTTTGATAATATTAATTCTTTCTATCCATGAGCAAGGTAGATCTTTCCATCTTCTAAGATCTTCTCTGATTTCTCTCTTTAGGGTTTTGTAGTTTTTATCGCATAGATCTTTCACCTCTTGTTAAGTTGATTCCCAAGTATTTCATTATATTTTTTGAAGCTATTGTAAATGGGGTAGTTTTCCTCATTTCTCTGTCACTGATATACAGAAATGTCTTTGATTTGTGGGTGTTTTGATTTTAAATCTGCTACTTTGCTGAATTTGTTTACTAGTTCTAGAAATTTTCTAGTGAGGCTTTTGGGGTCTTCTAGGTATGGAATCATATCATCAGCAAATAGTGCTAATTTAAGTTTTTTTTTCCCTATATATATCCTTTTAATTTCTTTCATCTGTCTATTTGCTCTGGCCAGTGTATCAAGGACTAAGTTAAATAGAATTGGTGAGAGAGTGTATCCTAAAATTATTCCAATTTTTAGAGGGAATGCTTTCAGTTTTCCTCCATTTAGAATGATGTTGGCCTGGGGCTTAGCAAAGACAGCCTTTACGATGTTGAGATATGTTCCTATTCCTAGTAAGTCATTTTGAAGGAATGCACACTGTGTGATGGTTTGGCTATGAGGTGTCCCTTCAGATCTTTCATGTTAATTCAGGAATATGCAGAAGAGATGATATGATTCCATTAGGAGAGCTGAAACCTCCTCAGTCCACACTAATTAGAATGGACTAACTGGGAGGTAACTAGGCAGGTGGGGTGTGAATGGAGGAGGTGGGGCCCTGGGGTGTGCCCTAGAAGGGTGCATCTTCCCTGGGGTCCCCACCCTCTCTGTCTCTGCTTCCTGTAGGCCATGATCTGAGCAGCTTTCCACTGCCGTCAGGGTCCACCATGATGTTCTTCTCCACCCCAGGCTCAGAGCAATGGTTGGCTGACCTTGAACTGAACTGCTGAAACCATGAGCCAAATTAAAGTTTCTCTTCTCTGAGTTGTTCTTGTTGAATATTTTGGTCACAGTGACAACTGACTAATACGCACTGTGTTCTCTCTAGTGCGAGGACAGAAATCACAGATTAGTGGAGAATAAAAAGAAGTGAGGAAAACAGCTAAGTCTCCCCAGGAGTATCTATTTTTACAAAAGTTTAAATATTTTATTTGTATTTTGCTTAATCAAACTTAGATTTGAATAAATATTTAAAATGTTTGATTTTTTACTACAAATACAAATAATTTCCTGATCAATTTTGTCAGAGACAAAAGGAACACTTTAAAATATGCCTTCTACTTTTGGCTTTATCAAAATAATGGGGAAAAATGCTAATACTTGTCAGAAGAAGCATGCTTCACATCATTGCAATTTAATTCTTTTAAACTGTATGTTAAAGTAACATTTTAAGTTGTTTTTTTTTGTATGTTTCTAGTTTGTGAAGAATATGTTAGCATGTGTGTGCTATTTATTCTTTGAATATAGAAACAACAACAAAAACAGAACATTATTTTCTAATGCAATCAGTCTGAAGAAATGAGAAGTTCATTTTAAAAGATGAAGGAATTCTGGAAGCATCTCCATCTCTCTACAGCTCAAGGCTTTTAATAATTTAGTGGAGAAATACCACAAGGATGACCTACTTGAATTTGACTTTGTCATTAAATTCCAAAGGAAAAATAAATTGCATTGCATGAAACGTAAATGGAAATGTTATACAAAACATACCAAATTGGATATTTTCTTTCTCCAGAAGTTTCTACAGGGAACTGGAGACCATATTGAAAAGAGCTGAAAATTCAATCCTGGGACTTAATGGCTCTGATCTGGTCCTAGTGGGCTGAATGGCATTACCAAGCTGTTTCAGATTTTTGGAATTTCATTTTCTCTGATTTGAAATGAGTGCCTTGGAGAGGAAGGGATCCAAGGTGTATGACCTACAGGAGCTTAGAGGCTTGAGTAGCCCTGGAACCCTGAAGAGGACAGAAGAGCGAAGCCAACAGTCACCTCATCAGCTCACATCGGGAGCTGGAATATGCCGTGAGATCACGCAAGCGCTTTGTCCTTACTATGGTGCTCATTGAAACTGTAATATTTTGGACACACAGAAGCCTCCTTTTGCCATTAGTTAATTAGTCAAGAGATCTGAATTTTTAGTGCCTATAAAAATACTCATTTATCAAATTTGTGAGCCAAGGTTAGAGGAGCAGTAGAAAGTAGGTTCTTGATCAAAAATGTGATAGCTGGTTGTTGATCTTCCAGAAAGGGCAGCTTAATTCAGAAGTGCCAGAGGCCTATTGTTACCAAGAATTGATTTATACTCTTAAGGATGAGCAATGTGTCATTTCAGGATTTAGCTGGAAACCCCAAATCATGAGACCATGAAAGAGACAGATAAGGTTTTTTTCTGAGAGGAGTGTCTCTATGAGCCAGGTCAGTATGCCATCTTCTTCCAGCATCAACTCTTATCAGTGACCATGGTGATGATAATGATGACGATAATAAATAATAGGATGAACAGGGGGTGAGGGAGGAGGAAAGGTTTTATGAGACTATTTTTGGGAAAAAACACCCAGGAGAACGTTCTCTATCTTAGTAGTTCTCAAAGTGTGCTCCCTGGACCAGCAGTGTCGGCCTCATGTGGCTGCTTGTGAGAAATGCAAATTCCTGGATCCATCCCACATGGAATGGATGGAACTTACTGAGGAACTCCAGGGGTAGGACTTGACAATCTGCTTAATTAGCAGATTCCAAGTGATCTTGATTGTTCTCATTGACATTTGTAGTTTTGGGTGCTAGGTATGGAACCCAGGGCCTTGCTCACACATGCTAGCTGACTGCACTACCACTGAGTTCCATCCTCAAGCCCTCTCAGTGAAATTTCTGTGTCCCCTCCTAGCCTCCGTTCCTTTAAATGCCTGTGCAATATTCTATTGAGTAGATACACCATATTTATTTTACCCAGGTGTTTGCACTTTTTGGCTATTACAAATAGTGGGACAATGAGTGTCCAGCTGTATTTTGTTTGGTGAACTTATTTATTTACGATTTATTTCCTTTTTTATTATTGAATTGTACTTTATAAGCACTGAAATGCACAGATCTTATTATACAATCTAATGAATTTGGTAACATACCAGTGCTATCTGCTCCCCTGTCAATCCATTGCTGCGGAAAGTCAATAAGAGCCAGAAACAGAAAATTACCACGATCTTTGCATACATACGGCTTCTCTGATACCTGCTCAAGCTGTCAGTGTGAGTATGAGAGGCTCCATTTCTCACCTCCACACAAGCTCTGATTATGATTAAGTACTTAATTTTTATTAATTTCCTGCCTGAAATAAAGAGCATCTCATTGATATCTTGAGTTACATTTGTTGGTATAATTGGCAATTCCCCACTCTGCCCACCTTTGTTAACTTTTGGCATTTTCCCTTTCAACGACTGGGCCAGGAGGTGTGCTGAGCTTAAATACAGGGTTAACTTTTCACTGTCCCCATCCATCATTTCCTCTAAGAATGACTTCTGGGCTCTTCCTTCACAGACCCACTCTGGAGGACCACGTGACCCCACTGCACTCCCTCTGCCCCTTTTCACTGTCCTGTCTGGATAAATGCAAAAGCACTTCCTATGTTCACTCCTTCCCCTCTCTGTCCCCAAGGACACTTTGTGTCTTTCATCACTCTCCAGAGCCCAGCAGAGTTCCTGCCACTTGTTGGCTTGCCTTGGCCTAAGTCTAACTTCACCTGTAGAGTTTGGGAGAAACAAAGTAAATACAGATCATGTGTCATGGCTTAGCTGCGCTTCCCAAACTGCATGGTCATGGCAAAGATCACTGAATCTAAAAAAACAAAAACCCAACAGTTTCTTCGAGGCTCAAAATAATTATAATGGAAAGAAAGGGTTCTTCCATCATATTTCAGGTTACTGTTGATATTTTGGGTGTTGATTAATTTTTTAAAGCATCCTCTCTGCACCACCACCGTGCATTAACATACCTAGTAATTGTTCTGTTGCTGATGCTGCTCTCTGGCCGGGCCTCTCTGACCTGTTTTTAAAAGTGGCACCTCTATCAGTGTGTGGAAAAAGCCTCATTTTGGCTTTTAGGCAAGGTGACAGTTATAGCTCTTCCCATCTAGCTGCATTCTTTTATCTTAAAATTCAACAGATATTTACTCATCAGTTACTAGATGTAAATGCACAGGGACCATCCTCCAAGGTAAGACTGGGTCCTATCCTCCAAGGTAAATCTAGCCCACGGTGGCTCAGGGTAAAGAGAAGATGACATTGACTACAGTAGAGAAAAGGCTGGGGACAGAGGGGTCATGGCCAGACAGTGAAGGCCAGGGAACCCAGAGGCAGACAGATGACAGACAGATGGGCAGATAAACAGATCCCACGGAGAGGTGCCCTCAGAAAACCGAGGTTGGTCTTCTTGAGACTTGGGGAAGCATATTGTGAATGACCTCTCCAGGTTACTATAGACCCTGTCTTAGCCCTTGATGGTTTGGAGTTGATTAAATGCAGATGAAGAAGGGAGGCAGGGAGGCTTATCCCAGAAATGAACCCTCTCCAGGAAGGGCATATGTCACATCCGTGGTACCACAAAACTCATCCAGATCTTTGTAGGAGTGGCTTTTACAAACCTTTGCCTCATTCGTATTTTCTTAAGGGTTCAGTTTCTCCTTGGCAGCTCTGTATTTCCCAGTAGAAATATGCCACAATAAATTCATACCTTTCCTGGGGACGAGAGGCAGATTCCTATTTACTGGGTGATTTGTTTACAGTCTTACCTTGTGTTTTGGATGCTTTTGTTGTTTTCAAGTATTGATTAGCTAACAATCGATGACTCGTAAAACTCTCATTAAAGGCGACTTTTCACATTCTGCAGACTTTTCCAGGGCACTGTCTCTCAGGGACACGATTATACAATTATTCCTACAGAATGTGCATCCACAAACACTTGTCAAAACCCTGTGAGAGGCACTGTTGGAAGTCCAAGGAGACAAAGGGACCCATGAAGCATCCTTCTCTGTCTCTGTTCTACTCTGGGCTCTGCTAATCATCAGTCCACGCTCCATTAGTATGACCTTGACTTTTTCAAGTTCCAAGTTGATCCAAGGGGGAAACATTTCATTGAGACAGGAGGACAAAGTTGTGAGATCTATTGCACATCAGGGTGCATTGCGTCAACAGCAATGCATTGTGTATTTCAAGAGAACTAAGGGAGAAAGTCTCACATGTCTCACTGCAAAAGCAATTAATCAATCAATCAATAAGCAAGCAAGGTGATGGATATGCAAATGAATTAGCTTGATCCAATTATTCTGTATTGTATGCATATATCAAAATAAGACATTGTATCTCATAAATAGATATAATTATGATTTTTTAATTAAAATAATGTTCATGGCATTTAAAAAACATAAAAATAGAAACACATGTAACAACTTTTTTAATTCAAGGTGTCACCCTGTGGTGACAGGAGGCCTCATGGGGTCTCTCCTTGGTGCCCTGGGGGATGTCAGAGAAAAGGAAATTCTTGCACACTGTTGATGGGGATGTAAATCAGCACAGCCATTATAGAAAACAATAATGAAGGTTTCTCAAAATACTAAAATATAACTACCATGTGTCCAGCAATCCCACTCCTGGGTATATATTCCAACATCTTTTAATGACTGTTAGATACCAGAACCCTGTGCTAGGGGTGGTGTGAAGGACCCAATGAGACAAATAAACACACACACACAACACACACATAGCAACAAGCTCTTAGGGAGTTCATAAATTGTAAGGACTGAGACAAATAAGTATTAAGTGTAACAGAGAAGCAAAGTTAAGGGGCCTTGGAAACCAAAGGAGGAAGAGGCAATTTCCGTTCGGGCTTCAAGCAGAAGGTGACATTTGAGTAGTTTCTTAATGGATAGTTTTGGTTTCACCAAGGGCAAAACTCCTAAGCGCAAAAGGCAAGAGTTTGAGAAGGTTGAGGGCACATATGAGGCAAAGTTAGGATGTGTGGTGTAAAAGGGGTGAGAAATTCATTTATTCCCTATTCTCATTATGGAAAATCAGTTGTATCCAGCACCCTCCTCCAGCACCTAGGAAAACAGGCCAGCATTCTAGGACAGACAGATTACAAACAGTAGGAATAAGTAAATATTGTACCATAATAAAGGCAGAATCCAACAGAGAGCATCCCAGGCAGAGAGGACAGTCAATGCAGACCCTTAGGCAGGAGCAGGCTGCCATGTTCAGAGCAGGAAGGCGGTCAGTGAAAGTGAGGTCAGAGTGGATGGGGAGTAAACTGGAGAGGTGATCTCAGGCCCAGCTCCAAGGCCATCATTGGAAGATGTTGGTGAGAAACTAATGTGACTCCATTTTTGAGAAACCAGCCTCTACCTCAGAGCAAAGCCTTTCCAAGGATGTTGGCATGACCCTTGTCCTTGGAAAAACCCACAGAGCACTCCTAAGCACATACCCACCCTGCTGAGTTGTTTGTAAATATCAGCAGAGGTCTGTGATGCCAGGTGTCCCTGACTCAGTCAGGCTAGGTGAGGATCCATAGCAACCCCCCTAGCAACCTCCAATCAGCATGAGACAGGGAAAATACCTGGGATGCGAGATGACCCCCCCCCAGTAGTTTATGGTGGTTGATAACATGTTGGGAAACCATGTAGTTCAGCATGCACACCCTTCGTGGCCTAAACCAATCAGTTCAAATGAACCCTTCTCTTGTATTAAGCAATCACCCCCTACCCAAATTGTTCCCGCCACTGAATGTGCTAATGAATGTTAAGAGTTGTTGTTTGATTTTCCCGCAGTATGGAATGATTTGTTGTGTGATGTTGTGACACATAGAGTATCCTCCCAAAACCTATAAAATCTCACTGAACAAAGGACCAGGACTCAAACCCTGGGACCACTGCATTGGGAACATTGTGAGTCCAGGCTGGAGCTTGCAATAAAGACTCTTGTGTGATTGCATCAGATTTGGTTCCTGGAGGTCTATTGGGGTCCCACAAATCTGGCATACCAGTTGGATGCTGCTCTGAGAGAGAAAGAGGCCTTATTGGAAGGTTTCAAGCCCCAGAGTGAGGTGATCTGATCTGACTTTGAATAGATCCATCTGGTTTCTGGGTTGAGACTAGACTTTGGGCAAACCCCGGGGGAAGCAGAGAAATCTGTTAGGAGATTGGTGTGGTAATCCAGGCAGTAAATAATGGCGGGTAGAAGTGGTCACCTTCACCTTCTATGTGTATTCTGAAGGATTGGTTAACATTCACTGCCTGCAGGAGGAGCCGTCCAAGGCTGAGTCCAAGGCTTTGGGCGTGAGTGGTGGCAAGGAGGGAGTGCCATTAACCAGGGGAAAAGCTGCAGGTGGCCTTGGCAGTGAAGAGCTCACCATCTGGATGTTAGGTTTGGTGTATCCATCAGGCATCCTAAAGGCCATGTTGGGTAGGAATCTCCTGTCTGGAAGATACGTTTCGGGAATCCTCAGCATTGAGGATGTGAAGACTTATGCTAGATGAGATCCACAGGGGTACATGTCTAGACAGAGGAAGAGGACTAAGCAATGACCCTGGTGGATCCCATGGCAGAGAGGCCAGGGAGGTGAGGAGCCCAGCAAAAGGGACTGAGAAGGTGAGGCCAACCAGGAGCTGTGGCATCCAGGGAGCCAAGTGAACAGAACATTCTGAGAAGACGGCCATCAAATTAGTTGTATGCTGCTGATTGGCCTGAGATTGGGCCACCAGATTGCCAACCTAGAGGCCACTGTGACCTCGACATGACCCATTTCAGTGTGGAGTGATGGCCTGCTCAGAGGGCTCTAAGAGAGTGGGACGAGAGGGACTGTGGGCAGCAGCTAGAGATGATGCTTCCAAGGAGTTTTGGTTAAAGGGAAACAGAAAATAGGAACCAGATCTGGAAGGGAAGGGGGGTCTGATCTTTGTTTGTGGTCCCCCAGAGGCCTTGAGGTAAGGAGTCCAGCTGAAGTGGTTTATCTGGGGTGTTCAGGGACCCTTGACAGGGGAGGGGATATTGAGAGGGAAGCAGATGGGCTTCCTGAGGAGGACGTACTCAACATATCTCATGGCTGCTGGAGCTCAGTTCTTTAGGGAAGCTTGGGGAAAGGGACGCACACTCACCAGAATGATCCCACCTGGCAGGTGGTGACAGGGACATGGTATTCATGTGACAACTCTTGTCTGCTGTTGGTGGGAGGCTATTTTGGGGAGTGTTAATTTACTGATGCTTCTGGAATGTTAAGAGTAGGTGGGGGACAAAATCAAGGCAGAAGAGGTAAGGACAGAGGGTCAGGAAGACAATAAGCAACATCTATTCCAAGTGCAGAGATACTTCTCAAAGATACTTCTCTCTGTAGGTGAGAATGATTGTGCACGTGTGTGTGCATGCAGGTGTGTGTGCATGTGTGTGTAGGGGCTGGGGAATTGCTGGAATGATACACTTTATAGGCAAGCAAGGAAGGGCTGAAGAGCCCAGGGGAGGCCTGGCGTCAGATGCTGCCTGGAGAGCCACCTGCAGGAGCCGGTGGGGACCCAGCATGTGGGGTGATGATGGGTGGTGGGAAGGTGGACCCTTCTCTTCTGATGACTTCAGTAAAATCATGAATTGAGACTGAGATTTGGGTGGGAGTGGGAGGCTTGCCAAGGAGAAAAGTCAAAACGCCTGTCCATCTGGGGGGCCAGCGAGGCACCTGGGTCAAGCGCTGTGACTTCTAGGCAGCTCAATGGACCGACTTCTGGGAGTCGCTTTCAGAGGCCCCTGAATAAGTGGTTAGATATGAAGGGCTGTTTTCTGTGCCTGGGAGCCACAGAGGCTGCAGGTGAACTGAGGAGTGACAATGAGTCTGAATTCAGAGTCTGTGAGGAATGTGGGTGGGGGCTGGCTGGTGGGGACTTGATGTGGGAATCAGGATGTTTTCCAGTTAGCCTGGCAAGACCAGCTCTTAAGGAGCAGATGGAGGGGAGGTGGGCTGGGCATAATTTCGGGGTTTCAAAGGCACTGAAACGCTACTGCTCCTCTTGTGAGTGGCACATGCTTGCCTTCTAGAATTATCTTCAATTTATGATTTCTTTTTAAGTATCTTCTTCTTCTTTCTTGGCATTAAACCCAGGGGTGCCTAACCACTGAGCGACATCCACAGCCCTTTTTATGTTTTATTTTGAGACAGGGTCTTGCAAGGTTGCTCAGGACCTCACTAAGTTGCTGAGGCTGGTCTTAAAATCGCAATTCTCTTGCCTCTGCCTCTTAAGCTGCTGGCATGCATGACTGTGACCAGCCTCAAGTATCTTTTAAAGCTTATTTTTTTAAATGTGAATTCTTCTGGTTAAAAGTGAATGATGAGGTGTATGAAGCCCCTTAACTGGTCAGAGGCAAACCATGTTAAAATGCTGAAGAGAACAAGTGATGGGAACCCCACTCTTCTCTCTATAAACCCAAGGTCCTTGTGATGCACGAGGCAAGTGTCAATCCATGTATGAAATAGTAGTAAAGAAAATTACTCTCTTGTTTTTAATAAAAATACATTCAAATAGAAGTTCTCTCATGTTGTTGCTGTGACATGTTGGATTGATAATCTGGTTCCCATGGAGTCTCCTTGGTCTAGACCAGTGGTCCTAAAACTGGGGTATGCACCCCCTGCCCCAGTGTATGCAAAGACTTTTTAGATGGTACACAGAAATAGATAACTTTAAGGAGATCAACTTGTGCAGGTTCTAAAACTGATGTCTTGATATTTACCTGCAAGAGAAGGTGCTTCTGTTTAAAGGTTTCCCTTTTCTGCTCCAATTTCACATTCACCCTCACCTTCTTCATAGGTGAAAGGCATCCCTCTCACCCACCCAGAATCTTCCTGTGGACCCTGGTCCCAGCCTACAATGTCTTCCTGGCCACTCAAGGGGCGGTCGAACAAATCCTTTGGTCAGTCACCATTTGCTTCCTTATAAGGTACATTTCCAATAAATACTTTTTACATTTAAAGATCCCTTTTCAAAATGTAGACTATGTGTGTGTTGTTCAGACCAACTAATTATGGTCTTAGAATACATGTAATTGTAATGGAGGTCAGAAGAAAAATTTTTAACACTTAGAACTTTCTGGTTCCAGAAAATAAAATCAATTAATTTCAACTTATGTATCTTGTGTTTGTTGCAGGAAAGTATGGTAGGGCTGTAAATAAAAGCCTTTCAAGCATGAAGCAAATTAAATTAATGTTAAATGTCGTGCAGGAAGTGGAATGAAGTACAATTTCAGAAAATGACTAGAGTCAGTGTTTCAGTTGTCAGAGAACTTGTTCACACCTCTTTTTAAATGGAGGAGGGTAGATATGAATTCTGTTTGGTATTTGTATTTGATTGGATACATTTAAGAGTAACAGAATAATTTTATTTCTAAATATTAATATTTATGACACTGGTATCAGTCAGGATTCTCTAGAGGAACAGAATCCACAGGAAGTACAATTATAAATGGGGAATTTACTAGGTTGGCCTATGCGACCAGAAGCTGGATAATCCACAGTGGCTGTCTGCAGGCTGGAGAGCTGGAGGAACCCTTAGCCATGCAGTCCAAGAGGCCGAATCCCCAGAACAAGAGGGATCAATGGTGCTACCCAAAGGCTTCTGGAGAATCATTGGCAGAATCAGCTTTGGAATGAAGAAGCCAGAATCCGATATCCTCAGATGATCACAGCAGCAATCAAGAACCCATTCAAGAAGAACCCAGCTTGCATCAGCTGCTTCCTTGTTCTTCCAACTTTTATTCCATCCAAGCCATCATCCTATTGGATGGCGCTTCCTACCCTTAGGGCGGGTCTCCACTTCAGTTGGCTATCCCACATGTCAATCATTCCTAGACATACCCTCATTGACACATCCAGGAGCCTCTTAATCATTGACATCTCTTCATCCAATCAAGTTGACAATTCAAATTAACCATTACAACACAGGAGAAATTATATTTTTGGACAACTATTTCAGTTGGTGATGAAAATATTTGGACATCAACTTAACCCATTTTGTGTAATTGTCCCAGATGTGGAATACCTATAAAAACTTACATGTAGTCCATAATCTAAAACATAATTACATACTAATATAATACTTAATATTATGATATAATTAATACTAATATAATTTTATTCTGATACAGTAATTATAATAATATTACTTAATATAATAATAATATACAAGTCATAGTTTATGATTTCCATTCTATTCTAATGCACCTGTGCTAATTTCATTGGAATCTTGGTAGAATGGAAAATGGGAACTTAATTGTTTAGCATATGATCATAATCATGGTTGCTGGAAATTCTTTTAAGGAATATGCAGACCTCTGAAGTAGACAGTGCTTTAGAAAGTTTATAGCTAGATGACAGAAGAGAGATGCTAGAGGAGTCTTAGGGTGCTGGGAGACTTTTTCATTTTGGCCAAGATTTATGAATTTATAAGATTTATGTATTTACAGACTTGAGAATCCTCATAGGAAAGAACCAATGTCTCCATATCTATACTTGATTCTTTCAGATCATGAGTTCTGAAATCAGGCTTAGAACATCTCAGCCCTTCTACATCCAAAAGTCTGAAGCCACCTCCTCAATAGAGGGACTCACTCTGCCCACCAGGCATAAGCACCATCTCACAGCTTATCTTCATTTTGGTTTTGTAAATGCTGAGAAAAAGCTGATTTGGTGGGAACTTTAAAACTCTGCTCATTACTGCGTCTCACCTGAATTCATGGGACTCCCCATCCATCTGTTCCCTTCCATTTTCCACTTCAAGTTCCCATCACCTCATGTCAGCTAGACTGAAGAAGAGGAGGAGAGAAGAAGGCAGAAATCTCTACTCTCCTCCCTTGAGTGAAATAATGGTGCCGATGTGTGGCCAAAGAAAAATATAAGTAGGCTCCCCTAGAGTAAAATTTGAAAGAAGAGTACTTGTGGGTGTTTTTTAAATAATTTCAACTAAAATTTTAAAGAAATGAGTTTCCTGGAGCAAGCTTGGGAGGGAGAAATCATAACTACCCTCCAACATAAGTTTCTGGCTTGTGGTTTCAGCTTTGTTTCTAGAGATCACCCTCATTACAGAGAATCTTTTCTACTTAAAGATTAGCTTTGGGGGCTGGAGTTGTAGCTCAGCGGTAGAGTGCTCACCTCACATGTGGAAGGCTCTGAGTTTGATCCTCAGCACCACATAAAAATAAATAAAGGTGTTGTGTCCAACTACAACTAAAAAATTATTATCAAAAAAAGATTAGCTTTTGGCTGAAATTGAGATCAGTTCAGCAAATACTCTGGAAGTGGGCTATGAAGACTTGAGAAATTTCCAACTTGAGGGAAAAGTAGATGGCCACACAGTACTTGTGCACATAGAGTGGATATAAGGTAGAGAGACGCCCTCCTTGTCTAGTATGTGAGATCCCTACCTGGGATCCACTTCCAGGACTCACCAGGTAATCGGGTTTCCTCTCCCTGTTTGTGGACAGCCCAGGATGATGGGTGCCCTGGTGGAATGAGTGCCCACATGATGTTGGTAGCCCATGGTCTGCTTGCTCTGTTAAGACCCTGCACCGCATCTCTCACCAGATTATTGTTGAATTAATATGTTGAGGGTACTAAAATTTCAGGATTTGTTTTCCATGTAGAAATCAATGTATTATAAAACTAAGAAATGGTTGGACAACTGATTGAAGAAATGGTTGGACAACTGATTGTTGAGACAAATCAAAACTTTTAGCTTGCTCGGATTTTCCTTTATCTTAAAATAATTTTATACTGTGTAGATTGTATGTATTATTAACTTTTTTCTTATCACAATTGATCCATGTCAAAGATATAAACATTCAGATATTATAACAGCAATTTAAAATAAATAGAATTTTGATCAAATTAAATGATCATTATAGAGGGAGAAATTAGAGATGTGGCTAATATTGGCTAAAAATGAAAACTGCACATCCAGTTGGGGAAAAAAACTGTTTTTTCTATCACCAGGGCACCGTGACTGTTTGTTTCCCGAGGTGAGGTTATTTTGTTTGCACCAAGAGTGATTTAATTGGCACAAATCTGGTGGCTTTGTTTTACTTCTTGAGTTTCCTAATTGCAGTTCTATTAAATTGGAAGGAAACAAAGGCTATTTTCTTATTTAGTTATTATGCTGATGATGAACTATAATGAGGAGAAATATATTTGTTTTAAAGAATTCCCATGCATCTGCACAGGAAAAAAAGAATCACTTCCTATTCGTTTTTAACTTTACAATTTTTAGGTTTCAGTGTTACTGAAGGAGAGACATATATTTCTCCCTTTGAATATTTGTTTGTTAATGGAGATGGTGGGGAGAGGGAAGTGTAACCCAAAGAAGTTTAGACCCACCTTGCCCTCAAGGTTTGAACACGTTTATCCCCTACAAACTCATGTTGAGATTTGATTGTGGTGGTGTTGGGAGGTGGGTCTTTCGAGAGGGCATGAGATCTTGAAGGGGAGGTGAATGCAGTTCTCTTCTGTGTGGGTCAGTTTTCATGGGATTCCATCAGTTGCTACAAGAGCAGGTTGTGATAGAGTGTGTCTCTTTCATCTGTGTCCACCTGCTCTTCTGCTTTTCTGTCATCAGCACAAGGCCTTTTCCAAACTTCTTGCCCCATCATAGACTTGCAGCCGTTAGAACCAAGTGCTAAATCTATTTTCCTTGATGAATTACCCAGACTCAGGTATTCTGTTATAGCAACAGAAAATGGACAAAGACACTTACTCTTGTGAAACTATTATTTTTTCTCCGTACCAGCTCCCCAGTTAGAAATGACTCATGACTTCCCAGTGTTTACCTGAGACATCAGGGACTTCTTGGTCTAGCATTGGCAATTCATTTTCTTGCCTTGTCTTCTAGTACTTGACCCAAGTGAATTCCCTTCTGCAAACAGGAACCAATGTATTGACTCCTTTTCCAGTGTTCCTAAACTAATTTTCCTATGTGGAAACTTCTGTCTGGTCATGCCCATGGGCCCGGGATCAGGCAAGTGGAAGAACTATGTGGGGGTAGAGGTAGGGGTAGGTGGAGAGCCTCTGAGTCAAGTCACACTTGGAGAGACATGATCCGGGCATGTGGATGAGCTGCTACTGGATGGAGAAGTGGGTCCACGGCTGCAGGGAATCAAAATTGCTATCAGCAGAGTTTCCCCACACTTGAGGCCTGAGGGAACACTCAGTGTGATCATGAACAGCTGCCTAGTGTGCCACTTGCTAGTGGTAGGGGGTCAGTAAAGATGTTTTAGTGTTTGATTTTCAGAAGTTGTAATAAGGAACAAGCCACAGAGATTTCCTATGAAGAGGCTCCCCAGCCTCAGCACCGTTGATACATTAGATTGGGCGATTGTGGTCAGTGTATGTGTATCAGAGGATGTCTTGTGTCTGCTCTGTGGAGGTCAGGAATAACACTCCTCCCTCAAGTTGTGACAACCCAACCATTACTAAATGTTCCCTGGGAGGGAACACGGTTCTCCATTGAGAGCCACTGCTATAAGCTAATTTTCCTCCATTTACATGGACCTAGGTCATCTTAGAATTATGTTTCCTTCCTTCAACATTTTTTTTTTGAGAGAGAATTTCAATACTTATTTTTTAGTTTTCGGTGGACACAACATCTTTGTTTGTATGTGGTGCTGAGGATTAAACCCGGGCCGCACGCATGCCAGGCGAGCACGCTACTGCTTGAGCCACATCCCCAGCCCCTTCCTTCAACATTTTTAACAAGCAATTACATCTTGTTGTCTAACACATCAAACCGGACCTCCATTTCTGTTCACCTGCTCCTTGGGATTGCTTCATGAAACTGCCCCCAGATTTAAAGGTCCAATAAAGTTACTTGCTGAACAGTGTCCAGCTCCTTCCCTTTGTCTTTTGTTAGAAAGGCAAAAGATGAATAAGTTGGATATAAAAGCCAGTTGATTTATGCTTTTCTTTTTTCCTGGGAGAGGGATTCTGCATTAATTCATTGGAAAAATGAGTTAGTGCCTTTTGTACAAGGAATAGTGTCAAGGTCTGTGCTGAGAAGATATTTCAGCCTGACTGTGACACAGTGGATAAGATGTGATACATTTTGCCTCAATATCGATGATTTTGTCATCCTCATTAAATGTACCTGTTGATGGTGCTTACCTGGATGACGATGAGCTATTGTTCCCCAAGATCTCTGTAGAATGTGTGGGTGTACCTGGGTGTTATATTGCCCTGTCAGGCTGGCTCTTGGGGCTCTCCTATCAATACATGCCACACTTTTATTGAGTTTGTCATCAAAGCAGTGGGCTGTTGGGTTGTTATTCATCCAACTTCCGTTTCCTTCTTGTTATTCTTTTATAAGACTTCACAATGGAGTGGTGCTTATCTAAATAACTTTTAGCTGGGTTTCTTTTCCATATGTATTGCTTGGTCATTGGAGGGAAAACCCATTCTTTGTTGGTTTTATAGGCTAGGATGGGATACTTTATATTTAATATCTTATGACCAACTTATTCACTAAAACATATTTAAATTTTTTATTTATTTGCCATGTCTTTAAATAGTGTGTGGATGGAGTGAGATCTCTAGTTTAGAATGGACACCCTATATTTTTATTGGTCTATTGGAGACTTGATATTTTTCAAGGAGAAGGTGTCTGTTTTCTTTTTAAGCAAAATTTGGTTGATGCTAAATTGTTAGAAAGGCCTTTCTTTTGTGGGGCTCAAATCTGCCGTCTGGGATTATTCTCTGGTCTGTTCTGTGGTTCTGTAATACACTGCCTCAAAGGTGCCTTTCTCTTCCATTTGAGCATCCTGCAAGTATTCTAAGGCAGCCCTTATCTTCACCCAGTTTGAGGACTTGCTCATATGTAATACCTCTTGTCTTTTCAGTTACTTCCTAAGTTAAGTTAAATGATGTTCCCATGGCCAACTCCACCTGCAGGAATACCCCAATTTTTCCAGGTTTGTGGAAGTGCTGGTCTCCTCCATGGGCTCCTGCCTTACCCATCTACTGGAATCGCTCTTTCTCTCCGTGTTCCATGGATGCGTGTTTGTCATGACCTTGACCTCGTCCTTCCCGTGTGCTGTGTGCACTTGAGCTCCCTACCCTCCCCATCATGCCGTTTACCCTGTGTGGGTAACTGTTCCTCAGTGACGCAGATACGGTTGATGTATTCTGGGGATGCTGAGTATCAGGAGCCGGTAGACTGGGAGAAGTGCTGCCAGCGGGCATCTGCTGTGTGAAAAAGAGATCTTCTAAATTACACTTTTAATTTTAGAATCATTTAATTTTACAGAATAATCATCAAGAGAGTAGAGTTTCCCAGCCAGCTTTCACCTAGTTTTTTTGATTATTCACAACATGTGGTACATGGGTCAGAATTAGCGACCAGCATTGGCATCCTGACATACCATTATGCACTGAAGTCCATACTTTATTCAGAATATTTTTTAAAGCTTGCACCTAGTGTCCTTATGTTTCAGGATTCACTCTGGACACCACCTTACATTCAGTGCTCAGGTCTCTTTGTTATCCCTCTCCACTGTGACTCTTTCTCAGACTCCTTGATGGTTTTAAGGAATGCTGGTCAAGTGTGCTGTAAGATGCCTTTCTATTAGACTTTGTCTGTTTTTCCTTATGATTAGACTAGGTTTATGCCCTGGGGGAAAAACCCATAGGTAAGTGCCATTGTGATCATATCATTTTCAAGTGCACACTCTCAGTGTGACTCCTCACTGAGATTTACCTGGATCACCTGGCTAGGTGACGGTGACAAGTTCCTCACTATGAAGTAACTGTTTTCCCTTCTTTCTGTACTGAACACTTTGGAAGGAAGTTTCTGTGTGCATTCCATTTGTAAGGAAGTATGGAGTTGTCCTTTCTCTTCCTCCTCCTCCTCCTTTTCCTGGGCTGGGAATTGAACCTAGGACTTCATGCCTGCCAGGCAAGTGCTCTACCACTGAGCCACACCCCTAGCTCTTGTGCTTATCCTTCTTGAGGTTGGAATATCTACATAAATTAGAAGTCTTCTACATGAGAGATTAGCCTGTTCTTCCCATTTATCTATTTATTCATTTATATCAGTCTTCTACTTTAGATTACTGGATAGATTTTTTTTAGGTTGAATTGTTGCTTGGTCTTGCTATTTATCAATTCTCTAGAGTTGTAAGAGATTTACCTGAAATCTCTACAGCTGCTCCAAACCCACAGACGAACACTAAGCCAATGTTTCATGAGTTTAAAGGGGAGACAACACACGGGCATTCCTGAAGCTTGTAAGGCTTGTCAGATATCAGAGACGTATTGAGAGTCCCTGGGGTTCCCTTTGCTCTTGGCTGCTCCTGCCCTGCACAGCATCCAAACCCCAAACAGGCTGATGTTTTATTCCCAGATATTGACATTAAACCATGTCCTAGTTGTGCTATTAAATCTACACATCAACTAATTTTGATTCAGTGAAATATTCAAGACTATGAAGCATTTTATGAGGAAGTTAAAAAATGTACATTATCACTTGAAATCCCTAGATATTCTCAGGGGTTGCTTGGCAAATCACGGGGAAGAAGCAATCACAGATCCAAGGCTTCTTGAGTCCTGCTTGAGAGCTTCCTCCCTCCAATTTCTCCTCTCGTTCTCTCCCCTCCTTTCCAGCTGTTTTTGTATTTGCCTGCTCATCAAGGGCTCACAGATAAAATACTGGATTCCCATGGACATTTGGATTTCAGGTAAACCACAAATAATTTTTTTTCTTTAGTGTAAGTGCATTCCAGGTAGTGCATAGGACATACTTCTCTGAGCTTCTTCCCTCAACATGTTAATATAGTCCAGTTGTGAGAAGAACATGCAAATATGAGAAAAAAAGCAAAGAGTGCACAGAGCATACTTTAAAAAATAACTGCTTATTTAAAATAACTGATTTTCTCCTTTTCTATTCCTTGTTGTTGTTAACAGAGAGAATACTTTGCACAGGGATTTCTGCTGATTTCATGAAGACATTCAAACAACCCACACTAGGAACTTAAATATGGCATCTTTAGTTATTTTTAAAAGTAATAGTTATTTTGTTGTATTGTTGTTAATTTCTAAGTAGAACAAATGAGAAGCAAGTACTGGATTTAAAGTATTGAGATACAAAATTACTTTAAATTACTATAATTGTTAGTTTTCTGTTGCTGTGACAAAATACCCGAGAAAGTCAACTAAAGGAGAAAAGGTTGATTTTGGCTCACAGTTTTAATTTGTGGTCAGCTGACTCCATGGCTGTGGACCTGTGGTGAGGCCCAGCATCATGGCAGTGGGCATGGTGGGGCAGACCTGCTTACCTCAAGGAGGCTGGGAAGCAGAGTGGGGAGGGAGGAAAGGACCAGGAAAAGGATGTGACCTGCCAGGGCCTGACCCTAGTGACCTACTTTCTACAGCAAGACCTCACAGTTTTCACCAGCTCCCAGGACTGCCTTCAAATTATAAATCCATCTGTTAGCGAATCCACAGAGAATCAGAGCCCTTGTGATCCAGTCTCTGTCCAAGAGCACCACCTCTGAGAACCGCTGCACTGGGGACTCAACCTTCATCACAGGGGACTTTCAGGAACAACCCAGATCCCAACCATGACAATAACCTTGTAAGTAAACCAAGGGGCTGGGGTTGTAGCTCAGTGGTAGAGCGTTTGCCTAGGATGTGTGAGGCAATGGGTTCGAGTCTCAGCACTGTATAGAAATGAATAAAATAAAGTCCATGAACAACTAAAAAGTTTTTTTAAAAAAAGAAAATCAGAAATTAAAATGGCTTGATTTACTTATCTGAAATTTGAATTTAACTGGAACTTCTGTAATCTAATTTACTAAATACGTCCAACCTGCATGCATTTTTTGAGACCATTGAAAAAATGGAGCTTGGGTATCTGACACCAGATATTCTGATTTAATTTGTGCAACCTCGTAAAAGGAATTTTTTTTAAGCTCTTGAAGTGTTTCCAGTGTGCAGCCAGGGCTGAGAATCATTGCTGGACTAGCAACATCTAATTAGACAGGCATTTTTTTTTTAAATTACTATCTATCAGGAGCAGGGGCTGAGAGCCCTGCAGGTGAAAATCAGGGTAGAAAACCATGCAGTTCTGTCTGATGACTAGGTGGGCATTCATGATGAAGGTGCCTCAGAGGGCTCTGGGCATCAGTGATGCAGAATGGATGAGGGGACACAGGGAACTACTACTGTTCTCCCTTTGGAGAGAATGTTCTCCTGACACTGATTTTGGAAACACGCGTGTTCACACAGACCTCGTGTAGGATGTCTGGGGATTCATGCACTGACTCCTGCCCAGATCCTCAAATACCGTCCATACCCCTGTCACCACCACCGACTCCCAGATTCTTGCTGTACCAGCCCCTCTAGATGGCTCCCGACTCCTTGGGCCCCCAGAGAACCCTCAGTACTGCTCTGTGGCTCTAGTGAAGTTCTGACAACCTCTTCCCTCAGGGATCTGTCCAGATCACCCCTGTCAATGGCCAGAACTTTCCAACTCAGACAGAAGCCACTGGTTTCTTGGTCATTCTGTGCTGCCCTGGTTGTTATCAGGACCTGGTTTGGCGTCTGTGTGGGTTGGTTCTGAATTGGCTCCAGGTTCACGACAGGTGCCTGGTTCTGGAGCTGGGATTACCTGGGTCTGGGAGGCCTTCGTCAGCCTACACTGCATCTGGAAGCCTCTCAGTCCTGGCCTTCCTGCCTCCTTATGTCCTAGAAAGGGGTGCATGGGCCTGGACCCTTGACAGTCCTGAAGGGAAACAGCTGGCCGTTCCGTTTCTGTGCTACACATAACAAGAACTGGTTGAAGTCTTCAAGGAAAAATATGGATCCATAAGTGGGAAGACAGGACCCAAAGACCATCCTAAGAGCTGTGTGGCTGTCAGAGGAGAGAAGCCACAGTCTGATGGCTTCGTGTCCTCACAATGAGGAGGAGCAGAGGAACCCTGTGTGGGAAAAGCTAAATAACAATATGTCAGACAAACTGTCATAATACTCCAAAGAGTGATGACATACCGAGGAGTAACAAGCTCTCTACCAGCAGGATGTGACTTCAGTTTTATGCCTAACTGGCTTCTTTGCCAGAGTGAGACCTCACAATGTGTGACTGATAAATAGCAGGGCTTGTTGATGGTTTTATAGTGCCACTTCTCGCAGGGCAGAAGTCCCTGATTTATTACAGATTTTAAAACTGAAATCTGGAGCACATTTCCCCATTGAAATGATATAATAAATGGTGATTAAGCATCAGACACCTGCTTAACCCCAAATGTATCTATAGTGTACCAATTTTTCTACTTTATAGCCAGAATTGAGGACAGTGGCTCACAAATCACTTGGGTGCAGCCTTGGTTTCTAGGCCAAAAATTCTTCTTTCATTGTATCCCCGTCCTGAAGGCCCCTTCTTCCTTTTCTGCTGCAAGAGAGAGGGGCATTCTGGCCTTCCCCACCCATGAGTAGGCCTCAGTTCTCCTCACCCCTCCCCAGGGGGTAAGGTTGAGGGTGAGGGTCTGCTCTACTCCCCTGCCTGAGTCATCTCCCTGGATAGCTGGGAAAGGCCAGAGCTTTTTGATGGGAATTTCCAAAGAGGGTCCATGGGCCTGAATGAAGGTAAAGAAGAAAACTGGTCCACACTGAGTTACTAAGGGCCTCCTCATTATAATCCTAGACAAAAACAACTCAAAGAAATGTAGGCAAGGGGCTGCCCTCAATTCATCCTGCCTCTTTCTTCGGGAGAGTGCACAGCCACTGGCCCTGCCTACTTCAGGAGGGAGTCAGTCCAGGGCAGCTGCTCTGCATAGCTGTCATTTGCTTCAAAAATGACATCATGGAACAGTGCAATTCAGGCTCAGCTTTTTCTCTGTTCTGTGGAGTCCATGCCATGATTTCCCTGGCATCAGACATTCTGCTGAAGGCATCTCCAGCTGAGAGCTCCCAATGTCCCAAGTGTACTTATTAAAAGCTGTTAAAGGCCAAGGAAGGAGTCTCCTCCAGATATGTCTTTGCCTTTGGTGTTATTTAAAAGTGAGTATTTGCTCTGAGTTGGTAGAGACAATATTTTGTAGTGAGCTGGACCACACTGACCTATAGCAACACTGCCGCTGCCCTCCTCAATTTTCTGGGTTGCTTTTTAAAGTTCCATTTAGAAATGTTAACTTTTCTTAAAACCCAGTTTCTTTCCTAATAGTTACTGACCTAATCGCTTACCTTTATTTTTTATTTTTTTCAGATACAGAGTGATAGGTCCAAGATCTAGAACACTCCTTTGTTTTCAGTGACCTCCCCAATTTCAAGAGAAATGAGAGCAGAGAGATGTCATCCTTAGGGAGAAGAGAGAGCTTTGCTCCAGCTGGTGCTGTGCACATGATGGAGTGACGCTGTCCCCAGGACTGGGGACCAAGCAGGTGGAGAGGCAGAAGCAAATCTCCATTCAACCTAAATGCTGCATTTCCAGGACATCAAGCAAATATATATTTGGCCTTCCCTACCGTGTGTGAGGCCCTGGTTTCCACCATCCACAGCACTGATAAAACATTATTTTTTTTCAAACATATGTTTTACATATGTTTTTGGAAATTAGGTGCTGATCCCCACCTTGTAGTGCTAGAAAATCTGATTCTCTATTGATTAAATGTAAATATTACAAGTTTCTTCAAAAAAGGAAGAACCTGGGAACATGTCGAGTAACTTATCAATTATCTACTCACCTACGCATTTGGCCAAAGATTGTAGAAAAACAGGAGGATGTAAAAGTAATAAGTAGAGGAAGTCGCCTTTGCTAAACTAATCAGACTCATGGATGACTTTGTATTTTTGCGGCACAGGCTGGCATAATTCACCTTGGCAAAATCTCCACTGCACCCTTGTGTTTTAGTAACAGCAGAAAAACATATCAAAGTGTTTCAAAGATACGTGGACACTTCCACAGCCCTACAGGACTGAACCAGGAGACCACTAAGTTAATCAATGGGCTGCTCATTTAGCTTCTGTTTTAATGGGAACTCAACTGAGGATCTTCCCACGTTCCCAGCCCTTACTGATCCCTCTGGTTCAAAGCACAAGTGTTAAGTGGAAGATTTTATAGGAGAGCAGAGACCGGAGAGCTCCATCTGACAAATCTTCCAAAAATCTTACTTTAGTTTGAACGAATAACTGGCTCAAATCAACCTTTTCAAAATTTTGCATTTTAAGAAAAAAGACCTTGGTATTTCTATTTGATGATGATCATCAAGAGGAGAAGATGAGAGGTAAATAAATAAAACAAGGAAAAAGAAGCAAGCTAAAGAACCATTGTGAACAGTGAAGATTTTTTCCCCTTCAATTATTTTTGTATCGGGAACTATGAGGCACATATAAAAATCCACAAGAAGTGAGAAGGATTCCTCATTACCTGCCTGGAAGCAATTCACTTGCTTTTTCAAAGCTGTTATAAACTGACAAATACACAAGATGGATGACATTGTAACACACACCTAGTGCGGAAATGGAGTGCGGAATGAAATGATCCATATCAGAGGGGAAAAGGGAGCCACGGAGAGGCTGAACAGCTGTGAGGCTTCCACACAGCGTCAGCTCTGATAAGAAACCAAGCCCCGACTTTTACATTCATTTTCCTGAGGATGATAGCATCTTTTCTCTATTAGCTCCCTGTCTTGATTCTATCAATCATGTTGGAGCCACTGAGTGATATTTAACACGAGCACTGCAGAACGTATTGCTTCGTTGATAACCATTTAAATGAACTCATTTAAGATTAACATAATTCTAAATTATATGACATTACTTCTTTGGTAGAATGTAAACTCAGCAGCTGAGATTCAAAAAATGTCCGTCGATTTATGAATGAATCAAGAAAATGTTGTATAGATACAATATATTTAATGACATTAAAACCATTAATTCCTGTTTCTTTAAAAGTAATCCCCAGGAGAGTGTAATTTCTTCTGACCAATTTGGTTCCATTTTGTTCATCTTGGCATCCAATTATTTGAAGGCAACGTTTTATCGAAACATCTTTTAACTCTCTGTACCTTTTCTGTTTAGTGTGTAGGGCTGGAGTTCCAGCTTTGGATCTGTCTTTGGGAATATCTTCCTGCAACAGCCCTCTGATCCCTGAACTTTTGCCCAGGGGAATTCATGCTCTCATGCAGAGGTGGAGGGCAGTGAGCCACAGAGAGCTATAGACCCCACCTGCTCTATGATGTGTGAGGGGCTTTGGGCAGGACAGCGCACTTAGCTTTTCTGTCTTTATGTTTAAAATGACACCAACACAGCTTACTCTGTGTGATAGCTGGAAGAGAGAAATTACTCATTAGGGTCTTATTAAGTATAGCTACAATAAGGACAGTTTTGTTATGAGCACTGGGAAATGAGTCAGGTGTGTAGACATCTGGCACCTCATCTAACCTAAGCACTCAAGGGTACACAGTCTTGTGTTGGTCAACTTTTCATTGCTGTGACCAAAAGACCCACCAGAGACAACTTAAAAGAGGAGATGTTGATTTGGGGCTCATGATTTCAGAGGGTTAATCTATGCTGGGCCAAACTTATTTCTCTGGTCCAAGGTAGGGCAGAATATCATGGCACTGGTGTGTTGGAGGAGTGCTGGTTTGTTCATGGTGACCAGGGGTGGGGGCAGGGAATGCCTCCATTGACCCCACCTCCTCTAGTCACACCCCACCTGCATACAGTTACACCCAGTCAGTTCATTCAAACTAGGATGATTATGTTACAGCTCTCATAATCTAATCTTTTTGCCTCTGAATATTCTTATATTAACACGGCAAATTTTTGGGGGGGGGGCACTTCATATCCAAATCATGACAGATCACACCTGGGAAAACTTCTCTCAGCACAAGGAGGGGATAGTAATTATTTTGCCGTAGCTGGAGCTTAAGTTTCAGACCTCATGCTAGGCAGTAAGTTGTAAAAGTGCATATTATGTATTTAACTTTTTAGAGTTTTGGTTTCAGTCTATTTCAAATGGTGCTGATAATAAGTGCCTTCTAGATTTGATAGCAGTGTTATAAGAGAACAATTAGTAGAGATACATATTTTAATAAGTAAAACCCTTTCTGCATATGAGATACTATCAATATTCATATTCATAAAACATATTACAGATAGTATCACAGAAATGGATTTCTCTGCCCACCCCTTCCCTTAACACCCTTCTAGTTGGAATCAAGTCTTTTCTAGTCTGTACTCCATTATACCTTCATCTTTGTTTTCACTCATTTTATTGGGTCTTGTGCTTTTATCACTTGAGTATATTTTTATGCTCAATAGAAGTATGCTCTGTGGGGCAAGGAACATAACTTAATATTGATCATGTATAGTGAGTCTCTCAATAAATAAGGAATTGAATGTCCTCAGTCAGCTAGAGTGGTCTTTCTAATGATGGTAACCACTTCTGAACACCTGTTACAGATCTCCTTCTCTATTGCATATGTCACAACAATGTAAAGAATGGACTCAGGGAGTTTGAGCTCTTGAAAAGACATTGTTGAATTTCTCACCATCTTTTTATAGGCGGAGAGTGAAGACCGGTTACCTCGCTATCTTTCCAGTATTCTTGTCTCAGCTCAAAAAAGTCTTCATTGTAAATTTTCTGGTGAAGGAACCGCTGAGCTAAAGCCAGCCACAAAGTTACAACTATCTTATATTTGATAAAGAGGCTAAAAACATGCAATGGAGGAAGGATAGCATCTTCAACAAATGGTGCTGGGAAAATTGGAAATCCATATGCAACAAAATGAAATTGAATCCCTTTCTCTCGCCAGCCACAAAAGTTAACTCAAAATGGATCAAGAAGCTAGATATCAAATCAGAGACACTGCATCTGATAGAAGAATAAGTTGGCTACGATCTACATGTTGTGGGGTCAGGCTCCAAATTCCTTAATAGGACGCCCATAGCCCAAGACTTAATAACAAGAATAAACGAATGGGACTTATTTAAACTAAAAAGTTTTTTTCTCAGCAAGAGAAACAATAAAAGAGGTAAATAGAGAGCCTACATCCTGGGAACAAATTTTTACCCCTCACACCTCAGATAGAGCCCTAATATCCAGAATGTACAAAGAACTCAAAAAATTAAACAATAAGATAACAAATAATCCAATCAACAAATGGGTCAAGGACCTGAACAGACACTTCTCAGAGGAGGACATACAAGCAATCAATAAGTACATGAAAAAATGCTCACCATCTCTAGCAATCAGATAAATGCAAATCAAAACCACCCTAAGATACCATCTCACTCCAGTAAGATTGGCAGCCATTATGAAGTCAAACAACAATAAGTGTTGGTGAGGATGTGGGGAAAAGTGTACACTTGTACACTGCTGGTGGGACTGCAAAATGGTGAGGCCAATTTGGAAAGCAGTATGCAGATTCCTGGGAAAGCTGGGAATGGATCCACCATTTGACCCAGCTATTGCCCTTCTCGGACTATTCCCTGAGGACCTTAAAAGAGCGCACTATAGGGATACAGCCACATCAATGATTATAGCGGCACAATTCACAATAGTTAGACTGTGGAACCAACCTAGATGCCCTTCAATAGATGAATGGATAAAAAAATGTGGCATCTATACACAATGGAGTATTATGCAGCACTAAGAGATGACAAAATCATAGAATTTGGAAAGAAATGGATGGCATTAGAGCAGATTATGCTAAGTGAAGCTATCCAAGCCCTAAAAAACAAATGCAAAATGTCTTCTTTGATATAAATAGAGCCAATAAGAACAGAACAGGAAGGAAGAGCATGAGGAAAAGACCAACAGTAAACAAGACGAATGGGGGTAGAGAAAGGGAGAGAGAAGGGAAAGCATATATAAATGGTAGGAGACCTTCAATGATACACAAAATTATAAGAGGTTATGAGGGGCAACGGGGAGGGGGGGAAAAAGGGAGAGAAGTGAACAACAGTAGAGGAGGTAGAGAGGGAAGATGGGAAGGGAGGGGAGGGGAGGGGTGATAGTAGGGGATAGGAAAGGTAGCAGAATACAACAGTCACTAATATGCCATTATGTAAAAATGTGAGTATGTAACAGATGTGATTCTGCAATCTGTATTTGGGGTAAAAATGGGAGTTCAAAACCCAATTGAGTCAAATGTATGAAAGCTGATCTATCATGAGCTCTGTAACGTTTTGAACAACCAATAAAAAAAAAAGTCTTCATAATTTCCCACAGAAGATATTACATATTCACAAATATTTCTAAAGCTGAGAGCAAAATTTGAAAACTGTAGCACAAAACTCTTAAAACTGAGGGAATATAGTTTTAAAAAACATTTCATTGATTAAGACCATCCCGGTCTGCAATGACTCAAATTCAAAGGTTTAATGAGTCTGAGGTAGTTTTTAGATATCAAGCTAATCATCATTGACTTTGTTAACAATTTATTTCACAGAGCAGAAAATTGTAGTTTTAATGAAGTCTAATTTTTCATTTCTTTCATTCATTGGTTATATTTTTAGTGGGTTATATTTTTAGTGTTGTATCTAAAAACTCACAGCTAATCTCAGTGAACCCAAATTTTCTCTTGTGTTTTCTTTTAGAGTTTTGTATTTTACTTCAATGTGCACAATCTACTTTATGTAAGATTTGTGAGAGGCTGAAAGTCTTACTTACAAGTGTCTGTCTCTTCCAGCACCAACAGTCATCCTTTCTCCATAGAATTGCTTTGACTTATTGAGGAAAAATCCGTCGACTAGACTATATTTATGTGGATATATTTTGAGCTCTATTCTGTGGCATTACTTCATTCTTTCATCAATACTCCACAATGTTTTGATTATTTTTAGCTTTATAGTAAAACTTGAAGTTTAGTGTTAATATTTCATATTTTTTCTTCTCTTTTGATAATATACTGGCTATTTGGGGTCTTGTGCCTTTCTATATGAAATTTTGAATCAGTTTTCTGATATCTATAAAGGACCTTGCTGGGAATTTGAATCAAGTTGGGAAAAAAATAACATCTAACCAATATTGAGTTCTCCATTCCAGGAACATGGACTATCTCTCAATTAATCTAGATCTTTGTTTTATTTCATGAAGTTTTCTAGTTTTCCAAGAATAAAACTTGTACATAATTGTTTCTTGGCCTTGTAGCTTAGATCAAGCATAGAACTTGCATAAATTCTGTTGGCTTTATAACTAAGTTTTTTTTGTATCAGGGATTGAACCCAGGGGTACTTAACCAGAGAGCCACATCCCCACCCGCTTTTACATTTTATTTTGAGACAGGATCTTGATAATTGCTTAGGGCCTCAATAGGTTCCTGAGGCTGGCCTTAAACTCACTATCCTCCTGCCCCAGTCTCCTAAGTCACTAAAAATACAGGCCCGAATCAATGAACCTGGCTTAGTATTGTTTTTAGTTGTTGGTGATGCAATGATAAGTGGTATTGTGTTATTCTGCTTATTGAGCTCCCTAGATCTGTGACTGCCATTGATTTTTAGAAAAAGCTTTTCTTTCTACCCTTACTATTGCTACTCATTATTTCATATTTTCCATATTAAATTGTGTGCAGTTCTTGAGCAGTTTTTTTTTTAGTTTTGTTTTCTTTCTCTTCTTCCACTTTCCATTTCAGCTTGAGAATTTTATTTATTTATTTATTTATTTATTGGTACTGGGGATTGAACTCGGGGGCACTCAGCCACTGAGCCACATCCCCAGCCCTGTTTTGTATTTTATTTAGAGACAGGGCCTCACTGGGTTTCTTAGGGCCTTGCCATTGCTGAGGCTGGTTTTGAACTTGTGATCCTCCTGCCTCAGCCTCCCAAGCCGCTGGGATCAGCTTGAGAAATCTTATTCTCATATCATCAGCCTCTCTGATTCTATCCTTGGTCATGTCCAGTCTACAAAGCTTATTAAAAGCACTTCATTTTCATTGAGGTTATTTTTATTTCTATCATTTCCTTTTGATTCTTAGAATTTCCATCTCTCTGACTTCATTACTCATCTTTTCTTACATGTTTGTCTCCTTTCTCCAGCACACCCTTTGACATATTAACCATTGTTATCTTAAATGCTCAATTCGATAATTCCAAAACTTATGTCATATTTGAGTCTGGGTAAGATTGTCTCTTCAGACTGTCTTTCCTTGACCTTCAGCATACCTTATAGTTCTTTGTTGAAAGTCAAACTTGATGGATTGGGTGAAAGGAACTGAAGGAAAGAGGCCTTCGGTTTGAAGCTTTATATTAATTTGGCTGAGACTTGACTGAGTTCAGTGCTTACTGTGGCTGTAGATGAGGCTTCAGATTCCTCGGATGCCCTTGTTATCTCCCCTGTTTTCTTTAGTGTCCCCAAGAACCAAGATGTGCAGCTCTCTCTGATGTGATCCACTGTTGTGATAATGGAGCCTTATTGACCAGTGGTAAGGAAGGTGGGGGGAGTGTTATATTATCTGGTGGCTGAATCTTATTTCTAAGCCAGTCTGTGTCCCTAGATGTGAGTTTCCCAAATGTCTCCCAGCTCCTCCTCCCTCCCCTTTGGTGAGATAATGAGGCTGGAGGGGGCTAGAGTTGGGGAAGTGCCTCCCAGCTAAGCAAATTGAGGCTCCTTTCTCCAAAGATGAGGCCTATGTTAGGGAGAATGCTCTGGATATATTTCAAAATTATTACTTTTCCTCTCCTGCTGATAGAGGCAGGAGGTGATTTTTCTTTTCTCTTCTCCATGAAAAGGTTCACGGTGGTAGAACTCAGGCGAGGGTGGGATCCTTTCAACCATGCAGGCTCCAGAGTCTCACAATCTCACCCTGGTCCATGCCCAGCCAGCGGCAAAACACCAAAATTACCATTTCAATATTTCTATTGGTTTGTGCTCCAGTAGCCTCTGCTCCTGTTGAACTGATCCCAGCTGTACCTCTGTCTCTTCAGATTCTGGGGTAATAATTCTCCCTGTGACCTCAATTCTCTGATGAACCCAAGAAAAATAAATTATTTTCCAGGTTGTTCTGATTTTTTTTTTTCTTATTGGGAGGACAGAAGGGACAACTTCAAAATCCTTGAGAGGTTGCCGTGTAAACTGGAAGTCTGGCTTTTAAAGAAATAGCTGTCTTGCTGGCAGCTAATTGTAATACCTTAAAAATGTACTATTTTCTGATTAACCAGGGGCCCACTGCCACTGAAAATCAATATGTTAGGTGAGTAACTAGTTCTGACTGATGTAATTTAATTCTATTTTAGGAGCTCCCAAATTCACTAAAGATAGCCCCACCTGAGAGCTTCCACTCCATTTGCACATATATTAGGCTGTTTCAAGCAGTGAGGATTCGGAAGCTTCCAAAACACCCATTTCACATCTTCTCACTGGAATTGCCTGGCACGTTTCTCTGGTAAGCCAGACACTGATAGGCAATTTGGCAGACGTTGCACAAACAGCTTCCCTTAGTTCTGCCTCCAGGGAGAAGCAATGCAGGCTGCTGCCTCCATTTACAATATTCTTCTAGGGCACAGCTGTCAGCCTTCTTGCCAAAACAAATAGAACTGAGCCTTTGCTCTACCTCGTGAACTGGCATTAACTATTTGCAGCCCAGAAAGATAAACTTTTTAAAAAACTTTTTGATAAGGGTGTTGAACATGATAGAAGAGTGGCAACCACCATATAGGAGCTGCTCCCTAATGCTGAGTATAAACCAGAGTCCCCTGGTGGCATGGTGAGGCAGATTGGCAGGGAAAGACCACCAGGAGCAAGTCAGAGCCAGCCACAAGGTGGAACCCAGAAACACCAGTTCTTAGGATGGAAAGAGAAGAAAACGAATTCACTGCACCTGCGCCAGGTGCAGGGTGGCTCAGGGGGCAGGGAGCTCCCCTCCAGAGAGTTGAGAGTGTCCTAGTGAGTTTAAGAAGAAACAGACTGGATGGTCCTGCACACCCATAATCTGAGCAGAAAGAGCCTCATGAAGTGAGCTGTTGGGGCAGGGGGTCCCTGTGCTTCTCAGACCAGAGAGTGAATCAGGGACATGGTGGCAGCCTAGAGGGCATCCTTGTTGAAACCCTTTGTGTGGGAGAGGGCGATTCCTGTGGTTTTCCTTGATTTCCTTCTTTCTTCTTTTTGTCCTGCAGAAGCAATGGCCACCTGTGCTTGACTTCCCTTTGGATAGGCAGCCACTCAAGCCTTGAGTCAGTTTGGGCTCAAGGTGATACTGTGGCCTGGACTTGGGAGAAGCCCTGGGCAGTGGCTGCTGGCCTTGCAAGTGCAGAGCAGAGAAAAGCAAAGTGTACTTTTATGTGAAGCAGGCTCCCTGAACTCTGTGACAGGGACAACGCTGACAGGGAGTAGCTGTGGGTCGGGACTGGTAGGAAGCCGCTTTCTGTAGAACCCTCCACAGGCTTGGCCACCCCAGGGCCCCTATGCCTAGAAGTGTCTGGAGATTTGTTGAAAAACGTGGGCACTTTCCACATTTCCCCCAGTACAGGGACCAAGGCTCTCAGAACTAGGGGCACAAGAACAATCCAGATCAATTCACAGGCTACTGGGGTGAGAGAACGGGCAAGCAGAACCTGCTAGACCTACCCTCCCATCTCCAAGTACTAACACGCCATGATCACCAAGGGTGAATTCAGCTGTGAAATGCACAACATTTCCCCAACACTTGCTCCTGGAGATCAGCATGACAAGTTTGGCATTTGGGACTAGAGCTGAAAAATGAATGAACTGTACAGTAATTGTGTCCCACAAACCTCCTTAGAGCTGAGGGACTCTAAAACCAAGCCTCAGACAGAAGTGTCTCCAATGGAAATGCCTCAGCAAGGAGAAAATGGGAGCACTTCCCGATTGCTGCTGCATTATCTGTTTTGTTGAAAGTGTTTTTTCCCGTGTCTTTCTCACTGTTTTCTTTAGAGTTCAATCTAATTTTATATATTTTTCAGCTAATTGGATTTTTACTGATACTTTTCTTCTTTTCCATATTTGTTCTTTTTCCTTCTTTTTCATCCTTCTTTCTTTCCTCGTTTTATCTTCTCTCTGCCCTCTCCCACCTGTTTATCTCTTTCTTTTATTTTTACAATATAATTTATTATTAATGCTTAACTTTGCAGCCTATATTGTATATAATGATAATATATATAAAAGTCGATGATGATAATATATTCTATATTATTTGCCGTAGTCTGGCTGGGCACAAATCACGAGCCACTCAAGCAGGAACAAACTTTATTTTTTAACTCCACCAGCACACTCCACACACGCTCCCCAGGAACTCTCCCAAACACCACATGGCTCCTCCAAGAACCACCAACTGGAAATCCCTCCTCCAGCATTTCCCCAACCAATGTGAACTCTTCAGGAATCCCCTCAAGAGCTCAACTGGAACTCAACAGGAACTCCAAGAGAACTCAAAAGTCATCATCTTAATGGCTCCTGGCGTCACCTCTCAACCACTACTTCTGGCAAAATGCCATGCGTCATCCCGACTTGGCTGTAGCCCTCAACAATTATTATCATCAACTTTTTTATTGCCTACTAGAATAGTAGATATTAGACACTTTGATTATGCTGTTTGGATGTCTCCATGCTAGAATATCCCCCGGCTCAGGGCGTACTGTAAAGAGAGCTGCTCACTAAGTGACTGTCACCTGACAGGGGAAGAGGAAGGTATCACAACAGAGGTGCAAACAACAGAGATCCTCAGAAACACAAGCAAACAAGCCAAAAAGACTCCCCAAACCTTGTAACCCCTAAATAACTGAATCCACAGATATAGAAGTAGATGCAATGATGGACAACACATTTTAAAACTTGACTGTTAAAAGAATCAATGTCTTAGAATAAGATCAAAGTAATCTAACTAAGGAGAATGCACAGATTCTAAATAAACATTTCAATAAAGAGGTTTTTGAAGAACCAAACAGAAGTCTTGGATACAAAAGGCATAATAAGTCAAATAAAAAACTCAGTTGAAAATCTCTCCAAGAGAGAAGTAGAAGAGAGAATCTCAGAGCTTGAAGACCAGATGGACACACTTGAGTATTCAAACAGTATTAAAGAAAAAAAAAAGCATCTATGATCAGAATATTGAAGAACTCTGGGACAATATTAAGAAGCTAAATTAGCCTTACAGGTATTGAGAAAGGAACATAGAGCTAAACTAATGATATTGATAAGCTATTCAGCAAAATAATAAAAGAAAAATTTCTAAACTTTAGAAATGATACAGACATATAGACACTAGAGGCATTTAGAACCCCAAATAAACAAGTTGAGAAAAGACCTTCTCCACAACACTTGATTAAAATATAGAAGACCCAGAACAAAGATAAAGTGGCAAGAAATTAATACAGGTCATAGTTAGAGTAAAACCAATCAAAAAAACAGAAGATTTCTCAATAGAAATCTTAAAGTCCAGGAGAACTTGAAATGATATATTTTAAGCCCTGAAAACAAAACAAAAACCTAACAACCAAGATTGCTGTATCCAGAAAAACTATCCTTCAGAATCGAAAACAGAAAAGAAACAAACAAACAATCATACAAACAAAAACTTCCAAGCCAGGCATGGTGGAGCATGCCTGTAATCCCAGCAGCTCAGGAGGCTGAGGCAGAAGGATAGAGAGTTCATAAACAGCTCAGCAACTTAGCAAGGCCCTAAGCAACTTAGTGAAGCTCTAAGTAACTTAGTAATATCCTGTCTCAAAATAAAGAAATAGAAACACCTTGGGATGTGGCTCAGTGGTTAAGCACCTCTGGGTTCAACCCCCTGGTACCAATGCAATAAAATAAAACAAAATAAAAATTAAAACCCCCAAACCAAAAAATCTTCCAAGATAAGCTAAAACTAAAAAAAAATAGTGACTAAGACAGCATTTCAGGATATACTTACAAGAATCTTACAATAGAAGACAAACACACACACACACACACACACACACACACACACACACACATACAACAACAACAAACAAACAACCAAGAGAACTTGGGAAAGAATCAATCTCATTAGAAGAGTAGATAAATAAACAAGAATTAGGATTGAAGCAAAATTAGAAATGATTCAAAATGGCAGGAATTAATACATAACAACACTGAATATAAATCTATTAATTTCTTCAATTTAAAGACATAGACTCTCAGAGTGGTTTCAAAACAAGACCCATATATTTTTTGCCTGTAAGAAATACACTTCATGGACAAAGATGTCCACAGGCTCAAAGTGAAAGACTAGAACATGTTATTCCATGCAAATAAACCTGAATGTAAGCAGGATTAGTAACTCTCTGAGCTTGAGCAGACCTCAAGCCAAAATTAAAAGAGACAAAGAAGGTCACAGATACTGGCAAAGGGAGCAATACAACAAGAAGATATAATGCCAGTAAATATTTTTGCCCCAAATATTGGTGCAACTAATCACATAAAATAAACTCTTAACCATAAAGTTTTAGTACAATAATACTTGGTGATTTCAATATACCTCACTCACGAATGTATAGTTCACCCAAACATAAAATCAATTAAAACATACTATCAATTAAATGGACTTAACGTCATCTACATAACATTCCATCCCATAACAGTTGGATATTTTATTTTCAGATAATTATGGAATTTTCTTCAAAACAGATTTTTAGACCACAAACTTGGCCTATTTTGGAAAGCTATTAAGGACTATGTTTAAAAACAAATTATGTTACATTAAATTGGAAAATCTAGAATAAATGGATAAATTTCTAGACATGTATGACCTACCAAATTGAACCAAGAAAATGTAGAAAACTGAAACAGACCCGTAACAAGCAATCAGAGTGAAGCAGTAATAAAAATGTTCCAACAAAGAATGGAAGATGGATTTTCAGCAGAGTTCTACCAGACCTTTAAAGAAACTAATGGCAATGCTCCTCAGATTATTCCATGAAATAGAAAGGGAGGGCACTCTTCCAAATTCATTCTATGAAGTCATATCACATTCATACCAAGACCAGATAAGGACACATCAAGGAAAATAAAATTACAGGGTAATATCATTGATCAACATAGGTACAACAATCCTTAATAAAAACATTAGCAAATAGAATTCAACAACATCCTGAAAAGATATAGAACATGATGAAGTTGGTTTTATTGTAGGGATGTGAGGATGTTTCAACATATGCAAATTAATAAAACTAATATGCTGTATAAATAGGATCTGGTACAAAGATCACATGATTATCTCAATAGGTTCAGAAAAAGCCTTCAAAAATTTAACACCAATTTCTGATAAAAACCTTGAAAAAATAGAAATGCAAGAAACTTACCTCAATATCATAAAGATTATCTATGACAACCCAAAGCCAGCAGCATATTGAATGTGGAAAAACTGAAAGCACTTCTTCTAAACTCAGGAACAGGACAAGGATTTTACCCTCATGATTCTTTTTCCAAATAATACTTGAAACTTTAGCCAGAGTAATTAGGCAAGAGAAGCCAAGAAAAGGGATACAAATAGGAAATAAATTTTCTCTATTTGTAGATGATATGATTCTATACTTGGGACATCTCCATCCCCCGCCAATAAATAAATAAATAAATAAAACCCTCCTCCAGAATATATCTAGAGCTGATAAACAAATTCATCCAAGTAGCAGATACAATACCAACATACAAATGTCAATAGCTTTTCTCTACATCAATAATGAATATTCTGAGAAAGAATCCAGGAGAAAAATGCTGTTCACAATGACTTAAATGATAAAAACAAGAATAAATCTAACCAAAGAAGTGAAAGATCTATACAGTGTAAATCATAGAACATTGAAAAAAGAATTCAAAGAAGACACCAGAAGATGGAAAGACCACCCCGCCCCATAGGCATAAACAGAATTAATATGGTTAAAATGGCCATACTAACAAAATCCATCTACTGATTCAATGAAATTATCATCAAAATGCCAATTGCATTCTTCTCAGAATTAGGAAAAAAATCTTAAAATTCATATGGAAGAATGAAATACTTCAAGTAGACCAAGAAATTCTTCACACACAAAAAAATAAATTTGGAGACACCACAATATTCAATTTCAAATTATACGACAGAGCCTTAGTAAAAAAAAAAAATCAGCATTGTACTGGAAATAAAGAAATGAAAAAACAATAAAACAAACCAGACGTGAAGACCAATGGAATAGAAGATACAAATTCACACAGTTATAGTCATCTGATTCTTGACAAAGGAGCCAAAGATGTTGGATAAAACATAGTTTTCTTTTTAAACAAACGATGCTAGGAAAACTGGATATCCATCTATAGAAGAATGAAACTAGAACTCTCTCTCATCCTGCACAAAAGCCAACTCAAAATAGCTCAGAGGCATAGGAATAATCTCAGAAACTTTGCAAGTGCTAGAAAAGAACCTAGGAAAAGCCTCCAACATGTAGGTGTAGGCAGCCATTTCCACATAGAATTCCTATAGTTCAAGGAATCATACCAAGAATTAATAAATGAGATGGCACCAAACTCAAAAGCTTCTGCACAGCCAAGTAAATAACTAACAGCATGAAGAGAGAGCCTACAGAATGGGAGAAAATCTTTGCCAGCTACTCTTCTGACCGTGAATTGTGATCCAGATATCTAAAGAGCTAAAAAAAAAAAAAAAAAAGCCAAACGACCCATTCAATAAGCAGGCAAATGAATTAAACAGACACTTCTCAAAAGAAGTACAAATTGTCAATGGCATGAAAAAAAAATGTTCTGCATTGTTAGCCATCAGAGAAATGCAAATCAAAACTACACTGAGATGCCATCTCACTTCAGTCAGAACGGCAATCTTCAGCAATAGAAATGACAATAAATTCTGGTAAAAATGTCAAGGCAAAGACAGCCCTTGCACACTGCTGGTGGGAAGGTGAATTAACACAGCTACCCTGGAAACCATGACGGAGCGCCTTCAACAAACTAAAAATGAAACGATGATATTACCCAGAAAAGGTGGTACATGTACACAGTGGGTTTTATTTGGCCCTAAAGAAGAACAAAATATTGTCATTTGCAGGAACATAGGTGGAACTAGAGAGCAGTATGTTAAGCACGATGAGTCAGAAACAGACAAGTCCTGTACATTTTCTCTGGTATGTGGAGCTATGGAGAAGAAAGGAAATGAAAGTCATTTTTGAAAATAGAAAGGAGACCATCAGAGGAGAGGATAGAGAACATGGGGAAGGAGGAGAGGAGGAGGAGGAGGAGGAGGAGGAGGAGGGGAGAGGTAGGGAAATGAAATGGATCCAATTATGTTATGTGTACATGTGACTATGACACAATGAGAGCCACTCTTCTGTATAGTTAAGATGCACCAATAAAATTTAAGAAATCAAAAATACTTTTGTACTTCTTTTTAATTTTTTAAAAAATGTCATTCCCATATATTAATCCCTTGTCAATCTCAATTTGCCCGGTTGTTATTTTGACATGTAAACATTGAAGACCATCCAGCATTTTATGATCTATATTGTTCATCTCCCACTATGACCAAAAAGCCAAAATTTTTGTGTTGAACCATGGAGGTGCAATATAAAGAAAGAAATAAGGTTTAGCATGATCTCCTCATTTGTGAGTAGAAGACTGTTTTTGAGAACATGTTCATAAGCAGAGCATCATCTGTCCTAAAGCCAGACTGTCACATAAATATTTTTGCCAGCTATGTAAAAACAAAGTGGAAAGTTCAAGTGAAAAATGAAATAATCTTGGAAGCACTAAAGCCTGCGTCAAGCAACTTAAGAAAAGCTGCTGTGTGGATATCACAAAGTGTGGGGGGAATTTGCCTGGCTGGGTCATGGAGCCGCAGCTACATCACCTGAGCCTTTGAAGATGACCCAGGAGGGAAGCTGTCGGTGGAGATTCAGTTGTAAACAGGGGGAGACGTTCTAGGAAGGTTGACCAGAAATTGATTTGTCACAAGAGTTGAAAGTTACAGATAGAGACATTTGGGGGATGACTTCCAAAGTCACAGCAAAACCAGGCCACCAAGGAGGGTGCTGCGCCTGCTGTCATTGAGAAGCTCTAGAGCCCAGAAGCTGTTTCTAGAGCTACAAGCTCCAGAAACACACCATCTCCACCTTGACCTGGAAGCCACGAATGGGTGACCAACTCCAGCTCCAACCCAAGTCGAGCAGGAGTGCCTCTGACCAGTGAGACCTAAATAGCTCCTGGCCTCTACCCACCAGAAAATCTTAAGGATGTGACTTTCCGCTTTTTAGATTCCGAGAGAAGGTGTCGGGGATGAACCACCCTTGACATTGATCACAGGCATTACGTGGTGGAAGATATCTGATCTTTTTTCATGTTGAGGACTGGGTTAGGAGAGCCTTAACCTACCGGGTGCGTTTGTCCCCTGATAGGGATTAACGGGGTGGTAACTGGAGGCGAGTGGGGTGTGGCTAGAGGAGGTGGGAACCTGGGGGCTTGACTTTGGGGTATGTATTTTGTCCCTGGTGAGAGGACTCTCTACTTCTTCACTGCCATGTCCTGAGCTTCCTTCATCCTCCACACCCTTCTGCCATGAAGTCCTGCCTTGCCTTGGAACCAGAGAAATGGAGCCGGCCATCTATGGACCGAGCCTTCTGACCAGTGAGCCCCAAATACATTTTTACTCCTCCAAAATTGGTCTGGACAGGTCTTTTTGTCACAGAGATAAAAAATCTAAGTAGAATAAAGGGGTAAAGCATGAGCAGCAGAGTTCTGCTCCTGAGCATGATATCATTTTCACAAATTTAACACATGCACACGGAAAACAATTAGAACATCACATAAAGTTGTGAAGTGAAAATGTGATTTCTCCCATAACACTCTTCACTCAAAACTGTTTTGTTCCTTGGGTGTAATTTCAAAAGAAAATTATACACTTACTCAAATGTATATAAGTAAACAGATTGCTTCTTTTTTTTTCCTCCGACAAATCAGGTGATCCTGTTGTGTACTGTTTTGTGCAGTGTGGACCTGGGTTCCCATTCTGGTTATTCCCCACCAGATAAGTGGCCTTGGGCTGGTCATTCATCACTGTCTCTGGAAGAGTCCCTATCTCTCTGATCGTCATGGCAATGCAATGAACCAGTACATGTTAAGTCTGCAGCACAGCTCCCCAGGCACAGCATGACAAATGCCAGCCCTTCATTGTCATTATTAATATGAATACAGCAGGATTTCTAACCCAGGCCCCTGAAGATTTTTTAAATAGTATTTAGTGACCTGAACATTAACTCAGATTCCCTGGCTCTCTTGAGGTCTTGTCTGGGCCAGAGGGTTCTCCTTTGTAAAGGGAAGGGGTCAGAGTGGATGATTCACCACACATTTACCACCTGAAGAATCTCTGGATAATGTTTTGTTGCCTTTCCATGTGTTAGATAGTTTCCTTGCATTCCTAGTTTCTTGACTGAATATTGGATGAAAGGATGTTGCGCTTTTTCAAATGCACTTGCTGTCTGGGTTGAGATTCTCATGTGTTCTTCCTATTTCTGCTAACGTGATGTATTACGTTGATTGATTTTCATGTGTTGAAACAGCCTAAACATTCCAGGAATAGAATCTACTTGGACAGGGTGTGTAATTTGTTCAAAGTATTATTTAATTCAGTTTGCTAGTATTCTGTTGAGGATTTTTTACATCAGTGTTAATCAGGTAGTTAATCAGTATTAATCTGTAGCTTTCTTACTAACTTTCACATCAGGGTAATGGTGGCTTTATAAAATGAGCTCAAAAGTCTTCCTGCTCTTCATTTTTGTTTTTTGGAAGAAGTTGAGGAAAATGGTTATTTTTTCTCTTTAAATATTCAGTGGAATCTCCAATGAAGCCAGTTAGTTCTGTCTTTCTTTGTTGGGAGTTTTAAAAATATGGATTCCTTTTCCTTTTTGGTTATATGTGCACATATATACATGTGCACACATAATACATCTGTATCATATAAATGGATCAAATGTGTACACACATTTATACTCAGCTAATGCTGCACCCAACTATGAAAATATGAACACTTTTCCTTTAACACACAAAAAAAGACAAGGGTGCTCACACTCATCATTTCTATTCAGTGTAATATTGGATGTTCCAGGTGAAGCAATTATAGAAAAATAGGAGACAAAACCACCTGGAATATAAAGGGAAAAATATATTTATCTCTGCAGATGATGTAATTGTGGATAATGTAATATGTAGTAAACTCTAAAAATCCCATCAAAAACTATTAGAACTATCAAAGAAATACAGCCTAATTTCCATTGCAAGATGTAGAATTAGCACACAAAAATACATTGTGGATCTATACACTAACAACGAGTAACCCAAAAGGCGTTTAAGAAAATAATCCCATTTACAATAGCATCAAGAAGAATAAAATGCTTAGGAATAAACTTAACTGAGAAGGTTAAAGACTCAAATGATAAAAACTAAAACATCACTGATCATGCTACTTAATGTGATCTGCCAATTGACTACAATCCCTTGTTGAAATTCAAGTGGCATTTTTGCAGAAATAGACTAAAACAACCCTAAAATTCATATGGAATCTCAAAGACTCTGCAGAGCAAAGCATTCTTGAAGAAGAACAAAGTTGGTGTCCTTACACTTTTGATTTTAAAAATATTATAAGGCCATGTTATTTGAAGTAATGTGATAATGTGATGAAGTAATGTGATTCAAAGTAATTTGAATGTGTAACAGCCACCCTGCCCCCTTTTTTCTACCTTCAACTTTTAAGTTGTATTTAAAGCAGACAAACTTCGTGACAGTTCACAAAGACAGACAAGTAAACCAAATAAATATAATAAATAACAAGTTCAGAAATAAACTTTCATATATTTGGTCAAAAGAATTCAACAAGAGTACCCAGACCAAACAACTGGGAGAGGAGAGTCCCTTCAATAAATGGTGTCAGAAAAGCTGACAGAAGAATGAAGTTGGACCCTCACCTTATGCCACAGAAAAAATTTACCACAGATTACAGATCTAAGCATAAGTCCTCAAATTATAAAACTCCTAAAAGAAAGCAAAGGGAAAATCTTTGTAATATTGGGTCTGGCAAAGATTCCTTGGATGCATCATCAAAAGAACAGGCAATAAAAGAAAAAAAGAGAAAAATGAAACTACATCAAACTTACCTGAATGTAAATTGCTTCTCCATTGGTTTATTTATGCACGACACTTCTATGCTTCTTCAGACCTCTGTACCTCTCCCCTCAATACCCCCCACCAATTATAACTAATAAGAACATCTTATGAAGTCACCAAATGTCCTTCAGGAGCAAACAGAGGAACAAGACAGACAACGGAATGGGAGAAAATATTTACAAATTCTATCTGTAAAGGATTAGTATGTAGAAGATATAGAGAACTCACACAACCCAACAACACAAAACAAACAACCCATTAAAAATAAACCAATGAATTAGATAGATATATCTCCAAAGAAGATTTACAAGTGACTGACAGCCTATGAAAAGACGTTCTACACCAGTAATCATTAGAAGATGAAAATAAAATCACAATGAGATAAATTTAAGTAGGGGGGATGATTACTATCAAAATGTAATAAATAAACAAAACAGCAAACAACAAATGCTGGCAAGGATGTGGGTAAACTGGAATTCTGGTAGAAATGTAAAACTGTGTAACTGCTTTGGAAAATAGGATGGGATCATGAAGAGGTGTTCACACACCCATTTTTGTTGCAGCATTATCCACAACAATTTAGAATTGGAAGCAACCCAAAAGCCTGTGAAAAGATGAGTAAGAAAATATGTTACCTATATACAGCGGAATATTATTCAGCTTTGTAAAAGAAGGAAATTCCATATCATGCTACAACATGAATGAAACTCTACTAAGCAAAATGAGCCAGTCACATGAAGCCAAATAGTCCAAGATTGCATGTAGGTGAGGTATTTAAAGCAGACAAACTCACAGAGACAGAAATTAGAATGTTGCTTGCCAGAGGACGCGGGGAGGGAGAACTGGGAGTTGTTCAATTGATAGAAGTTTCAAGTCGCAAGATGAAAACGTGGGTTGCACAGCCACATGCACATAAAGAACAGTCCGGAACTACTTAACAATGATGGCGATGGCAAGTTTCCTCTGTGATTATTTAATCACAGTGAGATATAGACACAGGAAGTGGTTGGACGTAAGGGAGGCAGGCACTGGTGTGTCACCAAAGTCCACGAAGACAGTGACCACCTTGCTTCAACCCACTTGTCTGACTCTGTGCAGATTTTAGCAGTGATGGTCCTGTCTCCTGGGCCTAACCCTGGTTCCAGGGGCTTGGGCAACAGGATGCTCTTCGGGAAAACCAGAGCACCTACAGGAACAGCATGGGCATTATAAAGACATTCTGTTGAGAAATATTTAAAAAAATTCTCTCTGTACTTGGAAACCCCCTTGCCTTAAAGTGAAGCGCACTGAAGATCAATATGCAATCTTGTATTTTTTTCCTCTTGACTCTCTGAAATCCCCTGATCTGTCTTATTTATAATTCCTTGTGATTTGCATCTTGTCTTTCCTCCCCAGGCCCAGCCCAGGTCAGCTCCATGCACAGGGAGGCCTGTTCCTCTCCCTGGTGACTCTGCCCACTTGCAGCGGGAGCTTAGTGTCAAAGGGCATTTGAACGTGTAACAGCCACCCTGCCCCCTTTTTTTCTACCTTCAACTTTAAAGTGGTTTCTGATTCTCCTGAAAGTTAAGGTTCCTAAAGCCGTGGATGAGCTTCTGAGTTCATGCGTCACTCTTAATTGTCTAAGTTTTCTGTCATCCTCTGGTAGCGTGTGGCCCATTGATAGGCCAGCAAGTGTAAGTTGTCTCTCCATTGATTTATTTAGACGTCACACACGTTCTTTCCACCCCTCTTCAGACCTTCTGCACTCTTCCCAAGACACCCTCCACGAAGTATAACCAACAAGAACATCTTCCGATGTCACCAAATGTCCCCCAGGAGTGAATTTCCCCTCATTGAGTACTACGGGGTAAATGCTTCTGCGTTAAGGTGCTTTCCATTTTTTTTTCTTTTTAATTCAATTCCTAAGCCTTTGCTTATATCATCCTTCTTCTTAGGGCTTAGGACCATTTTCTTTACCTGGGCAAACTTCTGGGAAGCTGAGCCAGGCCAGACCATGGAGGCTGACCCAAGGTCCAAGATTGGCGAACAAAAGGTGAACAGTTCAGATCTTCTATGTAAGATTCTTATGACAGAAGAACTCGACCAAGGCATTGCTGTTGATGTCATTAGATTCGTGGGATTTCCAGGGCTGCGACTTGGTCTTGCCTTCCTGAATCCAGCACTGTGACCTCTTTCCTGTAGTTGGTTTGAGGCTCTTGTTGGAAGTGGCCATTCTGTGCTTGACCAGTCCATCTTCTCTCTCTGTAGCCACTGCAGCCCATTCTACAGCCCTCCTCACCCCCACTTAGATTTCAAGTGCCTTGGGGCTAGGAGCTATGTTCTATTCCACTGTTTAATTACATAATTTCCTCCATGGAATAGGGGCTGAATATATATTTTACAAATTGAGGAAACATGAAATAAATTACCATCTTGTAGAATCAAGAAGAGCCCTGTGTTATCAGCACTTCACACTTACCACCCTTTCTGCCGATCACTCACACCTGTGTGTGCACTGATGGGAGACAGAGCTGGGGGCCTAGGATGGGTAGTGTGTACTGGTGTATTTTCACTCAGTGGCCTCTGGGGATCCTGGGAAAGTAAACTCCACAGAGTAGACTTGGGAGATCCTGGGAAAGTCGTCCTCTCATGAGCAGATATTTTCCTAAGTGGAATAAGGGAGCATTGTCCAGATTCTTAACATGATTTTGAGAGGCTTCGAATTATGCTTCAGAGTCTAAAATATATTTATCAGCAAATATGAATCAAATTGATGTCATGTAGGGGTCTCTCTGTGCTGGTAATTCCTTCCAGATCTCCAGGAAGTTCAGTTTTTTAGGCCTTCAAGGGCTCTTTGCATCCATAATTTTAGCAATACCATTGACAGCTCCCTGTTGAGGATTGGAACCAATCAAGGACCTTGACAAACAGAAATCCATAGAATTAAGAAGACAGCATCAAGCCTACAGAGTTTGATAAGGTAGAGATCTGCACGATAAATTTTTATACATCTTTTGGCATGTGTTTTTCCAATTTTAGAATCAAAATCAAACAAAGAAGCTTTTAGCTTTTAAGGAACAATTTTAAGGGCCTGGGGCTGTAGCTCAGTGGCAGAGCATTTGCCTAGCATGCAGGAGGCCCCAGGTTTGATCCCCAGCACCACAAAAAGCAAACAAATAAGAAATTTTAACTTTGAAGGTATTTGCACTTAGGTTCTGAAGGGCAGAATGAGCCTGCGGATGATGAGGTGGGCTTTCCTGATTGCTCAGGACCCCAGAATCATGGGGAATATTTACAGATGCCTGTATTCACTGCTCTCCTCTGAATAAATTTTATGTGCTTAGTAAATGCTTTTCGAACAATCAACCTGCAAATTTTTACCATGAAGCGATAGCATATAGCAAAATAGTGACAGAGGACTGTTGCCAGTTTCAGGTACTTGAACATCTTTATTTTGATGAATTTCTCCTCTTGAAACTGCCTCACTGAGAACCATTTCCTTTTAAAATTCACTTACCTGCCTGATGCTCAGCCCAGAAGCAGCCGTGAAGTGCATGTTTCATTTACTTTTTTCAAGATTAAAAATCATAGCTTGAAGGTGTTTTTACTAAATGATGTGAATAATACTAGGGAAAGAAGTGGTAACTGGTATGCTTTTAAAAATTATTCCACAAATGAGACCTTCTATCTTGTTGGAACTATTGACCCACTGTTAATGGATGACTATATATTCTGGGTTTTATATTGGGACAAGTTTTAGCAATCAATATTCTAGAAATTATGAGACTGATAAACTCCCCGAGTAACTGTGTTATTGAAGAATAAAGCAAATTAGACTTCAGGAAAATAAAAGGGATAAACAAACAACTGTTACTGTACAAATCCTTCATTTCCAGGGAAACAGTTATTGCTCCCAGGATTATGGAAGAACACACTACTGCCAAGTGTGTCTGATGAAACTTGCATTTTTCTGAAACCTACCTAAATGGGCAATGTACTAATAAGAGTTGCCTCTTGAATGTAACATAAACTGTTAAGGTGTTAAGGTCTGAAATGTTCTTTAAAATTGAGCTTTTAAAAGAATCAATCTTTTCAGCTTAAGGATTTTGGTCAACAAATCATGATTATATATACTTATGAGGTACAATGTAATGTTTTGATATATGCATAAAATGTGTCAAGATTAAAGCAAGCTAATTAACATGCTGTCACCTTGCTTACCTAGCATTTTTTAAAATGGTGAGGCATTTGAAGTTTACTTTTCTAGTTATTTTGAAACATATATCACTGTGAACTATAGTCACACCACTCCACAATAGATGTCAAACCTGTCTCCTGTCTATTTGGAACTTCATACCCTTTGGTTGACAGTTCTGCATTCCCTCTACATTCCCTCCCTCCACACTAACTTTCTTAGATTCCACGTGAAGTGAGGTTGTGTGGTGCTTGTCTTTCTAGTTAGGCTTATTTTACTTAGCACAATGCCCTTTGGTTTTAATCATGTTATTGCAAATGACAGGATTTTCTTTTCTTTCTTGACTGAATAATATTCCATTGTGGTGTGTGTGTGTGCGCGCGCGCGCATGTGTGTATATACAATGCTTTCTTCATCCATTCATCTGCTGATGAATACTGAGATTCATTCCATGTCTTGACTATTATAAATAGTGCTTTAATGAACATGAGTTGCATGTTCATGGTTGAACATGAACATGGGTTGACATAACGATTACCTAGTAGTGGGATTTCTGGAGGATGTGTCATACTGTTTCCTATGCTGGAATTTACAACTCCACAAACAATGTACAGGTTCTCTTTTCTCTGAACCCTCTCCAACACTTTTGATCAAAAGTCTTTGTGGAAAGTCCTTCTAGTAGATGTGCGATGATACCTTGCTGTGGTTTTAATTTGCATTTTCCTAGTGATTAAGTATGCCAAGCATTTTCTCATGAATCTAGAATTGGTCATATATCTTGAATTGATTTTCTCATGAATCTGGATATTTGAACAGCATCAAATATACTCTTAAATACTTTAGCATCTACTGATTTGCAGTCATTGGCCTATTTTAACTGATGTTAAAATACTATTGTTATTTTAAATAAAAAACAATAATATTTAAATATATATATATATATATATATATATATATATATATATTGCTACTAACATGACTAGTGCTAATTATTCTTCTATTGCTTACTAAGTTTGCAAGCTGTTATCCCTGTATCAGAAGGCAGTGGAGGTAAGCCTTGATTTCTCTGATTTATTTTTGTCTCTGGAATCTCCAGTCATTTCAGAGGATGATTTAGGGGAGCATTTGCTTGATTTTAGCCTAATACTATTTGTAATGGGTCAAGTTGATTCTGTTACTTCAAATTTTGTGACATGTTTTTGTAAGATTTGAGAGACTTCATCATTTTGAAACTCAAAATCCTGAGAGATGATTTTTAGTGGTGAAGTTTTCCAGGAATACATCACATGGTGTTTTATTCACAGAAAGACATCAAATGGATGACTATCTTCTTCTAATCAATGCCAGAATTATAGTTTAGTAAGAGTCACTGGAATTGCACAGAGAAATTGGGAAAACCACACGAAACACAGAGCATCACAGCCAATTAGAGACTTTGGAGAACGGGCCCTTGGGGAAAACTAAATCTTTCTAGTAACAAGTTTTCCCATATGCCTTGGTGAGGTATGATTTGAGTGTGAGGGAGAGAAATTCACTTAGCCTGGGATAAAATGCAATATTGGAAGGGCCATGTGCTCTCTCAGGTCACTCAAAGGCAGGTGGCGCCACGGAGCCTCAAGTGGCAGTAGAATCAGCAACCCGAACTTGGCTAGGGTCAGGTCAGCTCCTTCCCTTCCGCCCTTCTGAGGGCTCTCATGGTGGGTGGGCCTTCCCTGGGGAGAGAGGATCATAGTAGCTCAGACTGGGTCATGAGTCCTATGGTCCTAGCACTTGTGTATAAGGACCTAGGTCTGGGGCCCTTTCCTTCCCAGGGGGTGTGGGAGCAGCCTCTCTGAAAGGCACTGGCCACATTAGCATCTCACCACCATTGGGGCTAGCCAAGCTCGCTTGCTTACTTGATAGTAATAATGGTTAATTCTTTTCTAAACTGAATTATAAACGCACCAGGGGAGTGCTTAGAAAACAATTCAGACTTTTTGCACCAATATATTCTCATGCTGACCTGGTGTAGCAGCAACTGTCAAAGCCGATCATACTCTGGGGGATGCTCTGTGATCTAGAGTCATTTTTTTTTTAACTTTCCTTCTTTGTTCCTCGCCATTATTCATCACTGTGATCACTTATGTATTTTTCCATTTTACACTTTTTCCTACTGTTTTTGCTTGGAAGTCAAGGAACTCCTTCCTATGGTTGAATATCCGGTAAGTATAAATAGTTTTTGTTTCTTTCTTTTGAGAAAACATCAGGATCCGAGAGCACAAACTTTTTCCATGTGTGCTGGTCACAGGGCTTGTTACCCTGAGGTGCCTGTCTTGGAGTGAGCAGAATAGAGGAGGTCTGGCTACCCTGGGTTCTGTTCCCAGGCTCTGCATTTAAGCACATGATTCCCTTTAGTTGATTGCTTTACATTAACAATTTACTTCCTCTGTGGGTTTGGAAACTGTTTCTAAAAGCCGGCTTTTGAGTCCACATATGTAATTTTCATGAGCCTGTGCTGACCTATCTGTCTGATGGTAACAGAAGCAGCAAGAAAATCCAAATGTCTGTGGTCACGTTTTGTTTTATTCTCAGGATCGGCAGAAATTCTTTTGACACTCTTCACCAGTTTTTTCTTCAACCTGCCTCAGATTTCTCTTACCCTTTGCATGGATTTGTGAGGTGCTGTTCTGATATTTTCTCTGTGGGCCTCACTGAAGTCTCCCTGAGCTCCGGGCCCTTCTTAGAGACCCTCAGTTTTGCTGTGTGCTTAGTGTCTTTTTGATGAGTCTGGTTTTGTTTCATGCATGAGCTTCATTGGCAGAAAATCGTTATTCCTTATTTCCTTGCTTAATGCTTGGGAGACATGGGCTTGGCCTTCTGTGCTCCTGAGTGGATACTTGAGATGAGTCAAATGCATCTGCTTTAAGTAGATATTGACTAAGAGAAATGAGTGAACACCCTAGACACTCAGCCCACATTGAAGTCTTTGTTCCTGTTCTTTGTTTTTTAATAGCATATTATTTATTTGGACAGATTGAGACTCCTGTACATGTTTAAGAATTTCATCCCAGCCTGGGTTTGGTTCTTAATAAGCATTTCACATCTGTCTTTCACTTGAATTTCTACTGCTCTAATTACATGCATTGTTTAGCAACCATCTTATTTGCGGTATACTCAACATGTTTGCTGCATGTCTCCTTACTCCAAACCACACTTGTGAATCACAGCTAGGAGAATGTCAATATCTGTAATATTTTCAAAGTCGTTGCAAACAAAATGAAAAATAAAATTTGGGGGCTCAAAAGGATATTTGAAAATATCTACTGCAGTGTCCCCATTTGAGGGAAAGAAACCAAGGCCCAGAAATTCAAAGATCAGGAAATGCAACTAGTCAGTGGTATGCCCAGAATTTAGTATGTCCCTTAAGAGAAGATTCAGGTTCTTGGAGGTGACTTGGGGCTGGAGGCCATGGGGTACTGTTGTCATAGAAATATGAAGATTCAGCCTAGGGGAAAAAAGAAAAAAAAAAAACCTTAAGGAGACTAAACTTACTGGGTTGACAGAAATAGCCATGATACATTTGTTTGGCTAATACCATAAACAGATTGGATTTGTTAAATGTTTTTGACATTTTGTCTTCTATGTTCTTTCTCTCCCTCCCCCTCACATCCATCCCAGTCACAGAGATTTTATTTTGCATTTTAGATCTTTTATGTCTGTTTGACAGTGTTACCTTTTGATATTTGACTCATAGAGGGCATATTGGAAGCATGACCTGGCTCTGTGGTCTTCTTGGCCTGGATGTCCTCTGGTCTTGTTTGGAAAAATAGCTAAAATAATCTGGCAAGTGTCTGTCTGAATGAATGAATGAATCCCAGATGGCTTACTTAGTGCACTGAAGTCCTAATAACCACTCCAGCTACTTCATATGGAGCCAGTGACATGCAGGAAAGGAAAACATGTACAGCTTTGACTGAAAGTGGACCTTTGCCATGCCACTCAGGCGAAACCTGCAGCCAACAAAAAGAAGTGTATGATTTCACAGGAGGAAGGATAACCACAACAGAATATGTGGCTGCAAAGATCTTCCTGCAAACCAGGAAAAAGTGGGGGACTCATTTTTTCATAACATTTTTTTAAAAAATAAATTCATGTTCACACATTTATATCTTGTTTCTACACTGTGCAAAACACAATCCTGGTGCTTATGGGAGATGTGTCCTTCCCTGGACACAGCTGCCACAAAGTGGCCGCACCAGCCAACTGAGCATTTATGATTGTGGTGATGAGCCCATTACTCTCTTTCCTTAAGAACGCAGATGAGAACCCAGCATGCCCTGCTCACCTCCACCTCAGAGGAGTTCCCCTCCGACCTCACTACTGCTGGGAGGTGAGGTCCCCATCGCCCTTGGTCACCTCTCCAGATGCTTGTTCTGTGCTCTCTGGAATTCCTGGTCCACATCATCTCCATGTATACTCCTTTACTTAGACCTTCTCTCCAATTTCCTCATGCTCTCCAACCACGTGCCTGGTGGCTCCTTCTGACCATGTGTCCTCCTTCCCCTTCAGATGGCATGGCTCTGTTGACCTTGGTTGCCACTGGACAATGTCACCCATATCCTGTGAGTCAGGGTTCTCAAGAGAAGCAGAATTGATTACAGACTCTCATAGCCAGACAGGAGGGACTAGGCATGGTCATTACAGCCCTCATTTCTATAACTGGTCACGTGGTGGCAGCTGGTATAATGACCTCCTTCCAGTACGCATTCCCTATCTGTTTCCTTCAGTGAGCACCTGGGCAGGCCATGGTATTGACCTGTCATGGTGAGCCAAGCCTTCATTTCTGAAGGCTCTGGGCCCTGGTAGTCCTGCCTGGATTGGATACTTCGTTTGTCATCAACCTTAATCCCAGGATATGGTAGTGCTAAGAAACACCCTGGGAGCGGGGGTGGTTTCCTGTATTGCAGACACATTGTCCCTTATTGCTGTCACAGAGCGATCTCCTCTTGTTAGCCAGGCTCCTTCAGTGACTTCCTCCTGGGCCTGTTGATTCAGGGGCTCAAGGAGCTGGAATTCACCGGGTGGAGCCTCCACTTCCAGTTCAGTAGAGTTATCCTTGTGCCTTCTGGTGGATGCGCTCTTTCTGTGGTGACAAGGTCACGGGGTCTGTAGAGCACAAGACTGTGGGAACAGGAAGCAAACGTGCACATGGGGCAATGGTGAGTGGTTCCCAACAATGGCGCAGTAACACAATCCAATGGCCCTAATCTAAGCAGATTTCCAGCAGGCACTGAGGAAAGTTCTGAAAATCTGAAGGCTGAGAAGTCCCACCACCTGCCATCTGCAGGCTGGAGACCCGGGAAGGTGGTGGTGGTTCTCACCTGAGTCTGATCACCTTAGAACCAGGAGCCCTGATGGTGCAAGTCCTGGTCTGAGAGCACTAGACCAAGGTCCCAGCCCAAGCATCCGGGTCAAGAGTGTCAGTTCTCCCTGGCTCTGCCCTTTTGTTCTACTTAAGCCCCTATGGACTGGATACAGCTCAACCATACTGGGGAAGGTCATATGCTTGACTTGGGTCCCTCATTCTTCTGGAAACTCCCAGACACACCCAGAAAGGATTAGCCAGATACGGGGCATCCTGCGGCCCAGTGGAGTTGGCTCCTAACGTCCCCCATCACACCATGCTCTATCTACTGTCCCCTGCTCCCTCTGTGACTGAAGCCTTCAGTGGGTCTCCTCCTTCCTTTCATATTGATCTCGGCAAGATCAACATCTGGGTGGATAAATATATAATAACTGCCCCCCCATTGGTCTTATCTCTCAAAGCAAAATTTAAAATGTTACTTTGCAAATTTTGTGGCTATATGGAAATCAGTAGGCTGAACTATGTATGAAGGGAACAAATCACATATCTGAGAAGTCTAAAATTAATAATAATCTAATTTTAAAATTTAAATTTGAAAAATTACCCAAATTGTGGATTGAGCAGCAAAGTTTAGTTTAATTATTTTCATTGCTCAAAAATAGATTGCTGGGGCTGGGGTTGTGGCTCAGTGGTAAAGCCCTTGCCTAGCATGTGTGAGACACTGGGTTCTATTCACAGCACCCCATATAAATAAATGACTAAAATAAAGGTCCATCAATATCTAAAAAGATATTTAAAAAAATAGATTGCTTAGTTGTCTCACATCTCAATAATGGCTGACCTGTAATTTTTGTTTTAGTCAGGACATTTAGATCAAGTACTGGTAAGTAAACAACTTCAAAGTGTCTGTGGTTTGAAATAATAAAGAACTCTTTCTCATGCATGCTGGATACTCAGACAGAACAGACAGGGGCCTCTGTTCCACACAGACACTCAGGCGTCCAGGCTGGCTGGGCTCCACTCTCTGGGCAATGCATCAGGAGGGATTCAAGGTCACTACAGCAGGGATGAGACTGGAGAACCCCACACTGGGACTTTCTATCTGCCTCACTCTTACTCACTCTTCATTGCTCAGAGCGAGAGAGTCATGAGACCCTGCTGAATGCCAAGGGCAAGAAATGCCATCTAACCTGTGCCTCAGTCCAACCTCATACGGTCTAACTTCAAGCCTCTCTAGTGTTCTGTGAGTTGCCTTCACAACACATGCACAGGAATTAGTATAAGAATAAGTGGAAAAAGCAAGTTGATCAGGAGGAGCAGGTGGATTCAAGAGCCTCAGGCGCCTCAGGCTGAAAGTCAAGACCATGATATCTAAAAGTATGTGGAAAACAATCTCTCTTGGGGGAGACGTGTTCAGAGGCTCTGATGCTTCTCCAGTTGGCTCTAGGGTGGTTCCTTGAGCAGTTCTGCTTTGTCCTGAGGAGCAACTGCACTGAGGAGTGTGGGGCTGTAAGGCTAAGGACCGGAGGGGTGAATTTGAAGGTAGAGTTGAAGGTCAGCACTAGGAGGTGGGACCTCTGGGAGTGACCACCAGGGAGCCCCTGCATCTTCTGTGCAGAGGAGCAAGGAGCTAGGAGCCACATTAAGGGGGTAAAGACTGGATAGAGGGGCTGGTCTGCATTTGCCTCTCCTGTGACATGTTCTTAATATCTTAACCATGGGATGATATTTAAAGAATATAAATGAGAAAAATGTTGGCCAAGTACTTTGAAAGCTTCAGCTACTTAATACAACGTGTGATTTTTATTGCACGTTGCCATTTGAGACTTTGAAAGATCAATCTGTAACTAACTTTCACAGACATAATGCAATGATGTTTTGAAGGAAGAACTCATATTTATGTTACACCCATTGGAATGAAAGTCCTTCCCTGGTATGTGGATTCTAATTTCGACGAGGGTTGCGCCATTTCTGGATTTCACTCATTTGCTGATTTAACTGCTTGCGGATTAGTTTCTGAGAAATGACTTTTAGAGTGAATACAGTTTCTTCATGTCCTCAGAATTATTCTTGGACCTGTTATGGTGCTTGTGGAAGGGCAAAGCCTACAACAATCTTCCTGCTGTCGAAGATACCAATCATTTTTTTGTCCTGAAGGTTTCCTTGTACAATCAACATCGATGAATGTAGTATTGCACCTTCTTAAAACTATTGTATTTCCTTCCAGAGAACCTAAGGTTGCTGACTGGTTGTTGATTTTCATTCACAAATAGTTTAGAGTTACATCACACACCCAATGTAAAGGGCTGCGTCCACAGAAATGCCAGCCGTTCCTAACTGTGGGTGCCTCAGACCAATTGAGCTGTGTCTGAATGTGTTTTATACTTTCATGAAAACAGAAGATGTCTTTGCACTCTTGGTTAGTAGGTTTTTACCCTCAGGCTTTGAAGGAGGGAGGGAGAGGGAAGGAGAGAACAAAAAGAAGAAAATAGAATAAGGGAAAATTGGTTGAGTTATGACAAGCTATGAGATTGTTAATGATAGTGGTATGGAGTTTGGTTTTGAAACTTAGAAGATCTCAGAATAAACTGGGAGAGACTGGTTCTCCCCCAGTTGCTCATTTATGCCATAATTGGTATTACCAATAATGTGTGCTTGTGCATTGATTTTTGTATAGTTTATTTTCCCAGTGACAAAGGATGTAAATTTGAAAAATGACAGGTGTGGATTAGAGATGCATCCTTTATTTGGGGACCCTGTTAAAACCCTGGTCCAAATGGGAATCAGGCCCATTTGTCTCATTATGATTTTCAGATCCTTGCATGTAACCAGATCCAAACTTTTAAGTGAGCTCTATACTAATGATATCTGCTTTGAAAAAAAAAGAAGAAGAAACGAAAGAGAAAAAAGAGGCCTAGCAGTGCAGAATAAAAATCAATGCATCATGATTCCCATTTATTTTTTTGGCAGGGATATAGTGAACATGCTAATAATTTAAAATTATCCGGGTCAGGACAAGTGCAGCATCGAATACATCACCAAACAATGCAGAGGCAGCAGCAGAGTAGAGCTAGAAGCCAATTAACACTTCCCCTGTGTATCTCCACACGTGCGTATTGTTAGGTTGTATTTTATGATTCATCTGTGGAGGTCCTTTTGTGATCTGGGTGGTGGTAGCACTGAAATACATCAGTGGGGATTTTCCCATAGAGCCTACGGTGTGTGCCACAGTGCACAGTGAATACCAGTGATGGATTTTGTTGAGGAGAAAGAACAATCTGATAAGAAGTAGAGTGAACTGATAAGTATTTTCTCTATATATATGTATTCGACAGAATTCCAAAAATGACCTCAAGATTCTACACCCTCATCCCCAGGCCTGTGAACAGAAGGAGTTAACACTTCCATGGCTGTGTTACACCATATGACACAGTTGACCTTAACATAGGGCAATTATCTTGATTCGCCTAACCTCATCACATAATTCCAAAGCAGGGAGTTCTCTTTGGCTGGTAGGAGAAGTCAGAACGACTCAAAGCATCAGGAGGACTCAATATATATGTGTGAGAAAGAATGTGGGTTGCTAAGAGAGGTAAAGTTTGATGGCTAGAAAGGAAATGGGATCCCCATCCTCCAGAAGCAAGGAACTTAATTCTGTCTTTAACAAGACTGAGCTTGGAAAAGGACCTTGATATTGAAGTGTGTTAGTCAGCTTTCTGTCACTATAACAAAATACCTGAGATAATTAACTTATAAAGAGAAAAGGTTTCTTTGGGCTCACAGTTTTCAGTGTCTAATTCCCTTCTGGGTTTTGTTCCCTCCAATGGCAACAAGAGCTTTCTCTATAAAAGGCCGTGTTTGAACTTGACTGTAACCGTAGGCAAAAGTTGTCTTCTAAATATAGAGGAAAGCAATGCTACATCTTTGAGTATCACTAGTACAAGAGTCCTAAGTGTCCTGCCTTACCTTATACAGGCACTGTGCAGAGCTTGAGATTCACATTCATGTGCTTTATCAACCTTCAATAGAAGCAGAAGAGCCCAGTTCTCTGCCTGAAAATGTCAGCCATGGAGGCAAGTGAGTGTCCAAAGGAAAACCTACCAGGGAAGTTGGGCGAGGAAAAGTTGGTGTCTAGGTAGCTCTGCACTGGGAACTTTAGAAAGTTCCTTTAGAAAGGCAGCCAGGCATATTCATAGAGTGAATACTGTTTCCAGAATATACTTTCATTCCTTCCTATATTTGACTGTTGACACCCAAAAATCAAAAATAAAATGACCACCTCAAAAGGAGGCAGAAATTTTGCCTGGATAAAAATAGATATTGAGGCTGAGGATGTGGCTCAGTTGGTAGAGTACTTGCCTTGCATGCACAAGTCTTTGGGTTCAATCCCCAGCACCGTGTGTGTGCACGTACACACACAACATAGATATTGGTTGTCTTGCCTGATGTGAATCTATTCAGCTCTGTCATTAGTTTATCAGACTCTTGGAAGAATAGATTGGATGAGTGCAAATGTTATACACTCCGAGGACCTGATTACTCATATTTTGGAAGTTGGTTCTTTTGGGGATCTGGAACAATAAAAGCCCTGGAGGAGCAGTCTGGGATAGCATGGGAGTGGAAGATGGACCCTTTCCAACCTACTCCCTTTTTTCCTAGTCCAGTGGAAAGTGACAAACACTGAGAAAGGATTCTCCTTCCCCTGACTATGAATCAACTGCAACCTGTTCACACACCCTTTCTTTTGGATGCTGCCTAAGGTTGAGCTTTCGTTTTTCGGGATTGGGTGCTTTTGCTTAGGTAAATCCCATCCTGGTGGCCTGGTGTGGAGCCCTGGGATTGCAAGTGGTCCTCCTCAGCCAGCTTCCCCAGTTTAAAAATGGATGAAAGAAGCTGGGCGCAGTGGTGCATGCCTGTAACCCCAGCAGCTGGGGAGGCCGAGGCAGGAGGATCATGAGTTGAAAGCCAGCCTCAGCAACAGTGAGACGCTAAGCAATTCAGTGAGACCCTGTCTCTAAATAAAATACAAATCCTTCACTTTCAGTCTGATTTGTGTCCAAGGTGAGTCCAAGGTACTGCCCGAGGTCCAGGCCATGGATTCTGGCAGATCTTACAAGATGGAAAGTGGGGACAGCCTGGTGGCTTGTGCCAGATACAGCCAGGGGAGCGTTTCTGGTGGCGAACATTCTTAGGGCTTCCTTCCCTTTTTTTATACCTCTATTTTGCCAAGATCAGTTAACCAGGCACTTCTTTCATAAAAGGAGTTTAAACAACTCTCGTCAAGTGCAAGCTCTGTTTCAGGGTTCATGAAAGCCGCGCCTGTGTGGAGTGGCTCCTGTCTCCAGGGCAACCAGGGTTTTAGGTTTTGTTGTTATAGAGACCTGGTAATTTGCAGGCCAGGAATGGAAATCCACAGGCCAGTGCTGGCAACCTATTTCTCTAAGCCCATGAAAAATGTGTATTCAGCACACTAAGTGACAGAGTGCAAGTGTTTGAGGAGGCTGGGTGGCTATAGTAATGTCATAGCCGAGATCCCTCCCTTACGGTGACATCCCACAGCTAGCCTCCAGTTCTGATGCCCTGTTCTTCTGGTGGTGATCCAATGTCATCATAACACAATGTGATTGGATTGGTATTGAAAGCCGTGCTGTAGTGAGTGCTCATGGCCATTCTAAGCTTAGTCATGTGCTATGTTCTGATCAGTCTCTCCACAACATTCTCCTTTCTGTGGAATTCATGATTGCCCTTTTTCGTCTCTATATTTTGTTTTCTAGGTACTTATAACCAATATTTAAATGAAATTAGTTTTTAGTGTGATTTTTCTCTAAAAACAGAACCTAGTACAAAGGTCTGCATACATCTAAGGTGTTTGGGAAGAGATTTTAGGAAGCACTAATGAGCGGCCCGCAGAGCATGGGAGAAAGAAAAGCCAGTTTAAAAATGGATAAAAGGAAGCTGGGTGCAGTGGCTGACACCTGTAATCCCAGCAGCTGAGGAGGCTGAGGCAGGAGGATCATGAGTTCCTAGCCAGCCTCAGCAACATCGAGGCACTAAGCAACTCAGTGAGACCCTGTCTCTAAAGAAAATACAAAATAGGGCTGGGGATGTGGCTCAGTGGTCGAGTTCAATTCCTGGTACCCCTCCCCCCTAAAAACTGGATGAAGGATCACTTTGGTGAATGGGGTTTGATTACTGCCAGGACCTTATGGAGAAGCTGCATGGAATGTGTTTTGGGATTGTCCACTTAACAGTTCCTGCTCTCCGCTGGATGCAGGTTGTCCCTGGGGAGTCGCACCCTCCCACTTCCTGGCTCTTCAGGTCTGAGTGTGGTGTCGGGTTTTGCAGGTGTCCTGAGAAACTTCAGCAAACATCTTTGCAGAGAGAAGTGGTGTCGTGAGGTGGGACGCAAGCTCAGGAGGCACCTGCCTGGCTGCGTAGGGTTGGAAAGGGGACCTGGCAGTGAGACTTGGGGCCATGTGCTGCACCTGACTTCTGCTTTGAGTGCCAAGTTCAGGTGCACCTGAGGTCACTCCTTCCTGAACTGTAGTCAGGAGCATTTGGTCTCATTCATGTCCCTTCTGGCGTTTTCTAGGCCTGGTGTAACCTAAGGGAGTGGCAGGGAGCTATCTTTTCTCCAGACCTCCCTGCTCCTGTTTTCTTTTGTCCTTGTGGATGTATCGTGTGTTTTTGCAAAGACAATCCCTAATTGTCATTTCGAGAGAGAGTAGAATTCAAGGCAAGCTTCCTCTGCTCTGGGGAGCCCACGTGCCCCTTCTCAGGGGAGGGAAGAAGCTCTGTGCTTTCTACCTCCCACCGGAGATCTGGATGAATGGAGGAGTGGATCCCAGTTCCACATCAGGTTGGTCATGGGGTCTAAACAAACAGAACCAGCCACCTAGCTAGAGGACTGTATTGCCAGGCCATGGCTGTATGCTTTTTATTTCTGTACATTTTTACACCTTTGCAGTAAGATTCTATGTGGGAATTTATACTCTTCACCTTCAGTTTGCATTCTCTGTGTTTTCTTTTCTGCATGACTTTTAAAAAGTATTTTTCATCCCTCTTCTATCCCATTTCTACTTTTTACATCTTTCTTGAGTAAATAATGTCAACGGTCTGTGATGACCTTCTGATAGCTTTCTCTGAGCCTGCGTAATCCTATGTTAAACTCACATGGTTCCTGCCCAAGGACTGAGTGTTTGGAAAGCACATTCTATGAGAGTTTTTAAAAGCTGTTTTATTGACACATGATTTTCCATTTCATAATATTCACCCTTTAAAGTGAATAATTTAACATATTTGAAGCATACTCATAGAATTTTGAAACTATCAGCACCATCTAATTTTAGAATATTTTCATCTCTAAAAGAAACACCTTACCCCTTAGCAATCACTGCCTATCCTTTGACCCGCCCCTGGCTGAACCTCACAGTGGATACTCCTCTGCCTGCTCATTCTGGACCTTTCATATCATTCACTGGAATCATGCAAGCCATGCTCTTTTGTGACTGGCTTCCCTCACTTACTACAGTGCTTTCTAGACGTACTCACGTTGTAGTGTCAACACTGAGTTCTTTTTCAGGGTTGCTTAACATTCCATTGTATGAATATACTACATTTTAGTTACCCATTCATCAGTTTTTGGACCTGTGGGTTGGGTCCCCTTTGGGCTAATATGAATAATGTGTTATGTTTTGAAAATCAGGAAGTGTGAGTTCTCCAAATCTGTTCTAGATTGTTTTGGCTATTCTCGGGCCTTATCATTTTATATGAATTTTAAGGTCAGTTTGTCAACTATGCAAACAATCCAGTTGGGATCTTGAAAGAAAATGTGTTGGATTTGTAGATTGTTTGGAGAATACTTTTTGTCGTTAAACAATATTAGCTCTTTCAGCCAGTAAGCCTGGGATCTTATTTATTTAGATCTTATTTAATTTCTTTCAGTAATGGCTTGCTCTTTTCAAGCACACAAATCTTGCAATTCCTTTGTTAAAGCCACAGCTGAGTGGGTTTTTTAATCTTATTTTAAATGAAATTATTTTCTTTGTCTCATTCACCATTTGTTCATTGCTACTACACAGGAATGCAGTTGGTTTGTAATATTCATTTTTCCATCATCTGTGTTGACTTGTTTATTAACTCTAATAGTTTCCTAGTGGATTCTTCTAGATTTTTGGTATACCAGATCATATGATCTGCAAATATGGCTTCACTTCTTTTTTCAATCCAAATGCCTTTTGTTACATTTATTTGATTGATTCATTTTGGCTAGTCTCTCAAAGGTGATCATTACTATCAATTATTTTACTAAAGAAATGTACTATACTCACTTTACCACAAAGGTTTTGAACTACATTTTCATATTAATATCTGTTTATCTTCTAGTTTTTAGATTTCTTTTTGGCCTGTGGGGCACTGAAACATATGTTTATTAATATTCAAAATTTTCTGTGGGTATCTTTGTGTCGTTTTATCACTTTCTAGATTAATTGGCCCCTTGTCAGAGAATATCAGCAGATTTTTCATCATTTGAAATTTGTCGAGACATATTTTTGTTTTATAATTGCTCTGCCCGTGTTGGAAAATGATGTCTTTTTTGGCAGCATGTGTCTGGGTCAGTTTCATGTTGTTCAAATCTTATAAATCTACACCTAGTTTCATCTATTAATTATGATAAAAATGTGTTAAAAAGAAAAATAATCACCAAGGAAGCTTTTTTCTCATAGTTCTGGGGATTTTTTTTATTTATAAGTTTTGAGCTTAGGTAATTAGGTGTATATATGAAATTAATTGATAATAGCAATTGCTTTGTCTTCCTGATAATAACCTATTCACACCAACATTTATGGTTATCTTCTTTTTTTTTTTTTCTTTTCCAGGCCAGCTTACTGGTGTGTTTCCTTGTGTTTTAAATCATTGGCTCTTCTGTGTTCCAGTGTCTCTTATCCATCTTCTGCAGTGAGTGGGGTTCTTGTTGTGTTGTTAGAGTTTGCTCATTTTCACTTTAAATAAATGCCGTTCAACTAAATGTTACTTAAACAAATGTTTTATTTATTTTTTTTAATTTTTAAATTTAAATTAAATTTTTGATTTTTCATCTAATGCTTTATTTAAAGCATTGGCTTAATTGCTTTATTTCATAATTGTCTTGTTATTTAAGACAATGACTCAAGTGTGTAGATAGGTGTCCCTCTACCATCCTGTGTTCACAGCTTCTCCGTGTTGCAATTTCCCTTTCCTTATCTTCTCTTCCCTTATTTATATTTCCCCATCTAATTACCCCTTTTAATTTGGATGTTGTACATTCATTTTTTTTCATAACATAATATCCATGTTTCCAGAGAAACAGAACCAACAGGGACACAGACAGACAGACAGACAGACATGTTTCTTCTGGGGAACTGGCTCACGTGGTTATGGAGGCTGAGAGGTCTCAAGATCTGCTGGAGGCCAGGTGGAGGCCCAGGGGAACCGACACATAGTTCCTGTCTGAGTCTGAAGGCCCAAGACCAGGTCAGTGGATGGTGTAAATTCCAGTGTGAAAGCCGGCAGCCTCACCTCCCTAGAAGAGCCGCTTCTCAGTTCAAGCATGAAGGCAGGGAGAGGTCACTTCCTTGGGTCATCAGATGGGTAGAAGCTCCCTCACTGAAAGAAGGGTCTGCCTTTTGGTCCCATCAGGCCATCAGCTGATGAGTTGAGGCTCACCCACATTAGGGAGGGTGATCTACTTCCCCGGGTCTGTTGATTCAAATGTTAATCACATCCACAGACACCTTCACAGACACACCCAAAATAACGTTTGACCAAATACCTGGGTGTGCTGTGGCCCAGTTCAGCTGACACACAGTAAGTATCACACTTAATTGATTAGAATCTACGGCTAATTTGTATTTTTACTTCATGCCAAATAATAAAAAGGTCCTGGAACATTCTTAGATCTTATTTACCTTCCTTCTACTTTTTTTCTTTTGCTTTTTTACCATTAAAATTTTATTTTTTTAATCTTTAAAATCTTATGCTGTGATGTTATTCTTTTGTATTTTTTGTTGTGACAAGAATATACAGAACATTCAATTTCTTATTATAACCATTTGTAAGCGCACAATTCAGTAGCATAACACACATCCACAACGTGAAGTCACCATAACCCCGACTCTGCCCAGATCTTTTCCTTATCCCCACAGAAACCCTGCACTCATAACCAATAACCCACTTTCCCTCTGCCCTTATCCTCCAGTAAGCTCTCGTCTATTGTCTTCATTAAATTGCCTATCCTAGGCACCTCTTAGGCATGGAGCTATACAACTTCTGTCCTTCTGTGTTTGTCTGCCTCATTTTACTGAGCAAAATGCTATCAAGTTCCTTTCACTTTGTCACATTTGTAAAAATTTCATTCCTTTCCATAACTGAGTAGTATTCCATTGTGATGCTATAGGTTTTCTGCCCATCCATCTTCTAATGGACACTTGGGCTGATTCCACCCTTTGTATGCAGTGAGTAATGCTGATGGGAACATTGGTAAGCAAATCCTTTTTTAGTCCCACCTTTGGTAGCCAAGACTCCATATCTCATGGAGTGGTCTTGGACTCCTTGTCGCAGTCCATTGATCATATGGAGCGAGTTTGTTTGTAGCTCTCTATCCTATTTCATGGTTTGTCTGCCTGTTCCCATGCCAGGATCATACTGTACCACCCACATGGCACATGGGTGGTGGGAATGGGGTTCTCCAGTGTTACTGTGAGGGACCCTTCTGGCAGAGCAGACGGGAAGGTCATGTGCATGGGGTGGTCTGTCCCCTGGGAGAGCCATTGAAGTTCCCATGGCTGTTCTCTCCCTGGCTTTTTTTAGAATATTTTTCAGAATATTTGAACTTTCTTCTTCTTTCTTCTAGTTTGTTTTGGCTATTTGGAACTCCATGGCAATTCCGTGAGAATTCCAGGCATCATTCAGTTTGTTTTTCACCAGCAGCTAAAATGTGATTTCTCTCTTGCTGCTTCTGAGAATTTATTCTTTATCTTTACTTTTCAGAATTTTGCTGATGATATGTCTTGACTTGAATTTTTTTATTTCTTCATCTTGTTTGGGGTTGGCTCAGCTTATCAAATCTGTAGGTTTATATTGCTTGTCTCATTTGAGAAAAATTCTGCTTTTAATCCCTCCAATACTTTTCCACCCCACTATCTTTCAATACTCCTTTGGGATCCCTGCTGAGAGAAATGTCAGATCTTTTCTTACAAATCCACAATTTCCTGTGTCTTTGTTCCACTTTTTTCCCACTTTTGTTCCTTTTTATTTGCTCCTGGCTCTTCAGTTTGATAATTCCTATTTTTCTACCTTCAAGGTCACTGATTATTTGCTCTGTCCTCCCCTTTCTGCTGTTGATCGTATTCATCGTGTTTGTCTTTGATTATCACGTTTGGGCTTTACAATTTTCACTCCGCTTTTCTTTGATACTTCATTTCTTTGCCAAGTCTTCTAATTTCTCTGCTGAGGTTTTCAATTTGTCTTAAGCATGTTCATATTTTCCCACCACATCCTGAATATCAAATACAATCTTTTTTTTTAAAGAGAGAGAGGAGAGAGAGAGAGAGAGAGAGAGAGAGAGAGAGAGAGAGAGAGAGAGAATTTTTAATATTTATTTCTTAGTTCTCGGCGGACACAACATCTTTGTTGGTATGTGGTGCTGAGGATCGAACCGGGGGCCGCATGCATGCCAGACGAGCGCGCTACCGCCTGAGCCACATTCCCAGCCCTCAAATACAATCTTTAAAGATGACATCTTGACTGTGTTTCAAAGCTGCCCTTTTATTTAGTGATTAAATAAGGTCTGCATTGTATCACAGTCATCTACTCTAAAATTGAATATTGGTAAGATGGAGTGCTTTGGCTTTTCCTTCCCCACCGAGGGGTTGAATGTGATTAGGTTGCAATTCCTGCTAGGCAGCAGCTCACCACCAATTGAGTTTCCAGTGCTTCGTGTCTGTCCTGATATTCTCCTTGGTAACTTTAATCACTGGAGGCAAGCTCTCAGGCAAAGCGGGTGCCCACAAAGTCTGGTGTGGATGGGAAGGAGGTGCTTTTGTGTGCAATCTGGCACACCTGAGCGCCCGATCTGAGAGCATTCCCTGGCCGTCAAGATTGCTCTTTTCATGGACTTGGGCCGTGGTTTATTCTTTCATAATTTGCCTAAGTGTGGTGGCAGTGAGTTTGGCTTTTGATTCAGGCAGGACATTGTCACTTATAGTTTCTGTCCTCAGTCAGGAAAGGCAGCCTCCATTTCCTCATCTTAAACTGGCAATAACATCAGGCTAAATTCCATCAGATTTCAGGAACGATTCAATAATGTGACATGGTGCAGGTACATGGAAGTCTTCATAAATGTCAGTCACCTTGAAATTAGCAATATATAGTACCCATCTGCTACTCCACTGCTAAGACCTCAGACCAAGCTTTCCACCTATCTGATAATTTCTAAGATTCATCCTGTAGTCTTCTGTGTTTTACATCTATTCCACAAGTAGTTATTGAGAATCTGTCATGTGCAGTTACTGTTCTAGTAATGCTCATGAGTGGGGGATTCTGAACAAATTAATCTGGAGCCCTCCCCCCATGACTGCAAAGCTTTATCTTGCAAACTTGTTTGTTTATATATGTTTACATGATAAACTGGTAATCATGCAAGCGAAATAACACTACAGAAGTCAAGAGAACTGTGAGTTCTCTTCTCCTCAGATTAACGCACTCCGTGTTCATAGATTTTTCCACACTGTGCTCTGAACTCGTCATTTCAGCAGTAGATGGATATGTTAAGTCCCATGGAGTTTATTAATTAAATAAAGTCTGGGATCAAGAAACCATCCAAATGTGTATGCTGGTGTCTATTTGAAAGAAAATATAGTTGAAATTAATAAGCTTAAAATTAGCTTTCTAAGGCTAAAACGTTTTAACAAAATGAAATAAATTGTGCAGATTCCCCCCAAATATTCACTTTCACCAATAGAATCAGTATTCACTTAGTAAAGTCTTGCATCAATTTCTAATGAAGGAATCAGAAATACATAGTCATTTGGACAAGAAAATCAATATAAGTGATAATTAAATACTATAGGGGATTAACAATAGAGGATTAAAAAGAACATGGAAGAATATAGTTGGGTTTTCGAGAGTACCAAGGAAGAAAGGAGCTTGAGAGGGTCTTCCTCCCCAGGAGGCTGCAGGTGGAGGCTGATGGGCATGGAAAGGGGGTGGGGATATCAAGCCTGCTGAGTGGTCGTGCTGGGTGAGCCAGCAGACAACCAGTGAGGACTGGTAGGCAGGAACACCTCCAGAAAGTTCAGGCAGGCTGAGGACGTAAAGGAATGCTAAGCAAAGTGAGGCAGTTCCAGGATCTAACTCTAAGTGGAGAATTGTGGTCAAGATCTCACTCTCTCATCAGTTCTGGGTCCAGAGCTTCAGGGCACCCTGAAACCTACCCACAGAAAACACATCACATTTAGCTATTCTGGCACATCTGAAATAAAACAACAGAGGAAAAATAGCCACAAAAATTCTTCCTTAGCTTTGTGTAAGAAAAACGCTATGGGTCTTAGTTCAGTTGTGTGCCATGCTTTACTTGAGACAGGGGTAGTTAAGAGTATTCACTTTTAAGCTTACTTTCTTGGCAGAGAAATATGTTCCTGGTTTGGCAAATGTGGTTTCAATTGGGATTGGGAAACACTATATTTCAGGATCCCTTCATCAGTTGTCTATCAATTCTCTTGGGGAACAGAGCTTTATTAGCTCATATATCAGTTAGCTGCACTCACAATTATGCTGCATAACAAGCCATTCTGAAACTCAGTGGCCTGTGGCTAGTAGCATTTATTTCTTGCTCACATATCTGCAGTTTGCCTTGAGTTCAGTGGATCATGGTAGGGCTGGGCTTGGCTCCAGGGTGCTGTTGGGTTTCAAGTCTGCTTGTTCTTGTGTGGCAGCTTCCTACTGCAAGCATTTTTAAGGACAATGTCAGAAGCACAAAGGTCAAGGTCAATGTTCAAGTGCATAAGTTCTGCCAATTCTCATTGGCCAAAGCAAGTCACCCAGTTTGTCCTCAACATTAGTGAGGAGAGAAGTGTGCTTCTGCCTCAGAAATTAAGATAAGAGGAAGAGAGGGAATCTTTGATAGCCTGTAATCTCATGCTGCACAGCTAGGAACAGTACTAAAACCCTAACTGGGTTCTGGATCAGTCCTGGCGTTTTCTGCCCTTTGGCTTTTGCTTCAGGGAGTGCGGTCCACTTACCTTCCCAGCTGTCCCTTGCTTGGTCATTGCATGATTGTCCTTCCATGGTCTTGGGCACCAGTAGTGTGGTCTCTCTGTGCATGTTCCTTTCTCTTGTCCATTGTACCCAGCTGACTTTCTTAGAACGTACCTGACATAATCACTACCATAATTTTCTGCCAAGTCCCTAAAGCGTCATGTTTGTCCCAGGAGGTAGTGGGTTGACTCCCGTGAGGCAGGGGGTGTAAGTTGGGGTGCAGCTTATTACTGGGCGGAAAGGCAGTTCTGCCTCTCGACTCTAATCGAGGTTGTCCACCAGGTCCGGACTCAGTCAGGTCCAAATTTCAGGGTTATCCCTTGAAATACATAGAGGACCTCAAACCTAGGATGGTGACTTTATATAAAAATAGGGTCGGGGGGGTCAGGTGGCACTGGGGGCCTTTTAAGCGGCCACCCACCTGTCCCCAGATGACAGGGCTGGCCCCCGCCCTGTCCTGATGTGTGGTCCACTGGGCCCAGCGGCTCAGCGGGGCCCGCAGGAGGCTCCAGAGCAGCCCAAGTGGGTGAGGGCCGCATCCCCAGGTTCAGCTCCAGCCGCGCAGGGAGAAACGAGGATCAGTGCGGTTCAGGAGTTGATTCCAGCGTTTCATGGACCACAGGGCCCCAGCCAATGGCCGCTGTGAACTTGGGGCTAGCTGTCTCCTCTGGAGTGGTGCACGGTTCCCGCAGTGGTCGGGCAGTGTGTCCGCCGTCTGCTGTCTGACAATGGCTGGGAAAAGGTCAGCGTAGGTGTGTGGGCACCGGCCTCTGTGCCCTCCGGTCTCCACCGTGCTTGTCTTCAGAGCGGTGGGTGGCACATTGCTTGTCCAAGTGGGAGGGACCGGTCATCTCGGTCAGCTCCTTCACGGGCTTCCCCTGCTCCCTGGCTCAACCTCCAGGGAACTCGGACCCCTGACGTCCCTTTGATTCACAGCAGCTGGAGGAACCCCCTCTCTACCGTGAAAAGGTTCAGGGTTGAGCTCTTCTTCAATCTCCCAGTGGGATTTCCTGCAGGCTTGGTGACATCGATGGGTCACATCCACGGATGTCAGGTCTTGCCTGTGCGGGCTTCATGTATTGGTTGGGAGTTGTGTTCTTCAAGAGAGAAGATGTCATCCCCTTCGCCCAAGCCATCTGGCACCTGTGGGTGGCCCCAGCCCCCAGTGCCTTAGTACCCATTTGGGAGTACCTATACTGAAGTCCTGGGATTTTACGTGACATTTGTCACCAGCCTGTACGAGGTCTCCAAATCAGTACTACCTCAACTGTGGCACTTGGGAGAAGGGTCAGAGCTGAAAATCACCCAGGAGGAAAGAGAGAGAGAGAGAGAGAGAGAGAGAGAGAGAGAGAGAGAGAGAGAGAGAGAGAAGAAAGAAAGAAAGAAAGAAAGAAAGAAAGAAAGAAAGAAAGAAAGAAAGAAAGAAAGAAAGAAAGAAAGAAAGAAAAAGAAGCAACTGTACTAACGTTCTTTTTGATTTTTGACCATAATTATAGTGAAAGTGTAAAAGCTGAGTTCTGGAATTTCCTCCCTTGCAGCAAACAAATAAAGTAGTGAATCAATTATTCATTCTCTTCCACTACCATGAAAGACGCTGGACAACTGAGCTTTACAAGCCAGAATGTTCTACTTTAATTTTATAGATTTCATGACATGAATTTTCTAAATTAGTAGGTCAGGTTGTAAAAGTCAGTGCAATAACAAAACTTCCTTTTTAAGAAAAAAAAGTTGTTTCTAACACTTTCCCATTCACTGTGTAAAGAATCATGAACCGAACTCACACAACTTTTTACCATGTTTCATTTTGGCATAATGTGGTTGATGTTTAAAATGGAAACTTCAGTGTATTTTTCTGTAAATTAAAAAGACTGGGGCTGGGGTTGTGGCTCAGTGGTAGAGTATTCGCCTCGCATGTTCGAGACCCTGGGTTTGATCCTCAGCACCACATTAGAATAAGTGAAATAAAGGTATTGTTTTAAAAAATCATCTGTTGAGGCACATCTCTGCCATTCCTCATTCATGTGGATTTTTGCAGCAAGCAGTCAGCATTCCACACGTGACCTCTGAAGGAAGTGCTGCTCTGGGCCATGTACTTGACAGAGTTCGGAAGAGTATCTTGGTATCACTATTGTTTTCAAAAGATCCAACTTTTGCTGAGAGTAGTGGCCCACACCTGTGATCCCTGTGGCTCAGGAGGCTGAGGCAGGAGGATAAATGCCAAGGTCAATGCTTGGCACCAGAATCACGAGCCACCACACAGCTTTGTAGATTCAAACAGCAATTCTTTATTCCAGCTCTCACACCACCTCCACACAGGTCCAGGGGCAATCGCGTTCTGCCGTCTCCCGCACAATTCACCTACTCCACGAGGCTCTCTCCAAATCCCATTTTAATCTCACGAGAACTCAACGGGAACAAGCAGCAGGAACACCCTAATCCCAGCAATAATCTTCAACTTCCAACTTCCCTAAAACCCATTATCTTAAACTAGCAACGCCTTAAACTCAAGGAGCCAGTTACTTCCTCAAACCTGATCAGCTCTAAACCCGGATCCGCCTTGGTCCTTGAGCAAGGTCACCTTATTAAAGCATGCATGCAATGTCCCATCGAATGTCCTCTAAGCAGCATGGGGTACGCTTGGCAAGGAAATTTCGATGCGTCATTCCTACTTGGTAATGGCCCTCAGCATCTCCCCCCTTCTGATTAATTAAACAACAAGCAATGTGGCTTAGGACCGTGCCTGGTAGGTTGTCCAATTCAACATGTGGTTCTTACCTGTCATGGGAGAACTGACCTTTACACGTCAATTTCCTGTCTTAGGTTGAATCCACTGCAATCAGATCAACCCGTCACTGACTACTGGTCCAGCATTCAGCCATGCTTGTGGATAGGCCTAAGCACCAGTGGGGGGGTGAGGTTCTTGCCTCACCTCTGTTGGCCCCCAAATTTAACCTTGGTGCCAGTGGGGGGGTGAGGTTCTTGCCTCATCTCTGTTGGCCCCCAAATTTTAGACCATCACTAGTAGAAGGGAGGAAGATACAGAAATGCCACGACACCAAGCCAATTGACGGCTCCTTTGGAAAAATTGCGTCACTGGTGACACCATCAGCAAAGATGCCAGCATTACCACAATTAACATGGGGTGCGCTGGCAAGGAAATTGCATCACTGGTGACACCATCAGCATAAATATGCCAGCAGTACCACAATACGCAGATCACAAGTTCAAGGCCAGCCTCAGCAATTTAGCAAGGCCCTAAGAAACCTGGCAAGGCCCTGTCACAAAGAAATAAAAGGGGCTGGGGATGTGACTCAGTGGTTAAGTGCCCCTCAGTTCAATCCCTGATACAAAACAAACAAACAGAAAAGATCCAACTTTTCTCTCTGCCTGTGCCGTGTTTTCTTCAGGGTTTCTTTGAACAGGGGATGAGTACTCTGTTATATTATGCTAGTGTTCTTGGGTTGGCCATCTGCTGGAAGCTTCTCAAGAACATTGTGAATCACAGTGAAGAGTCGTATTGTCTGTCAGATGCCCAAGGGTTAAGTCCTGTCACTTAGCTTATAGTATCAGTTTGATATTAATTTTAAATTGTGGAACTAGATGTACACCTTCACATTTCTGCCTTTTCTCTGCATCTCCTATTATGCTTTTCTTTTTAAATAGAAAAAATATTTAAAGCATTGTTGGACAGGCAGAAACTTGTGTCTGTAAATCATGGGCTGTATTCAGACTCAGTGGAATGGTATTTACATGTTATTTTTGATTTTCCATCAATGTCTTGAATTAATGCAAGATTAACTGCTTTGTGGGCTAACCACTCTTGTTGTGGGTATAAGAAATGATAGAAACTTACCTTGAGGTGCCAATATTGCTTGTTTTCTAGCAATGAATTTGCTCAGTGCAATTGTTGGGTTGATGACGAGCTTATTAATTCACGTTTTGTACTGATGTAGGTTTAAAAGAGAGTTTATTTTGCTGGGCATGGAGGCCCATGCCTGTAATCCCAGTGGCTCATGAGGGTTTTGCAGGAAGACTGTGAGTTCATAGCCAGCCTCAGCAACTTAGCGAGACCCTATGCAACTCAGTGAGACCCTGTCTCTAAATAAAACACACAAAAAGCCTGGGAATGTGACTCAGTGGTTAAGTGTCCCTGGGTTCAACCCCCGGTACAAAAAAAAAAAAAAAAAACCTTTATTTTGTGTATATGTTTAGAGCCCTTGGATTTTGGTGAACTATAGAGGAGTGAGGAATAGAAGAATTGATGTTTGCTGGTGAATTCTTGAACAGGCAAGGGACCTGGTGATACCCCCAACAAGGCCAGGTCTGTGTGCGTGACTCTGAGCATCTGAAAGCCTGTTGTTTTTCTGTGTGGATTTTATTTTCAATAAATCAACTTTTGTGGATTCCTTTAAAATATGCTCAAAAGTAACACTGTCAAAACTACTAAAAAGTATGTAGAAAAATTGTACTGTAGATGAGAATTTGTTACTTGGATTTAAAAAGAAATAGCCTTTGTAGACGTGGTGATGTTAAGAGAAGGTCATATCGGATTATGGTGGGTTTTTTAAATAAAAGGACTCTTGTCCTTCCAAGGAGAGTGAGATGGAGACGGAGACACACAGGTGCACAGGGAAGAAGCCATGTCACCATGGAGGTAGAAATTGAGAGGAAACAACCAGAAACCAGGAATTTTGAGCCACCACCAGAAGCTGGGAGAGAGTAAAGGAGGATTTCCCACCAGCCCTCGGCCGATGGATGGCACCCTGGTTCCCGCCCTCAGTCTTCTGGAACTGGAGATAATAAACTGACCTTGTTTTGTGCTACCCAGTTTATGAGAGCAGGTTATAGAAACCCTAGGAGGTGAATACACAGCACCTCCCTATAGGACATCAATTTCCATTGTATTTCATTTTTCAAGTGTTATTCACATTTATGTTTTATACTGGGTATTGAACCCAGGGGCATTTTACACTGAGATACATCTCTAGCCCTTTTTATTTTTATTTTGAGGAAGCAAAACCTTTTCTAGTTTCCAAGATGAAAAAAACAAAAATCCCCGGTGAGGGCTTTGGCTGGCTTTGCCAGTGTGGCTGGATCAATGAGGACTGGTGGGTGGGCTCCATCGCACATCCTGCCCTCACAGGGCCTGCAATTGCCAAGCAGTCACAAAGGCCACAAAAGACAGCAGGAAACCTCTGAGCATGACCAGGGGCAGAGGCCAACACACCCGCTGGGTCTCCAGCCAGCCCTCTGTATCCACCATCTGTCTGATGTGCCAGAACAAGAACCCGGAAACAGGTGGAACTACCAGGGTATTATCTGGAAAAAGTATGATCTAGAAAGTAGTTACAGAAGACAGATGCTGTGTAGGCTACAGCAGGTCGTTGGTGTGGTCCCAGAACCCTGAATTTCATGTCCACTTAAAACAATGGGGTGTGACAGTACCTAGAAATGTCCAATGAATGCCAGGGGCCATTGGAAACTAAGAAAGAGGCCAGGAACACATTCCCCTGTGAGCCCCAAGATGAGACCGATGCTGTCAGACCTTGATTTTGAACTTCTGGCCTCTGAAACGTGAGAGGGAATATACCTCTGTTGTCTTAAGTTCCCAAGGAGCGGTACCTGGTCGTGGTAGCTCCCATAAGCTGGTGCCGATGATGAACTCGAGACTGTCTCGTTTTCAATACCACTGAATTACAAAGTGGAGTCTTTAGAAAACACAAGAGGGTTAAAATTGCTTAATAAGAAGTATAGTTATTTATATCATTAGGAGGAACATCCTTTGTTTGCTAAAAGAGAAAATTAATTTTTTTTATTGAAATGGAAAGATTTGCCTACAATACTCATTATAATTAAATATGCCAATTTATCACTGATTATGAAACAAAATTACGTTAGAGGATGGGAGTGTGAATACCACAAGGACATTAAATGAAATATGTGGAAGAGGAATGAGGGAATTTCCACAGACTTGCTTGGTTCAATCAAGATTTTTCTAGCAGTTGCGTTCCATTTTCTTTAAGGATAATATCATCTATCTGCACGTCCTTGGGGAGAGAAGCAGGATAGTTTATGAAGTGCAATTACTTTCAAGCTAATTTGATTTGGTATTTTAAAGACAAACAATTCCCAACATTGGTCTTTCGCTCTATGGTCCTGTTACCAAGTTCCTTATGAGGAGGCCCAGAGCACATGGTTAAGGCAAATTCCACCAAACCTAGTTCACAGAAAACTTTCTGACCTCTTCATTTGGTTTCTTGGCTTATTATGAAACTTGACAGAACCTTGGCTTATATTCTACATCACACATAAGACTTTGAATAGTTCTGTTGCCTACCGGGAAATAGAATTTCTCCCCCTCTGGAAAGGTCTGGCCTATGCTGTTCTTTTTCCTCATGATGCAGTTTTATGGGTCAGCCCGACTGGGCGGAAGGGTACTTACTATAAAAATCACTCGGGGTGTGCATGACGGTGTTTGTGTGGACTGGGCTGACGTGAGTGGGGCCATCTTGAGTCATAGCCCCTGTGGTGGCCACGGCAAGCTCAGTTGGCCCTCCCCTCAGGGCTTCCCAGTGTATTGTAAGCAGAACAGACCACTGGAGTGAAATGTGGAGTCTTAGGACCTGGGCAGTACCTGGCTCTTGCATATTAGCTGCGACCACCAGGTGACCCAAATTTCAGGGCTCCATTTGGTCTTGCTGCTGCCCGGGACCAGGCTTCTGCCAGCAAGTCACTAATAAATTGCACTCTGAGCAACCCTGGATCTGTCTACCTCTTTGCTTGGGCTCAGGGCACCTTGAGGCCACCAGGTTGTTCCAGAGCAGTGTCCCCGTAGAGATGAGCATCTGGATTGGCAGACTGAGTGAAAAGGACTCACTCCCACCAAGATGTGCCCATGTCACCCAACCCTGCAGGGCCTGTAGAACAAAAAGGTGGTGGAGAGGCAGATCCTTTGTCCCCGTTTGAGCAGCCTGCACAGCATCTCCTCCTGATGTCCTTCCTCAGTGCTGCTGGTCCCTGGCCTTGGGTCTCAGGCTGAGCTGTCCCACCTGTTCTCTGGGATCCTCAGCTTGCAGATGGCAGATGATGACTTCTTGGCCTTCACAATCCTGTGAACCAATTCCTGTTGTATACATATGCACATATGCCTTCCTCCTTCTCCCTGAAGGTGTGTGCATGTATATATGTGTGTGTGTGGGTGTGTGTGTGTACACACACATGTAGAGCTGCTGTATCCATTTGCAGTTATGACTTTGAAGGCGACTTTGGTGAGGTCCTCAGCTTGCACAAAGCACTCATTTTGAGCTGTGCCTGAACCTTTACATGAAACCCTGCTCAATTGGCACCAGCTGTATTCCTGAGGTGGCAAACCCGCCACTGCTTCTCTTGCATCCCTTGGTGTCCCCACCCTACCTGCTTGGCTCTTCATCCAGACCGACAGGGGTTTTCAGGCTTAATTCTCCTCTTGCCTTATTTTCCTGGCTCTCTCTCTTCCGTTGCAGCCAACCTCCTTTACTTTCTGAACAGTCCCATAATGGAAGGGAAGCCCTTTTCAGTTTGGTCTCCAGGAGGCTGCAGGCATTTGCCCAGCCTCTGGCTCCTTGGGATCAGAAACCTTGGTGGCCTGGGCCAACTTTTTTCACCAGAACCTCTAAGTCAATTTTCAACCAGGGGCTATTTCTTCCCCTGCAGCCATCTCTGGGGGACATTTGCCAATGTCTTTAGGTGCTTTGGGTTGCCATACCTGAGGGAGAGCCACTCCTGTGTCAGAACAAGTTAGGGATCCTGCAAAAATCCTACGACACTGGGGACAGCCAGGCCCTCACAGCAAATTGTCAATAGGAATGCGGCCGAGAAACCAGTTCTAAGTCAAATGAACATTGCTGGAGTGAAAGAAGCTGCCCTGAGACCTGTCTTAAAATTTCATTTGATGGATTAGAGACAACAATGATTTGCCTTTCTATTTTGCTATTTATTTCTGATGCTTGGATCGCCTAACTTTCCCTGATATCTTTATGTTTTCATTCTTACCAAATTTGTGGTGGTCACCTTTAGTCACCACCATGACACGCCCAGTTTGCCAGCATTGTCACTTGTGTGACATATGATGACATGTTGGCAACCTCTGGGGGTGGGACCCGGGGATTGTGCACTTCTGCCACAAATAGTCTCCTGTGGCCCCTTGTGGCAAAGAGGAAGGAAAATCCCATCTTGGATCTTAAGTCTTCTTTTGTGACATTCACACCATTACTCTGTTATATTTCCATTTCTTGTTTTTAGAATGAACAAAAATATGATAAAACATTTTAAGAAACTAACTAAATAAAAAAAACTAAATTTTAGACTGATTCACACATGCAGTGTTGTGCATGTAATGACTCTAAAATACTTTTTTGGGGGGAGGGGGTTACCAGGGATTGAACTCAGGGGCACTCAACCACTGAGCCACATCCTCAGCCCTGTTTTGTATTTTATTTAGAGACAGGGTCTCACTGAGTTGCTTAGCACCTTGCTTTTGCAGAGGCTGGCTTTGAGCTCACGATCCTCCTGCCTCAGCCTCCCCAGCTGCTGGGATGAAAGATATGCAACACAGCTCCTGGCTAACATCCTTTTAGTTGCCAGAAAAGTTGCAATGGGAGGGAAAGCAGGGTCTAAACTTGGAAGCCACAGATTAACTGGGAGCTGAGCTCAGCAAGGGGAGAAGAGAGTCAGGGTAAGACTGTTCCTTGAGGGGCAAATAAAAGACAGGTGGGATCCCCTCCCCCGGGAGAGCTGTGTTGCTCTTGCACTTTTGACCTTCATCCTCTGACAAAGCCATAACAGAGGATTTTCCATCTTCCCATGGAGAATCATATAAATGCAGGCATTCTCATTAATTATGATGAAGAATTATACTTTCATTATATGCATGGTAAATAACTGGGCAACATGAATGGTTAAAATGGAACATCTGAAACCAGAGTCAGAATGAGCTTGGCATGGCTGGGAAATGTCACAGTCCCTGGTGACCTAATTCCTCTCTTCATTTCTCTCTCTCTCTTTTTTTTTCCACACACAAACAGATTTCCAAATCCCCCATCCTCCTCCAGGCCATCTCTGGACACCTACGATTTGTCTTTGCTACCGTTGAAACCGGACCACAGGGGGAGCAATTCCCTGAGAGAAGTTTCAATGCAGAGAGAACAACAGATGGCAGATCTTCATGGAATACTGTTCACGTAGCCCAGCGCTGCCCTCTGATATTGAGTTTATGGTTAATTACTAAATGTGCTAATTGATTTTTCCCCAAATCAGTGCACTCAGATACGTGCCTGGCAATTTTCAAGTATATAGGTGTGCAAAGATAAAATGTCATGGACATCCTCTAACACACACACCTACACACGTGCTCGTGCACACACACACAAATACACACACACACACACACACACACACACACACACACTGTCTCCAGAAATTACTGCAGTTGGAGAGATTTTAATGCAAATAATTGACACAATGCAGAATGGTAATGTGCAACAGGTACCACGAGGCTCATAAAGCCCAATGTGTTAAAATGGAACTCTTCAGGCAATCATGATATGCAAACCCTAAACATCCTTCCCATGAACCTGAGGCAATATGGTAAGGAACTTTATTAACTTGCTCACTTCTTCATCCCTAGCCCAGATTCTTGCGACATCAATTCCTGTGACTTCAATACAGCTGACCTGAGATTTTTAAAAAACTTTTCTAGGTCAAGACAGCTAAATTTGAATTTCAGATAAATAACCAATATATATAGATTTTAGTGTAAGTATGTTCCAAATATTGCTGTGTATTTTATTGTATTTTTTATGGCAACCCTAACCCCAAGGATTGCTTCTTTCAACCCCATTTATCTGAGCCTGCTCCAAAGCCTTCCAGGTTAACACCTGCCTTGACCTCCAGCTTCATCTGCAAAGGTGAGCTTCCCAAGTACCTGACCTTATCATTTTTGTGAAATTTCGAGAGACAACATAGGATGGGTATAAATCCAAACATGGCGTGTGTGTATGAGTGTGTGTGTGTGTGTATGTGTGTGTGTGTGTGTGTGTGTGACAGTAATAAGTCTTTGACCACCTCCCTGTTACACTCAGAGATGTGATTCAAGGGAGACCTTGTTCTAGACAAATGCACAATTTCTGCCTCCACTGGTTTTGGGCGCCCCCTGGTGGTCAAAGCTTGCCACTGGCTCATGGCCACCCACTAGATTTGCAGATGGGGCACTGGTGTCTAGCAGTGAAGGTAATTTAAATCTTAGGATCTACTCTGAAACAGGGATATGGAAAACAGACAGCAGGAGAGAAGGGGACCCTTGTGGGTTTGGACCAATGATAACCAAATCATAAGGAGAAGAGAGGGACCTGCCACCTCTGGGATGAGGGGCGCTGTATCAGTTTTCCCCACAAAAGACCAACATGGGTCTGCTCTCCTTGGTTGTTGGGAGCGTACCTTCTGAAGTGTGTCACAATTAAAAAAATCTGAAATGTCCTAAATTTAATTACAAGGGTCAGAAGATTGAGGGGGAGAAGAAATATGGAAGTTAATTAGCTAACAGCTTCAGGGCAAACCAATAAATGACTGTCACACTCCTGCTGGATGCTGACTTACAACTCATGGTTGACCACAGGTGCCATTGTGCCCTGTTTATATTAAACTTTGCAGACTATTCACTCCTGCCAACCCAACTGCAACAAGGACCTCTGGAGGGACTCTCCTCCTACCCTAGGAGTCCTCCTTGAGTGACCCGCCCCTCTTAGCTGTAGCCAGTGGAGGTCCAGGATAAACATTCATGCTTCTTCCTCCACTCTCAGTTCTGAAAATGCTCTTGGCTCTTAGGGCCTGCAGACTTCCCCCAGCTGCTATCCAGCCTTGTTGCTGGTAGTTGTGGAACTTGTTCCATCACCTGGCCCTTTTCCCAGCTGGCATCTGTAAGTCTCAGTGGATCCTTTTATTTCAGACCTGTTTTGTTCTCCAGAGATTTGACTTAACACTCTGCAAACAAAAATGCCTTAAGAGCCAGGAGATTCTTAGGCTCCTTTGATTAGTTGTGGCCTTGGCTTCCTCTGACTGGAGAATTCACAGCCAAGTACTCTCCATTATATTCTTCCAGATTCTCTTTCATTAAGATTGTGTTCCTTAAGCTCCAGGGCATGCATATTCATATTTGTCAATATTTTGGGGTTTGGTAACTAAATAAGCACTGAAAAACGAATATTGCTTTGGGCTGGGGATACAGTTCAGTTGGTAGAGAGCCTGCCTTGCATGCACAAGGCCCTGGGTTCAATTCCCAGCAACACACACACACACACACACACACACACACAATCTTGCTCTGAGTATGGTGACTTTCCCCCTAAAACTTTCCTTATGAAGCACATGACAGTAAAAATATTATAAAATCAAAGGTTCTTTCAGGTCCCTTCTTGTGTTATGCAGAGCACACTCAGCCTGGAGTCTAGAGTTCTCCATAGCCCTCTCAGATCCTTACCCAATGTTGGTCTCCTAGAGGCCTCAGGTTACTCATCCAAAAGAATGTTTAATTTGCTTCTCCTACACCAAGTGCAGGGGGCCGGGGCTTCTCTCTGGAATTCCATCAATCTGCATTTAGACCAAACCCACAAAAAGGAACCCAGTTGCCAACCATCTTCATCCTGGAATCTCTTTATTGAAGCAAAGACTGAGGAACACAGCCACCCATGCTTAGAGGGAATTGATTATAAAATAGGGTCTGTTCCTTGGGCTCATTCACATTCCAAACAGAATTGTTTTGCATCTAATTTCTGTCTCTGGGTTCATTCATGCCTTAATAATCATTCACAATCTCTTAAAATGCCAAGGGGGCCCATTCTGCCAGTTCCCTTATAGAAAAAAAGTATATAAATTGAATCATGCTGGGCTGGTGTGTGATTCCATTATGCGACTGCCTCCTTGCACATAATCATTTTCTTTGTCCTTTCTCCTATTTAATCTGTATATTGTCCATTCATTCTAGCAAACTGAGTGGAGGAGAATTTTCCCTTTGCCTCTACACCTGATGATAAATTATATACAGTAAAAATTATATACAGAAGTTCTCCCTTATCCATGGGCAATACATTCTAAGACCCCACTTGGATGCCTGAAATCATGGATAGTATCAAACCCTATATACAATTGAGATAGCTGCTAAATGACTGACAGGTAGCATATACAGCATGGATACACTGAACAATGTCCCTGGTGGGATGGAGCAGGACATTGAGAGATTTCATCATGCTGTTAAGAATGTTGTATAATTTAAAACTTATTAATTGTTTATTTCTGAAAGGGAAACCTCAGATAAGGGGGAACTACTGTAACTTGAATTAACATCTGAGTTTAACTGGTAGTGTTGCTGATGTGTAAAATTTTGTGTTTTCAGGTTTTTATTAATGTTATTCTTTTCCGTCTTTCATCATTATTTTGAAGGGAATGTATATGGAACACAAAGAAATATAAAAATTGCAAGAACATGAATACTGGTAAATGTGACCATTACTTCTTTTTTAAAAAAAAATATAATAAATTGGATAGATTACTTCACATAAAGTGTTTTATTTGAGCTACTGTTTTGCATTTGGACTATTTTTAACTAGCCCATATTCTGTCCAAAAATTCTTACAAGATTTTTAAATTCAATAGGATTTTTAAATTTAATTTTTAATTGGAAACAATTTATTTGATATTGGTTAAGAGAGGTTATTTCAAACTTTGTATGTAAGTTCCAACTCTTGCTGTCACTTTGGTGCTCTTTCAGCAAGTTTTTGTCATCTGGATAAAAGCTGGTTCTGAATTTTCTTGCTTAGATTATGTGATTTTGGTTCAGAGGAAAAAAACCTACTGTAATAGTGTATTTTGTTTCTCTATATTTTAAATGGAAAATTATGTAAGGAGGTAAGTTATACGTTTGTTTCCCACCTGTGGTATTTAAAATGTGGCAGGCATTCAGAGTTGTCATGAAGACTCAGGCCAAAAATGCTTTATTGCATACGATTAGCCTCATCTTGCTTTTAAAATGGAATGAAATAGGGCCATCTTAATATTCATGTGTTTTATCGAACAGAGGATTGAACAATGAAAGTGGATTACTTATTTTTGCTCCCGGTACAAATAGTTTTATCTTGCCATGTTTAGAGTCATTGTTTTGGCTTTGCATTAGAATACTGTGAAATGGATCACAAAATACGCTTTCTGAGTTGCATTTGTAAAATGATTTTATGAAATGTACTTCACCCCATCCTGTGCACAGAGACATTTCAGACAAATCACATGACGCTGGGTGTAATCACAGCAGCATGGACTGGTTTCCCTGCAAGAAGAGGAGGAGGTGGTTTGGCCCCGGATATGGTGTTTAGCTCCTCCCATGCTCACTGATGGTGGGTTTGGTGCAGTGGCTGAAACAGGATGAAATAAGCAGGGGTTGGTCCCAGGGGTACGTGGTGTCCATCCGTCTTACCTAACTGTCGAACGGGTCTCCAGGATCTAATGAGTCAAGTTTCATCCTTTGCCTGGGGCCTGCTACCAACTTAAAGTTCTCCTAATCTCCCTGATCATTCTGGTCTGTAGGCTTTTTTGGTCTGGAATCATTTTATCTTTTTAATTTTTTAATTAACTAATTTGCTTATTATTTTTATTAACACATCCATGGGATTCACTGGTATTTCCATACATGTATATAGTATGCTTTGTTTTTATCCAGCTATTCTTGTTTGCCCACCCACCCTTTGCTACCCTTCCCAGCCCTGAGTGATTACAATTACTATTTGACTTTCAGTTAGTTCTCTTTTCTTTCTTTGTTTTTAAGTTCCCACATTTGATAGAGAACATGTAAACTTCTCTTTCTATGTCTGGCTTATTTTGCTTAATAGGATGCCCTCCAGTCCCATCCATTTTGCTGCAAATGGTAGGATTTCATTCTTTTATGGCTGAATTATAGCATACCATTGTGCCTATATACCATATATTCTTTATCTATTTTTCTGTTGATGGAGACTTAAGTTGATTCTGTACCTTAGCTACTGTGACTAGGGCCACAGTAAACATGAGTATGCAGGTATCTCTTTTGTCTCCAAGTTCATTTATTTTGATATATACTCAGCAGTGGATAGCTGGATCATATAGTAGTTCTCTTTTGTAGTTTTTTTTTTTGTTGTTGTTGTTTTTCCCCATGGTGGCTACATGGTTTAGATATAAGGCATCCTCAAAGCTCATGTGTGAGAATGTTTAGAGGTGAAATAACTAGAGTATGAAAGTTGGGACCTAATTAGTAAATTAATCCACTGATAATGATAATAGATTAGCTGGGTGGTAACTGTAGGCAGATAGGGTGTGGCTGGAGGACTTAAGTGGTGGTGAGGGCTTTTGCATTTTGTCCCTGGTGAGTGGAGCTTTCTCTCTCTCTCTCTCTCTCTCTCTCTCTCTCTCTCTCTCTCTCTCTCTCTCTCTCCATCCTCTTTACCCTGTTCTGAGCTGATGTTCTGCTTCACCTCGGGCCCATAGCTATGGAGATGGTTGTCTATGGACAGAGACCACTGACACTGTGCGCCCTGTATGAACTTTTTGTCCCATTGTTTGTGTCAGATCTTTTAGTCACAGTGACACAAACCAGTGGCTATACTAATTTGCATTCCCACCAACAGTTCCCTTTTCTCTACATTCTTATCAGCTTTTGTTCATTTTTTTTTTTTTGATAATTGCCATTCTAACTGGGGGTGAAATGTAATTCCATTGTTGCTTTGATTTGCATTTCCCTCATGGTTGATGATGTTGAGTATTTTTTCCTATTTTTTTGCCATTTGTATTTGTTCTTTTGAGAAATATATATATTCATATCATTTGCCCCTTTTAAAAATTGGGTTGCTTCTCTTGTTATCGCTAAAATTTTCAAATTCTCTCTGTATTCTGGATATTAACCTTTGCCAACAAATAGCTGGCAAATACATCTTTCCCACGGTGTAGTAAGGCTCTTCATTCTTTTGATCATTTCCTTTACAGTGCACAAGCCCATGGATCAAAGACCTTAATGGAAGACTTGATACTTTGAAACTACCAGAAGAAAACAAAGGGGAAACACTTCAAGACATGGTCACAGGCAGTGATTTTCTGGATAGGACCCCTCCCCAACAAAGCATAGGGAACAGGAGCAAAAATTAACAAAGGGATTCCATCAAAGTCTTTATGGCTTCATAGTTCACTGATCTTTCACCTGAGAAAACTCTTATTTTTCCCTCTGTTTACCCAAAGCCTAACCAATTCCCATGGCTCTGTGAAGCCCCTCTCCTCCCAGCCCTGAAGTTACCTCTCCTCCTTCTGTGCTCCTTGGCCATGTCGTGCCACTTAGATCATCTCCCCTAGGACTGATCCCATACAAACTCCTTGTGACCTGGACTGTGCACTTTTGATATTTTCTATTCTGAAAGTAGTTGGCACAGAAAAACCTGGTGCCTATGAGGTATCCAGTAATAATTACTGTAGGTGAATATTTAAAAACTTAAAAATTCAGGTGAATTCAATTTTAAAAGGTAGGAGGCAAAGGATGGTGTTTCCAAGCACAGTTTTTAAAATATCTCTGAATGCCAAGAGAGAGTGTGGTGAGCGTGTCCACATGGCGTGGCAGGTGCATCGAGAGAGGACACATATGCATTTTGCCCCATCCTCTGTGAAGTTGAGCTCATTTGGAATTTAGTAAACCACCTTGCTATATGAGTACTTGGTTTCTCTCCAATTTCAAATTTGTTCATGGAACTTTAAAAAGTCCTTTGTTTTAATGAATTGTTTAATGACACATCATTTCTCCTTTACATATGGCGAACTGGAAACCACCTATGAAAGTACTGTTTTTCTAGATCAAATTATTTTTTAAAAGAAGCAACAGCATGCCTCTACCTAAAGAAAATCAAACATATGTTTTGACAGCATTTGGCTCTCTCGAAACCAATTTCTGAAGAACTAAATTTGCAAAAAAAAAAAAAAAAAGAGAAAGAATAAAAGATTAAAATTCTTACTTTCATTTGCTAAATTTATTTGAAAATTCAGACAAATAATAGACAAAGAATTTATGGGAAAAAAATTAATGAACCTTATATATAATAAAATGCAAAAAATAATTGTAATTCTTGTTCCTCTCTTGTCTATTTCTCATATGTGTTAATTATGAAAACTTTTATTGAAATTCATACCATCCAGGTTCTGGTGTCGAGATTTCACCAGAGGTCAGCCAAACCATCTGTTTCTTTCTCTTTTGTTGAAAACAACAGAGCTACATTTTTAATGTGCCTTCAAAATAATAAGATCTGTTGGATAAAATTTTGAGCTGAATGAAGAAACAATTTGTTGAAAATGAAGACCTGAAATGTGTGTGTCCTACCATGTCACACACACACACAGGGAGGACTTCCTGCCACTTGGAAGAACTGAGACACATAAGCCGGAAGAAAGTGAGAACAGAACCCAGATGGCCAATGGGATTGTTGTAAATGCAACAGAAATTTTGGTGTTCAATCTTTTGCTGTGGCTCCAATTGAGAATCACAAGCACCCAGTAAGACAAAAAAAAATGATAAATGATAATGATTTTGGTGGTAAATGATACTGATTTCTTCTTATAAGTGATTTATCTCTTTACCTAAAGAACTGTCCTGCAAAAGAGCTGTGACCTTTTGATGTCTCTTTGAGCAGAGATTGCAGCCAATTTAATAATCAAACAATAGAAGCAACGGTGTGGCCTGGAAATCAGCACTGAAAGCAGGATATCTGGAACCAACACAGATCATCTACACCAGGCTTTCATTGGTAAAATGCAGTATCTATCAAAGTTTGCCATAGTAGATTGAATGATGGGCCCCCCTCCCAAATATATCAATCCCTAATCCCTTGACATTGTAAAAGTAATTCTATTTGAAAAATGTTGTGGGTTTTTTTTGCAAATATGATTAAGTTAAAAATCTTATCCTGGTTTTTCAGGTGGGTTTTAATTACCATCATAAGTGTTCTCAAGAGCCAGGAATGGTGGCACATGTGTATAATCCCATTTACTCAGGAGACTGAGGCAGGAGGATTGTGAGTTTGAGGCCAACCTGGCAACATAGCAAGACCATCTCAAATACACACACACACACACACACACACACACACACACACACACACACCCTTAGGAGAGACAAAACACACAAAGACATGTGGTTTAGAAGCTTTTGGAGCTTTTTGGAATTGTAAGAGGAATAGGAGAAAGCAATGGAGACATAGATTGGAGTAATGTGGCCACAAAACAAGAGATTCCAACAGCCCACATGTTCTGATTTAAGTATAAGATGTCCGCCTAAAGCTCATGTGTAAATCAATTCGAGAAAATTGATTGAGTTAGGAGAGCATCAACTTAATCAAAACATTAATCTACTGATAGGGATTAAATGGGTGATAACTGTAGGCAGCTATAGTGTGGCTAGAGGAGATGCAGGTGTTTGTTTGTTTGTTTTTTAATAGAGCAAATTTCTATTTTATTTAATTACTAGTTATTTTTCCTTACATTCTTTTTTAAATTTTTTTTAATTTTTTTTATTAGCTACACATGATATTACAATGATCTTGGCAATTCATACATTTGAATCAATTGGGGTATAATTTCTCATTTTTCTGATTGTACAGATTGCAGAATCACACTGGTCATAGAGTCACCTACATACATACAACAATCATGATGTCTATTCTATTCGATGCAGGTGAGTTTTTTGGGATATGATTTTGGGATTTATATTTGGTCCATGGAGAGTAGAACTCCCCCTCCCACCCTGCCCTCCTTTTGGGATGACTTGAGCTGCTCTCCTCTGCCACACACCTCTTCCATGATGTTCTTCTATACCTCAGGCCTCAAGAAATAGAGCTGGCCATCTATGGACTGAGACCTATGAAACAGTGAGCCCCAAATAAAATTTTTCTCCTCTAATTATTCTTTTTCAGTCTTTTGGTAACAGCAGTGAAAAAGTTGGCTAAAAAAGAAGTTGATACCAAGAATCAGGGTCATTGCTGTGACTAACCTAAACGTGGTTTAGACGCTTTTGGAGCTTTTTGGAATTGTGGGAGGAATTTTGAGACATTTAGACATGCAAGCTGGAAAAACTTTGGATTGCTATAAGTGGAACTTAAGGGACAATTCTGGTGGGAGTTCAGAAGACTGGAATGCTAATAAGACTATGGACAGTAAAGACTAGGGTCACAAGGTTTCAGAGGAAAAGGAGGCCTTTATTGGAAATTGGACTAAAGGCCATTCACCTTCTGGCTAAGAAATTATCTACATTTTGTCATGTCCTGGGGCTTTCTGTGAAGCTAAAGTTAAAGGTAATAAACTAATTATGATCTGGCAGAAGAAATTTCTAGGCAGCACAGCATTCAGTGGGTGACATGAATATTGCGCCAGCTTTTAGCCAAGTTTATTGTGATAATCAGGAGCAGAAAGCAATGCAGAAAGATTTGAAAAACTTCAATTTCATCAGAAAACAGTACAATGAGTGGTAAGAAACTTGTGGTAGTTAAAGAGAATACAACCAAACCACTAAAGACAAGCTGCTAAGTACTTGACCCCAAAACTATAGGAAACATGGCTTGAGAACATCTCAGTGATTGGCAAGACCACACCCATCTCAAACTCAAGGATGCAAAAGTGAAAATTCTTTTGAGACAAGACGAGTGGGGCACCCTGCTTGAACAGAGAATCCTAGGAAGTTGTTTCACCATGCTCAGTCACCCAGGCACTGAGAGGCTGCTATAACCATGGTCCTTAGAGGTTTGGCTACTGCTCAAGATGGTGGCAGACCATGGAGTCAGCCACATGGTGCTGGTTCTGCAGGATGTTGGCATTAGAGGGTCATGGAGGCCTCCATCAAGATTTCAAAGAAAGGCCGAGGAGGCCAGGCAAAGCGCAGCAGAGTTGGAGACCCTGCAGGCAGCTCCTGAATGAATGATGCATGAGAAAGTGAGAAGGAAGCCAAAGCTGCAGTGGAGACCCCCGAGATTAAGAGATGCCAGTAACAGGGGATGTCTGCCAAAGAAAGACGCTGGACTGAGCCAAAACAAGCTGAGGTCATGTGGGCTGCAACCGGCAAAGTCATAGAGTCAGAGCTACACGGTCCTCTGGAGAGAACAGCAAGATGCCATGTGCCCCAGATGTTGGACATCAAGCAACAGAACCTGTCTTTGCAGCTGGATTTCAGTCTTGCTTTGGTCCCATCTTTCCTTATATACCCCGATTTCTTCCTTGTATAATGTAAATGTTTATTCTGTACCTTTATCTATTAGACATACGGAGCTTGCTTTTGATTTTTATGGGGGCTCATGCTGAGAGTTTGCCTTGAGTTTCAGAGGAAGCTTTGTACTTGGACTTTTGATAATGTTGGAAGAGTTGAGACTTTAGGTATTCTTGGAAATGGACTAAATGTATTTTAAATTGTGAGATAGGCATGAGCTTTTGGGGGGATAGGGATGAAATGTTATGGTTTAGATATGAGGTTTTCCCCCAAAGCTCTTGAGACAATGCAATAAGGTTTGAAAGTTTAATGGTGAAATGATTGGGTTAGGAGAGCATTAACTTAATCAGTGCATTAATCTACTGATAGGGATTAACTGGATGGTAAATGTAAGCAGGTGGAGTGTGGACTGACACTCTCTCTCTCTCTCCCCTTCCTGGTATAATGTCCTGAAGTTCTTTCCTCCACCACACTCTTCTTCCATGATGTTATGCCATACCTCAGACTGTGAGGTATGGAGTTTGCCTTCTACAGACTGAGACTTCCAAAACTGTGATTCCCAATTAAACTTTTTCCCTTCTAATTGTTCTTGTCAAATCTTTTGGTAACAGCAGCAAAGAAGCTGACTAAAACACCCCAGAACAGATTCTCCCCTTTAGCATCCAGCAGGAGTGTGGCCATGGTCAGCCCTCTGTTTGGCATTCTGGCCTCCAGAACCACGAGACTAAACCTTTCTGCTTTTTAAGCCATCCAGTTGTGACAAGTTATTACAGCAGCCACAGAGACTAACACACCCACCTGGTACAGGTCCTGGGGAGGATTCAAGTTGAGAAAGCATGGTCTTTATGGCATTTTTCCTTTTTCCCCACTAATGCTCAGTCAAATATGTCAAGAGGATTGGAGAGTATTATGATTTATCGATTTGAAAATAAGTGATAAGGGCTTTTCATGTGCCAGTCACTATGATTAGCTCTGGGGATGAAGCATGAATAAAACAGAATTCCTTTCCCTCTCCACAGGCCTTACTTTTTTAGCAAGAAAAAAAAATGCTTCAAGTCATGAAAGCAAAGGGACAAGATGTTAGTAACATTGACTTCACCCAGGACAATCAGGGAAGATTTTAGCATGATGTGGATATCGGAAGGTGCTATACTGGGGGACGGGCCTTCCAAAGGCAGGTAGCAATGCTAACAGTGTGCCAGTCTGCAGTGCCTCTAGAAAGGCGGAAAAAGATCTATGTGCTGGAGACACACAAAAATCTCCAACGCTTCCTTTCCACACAGCCCTCTACAATTGTGGAACAACGTTTTACTGTATGTAAGACTAAGTCTAAGGACTGCATTTTGATCAGCTTACAATTCAACCTCATGGATGCCAAATTGCTGGAGAAGCTGCTGTATATGCATGAGCTCATGCAATGTTTGCCCATAGTAGGGTTTCCCAGGATTTTAAATGAGTCTGACATTTTAAAATTCCACTTTTATCCTTGGATGGCCACCATAATTGATGGGTAGGCAGTTTTGTTGTATTAACTATGGCCAAGACGCTGAACCCAAATACTTTTTGTATAATTCTTTGATCTGTTGTCAGACTGCTGTGTACATTTTTTTTAAATGAAACTAGCCTGAAGATCTATAGAAGTCTGGTTATTCAGGCAGTAATTAACTTATGAATTCATGAAAATGACCACAGGCTATGCAAATGACCACCTTTGGACTGCCCCCTCACCTTTGGCAAAATTCTCCTGCTACGGATGAAAAATACTTTATTCTTAGGGTTTAAAAAGAAGTAATTTCTAATGAGTTGTCTAAAAATGGAAACATGTTTTTATTTTTAGTATGGGGTCACTTTAGGAGACCTTTGTATATCCTACATGGGGAATTCAGATGAGTTGAAACATTTTTGAAAATCAGTCTTTTTAAAGAGACAAGCTGCATTTTTGAGTTTCTCTAATATAATGCAGACCTCCACCATTTATAACAATCACAGTTGGCCTCATTCACTGCTCGGAGCAGGGATAAGCCTCCAATACAGCTTCTCAGGTCATGGGGGTACCTCGCTTTTTTCAGGTGGAAGAGTCCTAGTTACATCTGCAGCAGTGCCTAATGTTCCCAAGCCCCATTCCTCTGTTTGGTGAAATGAACACAAAAATTTAAATGGGGGTTGTTGGCACCCCTTTTCTATTGGGTAGAAATTTGCAAACCCATTACTATGATCTGAGCTGTAATTTTATTGTATATTATGATTAAATTTGTTTGCAAGATTGAAAGTCTTGTTCCTTTTAAAGAGCAGAAGCATTTACAGGCTTGTCAGCACTAATTCATATTCTAATTTAAAAAACCTCAAAACAACAATATCAGCCCAGGTGTACAAACTTTATAGTGTCAATCATTTCTCATTAGAAACTACTTGTCTTGTAGGAGGAAAGCATTGCTAAAATCTTTTTCTTTTTGAGGGAGATTTTTTTTTAAATCAATTTTTATCCTTTCACATTGCTATGTTTACTGTAAATGAAAACCATGAGAGGACCTTTGATAACAATATATATCTGATTATTGCTTTAATGAATACATGAATCACAAAGTTTCAAAAGATTTTGCTTGAGCCCCCAAAGAGACTTCTAAAACATTAAGTAGCCTGTCATTGGGCTGTTATTACCAGTATCCTCTCTTGAAGGAGTTCTTTCTTATTTCCTATACTTCCAAAAAATATAATTTCCTTTTCTCTTTTTTTAAAAAAATTAAGATTAAATTTATATGTTTTAACTGATACATAAAAACATAAAGATTGTACATATTAATGAGATACCACATGACGTTTCCATACATGAAGACATGTGTAATATCTAAATCCGGCTAAATAGACCTGATAGCTTTTATCTGAATGAACAAATGAATGTTCATGTGTTTGCATGTTATACGTGTAGCCTGTCTTTATTGTGACTTTATTTTCAACATTCCCAAAGGATAAATCCAGGTCCGTGTGTGACCCTGGTGGTTCAGGGAAAAGAAGGATGTGGCAGCTTACTCAAATCATCCAACTGACTTCTTCTTGGTGGACAGTTTAATGCAGTGACACCGACAGAGCATGAAAGTTAGCCTTTCTTTGTATCTGACTAATAAAGTTTGGGACTCCTAAATTACGGTCTTGCCTGATGGAGCCATGTTTTGCAACACATGTCACGAGGTGGTACTGTCTGGTGTGGACATCATGGAATGTACTTCTACAATCCAAGATGCCTATGGTGTCACAGTGTGAGAGGATAGAGAGATGAGGGTGGTGGGAACACAAGAGAATAAGCCTATGAAATAAGCACACTGTGCTGACCCCTGCCCAACATGTTTTCTTTGCCAATGAACAATCTGCCTGCAACCCTGCCTGGTCCAAGTAGGAGGGACAGATCACATTCCTCAGCAAACTGAGGCAGGGGTGAAGGACAGGCAGTTAGTGTAGGTGATGAATGATGGGGGTTGACAGGATGATGACATTCCTCACTGGTTATCAAGCAGAGAGGACAGTGGGCTGTTAACCTCTGAGATCGTGCCCCCAGGCACTCTGTGTTGCTAACAACCTGGCATCCCTGCTCTTGGTCACGTATGCAGGGAATAAAGAGAAGGCAATAGTCCAAAGGGAGGTTCTGAGGTCTATAAAAGAGCCAGACACCCGCTCCCGTGGACTCCCAGCTCTGGGGCCCCTTCACTTTGGAGAAGTCTGTTGCCATCACTTTCTTTAAATGTACTTGCTTTCTATATTTGCCTTCGAGTTTTCCAGGTGTTTAATCTGCAGCATGGGGGACAAGGATCTGTTCCTGATCTCCAAGACTGGTATCAACAGGTGATGGGCTCCTATGGGACCAAAGGGGCCCCTGATCCATCAAGACGCTGTTATGCAGATGGGTGATTCTATCAGATACAACAGCGGCCTAAGATCATTTTCTTCATAGCATCTTCCACTATTTGTATTTACTTTCCTATGCCATTATTTTCCAAATGGCCCCCACCCCCCATCATTCCATATATGGCCCATGACATCTTTCCCCATGAGCTCTTGTCTGGTGTATAACAGACACTCAATAATTCCCGCATGAAGGTGAATGAAAGAATGAATGAATGAAGCTTTCCATGTATTTGTAGGTTATTTATGACACATTTTGTGGTTTCTCTGGTAGCACTGTCTTTTCATGCTGTCTTTCACCTGACCCTCTGCAGAGGAGGTTGTCTATGTAGAATAAATTACCATAGGAGCCATCAGTGAATTTAGTGGGGATTCTTGTAAACCTGTTTTCCCTCTCCTTGTGGGGGCCTCGGCAGCAGGTACTTGACAAGGATCGCTGATTGCAGAGTTCCATGAGGAGGGTGGAGCACGGCCTCTGGCTTCAGTGTCCAGCTGAGCCTTCACCCATGTCCTTTCTGCTGCAGGTCTACCTCACTGACCAGGCAACAACGAGGACCCTGGGAGATGGTGTCCTTTAAAGCAAATTTCCCAAAACTGTGCACATTTAGACTGGTTTTGTGGCCACTTGGTAGGAGCGAGTAGACAGATGCTGCTATTGCTTTTTAAATGAATGTCATGATCTCAGAATAGATTTGATTAATTATTCAAATTGGCAGTATTTCTTTGAGATTTTAAAAACACACCAAAAAAATCAGTGATAGATTGAGTCTGTACACAAATTTACCTTATATTACTATAGATATATTTTTAAGGCTTACGTCTAATAAGTGACGTCAGATTCTTCTGGCATTGAGACGATTCCAAGTCTTTGTGTCTTCTAGTAATTCAGAATGAAGCAAAGCTGATAGCAATATCAAAACGGGGTATTTTTTCCTCTTGTGACACATTTATTGCTTTTCTGGTCACCACCCTTCATTGTTCCTCTCTGACCTTCCAGCTATAGCTTAGTCAGTTACACATCTGACTTTTTTTTTCTTTTTCTTGATCAGGCTTTATATTCTAACATATTTTTCTGGATTAGAAGTAAAAAAGTAAAACTTACCAATTCCCCATGATATTTGGTTAGCAAGAGACAGCTAAGCTTCTTTTTGGGCAACTGGTTATAGAAAGGTACAGTAGATACTAGATATCATTTGAAAGTTTAAGCATGTGTAAATTTTGCTTCAAATTTTAAACAGTTTTTCCGTATGCATGTGGTAGTATTGACCTTGTTCCGGGCTTGGGTTTGTTTCTTTTTACAACAGTTTTCTTCTAATTTGGCTGATGAAGAGAGAAGAATGTACACTGTGAGCGCCTATTGTGTTTTGTGTTCTAGGCCAGAAAGTTTGCAGGTTATTGAGTAATGATATCAACTCGATGAAGGAGGTAGCATTATTTACTGAAGAAATGAAAACTCAGGGAATTACAGGTCTTTGATATTATTCACTGAGTGCTCAAGCTGGGGTGCTCATCTGCTATTTGCTGGGTTCTAAAGTGCATATCATTTTGCTGCAGTCAGTTGGAGAAAGAAACTTGCTTAACATGAAGAGTTTCCTTTTAAAATTTTTCATCCACCTAAGAAGACGTCGCATTCCACCGCTGGCTGTGAACTTATTACAGTGGAATTGAAGCAACATGAAGTGCCAGAAATGATTTGCAGAACAGGGTCTCCTTGGTCTCCTTTCACTGTGTAAGTGATGGAATTAAATGGACTCGGTGCTTTGGGGGCCATGGGAAGTATTTGGGGATTTGTTAAGAAATCAGCAGAAAATGGAGAATGATGTCAGCAATATGGCCAAGTGGCAAGCCCCAGGCCTCACTGCCCTGCAGAGACACATCGGTTAACAATAAGCCTTCAGGAGAATTCTAGTAAGAGGTCAGTATCCAAATAACCCAGGCAAGCTCACAGAGGAGCTTCAGAGTGCCTGAGAGCAGGCACTCTGAAATACATAAGGAAGGCTATTGCATGTCCACCATGATAGATACTTCCCCAGGCTGGCACGACACAGGAAAAGGGGGAGAAATGGCCCAACTCGTGGCTTCTCCTGTGGGAGGGGGAAGAATGGCATGTGTCTACTCCTCTTGGTTTTCAGGGGCTGCTCAAGGGACTTGTCTTTCTTTTTCACCTGACTTGGAGCAGCTGGGGGGTCTATTATACTCTGGAGACCCTGGGGGGAGGGGCGAAGGAGAAGGAAAAAGCTCAGTGGCTTGATGTGACTGGAGAGGACTCAGCAGAGACAGAAGCTGGCACCACGTGGAGTGACAGGGGAAAGGGCCCAGCTTGTGGGCAAAGAGTGGGACATGCATCAACTCTCCAGCTGCTGCGGGGCCACCAAGCAGCAGGCTCCTGCCTCACCTGCTTTGGAGCACTGAGAGCACCTGCATACTTTAGAAGAATGTTGCTCAGAAACTTAAAAGTGGAATTACCATATGACCCAGAAATCCACTTCCAGGTACCAATCCAAAAGAACTGAAACAAGATCTGGAAGGGGTATGAGCACGTTCCTTCCTGTTCATCGAAGTGCTATTCACAGGAGCCGAAGCATGGAAGCAACCTAAATGTCTCCAGAAGAATGGATGGATGAAGAGAGTGTGGCAGGTACAGACAAGGGAGTATTACTGAATCTTAAAAAGAGGACCTTCTATTATATGGTTCAACATGGAGGTGCATTGGGAACATTATGTTAAGTAAACCCATCACAGAAACACTGAATGCTTTTCCACTTAAATGCAGAACCTAAATTAGTCAAAGTCTTAGAAACACCGAGTGGAATGGTGATGGCCAAGGGCAGGAAGATGGGGGAAGGTAAATTGTTGCTTATTAGCACAGGGTGTTTGTGTCCAGGGTGGAAAGCTCTGGAGAGAATTTCACAACAGCTTGCACATAGTCAGCACCACTGTTCTGTACATTTAAAAATGATTAGGATGATCAATACTATGCTGTGTGTTTTTTATCGCATAAAAGAAACAAAAAACAGAACATACAGAATCATGTCTCAACTCTGAGGGATCTTGGCATGTGACATGTTGAATTTCCCCCTTACTTAAAGATGTGGAAGTACCAACTCCATCATCTACACATATGACCTTATTTTGAAATAAGATCTGTGCAGATGACCAAGTTAAGGTGAGGTCCTTAAGGTGGACCTAATCCAATATTACTGTGTGTGTCCTTAATAACAGAGAAAACGTGGACCCAGAGACACAGAGGGAGAGAAGACAGCTTAAGGAGATAAGGAGAAGCATCTACCAGTCCAGGGATGCCCAGGACTAAGGGAGGCACAGCACAGGTTCTCCCCCAGAGACGCCATAAGGAACCACACATGCCCTCACCTTGAACTTGTAGCCTTCAGAACTGAGAAACAATGAATTTCTCTTTTCCTGGTCTGCTGGCCATTTTGGGTGCTTTATTATGGAAGCCCTAGGAAACTAAACCTCACAGGGTGGGGTCCAGGGGCTTTAATCAGTCACACCCTCTTCCTTTAATACCTGAGTTCGCAACTGAATGTCATAAGCCCAAATATGCGACAAATGACATCTTAGAGCAAAATAACTGTTTTCCCCTTTAACTCTACTTACAAGCCTTCCACACTGGGTCTTTTTTATAAAACCCTTCTTATATATCATAAAACATTAAAAAAATGTGCTTTCTTCCAACAGATGTAAAATGAAAATGAGGTTTTCCCAGGACTGAGTTATTGATACCCAAACCTTTTAGGGCATTTTTAGAAATCAGAATGTTCAGGGTAGATGGAATTGTCATTTCTTTTGGCTGGCGTGTGGAGGTAGGGGTGGCGAGGAGCTTGCCATTAGCACTGAGAAAATATTTCTTAAACTGTAAGTAAAGAAAATCATGACTTCTAATCTAGAGCAAGACTCCAGGTAGATGCATGAATTACAAGCTAAGAGCTGACGTCATTTTGGGAGGCTCCCCTGGAACTAAGTAAGGAAGCTCTTCCTGGGATAATTTGATTTTGTCAAATCCCATGGCTCATCTCCTAGGGAATGTGATTGGAAAAGAGACTCACAATAGCTATGATTGAAAGAATCCCTGTCTCTAAACCTGGTTCTCTCTCACCAGTTTCTACCTCCTTGCCAGAGATCCCGTGCAGAGCAGTTCCCCGGGAAGAGCTTGTGGGGTGCATTAGGGGTGCTGCTGGAGAAGGGTAATTCCTGAATGCTTGTTTGGTGATAAAGAGCCTTCATTATTATCATACTGCAAGTAATTAAGATTTTTAATATAACTCCCCCTACTATTAATGATAACTCAGACAACACAGCCACAGGGAGACAGCTTCATTAGTCTGTCTTCTCTCTTATAAATGTGAGAATTAAGAGCTGTTATTACTGTCACTCTGTCTCCTGCTCATGACTGCTGCAGATTAGTGCACCAGACTAACTGTGGTCTAGCCGAATGTAACATGTCACCTCCCTAGTGTGGTGACAGTGAGAAGCAAGTGCAGGGCTGCTGGGATTGCAAGCGTCTCCAAATGCATGCACACCTGTGTTGGCCCTTATCACTCCAGGCACACGGGCTATATTTCAGTTTTATAAATTCTTTGACAATCTTGGAAAGTGAACTTAAGGAAGCAAGATGGGATACTGAGACATCCCCTGGACATTGTATGTGTGTCCTCTCAAAGGAAAAATACAGGTTTTCAAAAAAAGAAAAAGGATTCCAGGTGGTGCATATCTATAATCCCAGTGGTTTGGGAGGCTGAGGCAGGAGGATCATAAGGTTGAGCCCAGCCTCCACAACTTAGTGAGACCCTCCTTGTCTCAAAAAGGGAGGGAGTTCTGGGTGGGGTTCCATGGTTAAGGGATACTGGGTTCAATTGCTGGTATCAAAAAAAAAAAAAAAAAGAAAAGAAGCATCAGATTTCTTTGTGGAGATAAAATCTTAGAAAGCATCAAAATGCACATATATTCATACCTCTAAGGCACTTTCTAAGACTCAATCAAGACTGTTTCTGAATTCACTATAAATATAGCATTAAAAAATAAGAAAAAAAGTGTGTTTCCATTGGAAGATAAAGATCATATTAGGAAAAGAAAGAATGTATTATATCCTCCATGAAAAAACCTAAAGTGTGGGTATCTCCATGGTGGTTAAACAACGAGAGATTAAGAGAACACCAAGGTGGCGGAATGGTTGGATAAATGCTTGGGCATTTGGAGAATTAAGACATCACAGAAAGCATGTATGCCTCAAAAACAGCTTCAGCAGCCCCCTGATATTGCTAAAAGGAAGAAGCTCCTTGGAGTTGTTTCTCAAGTGTGGCATTTCTGGGGAAAGGCCAGGAAACGAGGGTGTGATTGAATGAATGGACCTACAGACAATCCTGTCATAGTCGAGTTTGAGACTCATCCTGCCGGATCCACAGGCTCTGCTCCTTCCCACATGGCTCTGGGCACAGCACTGAGCTACTCTGACTGTTCCTTCCTTCTTGGATAAAACGGACTCACACTGGCCACCCCATGAGTGAGATGATGTCTGGGAAACTACTCTTCCAAGTGCAGTGTTAGATATTTGGGGACATTCCAGTGTGCAAGTCTTCAGAACTGGAAATAGAATAACTTAACTGCACTAGGGGAGTTGGTTATGTCTCCAGAGGCTTCCAAAAGATTGCTTTACTGCAGTGACATTCATCTGTCCTCAGGCTAGTAGGCTGTACATGCGGCTGCAGATTGCCAAGGTCCGCGGTCAAGAGCAGCCACCTTCCATGAATCCTCCTTCAGCAGCTTTGCCTTCCAGGCCAGGGGAGTACACTTAGCCCAGATTCTGCAGTATACCCCCATGGTCAAGGTCAGAGCACTAAGAACTGGTGTAGATTGTATCCTCAGAGGCTCCAGCTCATGCCTGTGGGATACCATTGTCCTCACTCTCTTCCTCTTTACATCCACATGTCCTTCCTGTCTGTCCTGTGGGCTCAAACTCCAGCATTAGACACCAAGACAACAGCCTCCTGGGATTTCATAAGCAGCTCCTGCAATTATACACCATCAAGGAAATTCCTTCCTGTAACAAATGTCAAGAAAATAGAAATAAAAATTATGCACTCACATATTCACAGACATCGACCTCCTATTGGTTGATTCATGGTCAATATAGTACTAGAAGCAGGTAAACTATCCTCAATTAAAGATGCATTTTACAAACAGCAGGACCACTGAAATATTTTTAAAAGAAGCATAAATAACACATCAATAAGGGAGATAAAATGGAATTATAAATACGTAATCTGAAAGCTGTTAGAAAAAGAACAAGAAGCAAGAGGTAAACAGCAAGATGGATGGTAAATTAAAAGCCAATCATATCAGTAGATACATTACATTTTAATAAAGTAGACCAGTGAAAACAGAGATTATTAAATTGGATAAAAAGTCAAGAATCCACTCTAATCAACCTGTAATAAATACACCTTAAATATAAAGTCATACAGGTTAAAAGTAAAAGGAAGATACACCATGCAAATAGTTGCTATATTAGCACTGAAGTAGACATAACAAAGAATATTTCCAGGTATAAAGAGCATCAACATTTAGTATGAAAAGAGCAATTCATCCAGGACAATTCTAAATGTGTATGCACCTAAGAACACAACTCTCAAATGCAGAAAGCAAAACTGATTGGACAGAAAGAAGAAATCGACAAGCTCACACTGAGAGTTGAGATTGCGATTCTCATCTCAGCAATTGACAGAACACATACACAGAAAGTCAGTTAGGAGAAGACCAGCGTCCACTGTTACTTATCAACATGCTTGGCACTCATAGATGCTCCACTCAACCAGAGCAGAATTACATATTCTTTTCAAATTCCAGGGAACAGAACACACACCAAGGTGACTATGCTGGGCCATAAAGCAAATGCAACAAATCTGAAAGAATCAAGACCACATGGAGTATCTTCTCTCACCCCAATGGACTCAAACAAGAAATCAGTAGCAGAAAAATACCTGGAAAATCCCCCAAATATTTGGAAATCAAACAACTCACTTCTGTGTAACTAATAGGCAACTAAGGAAGTCACAAGGGAAATTAGAATATATTTTGAATGAAAATGAAACATCAGGCATTAGAATTTGGGAGATTCAGGCAAAGCAATGTTTTGGGGGAAATTGTGGTATTAATAGATTATATTCAATAAGAACAAAATTCTCAAATTAATGATATAGTTTTAATGTAGGCAAGGGGGGAGCAAAAGGAATGCAATAATTAGAGCAGAAATTAATGCTTTTTTAAAAAAAGAGCAACATAATAGAGAAAACTCAATAAGATCAAATTCATCAGAATATCTCCCTGTAACTTTCTAGTTTTAAAAAATGTTCAAGGATTAAATTTTGATTGGATTTAACTGGACTTTTGCAGGACAATTTTCATGTACTTTGGGATGGTAAATAAAAACATCAGTGCCTAAATAGGTTCGTAATTTTAATTTATTTGCAATGTTATCAGTGCTTACTTGTCAATATCCTTAGATAGAACTTTATGGAAAGTTTCATCTACACTCTGAAAATGCTCCCAACTGATTTTTTCTTAATCAATATAGCAATTTCTAAGTTAGCTTCTAAGAAAATTGTGTCAGTCCTCTTTAGTAGCTGATTTTGAGGATCTAAAAACAGCAAAACAATGAACTGATAAATCTTCCAAAAGGTGAGCATTCTAACCTCCATGTTAACTATTCCAATGGTTTTGGTTGATGATACGTATTTTCTTTGGCACATATCTTATATATTTAGCTTATATTTTCTTTTTTAAAAGTGCTTTTATTAATGCATTAAACATTAGTAGAATGTATAATTATACATAACAGTGGGGTTCATTTTGACACATTCATAAGTGCACATAATATGATTGTTCCATTTCAATCTTTGGTGCTTCACTTTTCCCTCCCACTCTACCTCCTCCTTTCTCTACTGTATTGTTCTGCCTTCTATTTAATCACCTTTTAATTTGGTGCATTGTGCATATAAACAGAATCCATTGTGAGGTGAGATATTTGTACATGCACATGGCATAGTTTGGTCAATTTCTTTCCACGGTTTTTCCCCTTTTCCATCCTTCCTCCCTCTTGATCCCTGTCCTCAACTTCAGTGTTCCTTCTTCTATTTCCATGAGATTCCCCCTGCCACACTTTTCTTTTTTTTTAAGCTTTTAGTACCTGTTATTCTAGAGCTTGCAATCCAGTGTCTTAGTAGCAGAAACCTGCTCGTTATTCCTCTCATCTGAGCTGTACTAGAGAGCCCCACAGCTTAGACATGCCAGGTAGGGGAGAGCAGCAGTGTTACCTGGTCCACACCCTCTGGGCTTCAGGTAGACAAAATCCCATGCAGATGGCCTGGTTTCAGCAGGGTTCCAGCTGTGGAGAGGCACTGGCGCCACCTCTGGTGTCTAAACAGTGCTGATGCTGGCACTAAGAACAGAATTCTCATATTAATGATATCATTTTAATGTAGGCAATGGGGGAGGCAAA